>NC_063994.1:7500000-8125000 GCF_932276165.1 Plutella xylostella
GAGCCCAAACCGTATCCAACGCCGGAACACTTCAAGAAATAAACACTAACATATTTATCGCAGTTAGGGAGAACTTACACTGGCAAATAGAGTGGGGGACCCGAGCCACCATGTTGAATTGTTCTTGGCAGGGCGCGCTGTGTGACTTTAATCTTCTGCCCCAAACTTTGAGGACCGCTGGATAATTTAATACGGCTTAAATAATTCCGTAGCGAGAAACGATTAGTCTGTACCTAATTTCTTAGCTCGTCATTACGGTGCCTCGCGAAAGTTCGGAAGGTTACCTTTAAACGTGATCCCTCGAGTGTGAGGATCTGCTACTTGGAGGGTTCTAAATATGCCGCCATTTTGCCGTGTAGCTACTGAGTTAACTTATCTAACTAAGAATTGCTAAATGTATGGTCCTGTTTAAGAATTATTTCAATTGTTAATTAACTCGTGGAATGAACTTATTGTAGTCTTAGAGTCTGTTTCACAATGTCTGGTTAGTGGCTAACTGACGGATAAAATACATGCTGTCACTGTCTAAAAAATAATAACAGAGAGTGACAGCATGTATTTTATCCGTCAGGTAGCCACTAACCAGACATTGTGAAACAGACCCTTACTTTCATATATGAGAATTGATATCTTACATTTACATGAATATAAACTACACGATACATACTTTTGCTTTTACTAATCCATTAGCGATATCGATGCGAATCTCAGTTCTTCGCCATTACCCATTGATAACTTTTACACCAATATTTATATACCTATAAGTGAGCTTTTCAAAAGTACACTTTGATGAACAGGAGGATTACTCTAGCTTCGGCAAATAACGAACGACAGCGCCATCGAGATAGAGTCGCGATTTACACAGCGTAAATTTAGAGAGTGACCCCCAGCTCTCCCAAACTTCATTTGTCGTAAGCTAGACTGACCCCACACGCGTTACGCAATTAAACGACAACGCGCCACCTCCATTGACTGTTAAAGTGCAAATCGCTGCACGGCGCCGATACAGAATTGTAAACCAGTGGTTCTCAAAATAGATATCCACTATCTACGGGGCTCGTATAACGTAGTACTCCGCGTAGTATGGCTGTCACGGCCGCGGGGGGGTAAGGGTGGGAAACGGGAGGTCCCCCTAACCCGCGAACCGACTGATCCAGAACCATCTGGCAACATTATTTATCACAGAAATTACACCGTAACTTTTAAGCATATCTTCTTTATCACGCCCCGCAAAGGTAAATAAATCAGAGGATAAAGTAAGAATAGAGCAACAAGGGTGGCATATAGTTTCGATGTGGTTTAGTTAGCAGCGGCACTGAATCGGCGCGGTTCGTCAATTGGTACGTACACAGTTCGCTAGATGGCGCCACCGGTGTAATTGGCATATTGAAACGCGAGAACTTAATATATTATTTGCACAGTATTGCAGGGTGGATGTTAATTTAGTCGGTATCGCGGTGGTTTTTGGGTATATCTAGTTTTATAAAGTTTAAAAATTAAATGAGACGCGAAATATTTGAAAATATTAGTGTTGAAACATTAACTTTATCACAAATGGTATATTACATTAGGTATGATTGACGATTGTGTTAGGTATATCAAGGTGTTCAATCTATACGTTTAGAAAATATTTGGATAGGTAACTCTTTGATTCGGTCTTAAATTCAAATTATAACTAATAATATCAGGTTGTCAGGAAGATATCACTCACTATAAGTGATAAGACCACAGTGCACCAACTCGCACTAGGCCAGCGTGGTGGACTAGGCCTAAACCCTTCCTTCATTGGAAGGAAACTCGTGCCCCAGCAGTGGGGACGTAATGGGTCGTGATGAAGCAATGAGACCGCCGTTTGTGCCATAATTAAGTTATGTAAGATTTTGTATTAATTCTCGGTGTTGATTGATTTGTACTCTATGGAGTAAACAGTACTCTCGCTTTCTTATACCTAATGGAATACTATGCACCTAGGTAACATCCAGGACTAGGTACTTGAGTAAAACGCAAAGACGATCAAAATCGCACAGCAACATCATTTTAAGCTTATTCACACCGCACTACCGTCGAGAATCGAAATCCATTTATTCCTTTGTCCCCCATAACATATCTCTGTCAGTATATGCCGATACTTCGCAAAGGCGAAATTTCCAATAGATGCAGAAATGGCACGGTCGGTGGGAGACCGATACAGAATCGGCAACATTGGGGTCACTCTACATGATGAAAAACTAAGTTTCGGAGCGCTGTTCTCCTCACGACTCTATCTCGTTAGGGTTGCCTGGAAGAGATCGCTTTTAGCGATAAGGCCGCCCTTATTGTATTATGATTTTAAGTATTAAATTTTATTTAAAGTGTTTTATGTACAATTAAGTTATACTACTACTACTACTCGTTGTATTAAACGTGCCGATTGCACGACAGCTCTCGTTCGTTCGTTTTTCGTCAGTATAGAGTGACCCCCCTGAGCATATCATACACGAACCGCTTGTGAGTGCTCAGCAAACTGACTTATAAGATTAAACCACTGCGCATTTCACGGAGAGAATTTAAGGCATTTAACAAAAAAATATACGTTTTATAACGACGAAGTAACAAGTCGAGTGGGAAGATTAAATCTGAAATATCGGCCGGGATTACGTAAAATCGTTCATTCGGAAATTTTGCCCGAACGAAGTTTAGAATCTTAAACAGCTAAGAATAATTAAAAATGACGCAAGTTTCGCTTATGTAGAAAGCCTGGTGAAAAGGATGTTGATCTTGAAGTATTAATAAAAACCTAGGTATAACCTAAGTTACCCAAGTCGATAGAAACTTTTCTTTTCAACTAGTAATGAAAACGGCCAACTGATTTCGAAACTTTTTGTATTTTCTTTACATTTTATAAGGAGTTTAAAAGAACAACGCAACAGTTTATATACTTAGTTGACCTCAGATGTTATTAATTATGTAGAAACCTAGTGTACCTAGTAGTTGTTACTTGATTCTTTAGTATGTACCTAAGTAGGTACAATCTGGATAATACTTGCAAATCGCGACAATTCAAAAACTATATCGTCAAAATATAGAGACTCGAAAAGAGTTGATACAAACGTCAGCGACCAATAAAACGGGGGAAAGAAGAAAATATCTGTCGAGGACAGACGAATAAGTCTCAAGTAAGGCAGGGGGCACACTTGTTCGTTTTGTCCCCCCTTCCACCCTGCACTGGGGATCGGACTGTGAAATTGAACGGCGACCCACTGGCAATGGCTAATACTTGACAATCGCATTTCAAATTGAGCCTTTGGACGATTAACGAATTTTTACATTAATGCCTTCGAACGTGATGTTAATTGCGTGAACTTTACAGCGATTCAACTGTAGGAACAATTTACTTTGTAGCGACACATGTTATAGTCACGTTTTGCAATGTCAGCTTTCTAGTAACTTCCAGTAGCGATCAATGCGCAGACGCTAGTCGTCTCGCGCCCGTCACTTAGACAACATACTTGTAAAATGTAATTGGTAAAATCAGTAAATAGTTTGGCCTCAAGAAATCCTGCATTCGTCATTTACCATCAACTCCATAGCCACCTCTTTAAAACCCTAAACTGGTGACCTCCGACAATCTGAACACGCAACCTTCGGAAGAAAGTACCAGAAACGATGGAGTCAGCACAGCGATGACGCGGCGCAGCATGGGATGGCGTGGACGAGACGGCTCCCCCAGCAAGGCCATGGGGTAACAGGCGACAACATAACAAGAAATTGGAACATTATCTACTGGAAGTATACCTACATCACCCCTTCGCACATTTTGGTTACGCAACAAAGAAGAAATTAGCGTATCGAAGCATCTCAAGTCAGCACCTGGACGAGCGGAACATATATAGAAGGTACGATTGCGCGTTCACGACGGCAGGTCAACGGGCGGTAATCGGCGCTTCTGAAGTTAGCGAGTTTTGGGCTGTTTTCCTCGCTGCGAGGCTGCCGAGATGGAGCATAGTGGACTGGTCACCCACGCGGAGGCTCACTCGAGGGTCCTCATGGAAGTTCCCGCCAGGATGGACGAGAGGTGCTAAGAAAGAAGCTATTTTTAGATCGGAAATTCACATGGTTCAATCACACACGAGGTCCGATTCGCAGAACTGAGGTAGCAGCGTTCATCTTGCACGGTCAGCGGAATGTGATAAGCGCGTCGCGAGTGAACAAAGTGCTACGTAGTTATACCGAGTGGTTATTGTGTGACATTTATAAGTTTGATTTGTTAATTTTGTATCAGTATTGAAATGTAATTTTGTGATTTCTGTTTTGTTTGATATTGTATGTTTCAAGTTTAAAGCTCCGTAAGAGAGGCTTTTGTAACATAGGTATTACGTATTGTACTTGAAAATTTTTGACAAAAATTTTTAAAAACGGGGGAAGTGATGTAGCGACACATGTTATAGTCACGTTTTGCAATGTCAGCTTTCTAGTAACTTCCAGTAGCGATCAATGCGCAGACGCTAGTCGTCTCGCGCCCGTCACTTAGACAACATACTTGTAAAATGTAATTGGTAAAATCAGTAAATAGTTTGGCCTCAAGAAATCCTGCATTCGTCATTTACCATCAACCCCATAGTCACACCTCTTTAAACCCTAAAACTTTATACTTTGTACCTACACTCCCAATTAATCGTAATTAGTAGAAGCTATACCGAGCTTCTAATTTGAGCGAATCTAATTTCTCATATTTATGAGTGCTTCATTTGGACTTCATGTTGTATTTTCTCTCAATAGATCAATATCGCTAAAGACATTTCACAGAGTATAAAGAAATGCCACGTGGAAAACGAATTCTGACTTCTTATTCAATTTCCACTTCGAAGTTGACATCCGTCCACTACATGTGCGTGTCTGTTTGTCCATTATTTAGTTAATTAATAAACTTATAGGATAGTTCCGAACACAAGGATATAAATAGACTCGCAATACCTTGTATTTTCGGAGGGTGAGCGTTTCCTTGTATATTTATATCGGCTACGCTTGTTGAAATTGCTAACAATAAAAAGATATATGTATCTGAAAATGGCCATGTTTTCCCAGTATTTGTAATCTCCGAAATGGCATGTACGATTCATTTAATGTTTTGTGTGAATAGGCAGATGACTTGAACTACTTTTTATGCTAGAGAAAGTGATCATATAGGAACCGTGTTTTAATAAAACTGCAAGTATTTAGAAAAATACACTAAACAACTATTAATCTGAAAGCCAAAGGTACATAAACACATGTAAACTACCACTCTTTATGCCTAATAACAAAATACGGTCTATTTCAATCACCCAAATGGACGCCATCGGATATAGTAATTAGCTTAGTGTTGGCTATAACGCACGCGGATCGTATAAATCTTTCATATACGTGGCGTGGGGCCCTTCGATACTGATTTATGTGTCCACGGTGGACCCTGCACAGTCGTCGGTGGACCTCGCACACTGCCCTGAAGGGTACGGCCGAATGGCATTAAACCTAACTTACTCTGTTTCACTGTAATCTATTAACTGTTCAAAGATAACTATTTTTTTCCCGCCAGCAAAATTATGATTATACTCTCGCGAGCAATGAAAAAGTTCCACCTGCCATTGACGTTCCATATGTCAGTGGAACTTTTTAATTGCTCGTGAGTCGTGAGTGTATCTCAGTACTTTGGTGCACTAAAAGACTCTCTTGCGGTGTTGTATCAACCGTTTCTTATAATCGTCCGGTGCATCCTGGGCAGTCAGCGACTGACTCTAATCTGACTGCATCGCCAATCATTTAACCACGGTGACAAACCCTATTCTAAAGATTTTGTCACCGTCACCATAAAATGAACTATTTTGTAAAGATTACCTGTACTACCACAAAAAACTTTAAACACTGTTTAGCAAGTGTTTAAAACGAAATTTGACAGATTTTGTAGGCGTTTGACAGCACTAAACATATGTTAAATACTGTCTAAGTTTTTGTGGTAAGGCCCTACATGTCTTGTCCTCGTTAACTGATAAAATTGTACTCTGTTCTACCTATGAGGCAGAAGAACAAATACCCATATTCAAAAGTAATTTATACGCCGTCGAGCGTTTCGGTCGGGTGGCTCGAGAGTGATAAACAACCTCACACTTTCACTCGCAGAGAGAAAATTATTTATTATAGAAATAATAATAATAATAATAATATGTGGGGACATCTCACACACGGCCATCCGATGCCAAGCTAGGCAGAGCCTGTGTTATGGGTATCGGACAGCTGATATATCTACACAAATACATAGATAGATAGATATTAAATATAAATATCAACACCCAAGACCCGAGTACAAAATATCTGTCTTTAAACAAATATCTGCCCCAGCCGGGAATCGAACCCGGGACCTTCGGCATAGCAGTCAGGGCCACTAACCACTACGCCATTCGACCGTCAATGATGAAATATGAGGAATACATTTTGATGAACTAGGTTGGGTGGCCAACGTGACATGAAAAATATACCTACTTAGTATAATGTTAGATAAGATATAATATACATAAACTTACTACGCCGGAGGTCCTATCATCTAGCTATATGAACAACATAAATATATGTTATACCACGTACATAAAAATGCTCTCATAAAGGAAAAACTAATCAAAAGAATAACATAGGTCAGAGTGGGTCAGAGTCGATAATAAAACCCTCTTATTAACTGGCACATGAAAATAAACCACTCCATACATTGCTGCTCAGTGCGAAACAAAGTAAACACTGTCGAATAAGTTTACTACGCATTACTAGAGTAAGCCATGAAATATGTCTATCAACCAGTAAGTAATACACGCACCGTAATATAGGTACTATCGGGGAAGTAACGGGTTGTGTTGATGAAGTAATGGTCATCATCACAACCTGTGGCGTGTCGATGTACCTACGCCACATATGCGGACACCCCATAATCAACGAGGCGCTGCATCCTACACCAATGGACGAGCAACCGGCCCGCCGCGGCATCGTCACCGATGGCGTGATATTCAACCAATGGCAAGACGGCTAGATCACGACATCGCGCGCCGAACCAATAGCGACGCGGCACCACTACTACTCCAACTTGAAGATGCGCTTACATAAAAGGACAAGCAGAGGACAGCCCTTCCCTTTTTCTCGGCTTGCGCTTCTAGCTTTCGCATCTCTTTAATTCTTTTTGTGCTTTGCTTAAATTCAATTATTAAAATTAACTATCTAGTTTTGTATCAAATCCCTTTTCCAAATTCTATAAACCTTTTCTATCGCAAGTTCAGTATTAATGTTTGTGTAACGTGTAAAAATAAAAATTACTTAGTGTTCGTGCTTCCGCATTTTTATTAAAAACTTCACATAGATGGTTAGGTCTCAAAATACCGTAAAAATTAGCTTGCAAAGTTAGCTTAGGCAAAATTAGGCTAGGTAACTACAGCTAAACTGGTGACCCCGTACGAAGAAAGAAACAAAAGAACACGTGTGAAAATGCCATTGACGGAGGAACAACCGCAGGGTGAAAACTCTGGAACCAGTGCTAGAAGCCGTGGCGTGGAGCGGGTTGGCGTGCGAATACCACCGTTTTGGCCGGAAAGACCTGCAGTATGGTTTGCTCAATTGGAAGGTCAGTTTATTTTATCTAATATTACTGTGGATTCAACAAAGTTCTACATGGTAGCAGCGAACCTAGACCCAAGCATTGCGTCAGAAGTAGACGACATTATCGTGTCACCGCCGGCAACTGGCATGTACGAGAAATTGAAAACCGAGGTGATTAAAAGGCTTTCCGTGTCACAACAACGCAAAACTTTACAATTACTTACGCACGAAGAGCTAGGAGATCGCAAACCCTCGCAGTTTTTACGTCATTTACGTAACCTCGCAGGCCCCAAAGTACACGAGGAGTTCCTGAGAGAAATATGGACCAGTAAACTACCAGCTAACCTACAAACGATTGTTATTTCACAGGCGGAATGCACATTAGACGCCGTGGCGGACTTGGCTGACCGCGTGCACGAGATCGTACCCCCGCATCACCAGGTAGCCAGTACGTCCACGGATTTGCCAGGTACTGCTTTAGAGCGTAGAGTAGCAGAACTGACGCGGCAAGTAGAAGCTTTAAGCACACAGGTACGTGACGCACGTTTTTACTCTGACGGTCCACGTGGCCGCTCTCAATATCGCCGCCCATCCCGCACACGCCATCAACGTTCACGTAGCCGCAGCAAGACACGCCCTGAAGGCCATCGGTATTGTTTTTACCACTATAGATTTGGAGCCAGAGCCGAGAAATGCACCGAACCATGTTCATTCAAGTCGGAAAACTTATCGGGCAGCCACTGATTGCGGCAAGTGACTGTCCTGCATCATCATCAGGCCGCCTGTTCATCGTTGACCGAAAAACTAAAATAAAATTTCTCATAGACACGGGTTCGGACCTGTGTGTATTTCCAAGGTCAGCAGTACGGGAGCCACGCAGCAAGACAAAATACGAACTGTACGCAGCAAACGGTACGAACATATCAACCTATGGGTACAAGCAGCTAGAGCTAGACCTAGGATTACGACGTGCATTCACGTGGCGTTTCACTGTAGCAGATGTCACAAAGCCAATTATCGGCGTCGACTTTTTAGTTCACTATAATCTACTAGTCGACTGTCGCAACCATCGCCTCATTGATAATCTCACAACACTATCAGTCACGGTACCAGCAAGCCACCAGCAGCCCAGCGACACTATCTCATCCGTGCGCACTACAGCCGGCTCGGAGGAAAACCTGTTCATCAACATCCTTCGAGAATTCCCAGAGGTAACCCGCCCAGCTGGTGAGCCTTTACTAGTTCCTAAGCACAATACGGTGCATCATATAAGGACGACACCTGGACCACCGGTCTCCAGCCGTCCGCGCCGTCTAGACCCAGAAAGACTGCAGACCGCCAAGAAGGAGTTTGATGAAATGCTGCACAATGGCACCGCTCGCAGGTCAGAAAGTCCATGGTCTTCCCCATTGCACCTGGCACGTAAGAAAAACGACGGCTGGCGACCGTGTGGAGATTATAGGAGACTTAACGCCCGAACCATACCAGATAGGTATCCAATCCGCAATATCCAGGATTTCGCTCATCAGCTGGCGGGCAAACAGGTATTTTCTACAGTAGATCTCGTAAAGGCCTATAACCAAATACCGGTTTTTAAGGAAGATATCTGCAAAACAGCCATCACAACGCCCTTCGGACTCTTCGAATTCCCATATATGACATTTGGACTACGAAATGCCGCTCAATCTTTCCAGCGTTTTATGGATGAAGTGCTCAGGGACCTGGAATTTTGTTATGGATATATCGACGACATAATTATCTATTCTGAGAACCAGCAGCAGCACATCCAGCACCTCAGACAGCTGTTCCAGCGACTGGCCGACTATGGAATCCTCATAAACACATCCAAGTGTGTCTTTGGTGAGAGTGAAGTAACGTTCTTAGGTTTTCGAGTATCAGCAGCTGGAATCCAACCACTCGAGTCTAAAGTACAGGCACTCCAGGACTATCCAGTACCAAAAACAATGAAGGAGCTAAGGCGATTCCTAGGTATGATTAATTTCTATAGACGGTTCATACCAGCAGCAGCCAATATCCAAGCCCCACTCAACGCTCTCCTTGCCGGCCGAGACGCAAAAGGAAACAAGCCGGTCGACCTGAAACCCGAGCACGTGGAAGCATTCGAGCGCTGTAAGGCAAGTCTGTCAAAAGCTACATTACTTTCCCATCCGGACTACAAAGCACCACTGTCAATCCAAACAGACGCATCTGACGTGGCTATAGGGGGAGTTCTTCAGCAAAAGAAAGGAGACACCTGGCACCCACTCGCATTTTTTTCCAGAAAACTGAGCCCATCACAGAGGAAATACAGTCCATACGATCGGGAGCTGCTCGCAATATATGAAGCTATACGCCACTTCAGACACATGGTGGAAGCACGAGAATTCACTATCTACACGGATCACAAACCGCTGACTCACGCATTCTCAACACCACGTGACAACTGTTCACCACGCCAATTCAGGTATTTAGACTTTATTAGTCAATTCAGCACTGATCTGAGATATGTTGCTGGCAACCAGAACACAGTCGCAGACGCCTTGTCTCGCATCGAAGAGATATCCCCGAAGCCGCTGGATTACCAGTCCTTGTCGCGAGCCCAAGAAGAAGACGCTGAATTGAGGTCCTTGCTGAGAAACGGAACGAGCCTGAAGATAGAGAAAGTCAGGTTAACAGACTCCAACACACAGGTATATTGTGATGTCTCAGTATCTCAACCACGCCCTTACCTAACAGCTAACTTCCGTAGACAAGTATTTGACAACCTACATAACCTCAGTCATCCAGGCGCGAAGGCCTCTGTCAAACTCGTCTCGCAGAGATTCGTCTGGCCTGGAATGCGCAAGGACTGTCGACAATGGGCAAAAGAATGCATACAATGTCAGAGCTGTAAAGTAACAAGACATACAAAAGCACCTTTAGCAAGCTTCGAGACTCCTTCGGCTAGATTTCGTCACGTGCATATGGATATAGTAGGTCCTTTACCATTATCTTCTGGCTTCAGGTACCTCCTCACCGTCATCGATCGCTTCTCTCGTTGGCCTGAGGCGTACCCGCTTGAGGACATCACAGCGGAGACCTGCGCCCGCACCTTCATCGCTGGCTGGGTCGCGAGGTTCGGCTGCCCAGAACGCATCACAACAGACCGCGGCCGGCAGTTTGAATCGCAACTATTCAAGACCATCGCTACACTCATCGGCGCATCACATCACACGACCACATCCTACCATCCGGCAGCCAACGGTCTGGTCGAGAGGCTGCATCGTCAACTGAAGGCAGCCATCACCTGTCACGTAAACTCAAGATGGACTGAAACCCTGCCACTGGTGCTCCTGGGGATCCGAAGCGCCTGGAAGGACGACCTGCAGACATCAGCTGCTGAGCTGGTGTACGGCGAGCCACTTCGCCTGCCAGGCCACTTCTTCGAGCCCCCCAAAGATGAAGAGATCGACATGAGCGACTTCACCAGCAGACTACGGGGCCTCATCAGACAGCTAGCTCCCCAACCAACATCGTGGCACACAAGCACGAACCGCATCTTCTACATCCCGAAGGATCTACACACCAGCAGCCACGTCTTCCTCAAGCAGGGTCCAGCGAAGAGGTCGCTCCAGCCTCCCTACTCCGGCCCATACAAGGTGCTGAAACGAGGACCGAAAACCTTCGACATCGACGTTCAAGGCAAGCAAACTACGGTAACAGTCGACCGCCTCAAACCAGCCTTCGTGAGCCAACCGCAAACGCAAGTTCCAGTTCCTAAACCTCATGATGAGCCAATGAAGAAAACCAGAAGCGGGCGAGTAGTTCACTTCCCAGACTACTATCGACCGTAACCAGTCACGGTCTCGGCAGGGGAGTATTGTGGCGTGTCGATGTACCTACGCCACATATGCGGACACCCCATAATCAACGAGGCGCTGCATCCTACACCAATGGACGAGCAACCGGCCCGCCGCGGCATCGTCACCGATGGCGTGATATTCAACCAATGGCAAGACGGCTAGATCACGACATCGCGCGCCGAACCAATAGCGACGCGGCACCACTACTACTCCAACTTGAAGATGCGCTTACATAAAAGGACAAGCAGAGGACAGCCCTTCCCTTTTTCTCGGCTTGCGCTTCTAGCTTTCGCATCTCTTTAATTCTTTTTGTGCTTTGCTTAAATTCAATTATTAAAATTAACTATCTAGTTTTGTATCAAATCCCTTTTCCAAATTCTATAAACCTTTTCTATCGCAAGTTCAGTATTAATGTTTGTGTAACGTGTAAAAATAAAATTTACTTAGTGTTCGTGCTTCCGCATTTTTATTAAAAACTTCACATAGATGGTTAGGTCTCAAAATACCGTAAAAATTAGCTTGCAAAGTTAGCTTAGGCAAAATTAGGCTAGGTAACTACAGCTAAAAACCCATCACGTCCCCTCTGCTGGGGCACGGGTCTCCTTCCAATGAAAGAAGGATTTAGGCCTAGTCCACCACGATGGCCTAGTACGGGTTGGTGGACGTTCAGTTAGTTCGATTACGTTCATTACTATTGAAAACAATATCCCATGCGCAATTTGTCATACGAACAATGTGCAATTTGGCATACGAACGTTTGTTTGTAGTAAACATGCGGGCGGGCTTCAAGTAAGAAATCGAGGAATTCCCCGACAGTACATAGGTAATTCAGGTCGTTCAGTATGAACAATGGACCAGTATAACTAGGCCTCCGTATTTTTTCTGTTACTTCAGAACCTTTCGTCTCGTGGAGCAATGTCGACAATATCAAGAGGGCTGTATTAACTGGATGGCAGGTCATGTCCAATGAATACATCGGGTAACTTTTATTGGAAATACTAACAGACTGAAGGTTTTTTATAATAATGAGTTATCAATCTGATTTATGATTACAGGCAAGACTATTAATTAAGTACGTAAAACAATAGTAGACGTACGTTACATACAAACTGATGAAAATGGAAACAATTATTACTGTTATACACGTACAATGTACCTACATGTATGTATTTGTATTTGAAATGAAAAGTAAGTATACATTATTTTTCATACTTTTTATAATAAAAGAAAGTCGATATTTCAACTAAGTAAAACAGTTAAATACTAAATGAAAGACTCGCTCTCGTCTATTATTGAGACATAATTATTTATAAAATAAATCAGCATTAATTCCGGAATCCCCACGGGATCTCACATACCCACACATATCTCAACCTCAACCGCCCACCAACAATACGCAACTTTATCAGTCACAATGAATGTCGAGGCAACGATAACCTGCCATTCAGCCTACGGCCGCTTTTAATCCTATATCTTTTTTTTACATTTTCCAGCCAGCTATTTCGATCGACGCGTTGACGGCGGCCGGCGCTGATGTACGGACGACGAGCCAATTTACGGAGGCACCTTCGCCCCAACTTATGGGTTGACGTCAAGGCCTTTCAGAGCTGGTCGGTTTTAATTGCCATCGCTATACTTCACTTTCAGCGACCAATTAGTGCCTAGACGAGGCTGGGCCGCGACGAATATGCTATTAGAGGTTTAGCGATTGTATTGTGACTTCGGCTTTGCGGTATACAGGTGTTTTGATAAGGTTTTTATGCGTTATATGTACTGTTGTCGCCGCGCTTAACATCCGTCGGGAATTAATTATGTATACAGTTACGTGGAGTTGCTTGTAAAACTTTTATTATACCTATGGCTCGGCGATAAAACCGTCAAGTGTAAATTGGTTTTGCGCAGAGCATATTTTTCCTGTAGCAGTCTTATAAATTATATCGTATCGTCTTCTTAGATGCTGGATAAGTTAAGTAATACACAGTAATACAGGATGTCCATTTTGTGTGGACAAAGTAGCAAGCAGAACGGTCAACATGGCTAGAAACTAGACTCGAGGCAATAACGCGCTTCAGACACTAAATATTTAAAGTTTTTATTCATTAGTGGCCGCGCCTGAGAGGCAAATGTTTCTGTGGCAGCCGTGTTTTATGGCCATGTTTGCACTTTGTTTAACTTTACTGGCACAAGTGTGTGTGTGTGGGGGACTTTAACCCCCACTATGAGTTGACTGACATCGCCCATTTGCCAACAAACAAAATGCATTTAAAGTTTTGACCAACACCTTTTTTTCTGTGCAATTTTTGTTAGAAATATTAACTTGGTCACCGGTCGCAGCTAAAACTGTAACAGCAGGCATTGTTGTCCATTCATGTTAACTTTACTGCTTCATATTTTATGCATACCTGAATAAAAGGTATACTTTCATTAAAAATAAAGTTCAACAATATATTCACCGCCAATCTTTGTTTTTGGTGTGCGCTATTGGACATACTCTCTTTACAATAAACAAATACACAATCAATTAACAAGCCTGTCAAGCAAAGCACCATCGTTCAGGCACAATGTTATATGACGTATCTGCATCTGCAACATAACGCGAAACATTCGGCGCCGCAAGGCTCGCAAGCCGCGCTTTCGTTTTTTTTTTTTAAAATATTTACTCTTTTTTCCACCTGGATATTTATTCGTATAGCTGACAGGTGGCGCTGCCGGGTCGCTGGATTCGAACGATTGCGTCGAATAAGTGTTTTTTATTTACTTTATTCATCGTTTGCTACACAAGGTGGCCTTTTAACCGTTTTGTTAGCGCTAAGGGGATACCGGCCGAGAATTTATGCAGCCGATTCGTATAATTGGACTGATTAACTGCTGGATAAGTAGGTGGTAATTGGCTTCGCTCTTCGCTATCTGACTTTTTAGCTGACGGTAGTTCACAATCACAACCATGGTAGTGAAAAAAAAACCTAATTGAAATTGTGATTTTTAAAACATTCTTGGCCCCGCAAGAGACGTTATAAGTTGATAAATAAATAGGTATAATATGTATGCAAATAGAAAGCTGTACCTAAAAAGCTTCTCAACAAAAGGGTATGAAAAATTCGCCGCCGTAGATTACACAACCTTTCGACGTGAATTTATGACTGAAAACATTAACGGCGATCAGCGTTTCTTTTTTACGGCAACTGCGAAGCTACACAAAATATTCTTGTCTCGAAATTAATACTTTCATAATATAAAAAGTATTTTACCAACAAACCAGAAACTTCCTGACTCACAAATTACAGTAACTCAGCTATACGTATCCTACAAATCCAAGCAAATAAATAACGAAACTTAAAAGACGTGAATCAGAAAGACAAAGAATGCTGCTCGCTTTATACGAGTGTTTCAAGTTCAATTACTATTAGTCGAGTTGAAAAACTTTATATTCACTGTGCGAGTCCGCCATTGGTCAGTTAAAATCCGCCATGCTAGTGGCCAATTAACGCGCGTCTAGGGAACTAGGTGGGTTTTTATCGGCCAATGTCGATAAAGGTATTTCTAGCAAGCGTGCGAACCGGAAAAACCTATACCTACATCTTGCATTATACTTTTTGCCGCGCAAAGGCATAGAGAATACTGCTCGAAATTGCTAGATTGCTTGGAAAGGCAATAGTTTGAGATAAGCTTGACTATAAACTATTTATCTTGTGTTCACAGGAAAACCCAGTTAGTACTATGAGTGAGCTGAAGAAACTGACATAATAAATACCTCTGAGTAAATATACTGACTGAGTAAATACCTCTATCCTCATTAACTCAAAGTAAAAAAATATATCTGAAAATTGCATGTGAAATGCTGATTCATAAGTTTCATAACATAAAAACTTGTAATATTCAGAGACAATCGTATTAACATAAATAAATTATAAATTTATGAATAAATTTACAGTTAAAAACTTTTAGGAGGCAATCCCACCATAGTCTGTCAGTCATTAACCACCTGTACCTACGAAATCAGGTAACCCGGTGTTATACTGACATACTATAGTGAAATCTACAACTTATCTCTACAACTCACCGGTGGGTTTAGGAAGAGGTGGTTTCACGTCGTTGGAGCTCGCTTGAGGGTTTTCTTGGACCTTCGAAAGAACACATCGATTTAAACGATGTTTTTCATTTGTCTTTCTGACGGCTTTACTATTGCAAATAACTCATTTATACTTCGATGAATTAATTATCGTTCCACAGAATTATCACTTATAAAAAAATATAAGTGTTTGAGTCAGATATGAGCTGCCATATTATAATTAAAGAGCGGCTAAAAATACTTACTGTAATCGGGATAGATATGAAATAAGATTAGATGAATAAACCTTAATTGTCCAAATAAATGTACATTATAGTTCAGTAAATACGTAAAAGGGTGCGTTTAGAAACATGCCGCGCTGTTTCGTGTACCTTTGTGCGGTAGGTAGGTGCATGGCAGTCAGAAATTCGGAGTCAAAATTCATTGCAAAATGGTGACTATTGTATTATATTTATAGCATGACACGCCATTGACAGGCGTATTTAAAAGCGTGTACTATCGAGCTCCAGTCAGTAATAATGCCCAATTAATTTTTGCGAGCAGCAGTTGACAAGGTGACTGTATCGCAATATCTGAACACACCGTAACGTACAGCAAGGCTAGCACGGGGCGCAAGACGCGCATGTCAAGACGTGACAAAGGTTTTCCGTCATGATCGCTCTCGAGGCAGCGCAAGACAAAAAAAAACTCGTCTTGACGTGCGCGTCTTGCGCCCCATGCTAGCCTTGCTGTGCGGGGCAAAAAAAAATACAATAAAATATTTACCTTATTGGTATAGTGGTTGAAGATGAATTTGTTGTCTAGTTCTTTCCTGGGCGTTTGCGCGAGCACTGATAAAGGGGTCGGTAGGGATTTCATTTCCTGAAAGAAAACAATTTATTAATATAATTATTGACTAGCCGATGCCCGCGCGCTTCGCTTTGCTTTAATATGTTTTCCTGTTGGAGATTAGTGATGAAATGTATCCTATGTGTTAATCCGTTCTGTGATTTTTGTGAAAGAGAAATTAACATCTAGGTAAACACACTTTCGCGTTTTTAATATTAGCAGAATGCAATCTGAGGTAGCTGTAGTAGCATTCTTTAATCTCCCAAGTTACCTTCAGGTCTCTCCACCTTATTACAAAGTGGTATAATGTAGAAACTAGAGCTTTCATAGAACTTATATGTGATAACTTTATGCATTATTAACTTTCAAGTTGCAAGTACCTATATATAAACCTCTCTTGTAAAATCTAAGTAAATCTAGTCTAAGCTAAAGAGGTTAATTAACATATTCAAGAATAAGATAAACAGGACACTATTACCTTTAAAATACTTTCTATGGGGGGCTGGCTGCTTTCGATGGTGTTCTGAAAGAAAAAAATACATAATATTAGTTTAATACATAATAATAGTAATAGCTAGAAATGTCAGCCATAGGCCTGGCTATACAGAGTATACAGAGTGGCAATTTTATCAGAGACGTTTTCGTGGCAATGTTCTGACATATTGAATATAATGCAGTATAATGGCATGTATATTGGTATAATGATAGGTTTTAAGTTATTAAATAAATAAATAAAAATATTTACATCAGAATATATATATATATATATATATATATATATATATATATATATATATATATATATATATATATATAGGTACTTTAGAATTATTTATTTGAAAACGATTGGCTATGTATTCTTCAAAATCTTGACATAGTTACTATAAAATAAAAAAAATAAAAATTTGCTAAAGTTTTATTTTATTTATCACTGTCTAAGAATGTGTGATTGAACAGAAAACATATCTTACTAAAACAAACTCGTCTGCCGAACCATCATCAACTGTAAGAATCTCGTTTAACTATGGATGCTATAAATTATTCAAAAGTGGCATCTACTATCACTAAAATACGGCTTGGATTTCGTCACCAAGCCTTGCTTTCTCACTATAATAAAAGTCGGTCGAATTCACACCCAGAAGGATAAACAATTTTACGAGTACATATTATGCTTCTTTAGCTATGGTATGCTTATTTTAAGACGATTTTACGTACTATGATTTACTGCTTTACGGTACTAAAATATTATATTTCCGTTTAAGGTCCAATGATCATGGTATGGTGGATGGTGACCGATTAAAGAAGCTTTTTTCAACACTTCCTATCTAAATACACCACGTTCACTTATCATTAATTTTTAAACAACTATTTAAAGCTGTAATCTTAGCAAGTTGAAATAAGGGGTCTGAATATCTAAAACTTATTTAGATAAAGCTAAAGAACTGAGAAAGCATTTTGTATTCTTCCTAGGGAATCGAGTTCAAAGAAACAAAGTTTTCAATGGTAATTCAGCTAGGGTCCAACAGTAGGCAGTTACCAGCCTCGCTGCTTCGCTAGATTATGAATCTTAGCTACACTTTATATCTTGTTCATAAATCTCGCTCTTTGAGCCCGGTCTGCATGCATATTGCATATTTAAACTTACTGGCAATTAAACTTTTTCTATGTACTTAAGACGTGAGCTTGCAAACAGAGATGAAGCGGTGGATTTTGCGAAAGTTGCGCTCCGTTTACTCTTTAAGAGTGAATGTTAAGGCCGATTTACATCAAGCGGTGACATCTCACACACGGCCATGGGCCTTCCACACATAAGTACTTATAGTATGTATAGTATGAGTAGGTACGTATAATTAAATGAATATAGTTCTCACTATAAAATAATACATAAATAATCTCTAAATATAATTCAATCTATGAATAGTATGCATAAACAATAACTGAAATCTTTATTCATTCCTGAAATCGCTGCCAAATTGCGTTTTAGTTGCAAGATGGACGGTTGCTGTTACTAAAAGTGGTCGCGATTTAAATGTGTAAATATTTATTCACTAAACAGTAGTAGGCTATATTATTTACATACACATTTATGTGTTCTCCAAATGTAGACATGGGCCATGGATGTATATTAATAAGGTTGTCTGGTAGATATTGATTTAAGCAATAAGGCCGCTTTTTTGCACATTTTTTTTAATTTTATAAGTTGTTTTTTTGTATAAGTTTTTACTATAGTGCAAATAAGGAGTATTGTATTATAATATTTGTCCGGTCAGGACTCGAACCTAGAACCAGCAACAGTTAGTTATTCCACTTTCCGCTAGCAGGCGATTAATGATGATTATTTATTCAGAGTGGAGGAATCACAATTTACTTAGAACTGGATGAGTCACCAATTTACAGGGTTCTGCGAATATGGCTAGTTTCTAGTCTAGGTTGGCTGGTTAGGTACACTGATACGAAACAAAATGCTTCTTAACTCGTGTGAAGGAAAAGCTATAATAGTAAGTCATAATTTATGTCTGTGAAACTCAAAAGGTATGATAGAATAGCGTGATAAAAACGTATGGAAGTTTTGAAGGTTCGTCCCTGCTAAACAAATTAAAAGTCTGATGATAAATGAGAGGACTTATAGGTTAAGTTAGAGCACGTTAGAGGTTAAATTTAAACGAGATTCACACGGAAATAATACTTAATATGCGGTATACTTCATGTGTGTGGTTGTTACCCTCCTTGGAAGAAGTTTATGTCTAGCAGTGGGATTTTAAGGTAAGTGTCCACGCAACGGACGCATCGCATTCAGTATTCTTTGTATATAAATTCACACAAGTGCGTCCACTTCATCGGCATTGCAGACGCCATATACGTACGATACCGATAGATAGACGCAGATCAATGACCATCATTAGCCGTCAGAGTTGGCTCTAATCTTTCGACAAATTCTGAGGGCTGATGATGGTCATGGATATGACACATGTGATACTTAATCTGTGGATGGTGGCCCTATTACCCTGATTACACCTACCAAGTAGACTGACGACACAGTATTCTCAGCCGATCCTCGACCAATGAACAGCTAACAATTGCCCGAGGATACTGTCTCGCCACTCCACTCGGTAGGTGCTGATGATAGACATGTTTGAAAGATCAGCATTTGCTGCATAGCTAATCTGTGGACAGTGGTGCTATGTCTGGTGTCCATACCTGATGCAGAGTGCCGTTGGGTATCCGCAGCGGGGGCGGGCGGTGCGCGGGCGCCGCCGTCGAGCCAGGGATGTCGCTCTGCAAACAAACAATGACGCCATCTTTGATTTTTGTTTTTTAAATTCGAGCCGGTTGCAGCAAAGACTGAGCGTGAATACTGGAAAGATTTAAGGATATTCGGTAGAACATCGATATTCGGTTGTTATAGTCGCTTTTTTATGATTTCTACAACCATTTTAAATTAAACAGTGGGTAAAATCAAGCGTATTGCTTATTTCAAATGTATTGTCAAGCTGAATGATTACGGCGGCAAAGACCAAGGATTTTCGGAAGAATATTAGTTGTTATAATCGCTTGTTGTATGAATTCAGCGTCAATTTTAACTTAAAATTGGGTTAAATCTATGTAGGTACGAGTACATGTACTATCATATGCATTGTCAAGTTGAACGATTACCTACGGGCTGATGATGACGACGATAGTGTAAAAGATTTTATTATACTCAATTTATGATTCACTCTCAAACTGGTTATAAGAGAGAAAACTCTCATTTATTAATACTTAAATAAACTTAGCGGTGGCTCCCGCTATTATAAGGATTTGTTACAATAAACCCATCTGAGCCGCGGCGCCTGCCATTAATTAACAAACTTTACAAAACTGTTCGCTATTTCTTGTAAACAAACAAACAGTATACGGACAACAAACTTAGAATGCTCACTTTATGTCGCCCAGACTGGACAATGCAAGTTTCCTCATTTAAATAAAATATTTTCACGCCATTGTCTTCATAGCTTTGAAAGTTTCACTCTAATTAAGATTCTACGTACTGCGGTCTGAGTTACAATATTTAGCTTATGATTAGAGTATGAATATTGATGTCGGGGCGTGTTCGTATTAATAATGCAAATTGATGAAGTGCTATTTAGAAGGCGGCGGCGTGCGAAATGATGGCGACAAGGTGTCTCATTAAATTGCATGTATTATGGTGGTTAATTAACATCAGCGTTGCATAATCATATTTGAGTGTTATGGCATATTTTTGTGTGGGTGTTAGTTCTGCACCTGGCTCTATCAAATTCTTAGATGTATGTACAGTTGTACAGTCAGCCAAATATATAATGCTTGTACAAGCAATGCAATCCTGGGACTCTGAGACTCATGGATGGAAAATAAATGAATCAAATAATAATCGTATTTTCATTCGTGTCACATCAACCGTCAGTGAATCATAATAAGTTTTCATCAAATTTAAGTGATTGTGCGGAGGTGGCCAATACAGCTCTTTTCCTTACTGCACAAGCCCACATAAGTCATTGCTGATTTTATAAGCCATCACCATTGATGACTATGCTTAGTCTCTGTATCCTCAAGTTACGTTTATCTACATCTACCGATACGCGCTACGTCAGAAGCTCCCGCCACCTGCCGTGACCAGCGCTTAGCCGCCTTGTGTACCCTGCCACCAGCATACCACCAGGTACTCAAGTGTACTAAAGTGTACTCAAATGTACTCAAGTGTGTGTACTCTCCCGCCACCTGTACCCAAGCGTGTGGAATCTCTCTGCCACCAGGTACTCAAATGTGTGTACTCCCCCGCCACCGCGTACTTAATCGTACTCAAGTGTACTCACAGCGTTGCGCGACTCTTTTACCTTGTAAAAGGGCCGGTGGTGGACGCGGCCATTCTGCGGCGCGTGCGACGGCTTCTTGAACTCGCTCTCGCGACGCGACGGCGGCAGACCTGAGGAAGAGGATAGACGTTATTGAGAGGAAGATAGAGCTTATTGTTGGGTGAAAGTAAACCTTAGAAGACCTAATGGCAGAAGAATAGAAGATATAGGACGACATTATTGAGTGGAAGATATAAAGCTTATTGTTGGGTGACAGTATAATTCGGCGGGAGACCTAAAGGCAGAAGATAATAGAATACATTAGTTTCAGGTGAAATAAAACCTTTTGAGCCCTAGTGGCAGAAGATACTATACGATATTATTTTTTTGCTATTTATGCTATTTTATTAATGTACCTACTTGTAATTTAGGCATACGTATCGGTGTGAGCGGGTCAGTCTGTGGTTAGCTAGATAGTTACGAAAATGTACTTGTTTAATAGTTTTATAAATCAGTTGATCAGTATAAGTGTTAATGAATAATCATCTTCGTCTGTTTATTTGTCTAAGCTTAAGGCCCTAAATGTCTGGAAAATTTATTACGCGTTTCACATTTGACTCCCCCGAAACAGCAAGTGCTTATAAAATCACTCACTCAATAGCAGGTACATAAGTTTCGATGGCAAATTTGTGAACGTGTTCAAAGTTACAGCTCCGTTGCGGCTCGCGTACGAAACACTTCGAGCCTAGCACTAAGTTTCGCCGCAATGCATACTAAATTACTGAGCTAATGAGAGAACCAAGTTTTTAATGTATGTATGCCGTTTTATGACTTGCTCAAGACGCGAATGTCGAGAGTTTAAATGCGAGGATTGTGTATTTAGCGATAGATAAAATTATGTCTGCTACTGAATTAAGGTGCAAATTGGTGGAGGGCGACACGATGTTGCAATTGCAGCAAAGTAGCACACGACTTTTATGTATTTCTTTGAGATTATTCTTCGATTAGACTTCGATTATTTGTACTCGACGCATCCATAGAAATACATAAAAACAAGTCGTGACCTGGCAGCTGCTGCCAATTTATACCTTTAGTAGTTTTTTCACGACGCGAACGACCGACGATAAGGGATATTATTTGTAGTCTATATCCGTACTTTTCTATGATACTATGATTACGTATTTTCTTTTCCATCCTGCAGCATTTCCGTGGGAATCTATCTGGAGTTCTGGACACGTGTTTAAGGAACTATCTCTTCAGAAGGCTATTACCCAGCAGAGCGCTCACTGCTTAGAGTAGTTATAAACTAATTTCGTTGAGAGCTTTTTTTATAATTTTGCCGTTAAACTTATTTTAAAGAAAATATTAAGTAGGTAAACAAAATATTATCATGAAGTTAAAACATAACTTTAGCAAGGTACTGCAAAAACACGGCAAATCTATTAGGGTATTCTTTCTTGACGAGCTTTAGTAAAAGCCCAAAAATAATTATTTATATTTTCCGTCAATAACTATAGACCGTATATTTAATTTATAGAAATCTGATACCTATGCCCGAAATAATATAAGTATTAGCAATTATGAATGCTAAAATAATTAAGAAGGTGCTTATCGAGACTGACACACACGCGACACACAAACTATGACACCCCTTTATTTCTTCGTCAGCAAGCATTACCCAGACCAACTTATGCACAGTAATAAAAGCGAGCTCGTACCGCGAGTGTACGAAGTCGCAAAATCATAAGGCACTTCGGCTCAACTAAAAGTGGGTGGGTCTCCCCAGCTACCCCCTTAGGGAGGCTTTAGGGGGAATCTCGGCTAGGTGTTTAGCTGGTTTATGGAGATTGCGATCGGGGACAAAGGCGTCCGAGTTTACGGCAGGATCTGCGCGGCCTGTGTAATGTGGCGCATTAAAAACTGCTCAGCTTTCCGCTGCTTCATGAGCGGTTTCGCTAATGATTGTATCGATCGGTTAATGTTTCTCGACGACGTTTTTAGTAATCGCTCGTAAAGCTCGATGACGAGTAATGATATAGAGTAGAGTTTCGGTCCTTGCCCCGGCCAATGCAATTCTTACAGATTGAACACTATGAAATGGGAGCGTTTACACTGAATGAACGAACAAATTGTGCCATCAATATGTCTTTTGATCGAAATATCCTTGGATTCTTTATTGGAGACTAAAGTAGAGTTAGGTTGATGGATGGATAGGAGGAATGGGAATGCAAAGACTGACGTGTCTTGTTTTTGTGATTGGGCAGTAATCTAGTTATTGTGTGCTAGGATTTGCCAAACGAAGAACCATTAACTACATACATAGTTCGTTAATATAAACATGATGATCAACATTCTGCTCGCACTAATATGAATTAGATAATTATGTTATAAGAAGGTATTAGGTTTAAGTAATTTGCAAGGCTTTTGCAAAATCTCGAAGATATGCATATCGCTAGTGACATAATAATTATTACTGTGGGATACGGTTATATATACACGGGAACCTCAATGTAAAGATGAGTTTACCATAATTAAAACACACTTGATCTCTAAACTCACATAATGTTTGTCCAGTGTAAACGCACGCGTTCGGCCTAGCTATAACTATATTCTTTTTTCCCATCTGTATAAGCGGTAAGTGCGATTGCCTCTATTACTATTTTCCATTACTCAATGGCTACTTATTCAACCACAAGTCCGTGACTGGACCCACTATCAACCCTATGTCTATGAGCATACGTGCTTTCAATCTCATCATTGGTCTGTGGGCATTACCCCACTAATATGTGATTATGGCAAGATTGGATCTGAGACTGCACTGCATTCAATTTTACTATCCCTTTTTATTGTTTTTCAAAAAGAGCTACGTATAATACTGCGATAAACTCTTTGTAATTTGATATGAGACTTTTATTTTTAAACAAAATGGATTCTCGGAAATGAAAGATTAAAAACCTGGGCTGAAACGAGAGTGGCATTAGTGCGCTAGGCTGTGAAATAACACTAATTTAAAGGTGGCATTTCACTGGCGATGGCAAAATGGCGGATGTTAGAGTTCATTAACATGCCGGCAGCGAATAAACGTTCGGGGGAGAAACTGAAAATAACTTAATTAGAGTTTTTAACCGAAATTCGATTTAATTGAAAGAGGAGACAACTAATGAACAAGGACGCTGTGGATCCGTAGGTGAAGGTGGGGTATTCGATACAGGTGAACAATCCTGAAGCAATCGTGAGCTTGTAGCGATAGTGCTATAACATTTCAGGATATTTATCCTTGACGCGTCCGCGTCCCAGCCCACATTGGGGAGTGATATCTTCTGACCAAGAGATGAAAACTTAGTTTGACTTCACCCCTTAGTATTAGAATCATTTGATACCATAAACTAAGGCCAGATGTCCAGTTGCCCACCAGTGTATTCGATGGTCCATACTCGTATATACGAATTAACATTATGAACCACAGAATCACGGTATAAAGCTGACCGTAGAAAGCAAACAGGGTGCAAAAACCGGAGGTCCCGCCCGGCAGTGATTAATACCGGCACAATTTGTTTAATACCACCATAAATTTAATACTCGGTCGTAGGGATGTGCCATGTTTATGAATATATTGATGTATCGATACGATGCCGATGGAATGCAATGCGTTAAGTTTAGTTTAGCATTAAGTCCACCTAATTGTACATAATTACTTTTGTATATTGTGCAATGAAGAATAAATAAATAAATAAATGCGATTCATATTTTTTTTGTATCGCTATAATGGAATTTGTATTCTTATTTTGTTTTAGGCAAAGACAATACTTATATTTTTTATAGCACGCGTTTTTTATATTTAGGAGAATTTAGATAATTATTTATAGTTAAATAAACATATTTTCCTATATTTAAACACGATTATTTGAAATTATATTCTATAAATCCAATACTTCAATAACCGTATCAATACAAATATATTAATTGTACTGTTGAGCAATGAAAGTTCCAGTGACATAATTAAGGAACGGCAATGGCAGGTGGAACTTTTTTATTGCTCGCTATTGTATCTCGAATCCATCCAATCAGATACGATACAATATCGATATCATATCATACAGCCCGCTACTAGCGGGTATCGGCGTCGCGTCTCGGAGGAGCGGTTGGCTCTAATAACCGCACACAACTCACTCAATGAGACGCGGGAAAAGACGCTTCAGTCGCTCTCGTAAATACGTGTCATCCGAATCTTATACATATCATATTATACTACACTCGCGGGCAATGAAAAAGTTCCAGAGACGAAAGGCTGAATGACGCGTTTTGCTATATTGAAGTCCATTAGGAAATTATTGCAAAGTGGAAATTCATCTGCAGTACTTCTGCCATTGTCGATGTATTCTTTTATTGATCGTCTTTATTGGCGTGAGAATTTACGCACAATGGAATGTTAAATTTTAACGTAAATTTTCCACAGCTTATAATCGATAAAACAATCACATCTCCCTTTTGGAAATTCCACAGCGCGTACTGCGGGCGGGTTTGTTTGCGTAACAAGTGAACAACCTGTAAGGGCAATGCCTTGATACAAAGGTTACATACAAACTTACTAAATTCTAGGAAAATGTTTGATGAAACGCACAGGCGATACTTAGGTAAAAAAAAAATACAAACACTCACGCCTTGTACTAATGTACTCCCTTGCGGGGTATGCAGAGGTGCATTGCTGCAGCCACTTTTCGCCAGTGTTAATCCCAATGTAATAGGTAGGTACTTGAATTTATTCTACTACGAGAATAGTACTCTTATCCTACTATCTGTAAAAGACACTAAACTAGTTCATGTCAGCATTTTTTATTATTATTAATTAAAGGTACAATGTCGATGTGGAAATTTAATATTCATTCGTCTCGTAACTAAAACGAGGAAACAGCGACAAAGGGTTATCACGTGGCCAAAACTTTTAGTTTAAAGAACCCGTAGAAATGTATACCTTTAAAATATTTTTTTTCCTTGCTTTTGTTGCTGTCTAGGCATATTTATAGATCAAATGTGTGCTTGGGCAGGCAGCCCACGACATACTTCACACGAATACTATCAAAAGTAAATAAATGCTCATCGTCACCATTAAATTCTCAAAATAATTAATGTTTATTTCTTTATTTATTTACACACACATGTTATTTCAACGCTTGTTTTATTTTATTGGGAAAAGCAAACAATTGTACAATAGATAGCACTAAATAACAAAGATCAAATAAAATTTGGTAATTGTACAACCAGCACCGCTTTCCACAGTTAAAGCATACACGACACAATGAAATGGTTAAGATACTGTTTTTGCTTGTTACTAGTACTCATGATATTGTGGCTTTAAATCAAGAAAATGGAATCGAACAACATCACTAAACCGTAGCCCAGTATATATTTGTGAGTTTCCAGCACATAAAACCGATAAGAACGCGTTCTCACCTGACCGTTTTTACTCAGAAGCTTTTATTCAAATGCAATGTAAATACATTCGCATTCATCTTCCGAGAGTAACTTCCAAATGTAGCTGTCTCGAGAACAAACGATATGGGTTCCTTGTGTTGTGTACCTATATAGGATATTGGTAGTGTTTCCGATGTTATTGCTGAAGTGTTTTAGATTCTTAATCCATTTCAAAATTGGTGAGCTATTTTCCAAAACTAGTGTGGGTTTTCCGAAATACATAAATACATATTTACAGATTCTAACGAATCAACAAAATTAAGTTAGTTCAGCCGTTATCCCGTGAAAGAAACAAACAAACATGCACAAAGACCCACGAACTTTCACCTTTATCATATTAAATTTATTAGTAGGTATACCTAAATAAGTATACAATATTATTGATCCATTGCAAACGTACACATTTCGCAAACAATAAATCAACGCCACCATACCTACGTTTGAATAGCTTTTCCTCATTAACAGTCGTGCGTTTTCTTTTTAATTACATATCCAATAAACGTCAATTAGGGGGTTGGCAGAACAATGGCGGCCGCCGACCAATCAGAGGGCAGCAGCTGCGGCCGTTGACACGTGCGCCGGCGCAGCCGTTCGTTCACCACTCTCTATCGAGGACTATACAACCTATACCACATAATAATACCTAGTACCTACCACAACGTTTAAGCTGTGTGCAAAACTGCAAACCATAGGACATTGTCCGTTGACAGAGCGGTTCAGAACCTCTATCAAGCGACCAATATTAATGATAATAACTAGCTTTGTTTCCCCGTGGGAATTCCGGGAACAAGAGAGGCCTACATGTTAATTCAGGGTGTCAGAGAAAACCGCTGCACAAAATTCGTCACAAAACATCAGCGGTTATCCCGAGAAAATTCGGTTTAAACACATTATGTATAATGTGAAGTGGTACCAGTTCCAATATAATGCGTAACTGAAAAATATAATAGTACCTATCTTCCGAACCGTCGTCGTTTAAGTCTGTTTGTGCACATGTTTATGCTCGTAGTCGACGTATTGTGTTGTGGTTTAGGCATGCGCAGTCGTTGCACTTTGCTAAATAGCGTGATTCTTTGCGTAATTTGTGTCCAACTATTAATATTTAATATTATTGCACAGCGGCATAAAAAAATAAATAAAATAAATATGTGGGGACATCTCACACACGGCCATCCGACCCCAAGCTAGGCAGAACCTGTGTTATGGGTGTCGGACAGCTGATATATCTACACAAATACATAGATAGATAGATACTAAATATAAATATCAACACCCAAGACCCGAGTACAAATATCTGTCTTTAACAAATATCTGCCCGAGCCGGGAATCGAACCCGGGACCTTCGGCTCAGTAGTCAGGGTCACTAACCACTACGCCATTCGGTCGTCATAGACCACTGAATCACTGTATGTACTTTAACTTAATATAACAGACAAGTTTCCTTAACTGTATTCCTTTGATACTGTGTATCCTAATAAATATAGGACGAAATATTATCATTGCACGACTCTAATGCAGGTCAATAAACCGACATCTCTATTATTATCTTATATAGAATTAAAACGTGTGTTTCGCTTAGCCAGTTGCACACTTGACAACATAGAACAACGCGGACTCGTATGCTTGACAATGGCACTGCTACCATCTGCCTACGAGTAACACGCAGTAGAAAGGCTGTCAATGAGTACACAGTCTGTTTTCCACCGACCAAGGGGACAGCAACCTTTGATAATTACAGTTCAAAATGTCTACGTCATTTCGTATTCATACCCAATCGGTTCTACGCTCGGCCATAATTCCTTCTAAACGTTTACTTTTGTTCCGTTCCACATAAAAAGTTACGAGATCGTATTTCACCGCAAAGCATGTATTAAAAGATGGGTAGCAATAAAACGAGTGACTGTAAATTACAGTTCTAAGTGTCAAAATTAATTAATTTGGGTTATAGAATTACTAAGTGAGCGACTGACTGCGAGTGACGAGAAATCAACAGAACAGCAACTTACAAACATTAATTTGAGTTACTTAAAATACAAAATGAGCAGCTTCATAATATTTGAGCGACTTAATATTTGTTTGAGTGTCAACGTTACGTCCTGCATTTTTTTTCAATATTTGGCAAATGTATTTTTTATACTGAGCGGCATTTTATCTTAAATGAAGTGTTTCGAATACAAAAACCACTTTGAAAAATACACTAATGAGCAGAGTATAATGAGCTCACATTTAAAAAATAAAAATAATATGAAATAACTATTTGAAGAAACACTATTCTATTAGTTGAGAAATTTTATTATTGAAATATAAGGGTAATTAAATAAAACAATGTACTCCATAAAAATAAAGTAATACGCATGCATTTATTTCAAAAAAATGAACAAAAATTTAAATAAGACGCTTCAGTCAACTAAAAAAAAAACTTGTTATTAATACTAAGAAACATTGATAGGTATGAGGAGCCCTACTACTCATCGTCACTGGTAAATAAGTGCGGGCTTGGACTTATTGGGCCGGCCTCGGTTTCTTTTTTGCCCATTTTGCTTCCAGTGGTGGTGTTGTTAGTTTGATCCGAATTGATAGCCCCAAAACGTGTTTGCATACATATCTATTGAAAAATTCGGGACAGTCGCACGATCCTTTTTGCCAGTGCATTTAAAAATCTGTAGTTTTCATTAAAAAGCGTATCAAAATAAAAAAACATAAGTCCTCAAATAGAATATCAGTATCCAATAATCCTAACTAATATTATAAATGCGAAAGTAACTGTGTCTGTCTGTCTGTTACTCTTTCACGCCAAAACTACTGAACGGATTTGGATGAAATTTGGTATACATACGGTCTAGACCCTGGGAAAGAACATAGGCTACTTTTTATCCCGGAATTCCCACGGGAAAACTTTTTAAGGCGAAGCGAAGCGCGCGGGAACAGCTAGTAATTAATAAAGCATACAAAACTTTGCTCAAAGTGAACTTTTTAGTAGTTCGCTAAGTGTAACCTCACTTAGAAAAATCGAATATATCTTAATATTGAAGTTGCCCTCTCTTTTTGTTGTATTTCCAGTCGCTCACTTAGTAATTAAGTCGCTCGGATAAAATTTTAATATCTGAAATGGATTTATCACAGTCCACTTTTTGTAAGCTCGTTCTGGATTTTATTATAAATCAATATTCGTCGTCAGTTTAGTTAATTTTTCGCTTACTCAAATTCATACCGCTCAAGTTATTAAAACAGTATGTCATCATCAGTCGCAAAGTTTTTTTTTGTTCGCTCGTTTTATAATTCCCCTTAAAAGATATGTACAGCCGACCCGAGTTTCTTTAGAGCCCTATAAGTAGCTAGTAAGGTGCGGAAATTTCGTTTTTATTTCTAAGATTTTTTGAAACATCTAAACAGCAACTTATTTTCGTAATCTCCTATACAAAGATTTTATGAATCGTATATCGAACACATTCCTTATCTTTTAATCAGCAGAATGGAAGGTTCCTACCTATATGAGGTATAAACTTTGAACTATGAAGTTTGAAGCTATAAAATTTATGATGTAGACGAAAAGTGGACATAGCTGTAACTAGGTCGGCAGGTTTCGAGCTGAAATTCGTGGATAAAATGAACTTAATAAATTTTAAAGATAATATTTTTAAGATTTGGCGAAAGTGTGAAGTAGCAGCTCTGGTTCAAATCCCGACGTGTTAAAAGTAAGATAATATGTAGGTACTACGTATGTAGCTCTCTTCCATCCAAAGGTTGTCTGGTAGAGATTGCTTTAAGCAATAAGGCCGCCTCTTTGTACTGTTTTATTTTTAAAATTTTGTTTTTTTGTAATTTTTGTTCTTGGTGCAAATAAAGTGTCTTGTATTGTAATTCTTGGACTCCAAGAGTCGTTGATATATGATGAAATAATATCACATAATATGTACGCTGTACGGTGATGCTCTTCTACCTAACCTCTATAGGATTATCATCGCATGCCGTGTATTAACATTAATAACAGTCCATTTTGGAGGTTCCCTTTAACGAACAAACCGTAATCCCACTAACGCAATGGTAAATAGAGACAGATAAGAATAGAAAGAGCTATTCCGAGAAAAATACTAAAGTAAATATTACGCACCTCAATAAGTGATGTTGTTCTTGGAAGTTGTGGCCACACTTTAGATTAGAAAGAAACGTTTAAGCCCTTAGATTAACAATATAAGAACAAGATGGAAAGTCCGTTCGAAATAAACATCTCACTAAGCTATTATTTTGAATTAATTCGGTTAGAAGATTTGCGACTTTATGCATTGGCACAATGGTTGTCATAAGGTTGAGCTTAAAACAGTTTGTCAGTAAGCAAAATGCGGACAGATTTTAGTTTTGTTTTTTTTTTGTGACACGCCATCTAGTAGTATATTATTAATCTAAGTTTAAGCCAGACCTTTACATTGTTGTGCACTTTATTACGTGCCTAATCCGTGTAGCAGACGATGTTAGACTTTAATAGTTTATTGGGGTCTATATTGAATTAAATCTTTCCGTGTAGGTTCGAAGATAGGATATAATCAGGCGTTAATACTGATCTGGTACATCAGTAATTATATCTCTCCACTGTATCAGCGAGGTTTCATAATTTGTGAATTTAAGCAGTCAATTCAAACACCTGTATAAACAAGAACCACTAAAGATACCCATTAACTTCTTAATTTTATCGAAAAAAGGCGAGTTGTAAGTTTAGCTATAATCATAATCACAATCAGTTTGTATGGCTAGTAGCTACAGATCGGATAGTGGTATGATTTGACGACCCAATGGTGTAGTGGTTAGTGACCTTGACTGCTATGCCGAAGGTCCTGGGTTCGATTGATATTTGTTTAAAGACAGATATTTGTACTCGGGTCCTGGGTGTTGATATTTATATTTAGTATGTATCTACTCGTATCTATGTATTTGTGTAGATATATCAGCTTTCCGATACCCATAACACAGGTTCGGCCTAGCTTGGGGACGGATGCCCGTGTGTGAGATATCCCCACAAATTTATTATTTATTTAATACGCTGATTTCGACATGGTTGGGAGCGGTCAAGTTTAGTTTCTCCAGACTGTATACTATGGATGGACTAGGAAAGGATTCATTAAAAGTTCATAACGATAATGAGTTTATGAAGTGCCTTTGTACAATTTTATTATGATTATGATACAATAAACAGGCTTTCATTTTATGAGGCCGGTATATAACTATAATGATTAAAAAGGGTGCCGCCGGATTGAAATTATGTGAGCAATATTATGTTAATAGAGCTATCTACAATCGTACGTATTATTTAATTAAATCAATAAAACTGAAGTAGGTGTGATGTTGAGATTATGTTAATAAAAACATTGCATGCATATATGAATGCCATACACTGGTAAGTGGTAGTGGTAGGTAAATAATATTTATTTAATTACTTACAACTGGCTGCCTATAATTTCGAAGCCGAGAGCAAAAACAAAATCTTACCTTTAATATTTTCGAGACGAAAATTCTATAGTAATTTTATGTAATGCTATGAATTTCGTATACTTAATATAAAGTAAATAAAGCCACGTTTTGCTTGAAAACCGGTTCCATGTGAACAAAAAGTCGCCGGGAAAACTTGTGAGGGCAAAATGGCGTGAAAATGTCGAACGCCGTTGTAAATTCACCCCTGCGTGCACGTGATAAGAGTCACGTGTCGCATTTGCATGCGGCCGGCCATGTTAGCCGAACAGTGGGTTAATTAAAACGACCTTGTCACAAATAACTTTACGCAAACACGTTTTCTTGTCGGAAGTCCAACACTTTATATTGTCTCCCATTGTAAAATTAAAAACGAAAATAATTTAAATAGTGTAATCCTATGTAAAACTTGCGGATCTTACAGCCAAAACCAGGCCAAATCCAATCCTCATGCAATGTATAAATATTGACATCACAATATGTATACATTTGAAACGAATACAGCTGACCAGCGGAATAGAGGATCGTCCACACTACACTCGAGCTGCACTCGAAAATAATAGCCAGGAAATATAACGGCCCCATTACACTATAGGATTCAGCGGTGACCATTACTCGTGGGTCACGCGTGCCGTATCCAGGTTATAAATTCCCCGGGAGGCGGCCGGGGAATAAACGCTGTTCTTTATGACCCCTATACGTATGTATAGGGACCTTTACCCGGCGAAATGGGCCCCGTATACCGGTATTTATTTATTTGCACTGTTCTAAAGGCCTGTGTCGCTAAATTTGTGTTAACCCGAAAAGGTGCGTGCATTTTTTATACGAGTACCTTTACCCACTTGTTTTAGTATCTTTAATAGTTTCCTCAGCATTAACATATTTAAATATATTTATGCATGAAAAAATAAACCTAAAATACTTTTATTACTTTTACATTAATTTATATTCATAATTTAGGTCACCCGATTCAGTCAGCTGTACCACAGAATAATAACTAGTACCAGTAGCTGTACCTGTGACCTGTTCGGCAGACTCTGTTGACCCAACTGAAGACCGACACTGGCAACACCGTTTCATCAGTGCCCGAAATTCTGGGAGAAATTGAGAGATTCTACGGACAGTTATACACCACAACACAAAACCCTATTACCAGCGGTGCTCACGACAGCCGAGCGCCACTCACCCGACACTATACCGAAGATATTCCGGACGTCAGTCTAGACGAGATTAGTATAGCTCTCAAACAGCTAAAAAACAACAAAGCTCCGGGAGATGATGGAATAACGACAGAACTTCTGAAAGCCGGCGGTAGACCGATTTTAATAGCACTTCGGAGGCTGTTTAATTCCGTCATACTCGAAGGCACAAGCCCGGAGGCATGGAGCAGAAGTGTAGTGACTTTGTTCTTCAAGAAAGGCAACAAAGCCCTATTGAAGAATTATAGACCCATTGCACTTCTGAGCCATGTGTACAAGCTGTTTTCGAGGGTTATTACGAATCGTCTCGAGCAAAGACTCGACGACTTCCAGCCACCCGAACAAGCCGGGTTCCGAAAAGGCTATAGTACCATAGATCATATACACACGCTTCGGCAGGTTATACAGAAGACCGAGGAGTATAATCTACCTTTATGTCTAGCGTTTGTGGACTATGAGAAAGCCTTTGATTCTATTGAGCTCTGGGCGATGCTTCAATCCCTTCAGCGGTGCCATATAGACTATCGCTATATCGAGGTGTTGAGATGTATGTACAATGCTGCCACAATGTCAGTTCGATTACACGAACATAGCACAAAACCGATCCAGTTGCAAAGGGGCGTGAGACAGGGAGATGTTATTTCTCCGAAACTGTTCACCTGTGCACTGGAAGATGTTTTTAAGCTTGTAAAGTGGAAAAGACTGGGCATTAACGTCAATGGCGAATATATCTCTCATCTACGATTTGCTGATGACATAGTGATTATGGCGGAAACGCTGGAGGAGTTAGGCGAAATGCTCACAGACCTCAATGATGCCTCTAAACAAGTTGGGCTGAAAATGAACATGGACAAGACAAAGGTCATGTCGAACGAACATGTTTCATCATCGCCCGTAACTGTAGGAGGTGTCACCATCGAAGTTGTCAATCAGTATCCCTACCTAGGACAAGTGATCCGATTAGGTAAATCCAACTTCGATAAAGAGGTAGCTCGTAGAATCCAACTCGGATGGGCAGCGTTCGGGAAATTACGACACATCTTCACTGAAAACATACCTCAGTGTCTGAAAACAAAAGTTTTCAATCAGTGCGTGTTGCCAGTGATGACTTACGGAGCCGAGACGTGGTGCTTCACCAAAGGGCTTATCCACAAGCTCAGAGTTGCTCAGCGTGCTATGGAAAGGGCTATGTTAGGCGTGTCCCTGCGAGATAGAATTCGTAATGAAGAAATCCGCAGGAGAACTAAAGTTACCGACATAGCCAAAAGGATTAGCACGCTGAAGTGGCAATGGGCTGGCCACGTAGCCCGCAGAGCCGACGACCGCTGGAGTAGAAAGGTTCTGGAGTGGAGACCCCGTGTCGGCAAACGGCGTGTCGGTCGCCCCCCAACCCGTTGGTCTGATGATCTGCGGAAGGTAGCGGGAAGCCGCTGGATGCAGATGGCGGGTGACCGTTTGGGGTGGCGATTGAGAGGCCTATGTCCAACAGTGGACTACAGAAGGCTGAGAGAGAGAGAGAGAGTAGCTGTACCGGTGTACCGGTCATAAAAAGGACCTACTGAGAAATTGTACGAAGACGAGTAATAGTCTATGCAAAATACAGTCATGCCATGACGATAAACATCCCTTATCACTAGATCATTTCTCCTAAGCCGATCAACATGTCATATTATATTTTCCATATGATGTTCTTGTTCATATTTCAGGCGGCGGGAATCAATTCCGCGGGTCCCGCGGGCGTGATGGCTCTCCTTCGGTTTACGGCCGCGGCGAGGCCGCCGTCATCAGATATTGCGTTCTGTACGTCTACTTGTTAGCCAGTTATGGTTGCCTGGTACTTTCTTTCACGGAGTGTGATATTGATAAACTTGTGAACATAGTATTTATAAAGACGGTTTTTTTTATACATACCATTTAATAATCCTAATGTTTAAATTGCACTAAATAATTAACATAATCTACATGGTTTTTCATTAGTACCACTTAAAACATCTTAAGGTCAAATTGGTGGCGGATGATTTTTCTAAGTATTTCTATGGGGTTAATTTGCCAACCAGCACAGCCACATCACATGTCAATAGACGAAACGTCTACAGAAATACATACATAGAAATCAGTATTAACGTTATCGTTGCGACACGTGCCGTTTCCTGCAGCTTCATGTGTCGTCCGCTGCCAAACACCACCTTTATAATTTCACCATTCTCATAGCGCAATAACACACAGTAAAATGCGCATAATATCGTATAAAGCGCAATTAGCTAGTAGGTAATAATAGTGGCATTATGGAGCTTCAGTAGCGGGAAACAAAACTGTAACTTCGCCGCGCGCCGGCCACAAAGTTAAACTTATGCATTTGAAAAGCAGCTTTTCTGTACATTTTATACCTAGGTTAGCAATGTTTATCCATAAGTATGTAGCAAGCTGTGTAGCTGTAATACACAATACAGATGTTTATACTAATAATTTAATTCCTACTTATTTCTACTATAGGTTAATGTAGAAGATCAACACAATAACCTCGACCTTCCCCATCCTAACTATAAGGTCGTCATTCCAGCAGATTCGAGGTCGTCTCAGGCGCCATCCTATTACATTTCATCTTCCGATGAATATTATTTATTTAGCTATACGATCACTCTCAAAATTGGTCTAAAATGATGTTTCATAATGGTTAATAGCAGTGATTATTTTCGTCGCTGTACGCATGGTAGGACTAGCGATGGAAATAAAAAGTCGTCTTATTCATCATTTGCTGATGAAGAACAAAATCCATATATGGTACCGATGTATACATCTAAGGTAAAACTCAAAAGATAGTCAAAATGCTAATATTTTTATCGCCACATAACTGTGTAGGTACCAGGGTCACATACTGAGCATAGAGGAAAGTGCGAACATCATTGCTATTCGAGACACGTAATAATATGTCCTCCCCTTTGACGCAGGCATTAAGATGGGGAAAGGAGGCTGATCCCATTTCCACTTTTACCAGCATAAGTACTTTAGGCACATATAGTTACATACATACAGATATAGCAATTTCTATGCGTAATTATTGTGATTTCGATGGTGTATCTGCTATTAAACTGACATCATCGTCGCGAAACATACGTAAAAAATACCTGGGTATTCATCATGATATTATATCATGTTTTAATTATTAACAATTATCAACATGTAATATCAATGACTTAAGCACCAATTAAGAAAACATAATCTTCAACATACGATAACCGTATTTTTTATTTACTTTGACTGCCATTACTGTAAATGGGTATTAGCATGACAGCAATCACAAGCATCCTATCCTTGGTATTACTGCCATGCCTCGACTACGCGTATGCAGGTAGTAATGCCATGCGTCCGGTACGTCCTACCGGCTAAATGTATTGCGTATTGGTGTAGGTCAGTGTGTTGGCTAATCGTATTAGTGCGGTGCAGGTATATAGGTATCTACGTTAACTGCCTACCTGTGTATTTGTTCTGTTACGGATAAATACACATTGGAATTATGTTTAGGCAAGCTATAAATCTTTTGTTGCATACAGTCCTGTCAGAATTTTCAGCGATAAGGTAAACATTTTATTTTCATATACTGATCACAGGAATTTCATTAGGCTTTCAGCTGAGCACTAAGGATGGACGACCTTAGACCTGGTAGTCGCTGGATGAGGAAGACAGAGCGTTGGTCCACTAATTAGGAGAGCCCTATGAACTGCCACTGGGTGATGAAGGCACCAATAAATCACTATAGCATAGGTAAAGCTTATGCTTATGTATCCTTTGTTCCAGAACAGCGTTGTGGTCACTGGTACGTTAGTAGCAGACAGACAGAAAAAAAACCGGCCAAGTGCGAGTCGGGCTCGCGCACAAAGGGTTCCGTAGCAGCAAATATAATAAACTTATTATGTCATTACAGTTAAATCAACCTATCTCAAAAACTATAAGAGATACTTTGATCAAACCAAAAATCGTTGAAAGAGTTAATTAGCATGCATCACCTCTATTTTTTTTAGAATTTTATACCCCGTAGTTATAAAAATAGAGGGGGGGGGACATACTTTTTACGACTTTGAGAGCTGATATCTCAAAAACCGTTCACTTTAAGAAAAATGTTTTTTAGAAAACTTTATATCATTTTAAAAGACCTTTCCATTGATACCCCACACGGGTATGTACATCGAAAAAAAAAATTTCATCCCTCAGTTACATGTATGGGGGGCCCCACCCCCAATTCTTTTTTTTACTATTTAGTGTCATATTTTTGTAGCGGTTCATACAACACATATTCCCATCAAATTTCATCACTGTAGTACTTATAGTTTCCGAGTAAATCGGCTGTGACAGACGGACAGACGGACAGACGGACATGACGAAACTATAAGGGTTCCGTTTTTGCCATTTTGGCTACGGAACCCTAAAAAGCAAATACAGCAGTGAAATAACTGAATTCCAAGAGAAGCAACGAATTAACGTTGCATTTTGTGCGCTTTTAACATTTTCACTTTGAAGTTTAGCAGACGGGGAGGCAGCGGTTGAATTATTATACAGAGTGTTGCAGATATTGTAATTTAATCCAAAACACGAGGGACACTGATCTCATCACCCTGTACAACGTTTGTGTCTGTATTCTTTGGTATTTAAAACTAGTTTTATTTCTCCACAAAAAACGAGGTAAGGCACTTTTCACTGTGAACAGTTGAATAACATTTTTATTTATTTTCATACTGTCATTAAAAAATCATGGTCTGTGGTCTGCATGGTACAGTTGTTTAGAATGACGAGTTCTGTCACTTATTTTCAAGATAATTTAACAGTGCTTTTGCGTATTTCACCTTAGTAGGTGGAACTGGTGGTACTTGGAACTTCAGATTCCAGGTATCGTAGGCCAGACAAGTATTTAGCTACTGAATGGCCCGTGCTACCACTTACTGAGCGGATGATAGCAATATGTCAACAGTTACTTAATAATTATGGTACATTTACAATATGTACATAATATTAATGTAGATATATAGCGGGCGGTCCACTGGGACCTAGATCTAGCTCAACATTCCGGATCTAAGTGACTTCACCGATTACTACAGATGTTTACTAAGGCAATACAGAATTAGGTGCTTGAATTGGGTGCTTCAAATTAACTCAAAAACTATGGATCGACTTTTTGTAGAATTTGGAGGGAAACAAATAAATGATTCTTGGGAAATTAGATGGTTTTTAAAACAGACAGGTAAAACCTTTATGGAATCTTAATAATGATATGTAGAAGGACAAAAAATCTACAAATCGGTAATTTTCAAATTATAAAACCTTCAATTAAAAGATGCGTCTGTAACAGAGGAGTCGCTTGGAAACGAGAGCATTGCCTCACAACTCGGGCTAACGGATCAATTAGTCAACCTTCATCAAGGTGGCTTTGCCTAAGCCGAGCCTCCCAGTCCATTTCCATTTTTAGGCAAAAACTTCGCTTGCAAAAAACGTGATTTAGAATAGCTTTGTTTAACGTTCGCTAGCAACGGTGAGTGATAACTGTGTTGCTTCCTCGCTCATTGGATTGGTGAGGGTTGCTTTTGCATAACAATATGTATAATTAATCGCCTCTGATAAATAATGGTGGACATATTTATATACTATAATAAAAATCAAATAACTACTTCTTTTAGAAAATCTCGTGGCTGTCCAAGTGTCCAACTTAGCAAATTGTGTTACAGTTAAAAAATAAACAAAAATGCACACCTAATGCGCTTGTTTACAACAATGTCAACTGATCATCGAGAGCCTTGAGAGTAATCCGACATGAAGACGGCGATTGTAAAGATATTTTAATGATCGAGAGCCGACGTTGACGAGACAATTTATGGTAAATCTTAAGCTGGCTCTTTTGCTACAGATTTGCTACGCTTTTCCACTGACAGATGGGTTTCTTATCTGATCATATTTAATAATATTTACATTCAACGACTGTTAAGGATAGAACGTGTATTTCATAAATTCTGATTTCGTAGTAAAAATTATAATAATATAAAGGATAGTTTCATAACTATTAATCAGAAAGTTTAACATTTCAAGTTCCGTAACGATATGATCGGACCAGACACTTTGCGAAGATGGAATGAGGTCAAGGGCGATATCGGATGATAGACTAGTAATGGATGGACAGAGCATAAAACAAGCTAAGGACCGTTGGAATAGTTTTCTTATTTATAAGAGGCTTAATTCCGAATATTGTGCGATCAATCGTTTATGGTGATTTTTATCTCAATAAAATAGATAAGTATTGAAAATATGTAATTATAACAGTTCACGATCACACGAGAAAGCTTATAAATAAAAACATAGTGAACTACACGGATCATCATTAATGATCAGATGGGAATCGGCCGCAGTTAATCCAGCGGCGATGATAAATGATCGGTCAGCGCCGACGCGGTGGCTGGTGTCACAACGCAATTATTGTACCACACACACACACACACACATAAATATATACATACACATACATACCGCCCAACAGATTCCCTGACAGTGAATTACGGAACGCAATGTCAGAAACGCTCGTACATTAGTCATTTGTTTCCAACTCGTATTGAAGGCAGAAAATTAGATAATTAATGATGATCAGAAACGACCAATTCCAAATTTGACGGTTGAAAATACTCATTAAAAAGTTTTAGGATGATAAATTTACATAATATATTGCTATACTAGTAAAACAGATATTATATATTTCCCATTAATTACAATAAATAATGAGACGCAAACTTAGTACTTACAAATAAATATTAATAAACAGACGGCAAACACATATATACCTATCTACAAATAAATGAAACACCCACAAGTGGTACAACCATAATGGCCAGAATATTGTTTGCCAAAGACAAAACAAACAGCTTTCTAAAGGACTCAGTGTATGGAAAAAGTGTGTTATCGCAACATGTTTCAGACTGTGTATTTTTCGTGACTAAGTGGACGCAAATAACGCATCATGTTGCCTGGACAGCGAGTTTGTGCCCTGTTAAACTAACAATAACTTTAGAAATATGCTTTTATGTACGTAATGATACTATGTATCCGTGCAAACGAATCAATTTTGATTGTTATCAAGAGCGTGTTATAAATTTTCACAAGGTTCTGCAAGAGTATATCTAGGTCTTTTCTCTATACCGTTGTGGTAACATAATACATGTTGCTGTTGATGATATAGATATACTAACTATAAGTAGTCTCTTATAAACCGCTACAAATGAGTCTTCTTCCGCCTCTGACTTCCAAGCAAGCAGTGAGCTAACTACACTATGATAACAATACCCTAGGCTTTGAGGAGATACGTCATGCAGGCTCGAACTGTTTCGGACTGAAGGTTACCGACCGATCAGGCACACGGAAGACCAGCCAAGCAGCTAACTGCGGCACAATACAGGGCGAGACGTTCTATTGAATGGGTCCAACTCGGTCCAACTCAAGTCCGACGGGTCCAAACACCGAGAATAACGTAGTAAGCAAAGTTACCTCGTGTTTATGGCTATTCCGGTGAAATATTAAACAGCGCTGCAGCATTATTCTGCTGCTAAATGATATTAACTGTGTTCGGTGGCTATCATCTTAATTACTGTGCCTTACGATTTATGGTGCAGAATTCCAGATGTCATAGGTAGTAGACAAATATGTAATTTGTTACAGCCGTATATATAAAACTCTAAACGAATGTTTTAAAATGTTCTATGGAAAAAAATGCTTTCAGCTCAGTTCCGCAGTCTTAGTAAGTAAACAATTACTGAAATTACCAGTATCTTAACCGAGCTTGCCATCAAATAAATTAATTAAATGGTTTATTAATTCTGAAATAACGTCTGAAACTCAGCCACGCCAAGCTTAGTTGCATTCTTTATGGTGCTTGGTCAATAAATTGATAAATTCACTTGAAAATTGTGGAACAATATTTACTCCCCATTTACCGTTATGGGCTTCAATCACGCAACCCGCAAAGTAGACCACTTTTATGTTTCATCATATGAAACGCTCTTATACAGGGAATACAAGAGTCTGTATTTATTACTTAATATTATGTTGGAACTAATGTTAAAATTGGGTGCATCAATGCCTACCTAAGGGGATACAGTACAATCCTTAATAAATTCATATTCTATTTTGTATCTTCTTATTAGTAGCAATTGCCGCCATAATTTATCACTCATCAAGTCTGAATGTGAAGTGTCGGGATCGGAACAACTCTGAGTTCCATCGCTGGGCACAGAATTGGGTCACTTAATTGTTATTCACACATTATCAACATTTAAATTAATAGCTTAAGTCGATGCGAGTTGTTTTTTTTATTACCATATGTTTACACAGCTACCGGGAGGATCCACTGATTAATTAATTGTGTCTTGGGTTTAAAATGAACCTGAATTAATATTAGTACAATCATTGTGAACACATTTTGGTTAACATTGGGCATTCCAATATTTTATTTTATATTTAAAATAACAGTAATATTAGCGTGATCGTTATTCTATTAAAATTGAATATTCATTAACGTATCTGTTATTATTATGTTACTGTTGGCTGGGCAGTGCAAATAAACCATATTATTATGAAGCCGAGAGTTATCAATAGCAAATTGTTTGCTTACACATTATAATGGCAATTTATTTATTAATGCAAACCAAACAGCTGCGGGTTGACATCGGAATGAGGAATGAAACCAGATTTGCCAGTCATGTGGTCCAGTTCGCTTTTCACTTTTATTGGCTATTCACAAATATTTGAAAAAGATCCTTGTTTACTATTGGCTACAATACAGTGTAACTATTATTCAATGGTTTTTACTCATTTAGAAGGTCGGAGATTGAAAATAATACCTATAACTCGTATAGGTTTTTTTATCACCAGATTCAACTGTTATTACGGATACGTGTAATAGCCAATACATTAGGTGCATTATTTACCCCGCCTTACCCAAACAAACACTCCATTATATCCAATGTATGTTAATCCCGTGGACATGTCGAGAAACTGTACCAGTTAGTAGCCGACACATACACACATACATCTGCGGTTATAGAAGACGCTTTCTCCGGCGCAGTCGGGTAAGAGGCGCGCGCGGCATGTATAATTTATGAACCATCAAAGAACTTTGCTCCCGTTACATTGTCCTTACCGGTTTCATTAAGAGTTTTTAATAAGGCATTCTAAACACCCCGGAAACTAAAGTTCAACACTTTTTTTAATGTTAGCCTTTTATGCAAATATTTCGCCTATTAACGCATTGATTTGAAATCACCTGTAAGCCCAGAAATTAAAAGTAATAAAAAAACTAACTATAATAAGGTAATATAAAAGGTATAAAAAGTTGGCTAATAATTTCTTCGGCGCAGAACCACTTGGTGATGTCACATTCATCACTACCACCAGTGATGTACCACAACGTCACGTCACGCTAGAGTGACACGCGGCACGGTTCGCGAGTCACTTGACAATTAATCATGCTTTCTCTTACTCAGTCGGCTGCCCGCGGCGCTATGCTGCATATCGGCGCTGACCTTGTCCCGGATTCGGCGAATGATATTGTTACTCATTGGCTACAGTGGGTATTACTTCGAGCCGCATGTCTTATGATCTTGTGTGGGAAATGTTTAGTAAAATTTGGAATTACTATTCCGAGAAGCTCGAGCTATATTTCTTCACAAAGCAAGTTTTAGTTGGACAAGTAATTTAGGAATATCAAAACCGCGATACACTCAATACCAATACCAATGCACAACAACAACAGCAAATATCCTCACGATGCCATCATTGTATGTTGTTAGCACAATGTTAAGATTAATCTAAACAATTAATGAACGATGACATTGTTTACCTACATATGAAACGCGTTGTATAGTCCAAAAGCATGTCACTCAAAAGACAACGGCTCGAAAGGGCAGTTAAAATGTGACTTTAATGTATACGAGACAAATCTGCAATGTTAGTTCCGTCACCGCTACGTCCGTCTGTGACGACTTGGTGACGTGACGACACCGTGACGTGACGTAGAGTGACACGACACTTCGTGACGGAGGGGACCACCGCCCGATGGACTAACTGAATAATTTATCATCACGATCTCCCCTTTGTGTTTTACGTTTCACCCGGAAAATATATTTGATCACACGTTTATCAGTTTTCCGCCGTTAAAGTAATGCATGGGTATAGAATATTTATAGTGAATTCGATATAAATATAAGTTATAATACTTTTTACCATACAAACTGTGGAGTCGATTCTACTAATAGGTAGTGTAGATATTAGTAAATGGATTGCTGTTACCGAAAGTACTAAGCATAAACTGGAGGAAGTTAGCTTAGTGCATTTACACGATAGAAGAAGAAGTAAATGGATACTAAATTTACACTCAGTTTTGTTAGTACTCGTATATTACAAAATATAACAATTATTACATTCTCTTATCTAACTAGAACATGATTTCAAAAATAAAGAATGCCTTCGAATAAATTCGCGCATTTTTTTATCACAAGTATATTTTGAGGTAAACAACCGAACGACGCTTAAACATGGCAAAAGTTTTAAGCACACGGAATCCAATAAGCTCGAAAGGTCTCATTCAAACAAAAATGACATGTTTATGTATGGACTTCGCAACTGTAATCAAATGTCGCTTAGCACTGAAGGGCAAGGACGGAAGACTTTTTACTGAAAAACTGTGCTCTTTATACAGTGACTCGTTTATATGCACGCCCTGTATGCAAATATGCAAGCCAAGTAACGAGGTGTTAAATCCATTAAAATCTGAAATTAAATGAACCCATATAGAACACAGAGGAATTTATAATCTCGCGATCGTGATACAAAGCGACACATCATCGATACATGTATAGGAAAAGTTCCCGCTTTCATCTGGCTACATTATTTTACTCTGCATTAGCCTATAAGTTGGAAGGCCAAAGAGTATAAAGAGGCGTGTATGATAAGTTATAAGATGTCTTTATACTACATAGTTTATACAGCAGTAAAGATCGGTTCTAAAGTGAAAACAAACACTACAACAGCCTAGTAGGCACAGGTACAGAGGAGATTAGACGGAAGGCGACCCAAATAAGTAATTATGGTAATATCCGCCGCCGCCGCCACGGCCGCACAATATCAGGTAACTCCGGGACTAAGCCGATTGTTTCCTCCAATTCCGTTTCTATTTCACATTTTCATAGTAACCCTTGAAAAAATCAAATTTTCTAACTTTATTTTCTTTGTAATTTTTAACCGAACTGGCCCCGCAGCAAGGTTCCGTTATCGACGTCAATACTCATTTAATGCGCGTTGCACCAATCACAGCGCCATATGTATGGCGTCTCACAAAATATTGACTTTTATCTATGTCGATAACGAACCCGTGCAGCGGAGCCTGGTGAAATTATGGATGAACTAGATGTCAATCATAGGCAAGTCGCGTGTGTGACAAAATGCCAATCTACTTTACATACATACCTCTAAAAGTGAGCCAAACAATTACAAAATCAAAACATTATTTTGATTCAATTAATCACCACACGTGCCGAATGTGGAATCTTCCCAAATTTTAGATTAAAAAAGATAAGAAGGAGGATATGTCAGCGAACGTGACGGTTTTACAAAGTTGATATTAAAACATGCCCGTAATATTCCATCGTTCCTATTCCACTTCTAAATTAATATTATCCGTAGCAGATATAATTCAAGACTATCGTTCCAGAACTATTACATAAATTACCAATAAGGGTGTTCAATTAAAGGTATTTCAGTAGGTTGGTAATATAACTAATATTATAAGTAAATTATTATCGAATGCTGGCTCCATAAAATGTTTACTATGTTAAGTTTTTCATGACTAGCTACTGATTCCTTAAAAACCCAGTACCAACGGACAGTACAGTTTAATCATATCTTATCATACTTCCGACTAATATTATATGATTGAAAGATTTGTGTGTAAGCATGAATTGTAACTAAAACCTAACTTTGATTGAAACGAATTAAATTCTGTCATTATGCTACTTTATCCGTGATAGGCTTGTTTTTATCCCACGGGAAACCAAAGAGCCGTGCGAAGCTCGTGCCAAAAACGATTTTGTATTTTGAAATATTATCAATCGTCTCATCTTCTTCGTTCCATTTATAACAGATACCCATTCGTATGTATTTAGTCGTTATCTATACGCCCATTATATTAGTTAAAGAGGGAAATTTGTAGGAAACGAAATCGTGTTTCCACTTGAACTGACTTCCTTTGAACCCCTTTGAGCCCAACCCTGGACCTGAGTAGCTCTGGGATCGACTCCGCCGATTTACCAACTCACTTCATGCTGTTTCAAACGATCAAAACTTTAATAGGCTTAAAGGTGATTTTTTATACTTTACTTTCATTTAATTATATACTCGTAGTTTAGTATTATTTATTTACTCTAAAACAAGCGATGTTAAAGCATCTGTTCTGTGGTCTTCTGCGATCATCGTTGCTCCGAAATATAGGACTGACTTTTATTCCATAATTGATATTACCTTGGCAATGTTTCATTTGGATCGATCCGAATATGTGTATATTAAAAAAATCTTAGCTCTCTTTGACCCAACGCAAGCATTTCTAGTTCTATGAATAATAATTAAAATCTCCTACAGATATCGGCGTGTTACAAAGTTGCATGTTTATGTAATTAACAGAGGTGTTAATTACAAATATATTCTATTTTTAGGTGCTTATTACATCACACATGATAAGGAAACGAAGCGCCTTCTGAAATTGGATTCGTGATCGGTGTACAGAAACCTTTATGAAAATTTAATGTTTCTAAGGAGATGTAGATTTCAAGGCTGGATCATATACATGTATGTGAACTTGTACGTTTGGACTACTACTATTAATAGCTATACAGTAGACAGTTCAGATTAAATACGTTACTAACATAATATTATTAATGATAAACTTACAAAGCATTAACTGACCAAGCAACAAGATAGATGAACTAATTTCAATAATTCATTAGTGCCGCAATCTATTATTTATTACGCATGAATAAAAATACGGAACTCAGACCATCGATCGATCCGACACCAAACATATATCTTTGCAATTGGAAACCATTTTTCTGCTAACTACCAATTATTGAACAGTTGAAATCATCTTCCTAAAGGAAGATATAGGAGGTAAATTTATTTATGTATTTACGCGTATACGTAACATATTTATGAAACATTTACACACGCCCGATTTACTCTCTACGACAAAAAGTGGTTTGATGATAAGGCTATGTTTGTCTGTCTTCTATTTCACTAATATCGATATCTTGGATCATAATATCAGATCAGCATTCATAATAATTTACACACTGTAAATTTTGGCGGTGAAATACAATCGCGATCAATACAAAAGTTTAAGTGAAAATAACACCAAACCGCCTAAATGGAAAAGGCCAGCTTAGTTACGCCATATGCAAGTACGTTTAACAGCGCATTAGAATATTACCAACTGAAAACGTTAATCTGGATGAAATTTTGAAAAATTGTGGCCGTTTAAACATAAACATATCTTTATTTTAACAAAAAAATATACAAGGTGGGGTAGCCCTGGTTCCTAAACTAGGGTGACCTGTGTGTCAGGAACCGTTTCGACATTTTCCAAGTGGAACTTTTCCATTGCTCGTATACTATTCTATTCTAGTGCTGGTACTCACAGGGCGCGGGGCTGGGCGGCTCGGCGCAGATGCCGATGCTCTTGCTGGGGTCGTCGAGCAGCGTCTGCGCCAGGTGGTAGTCCCCCAGCTTGATCTGGATCTGCTGGCTCACGCGGTCCTTGTTGCCTGTCACCTGAAAGAGACGGAGGGGTTGAGTAGGGGTTGGGGAGAAGAGGACAGCATGATTACATGCATACACATTACAGTTCTTAAATTTGGTGTCACCTGGAGAGAGTGAGAGACTGGCATATTGGCGCGCGCGGATATAATATAGAGTTAATGACGAGGAAAGTCATTTTAAAAAAAATACTTTTTCTGAGATCTGTTCATTATAGTTGATAAAAGGTGCTGTCTATAACTTCTACTAACTATGATATCCAGTTTCCAGAATTCGTAAATTGTTAGCCTTTGGTAGCTGCCATTATAAGTAAAACTACATTTAATTTGACGCTGAATCTTTTCAGAATAAACCAAATTGTAATGGCCATTTGAAACAAAAAATAAAGACAATAATTATTTAGACAATCACAAATTGCCAACGATTAGACATTCATTAATGTAAGTGGGATGAACGTAGCAGAAATAGGACACTGATTCTGGGCGAGGCGCGTGGGCGAAACCAAAAAAAAACTCTCCGCCTCTCAGAATAATTATCCACATGTCTGCTACGAGTTAGATTGGAAATCCCTTGAACCGCAAAGATACTTTGCCATTTACGCAAATAAGACTTTTTCATCGGCTCAAAACCGAAAATAGAACGAGCAAAAATTCACGACCATGTAACTTGTAAGAAAGGTCACAGTTTGAAGTCCGAAAACGGAAAATTGTTTCAACATTGACCTAACTCAATATGAAATAACAAAACGTTACGACGTAATACCAGAGATGTTAAGAATAGCAAATAGGCGAGCCGCAGCGAAATTGTTTTCGAACCGTCGGCTGTGACGTCATCAGTCAGCATGGACTTGCGCTCCTGACGTCATCTTAAATTCAAAGGGTAACAACAGCAGGAGAAAACCCGAGGTAATTCGGAAGAAATTTAGCGAAATTGTTGCCAAAGGAGCAGTAAACCGTTGACAGTTTATGACTGCGGCCGCGCTATGTGGGTCAGATGCTTTCAGCGGCCTTGCTCTTTCTCAATATTATATTCAGGTGTTTTGTTTTCATCTGTATTGTTTATGTTTGCGGGTGTACATTTGAATTTGGCATCGCGCGCACACACACGCGTGTCAGCCAGACCAGCACACGACACAACCAGTGTTGCCCCGCCCACTCAGGATGCTTCTGACTCGCATTTATAGCCACTATCACTATACTCATAGGTATTATTAGTTAGCGATATGTTACCATGTACTGATACTGATATGATAAGATAGCCAGTTTATTGCTAACGCGAATCACAGTCATTTCTTTGGCGGAAAAATGTGTTATAATAACAGTAGGTATGATTACAATTTTAATACTCAAGTTTGTTCAAACAAAACACCCTAATTCGTACTTTTATACAGCCAGCGGCAGCGAACCTGTCACACGATAAAACAAAAGGCGACACTGTAAATTACCACTGGACATCCGATAAACAATTTGATCGTGACTAAAAAGGCTCCACGCCTAATTACGTACATGTTTGTTTACCGCGGCACATGGAAGGCAAAGGTTAGCGGCATCGGCTTTATTATGGCTTCTACGAACCTCACTCGTTGGACAATGACCTGAGCTTCCAGTGTTCACACTAAATTACCCACCAATCGGTGTGAGCCGTGTTATCTTTCCATTAGAAATGCATTCGGTAGAACGCTGGGCTAATCAACAATTTACATCGATCGATAGATAAAGTATTTATACAAGTAATCTAACGGAAATCTAAGATAGTTACCGAAGTGTTGATCACTGAACATCTGAGAAACAAAACTAAACATGACACACGGGGGTGTAAGAATGAACGAGAAAGTGTTTAGCCGAAGCTGGCTCCCCCCCTCCTCACCCCTGAGCATGTGTCGCGCACACATCGCGTCTTGACGGTTTCTCTATACTGTCGGAAAACGAACGAACGAGAGCTGTCGTGCAATCGGCACGTTTAATACAACGAGATAAAGTCGTGGCTCGCTCAGAGCGCTCCGAAACTTCGTTTTTCGTCATACAGAGTAACCCCTGTTGTCCTAAATAAATTGCCCCAATGTCAGTCTTGGCGGCGTGAATCAGCGTGGATCGCGCTCGCCACCTCCTTATTGCGATCGAGATATTGACAGATCATCGAGACCGTCTCATGAGTAAACCTTTTTTGGATGCGTTGCCTTTTCCGGAGCATGTTTTGATTTTTGACGAATATGGCCACGAATAATATATTGATTGTGGCGGCATGGTTAATCTTATAAGTTTGCCGCAGATACAATGAACCACCTAGTTAAGTTTTTATAGTATTTCAGTCGGATTGCAATTCTTAAGTTATTCTAGCAAACAGTAAGGATAAGCCAGTCCGTAATACAAGTGCAATGTCTTTTCGCATGTAAATGAGGGCCTTGGCAGGGGCAAAAAAAACACCAGCAAGGTAAAATAAATCACTGCCTGGGCAAGTGAATTTTCAGTGAACGTGCACCTTCGCTGCTCATAAATTGTGATACGTGCGACCTTCTTGCGGTAAATATGTATAAGGGACAACGAGATTGAAGGGTATGCAACTGAACTTTTAACGTGAAGCGAGTTTTATTACGCAACCATTCATAAAAAAGCGAGCACGTAAGATATATTCGGAAATAAAAGTCAAGGTTGCAAATCCAAATTACCAGAGTCTCATAAGATTTAGGATTTGTCCGTTAAACCAAAATTTCCATCCTTACTATACTGACGAAATACAGTTCGAAGTACCAGGCTCGCAGAGAGTCAAGAAACTGTACAGTGAATCCTGCGTGAGGCCGTACCGAATTGAACAATCCTATCGAGAGCGTTACCCTGAGGGGTGTCATTGGCCGCGCGTCTGTGATACCGCACAAAGGACGAAGGACAGACACCTTGGCAATCACATTTACCTACTAATGGCGTTACTTACAGGTGATAATGCTCAGTACGGCCGACCTCGCGGTCAGCACTGAATAAGTATGCGGATTCCTTGAAGCTCCGGGTATGGTCTTCTGTTGTGTGGAATGCAAATGAGTCGGCGAAGGCAACCCGCGAAGGTTGATCATAAGTTGCGATTACACTGAATCATCATCGTAAACGTTTGTGCAGACAAATGGCAGGCATTTGATTGATATAATCAGCATGAAATACCCAGCGGATTACCTATATGATCTATAAATAAGTGACCTCATCCTATAAAAGGGCATCCAGGCCGACAAACCCTCAAATTACTGATCGAGAAAATCCTCTGGCGAAAAATGGGCAACGTTTAGTTGATGTGAAGGCCCCTATTCTCGAAACGACCTTGCATCAGAAAGGCCTCCTGTTTGATTAATGAGCAGTCCACGTCCTCAATGTTCAGGTTATAGAATAGTCCCCTGGATGTGAGTTTGTAGCGTTGCAACGTGACTCTATTTGTGCCAACAATAGAGGCTATATTTAAATGTCGTTCGGTAATGCGGGGGTGTGGGTTTACGGGTTGTGAACGCTCGAGGAGTCGACGACCCAGCGGCAAGTCAAAGCAGACGTGAGGACAGAGCACGGTATAAATAATATAATTCGCAGGAAATTGATAGCGATATAAGGTTATTTTCCTATGACACGACATATTTTCAGGGAAACCACGCCTTAGGGCGCTGCGTGGGATATGGTGTGTTCATAATTTATCGTGAACTAAAGATATCGGACGGGAGCTTCGATTCACATAGTGTTTCGAATTAATAGAACCTGTGGACCATTATAAAGACAAGATAACGTTCATCGTTTTTTTTTGGCGAGATCAAGAACGACTAAATGCGGTAGGCTTTAAGATAAGAGACGCGTTTAGCGATAAGGCTTTACTACACAACTGTATATAAGATATGTATAAAATTTCAGGTCATTCGTTGCAGTAAAGTCACATAATAAAAACCCATTATATGTATAATCTTTTGATATAAGTACAATGTTGTTTGTAAGACTATACTAGATATAAAGCTCTAGGTATAGCTATTAGCAGTAAGTGACAGTAAGTAAATTATTTAATTTTTAACAAATTTAAAGTAAGTCTTCAACATTATCGAAACTAATTTATCAATAAGTAGGTAAGAAATTTATGGGTCATATTTAAATGGCGCGATCAAAAGTATCTAAAGGGCTTCACAAGAAATTAATTACCTTCCAAGAGATTGAAATGCTGAAGAATTTTCCAGAATAAATTTAAAATGCTGTTTATTTTCTATGTCGGTGACGATAAAAATCTGGTCTTTTTAAATGATGTAACTTTTATCGGACACTTAATAAATTGCGAGTTAATTAATTACACGAAAACAAATATTTTTTCTTGACACAAATAATTATTTTGTAAGCTTGATTGCTTGTTTGAGGAAGGTTTATCCTAAACAATGTTCAAACATCTGCTTTTAATTATTTTGTATTAAATGACCGACAACCGGATGGCCAGCGGTTAATAACTGTGACTGTTGTTCCGAGAGTCCCAAACTGTATTCCCGGCCGAGGAGGTTTTTTTTAATGACAGATAGACTTCACATTAGTCTCGGGTGAGGATTGCAAGAAATTATAAGTAGGGTTTTTTGAAATAATACAGAAGACAATCAGCTTCGTAAGTTGCTATACACTTTTGTAAAACAAAACAATCATCAATGTTTGAATGAATTAACAGGGCTTATTAGCTCGACAATGTACAAAAGTAATATGAGGCTGACTCTACCTAAAAACATTAAATACGAATCGTAATTCAAACGTTATCGTAATTCCTAAAACTAATTTCGATAATAACTGATACTAAACCATCAATCACTGTACTACTCCCTAACCACGGAATATACAAATATTCTCAAGTGGACGAACAGGGGGGTGAGGCATGAGGCAGCCTGAAGCGGGGGGGGGGGAAGGAGCCTGAAGCGGGCGGAGGGGGTAATGAGGACGTCTAGACTAGGCTGCGAATATCACAGGCTATTTCACGTATTGTGGTTACATTTCGTAAGGATTTTTTTGATTATGCTCGAGTGATTTCACCATAATCTTTGGACAGTGTTTTTAGGTTATCTTTGTTTCTAAATATATCATATAAGCTTATTAATTCGGTCAACAAAGGCTGTTATAAATTCTCGCGTTTGCAGGTTTAATCTTTTCGAGTTATTCCAAGCATAGCTCTTTTCCTTCCCAGAATACTACTACATGAATAGAAGGATCAACCTACTCTTTCCTACGAGTTAAAATGCCTGCACTTAATGCTTCATATGTTTATACATTCTATACATACTGCATTATGTACCTATAGAATTTGTTACATACTATATTACCTATTGTATTGTGCTACACAAGTCTGCTAGTAGGTACCTATGTACTTACCACCGTACTTCACAATCCTTATCGCAACTCGTTGGTAGTAATGAATTATGAAAATAAACGACTCGTTCTTTATTTAAAATTAAACAGCGGCCATTAAAAAGGTTCTTTTTCTTTTTAAATTCGCCAGCTATTATGAAATCTATCCTCCTTTTGTTTTGTGCCAGTTGATTTATTACGGAGCAAAAAGTTTTTGTTTTAAGCTCAACTAACTAATACTGAGTGCGTAGGGTGAGTTTCTCCCGAGTGTTTTATTCCGTTGCCGCTTCAATTTATTTTGTGGACGAATGAGGGCGGTCAATTTGTCTTCCCACCTTTTCTTGCTATTTCATGAGATAAGTTGTTTGTACATAAATATAAGTAATCTCAAGCTAAAGTACAAAAAGCTATTGTAGTTTAATACTTTCAGTGCACTTAACTGAAGTTAGCAAATTATGAAAAAGTATGCCCGTAAACTATCCTGGTTTTGTCCTGTCCAGGACAAAATAGCCGGGGTCAAGTTGCGCAACAAAAGGGCCACGGATAACCCGCATTATTTATATACAATGACGCTCCCACCTACATCTATGAACCACGAGGCCATGAACTAATTCGCTCTACAATTTCTGAGACAGTGAATGAATCAGCGATACATCAAATTGATGCACTTAAGGCTGACACAGCCGTAACTGAGCCTTTAAACACGTGTACGAATAATAGCTCAATCTTGTTTGGAGAAACCCATACGACTGCATTTTATCAGCAGCCAGGTGGTTCTATGAAAAATAAAACAAGTTATAACCTGTATGGGGTGCACTTTCTTCAGTGAACTTCCTGGACGCAGGTCAATGTGTCTGACTATTCTTTTGATCATTCATGAATGAGCAATACCTATAGACCAAAAAACCAAGCAATAAAAGCAGATTATGAAAAACTAATGAAATTGTTATCAATATCACAGCCATTCGTGCAAAATGTCCGTAATTCACTTCAACGCAGCAATGTGCTTGTACAGTCAGAAAAAAGACAAGTATCCACCGCAGTGCTAACACTTTTATATGAAAATCTATACTGAATAATTATAGACGATTCGATGATTCCAGTACTCACTTAATAGAGCTTGTGTGTAATCAAATACATTTTCTTCAATACTTTTATCTTTTAGGATGAAACTGTATGCACACGAGATGCACAATTATCTCTTTCAGTTGACTGTACTTATGTTAATTGAATAAACTTTATTCTACACATTAGCAGACATTACACACACTCACGCAAGCGGTGTTGTTTTTCATTTATGTAACTGGTTCATTGAAAGACATTTGCTTTCTTATTATTGTTATGCTATCGGATAGCATTCCTACTGTTTTATAAATCACTGCGTTATTGTTCCACTGCAAGTTTAAGTAAACTTATGTTATGTGGTATGGACGCTATGCGTACAAAAACGTCAGTTTTTAATAGCTTTGAAAATTACATTCAAGCAAGTACCTATGTAGGTAGGTATATTCATATCGTAACTATGCTTTGTACTGTAAGTACTTACAATAACTACACATTTGTTTAAGATATCGATAACATTCATACTTAAGTCGCAAAGTTTACGTACAACGCATTTAGTAATTTACATCAATGGTTCTGCACTTGCTAATAACGTCCGCAATTGTAAAACACGTCGTTAAGTAATTTAATTGTAAAACAATAGAACATAAACTAACAGTGACTATTAGCCTACACCTACTGTGGCGCAGACGAAAGTTTCCTAAGAAGCATGCACGAACGCTCACTTCGCATGTCAAAGTGCACTATAACCCGTGTACTGTACCTATTTTAATAGTTCATATTAGTCTTTATAGTCCTAATGCACGTGCCACCTACTCCCACAACAGATATACCTGAGCATCCACCGACCGGCGAGTGTGGAGCTCCGAGAGAAGACTCCACGGCAACACAAGTAACACTTCAGCAGAGGTCTCGCTGGTCTGGACACGTGGCCAGTCTAGTCAGAGCTACCGTGAGACAGCCGGTGGAACTGAGGCAGTTGCGGCTGACAGGTCCGCCGTGGCTGGTGGCGGTAGCCAGCCAATGCCAGGACAGTTCGAGGTCATCGCTCACTCGGTGACGTTTATAATTGGCTTGCGCATTTTTCGACACAAATGGAAAATCGCTGTAGAAATTAACGCCTTGTTTGTAACTCCTATGTTTCCTTATCGCCTGGTACTGGCGCGCTGTTTACAAAGGCTACGTAAGAAACTTATTTTTTTATAGCTTGACGTCAAGGAATTCTAGCTCGCTTATCATGAAAGCGTGCTAATTTGTTTACACTCCGGCTGCCAAACATAATAATTGAATTTATCGTGAATTTAGAGCATAGTTCTCATGGAAAACTTAAGTAATAAGAATAAGCTAATGAGGAAGTATCACGAATTTACTATAAGTACACAATGGTTTTCTTTAAAATACTTGTTTAGACCTAATAACAATGAGAATACCGGCTCTAAGCAAGAAAAACTACGGTATTCCCAATGCCATCAGGTCGCCTTCTTTCAATTTTCCTCCGTGCAGAATACCTTTATCCAGCATTCACTTCAATATCAGCTATTCCAAACTATCCTGCCGCTCGAAATCCACACTTTCGTATCAACAATATTAGCAGGACATTAAAGCTATCATAACGAGTAGTCATGCGCCTACAAGTATACAAATACACAAGTACACAACTGGGCAGGCGGTAATAAACGTTGAAAAGCGGTAGCTTATCAAGCTGCACACTCGTTCGGCCTACTTCCACTGCGTATCACTGTTCAACGGGGAACAGTACTTATTCTCTACATACATATAAACCAGCTTTACAAATAATAAATAAAAGTAATAAAACCAGTACCAATAGGTGTTATTGAGATGTAATTCGGCGTTTACTAAGCCTTTATCTATGACTTTTGTCTTTTAGCATTCATTGGATTTAGGAGATACTGTTAAATACCACAGACCTTTTGCTATTGACTTATTTATATCTCTAAGTTTTTCCTCATACAATAAATAAAGAGCAGCGATTATACACTGGAAAAACGGTAACTGTACCTTCCTTGCACTGTCCGTACAACTGTGACTGTGCATACGTACGTAGTTGCAATGGCGCTTCCAATGCTCTCAGAATATATGCACGCGTAGCCACTATTGTATACTGAGAAGCACACTATAATTATGCAATCTACGTGGGTACAAACGAGTGGCTTTTCCACTTGAATACTGAAACGGTTAAGGAAATGCAATGATAAATAGCTATTTTGTCATTTTATGGGTCTGTATTTTGCCAGCTACAATTACTGAATAATTATACATGAAAATCGTCTTGAAAATCTAGTAGCAGTACCTAGTCATAAAAGTATTGATTTTGGCTACCCAAAAAAGTCATTTAGGTACGTAAAAACAGCTAATAAGAAACTAGTTTTGTTGAAAAGATGGAGTTACCTTGGCTTCTTACTTGAGCACAAGGTTACGTTTCAATGTCATGTTTTATGCACTACGTTATTTTACTATTGCGAGTTACTGTTACGTGCAATTTATTCATGGTAAATGTGATAGTGATAAATAATGGTAATTAATGTACTTTTTATGTATGGTAAATGTGAAAGTACAAAATTATATCCTCCTTATTTTTGTTTTTTATTTTTTTACCTTTTTCGATCTTACTGGTTAAGTTGATTCCGCTAGATTTTAATAAGTATACAGTATTTACATGCATTTCTATTTAAACCAACATTTGAATTGAACGCTTATGAATGGAACTATAAATCTGAATCTATTTTTACAAAGCTTTAAAAAGCAAGGTATAATACGTCCGCCATTTCGCTTATCAGCTTGGCTATTTATAACATATTATCTGAATGATAAGGGCGCAATAATTTCAACACTTTTGCATATCTCAGCTCGGTTAGCCGTGGGGTCGATGCCCCTTGTCTAACTAAGTTCAGGGACCTATCACTGGAGGGCTTAGCAAATCAATATGTGTCGCAAACTGTTGGGCTGAAACCTACTTGTTGCTTTACAAGTCCGGGTGGAAAAATTTGCACGTCTTGCCTTTTGTCTCACTCACACTTAGGTACATTGCTCACATTGGTTACAACATGAATTGCAACTGACCAAAGATATTATCTGACACACTGAGAATGTGGTAATTTTACAGGATATACTGATGCACACATTATCTATGGAAAAATAAAGATAGTTTGCAATAAAAAAATTAATATTTCGGTTCAGCTATCCAATAAGGCTTTTGACCAAATAATTATACTACATTCGCAAGGATAAATAATAATAGGTTCATTTTCAAAACATTACAACCGCAATGACTACAATCCTCAACCAAGCACCGAACAAACTAACTTTCCACTCGAAAAACCTAAGCACAATTCCACATTCCCAACTAGCGAAACGCAGTATATTTGATCCTTTTCAGTGGTGGCTCATTTGTATGCATTATAGCAGGCGAGCCGCCCATCGCCGCGCACACTACGGATCCGGGGGATAATCTCCATTCCCCATCTTTTTTGTGGAAGAAAGTAGTTTTTTATGTATTCCATTTTTTATGAACGATTGTTGGAGATCACAAACAACAAAGCGTATGGGTGGATCGGAAGTTTAAAACACTGGTAAAGTAGAAATCTTGTAAGCTGTTATAATGACGAGAACCAAATAAACATCACTATGCGTAAAATGGAGATATTTCTGCAATAAGTAAAGCTTAAAATCCTGGAACGCGTATTGTGACAGAGAAGCGTAAGTGACGGAAAAGCACTCCTTGTAAAAGCCAACATTTCTTCATCTTAATGAGTAATCTGCTCGTTTTATTTTAACTGCAATACAACATTATTCCGAGCTCAACATTTCAAAAAAAGGTCAAGATGTTCTGAAGGGGAAAAGATTACCTGAGTGAAATTAATGAATTTGATTAAAGTGGGGATAAAGATTTAATTTGTTTGAAATAAGTTGTATTCATAAAGGAATCAAGTTAGATATTCTGTAAAAGGCGGGACTGCTCATTTTGAAGCACTATTTCTTTCGGGATTTTCGAGTTTAGAAAATTAACGTTTTCCAGTGTACCTACCTACAGGTGCATTGACCAGCGCGTATATTGTCTATACTGACTGTTGTGTTGAGGGATAGGATTCGAGTCCCAGCTGGGTAGGTTTAAACACAAACATATTGGATGCTAAATATTTGTATAGTGTGATATCTCAACATGTGTATATATTTGAAGTGATCATGAGGATAACCAGTCGCTCTTGGAGGTGGCCTATGTCCTGCAACTGATCTTCTACATAAGAGGTCGCATGATTTTACGAGAACACCCTCGAAAAAACCACTAGGCAAAGAAATCTAACCCGCTTTCAGTAGAAATGTCAGAGAAGTCAGGTTTCTGTGCAGGCAACTAACTGTACATAACTCACTCTTGAAACAAAAGCTTCAAGCGATAAGACCTTAATTTTTGCACTTCTTAGTATTATAATTTATGTAACTTATTTTCTTTTTGTATGCAAATAAAAAATATTCCATCTATCTAACTAATATATAACTACATAATATATCTATGTAACTAACCTTGACCGGCGCCGGGAACAGAGCGGACGCGTCGGGCTCGGGCGCCTGCGACTGCGACATCTGGTGCGCGCGCGCCTGCCGCTCGCGCTCGCGCTCCCGTTCGCGCTCGCGCCCGCCCCACGCGCCCGCGCCGCCCGCCGCCGAGCCGCCGCCCCCGCCGCCCGCCCACTTGTCGTAACTGGAAAGAATGAGAAATGTCGGGTTAGGTTCGGCTGCAGCAACGTTTACATAGTTAAGGTGGCGGGAAAAATCTGGATGAGATCAACCCAGATACACGATACAGAGAACATGTACATTAAACATATTATTTGAAAGTGTTAAAAAAGGTTAGGTAAGCTGAAAGATGCTGACTTAGGAGGTCAACCAGAAAAACTTTTCAAACTTCGCGGCTTTCTGTACCGCTCTTGCAACATCCTTTATACATACATATCATCATCATAATCATCATCATCATAGTAACAGTCCACAGCTTGACACAGGCCTCTCCCAAGCAGTGCCACAAAGGTATGTCCTCAGTCTTCCTCATATAACTACTACCGACTTCTTATCGAAGATGGTTTAAATGTAAAGTAGAACATACATAATATGTAGCATATTTTCAGTATAATATCTGTAGTGTATCTTATTCCCCTTTTAACACATAAAGAGTGTTAAAAAGGCCAATAACGAAGCAATAGACAATACAAATAATAACAAACGCAGTTTATTTATCGACACGGCCACATGAAACTGACAACTAATAACAGATAGGTTGCGAGACTATTAATAGTGTACAGTTAAGCACACACGGCGGAATTCAATTAAAAATAAACCGAAAATAGTTCATGTCCATAGGTGGTGCGCGCTCCAGTAAATAACAGGTCAAGCGTGAATCGCGTTTTAATACTTCCGGAAATGTTAAAAATATATTTTTTTATAGAATTAGTGGCCATCAACACCACCTAACGTATTTCGTTTGTAGTTATCGGCGTTGAGCAAACCAAACTCATCCATCGCGATCTCGACTGAGCTAAGTTAAAAAAAATAACACAGAAAACCTCTGTTATTCGGTCGGAGGATAAAACGTTCGAAACTTAATAATAAATGTCTGAAATAAATCCTCCTGTTTATATTCTATTCACATGCTAGTACGAAATACTCGTTAACTTTAATGTGCTATAAAACCTCTTCTCATCTTTTTCCAACAAATTATCAAGCGGTGCAATTTAAAATAGCCTTTAAGAAGTTTAGTGCAGTTTCATTACAAATCGGTTATTATAGTGTAGCGGCGGCGGCACCCTGTCAACTTTAATAATTAATAGTGTACCTAAAAACGCGAGCTACTGTACTATACTTACAGGATGACTTCCTTCGACACATGGAGTTTTGGGGTGAAAGAGGAGGTAATTTTACGCGTCTACCTTTCGCCATCGTACGCCACAGACGCATCGCATTCAGTATTCTTTCTATAGAAATTCACAAAGTGCGTCCACTTCATCGGCATTGCCGACGATGTTTCGATGCTCACCTTTAGGAAACTTTAATCGTTGAAATATTCGTGAAACTAAGAATTATAAGAATTATATTCCTTATACAAAATAGTCAAGAGACCTAGGCGAGCTTTAATAACATATTCGTATTTTTTTCTTTGGAAATAAGTTGCTTAGTGCACCGAATATGCAGTTATAAAGTTGTATAACATAAATAGGCAGTACTATATAGGTATTAGTAATAAAATCATGTCTCGGTGCAGTAAATAAGCAATTAATTGAGACAGATTCAATTTTCTACTAAAAACATCGATTCAATTTATGTCTTTATTTATGTTTACGATTCAATAATTACTTTATTTTGCTACTTTGATATTCGATGGTGTTTCAATATCAATCACGCCTAATAAGCTAAATTGAGACGAAGTCAGTAATGACTCTGTTGCTATGGAATGAAATCTATAAAACTGTACAGCATTTTTTGAGTGGCCGAGAATTCCCATATATACGCGGTAGGCTAATAGTTAAATTGCTGCATAAACCACGCCATAATACATAAAACTCTAACACAATAAACATCTACCGATTCAGGAATTTTGCAAGAAGTTTAATTTTAATTATATTCATATTGTAAGAGTTAAGCTATTTCCAGACACTCTTGACTGCCTTAGTACAGTAAGCAAAAGAGTTAAGTGAGAGTACCCTTAAGTGTACCTATTAAGTTCAAACAACAGCACTGGGGGTATACATATTTTTTTGCTGACGGTACCTACATACTCAAAATGGCGTCAATAATTTAACACCAAACGTGGCAACTTTGATTGTATTAACCGTAGCCTTCCGCTCCTCCAATATTATATGTAAATGATAGGGTGTCAGTGTGTGTACCTGCCACCTCTATTTAAACGACATCCTGAGACTGGGACGTCTGTTAATTAATTAAATAATTAATAATAACGAGATCATTTCACATCATACTATGGTGTTTTAAATATGTACTAGTTCTGTCTTAGTTTAAATATGGCACATTTCAATCTCGATATATTTCAATATCATCATCAATCATCATCAAATCAATGAAACATTAGCAATCAACAAAATTTAAACAGCATCGCTTACCTGTCAAACATATACTTATATCAGATCCATGAAAGTTATGACAGTTTTGACAGATAAGCAATGCTGCTAAAAGATTGATAATTAGTAATGTACAGTAGCAGCAATCGTTATTTAATTTAATTAATTATATGAAACCAATTTACAATACTCTTAATTTGCACCAAGGACAGAACAATGCAATATGGAATAAACTTAAAAATAGAAACTGTAGGTACAAAAGGCGGCCTTATAGCTTATATCAATCTCTACTTTGACCAGATAACCATTGGATGGAAGAAAATCAAAAATGCTTTAGAGGTATCCGTGGTAGAAGCAATAATATACTTCTTAAAAACTTTATAAACTAAATAGAAAAAAATTAAACTATTATTCTAGATTCCTAGAAATAATTCCGAGTAAAATACAACATGTTTATCTTACAAAGAAACACTTTAAGCGCAGTCGCCCTCTTCAATCGACAGTTAAACGCCACTTTATACCGACTGTGTAACATAAAACTCGCTTTGATGAAAATCTTCAATAAAGTTTCTATTATGAAGGTAGTTGCATGAATTGACAGCATCTTGACGGCCACTTAACGTGGAGCAACAATATTTTAATACAAACTAGATGGAGCGTCAGTACAAAAAAAACGTCTCGATAAAAAATTACATGCCACTTAACTTCTACTATTGAGCTCTTATGTTGAATCAGTTCGTTTAGAAGATTTGTGACAATATTCATTGGTACAATGATTGTCATTAAGTTGAATTTAAAATGGTTTGATAGTAAACACAATGAGGTCAGTTTTTTGCTTGGATTATGAATGCAACACTCCATCTTGTCCGTTTATCATTAATCTAAGACGTGGAGAAAAAACAATGTATTGCGAACAAATGAAGTTACGCTCTCATACACAGTAGAATATGTCGTTGGGCCAAAGTGGAGCACTTATTGGGTAATAGAATACAATAATGCTCTCGCTTTCACTAAGCTATTCGATTACTTTTATAAAAACACGCGGAAATCTCCTTAGAGATTGGAAGCCGTATCTTTTGAGTAAGGTTTCGAAGTGAAATATTAATTTACGAAATTTCTCATTTACCTCAGAATTGCCTATAGGAATTTTTAATATGATTTTAAAGTCCTCCGTTTAAATTCGCTGCAGTGAGGAGTGGAAGTGTCCGTAAATCATCTTGGATACATTCTTTATATTGACTAAAAGTTTCAAGATTTGAATAGAGAAATACATTAATAAACATTTATTATGAAGTATCTAAGGCTGACCACAGAGGGGCTGCATCGCGACTGCGTGCAGTTGCATGCGGTTGTTGCCGTTCGTCTGATTTTACCCTTACAGCGGAAATATAGACTACAAACAAGGCGGTTTCATCGCTAAAAGGGCTGGCTCTATTTTACCACCTCAAGGTTCTGTTCCAACTTACCCAACAGCCCCGTTAAGGGGAGTCACGACTCCTGGCCGCTCGTAGCACATATGCATGCCCGCGCGTGGAGCCTCGCGGCCCGACGAGCCCCGACCACCCGGCGGATTCACCGTAAAACTCACTTTGATCTCACTTCACTCGGGTCTCACTCGTGTATCACTTAATCCACACCACGCGAGAACATGGTTGTGGGTTCACTGGGAAGTTAGCTTTTGTTTTTGTTGCGTTATTGAGTAGCGCTGTCGTGAGGGTAGTTTGTTTAAATTGCTTGTATAGGCTGGTTTGTATCTGAGTTCGTGCAGTTTAAATTTAGGTCTCTCTATGATGTAGGTGTAACTGAAAGTATTCAGTAATAAAATATTTAATTACTTAATCATAGAGACACCTAGTTCAGGTGCAAACAAAACTATACTTATTGCAAGACACACTCGATTGCAGAAGGATTTATCTGCCACAGAAACGCCGCCGGTTGCCGAATTTAAGGCTGTCACTAAAGCTGGAAGAAAATCAGAATCTGTCAAATCTAGTGAGGGGGGGTTGAGGTATGCGGGGCGTTCTACGGACAATGACATGAAATTTTAACATAGTACTCGAAAACATAAAAGTGAAGACATGCCACTTTGTTAAAAATATACTAAGTAAGTAATATTGTTTTGTGATACGAAAATATTTATTTTTATTTGAAAGTATTTTTAATATTTAATAATTAATTATATATAAAGTCGTACCCGTGCCGATATTTATACAGGTTGTTGCAAAAAGGGTTTAATACTATGCCGAAACCTACGTGTGCAGCATGTTATTGATGTTATTTCTAAGCCAGGAAATGAAATCAGAATGTAAAAAAATCGCGAAAATTTTAATAGTTCAGGGTGTTGTATTAAACTCTGCCCCCGTGTAATAAAAAAAGTATAGTTAGCCGAAAGGGCGTTACTCAGGCGTCACTCTGAAAAACTTTTATCCAACGTAATTTTTTATATTCATGAAAAAAACGCTTCTTCATATAATTTTTTTTTGGTCACGTGACCTTTTAGTTAGACGACCTGTTTTTTTTTGGTGTTTCAAAAGCAGAACAGTAGTTTGCAGAATTCTGCATATACAGGGTGTCACAAAAGGTTACGTAGCTGGCAAAGGGATATGGGGAGGTCACCAGAAAAATAATAACATGTAAGTACCCCCGCAAGGGAGTACATTAGTACAAGGCGAGAGTGTGTATTTTTTTTTTTAAGTACTTATGTGTATTTGGGATATGATAGAAATAATATTTTTGTTTCTTAAAAAACAAAAAATGTACACCTTGCTGCGCTCTTTTGCTCACTGTAAGTACACCTACAAATATTGCTGTATTAAAAAAAACGGTTTTGTTATAACGATTATAAAAAAAAGTTATTTTCATGTCAAGGAGTCATTTACCTAATTACGATTTCACTCAACAGCAGGTGAACTGAAAAAATAAGTTCTAGTTCTATCATCACTTTAGATCGCAAACATTGTAACTCCACTTTTCTCGGCGAAAAGTACTCTTTGGTGTCAATAGAAACGTTTTTTGAATTCACATGTTTTCCTCTTTATTCGAAAAAAAAAAACTGTATTCCGCATTTTACCATTTGTTTTCCTCTAAACCCCAAACCGTGATTTTTAAACAAGAAAACTTAGTAATTATACCCTTTATTCTCATATACAACGTGCGATGTAGGCGAACGTGAACGAAAACTATGCAATAAGCCTTTGTTTTTATTACTACTTTAGTAAATTACAATAACATACTCAACAATGTAATTTTTTTTTTGCAATGTTATGTTGTTAAATTAAGATCTAATATTTTATTAACATGAAGTTACTTTCAACTTTTTTTTGCATCTATCCGTCGAATCACAGCATGACGGCTGCTGCAGCTTCCTGCTGTCCTGTCCTCCAACCAATCCCACCAGTACTGCAGGTTGCGTCGAATACGAGCCATTCTCTTCGACTTGACAAGACAGGTGCTCCCGGAAGGATCATAGATCGCACGGAACCCGTACCGTATAGAGGCAACGGACTCCTTTGCAACAGCCCCCCAGATTCGGAAGTAGCCCATGCACTGCATGGCGAGCACAGCTGCAGCAATTTTTTCGTAATGAATCATTGGGATGTCATCCCCGAAGGAGGCTCTCAGCCTACCTCACGACCTGTGTGACATTAGAAAAATGCACTGTGCTAACGCCGTTGCGAGCTTGATTTGCAGGACCGCGTTGTATGCCAAGTTCCACAGCAGAGGGGTCCAAGACCTACCGCTGTGGAACTCCGCAACTGAACTTCTTCAGTGAAAACAAACCCTCTCTTTTCGCATCCTTAATGTACTTGTTAGACACGTATGACCTCTGTCAATTTTCTGCAGATAAGAAGACAAGTGATGGTATACAAGAGCCGCCCTAAAGGTTCGCCCTCTAGGGGATAGAGTTGAACGCGGTTACTATTTTTAAGCAAACAGCCAGCGCAACAACTCGCCCGTGGTTCTTATCCTGCTCCGACAGTGAACGAACGCAAAGTATTGTACCCACTATTCGAATCCGCATTTCGGATGCCAAACTGACTGTCCGAAAGGTCGAAACCGTACCACCACAGAGGTATGACTCGTTCGAAGAGCTTATCAGGCTCTTACAGCAATCAGATGTGTCGGTACACTGAAAGATAATCTACAGGCCTGCTTTATTTATTTAGGAGCACTAATGGCCTCCTTTCAGTCATTGAGTCACTGGCACTCAGGCTGCGGTTGAACAGGAAGATAGACTGTCTAAACAAATCATTTTTAGGCTAGTTAAAAAAAACTTTAGGTGGGTAGTATGCCAACTAGAACTACAAATAAAACAGTATTTTTGTCTCCTCTAAAATTTGGTCACGAGGAGTTACGATGATTACGATCTAAGGTGACGCTGACGATATTTTATACAAGGTATTGAAAAAAGGGTATAAAGCTTAGCCAAAAGTGGATTTAGGTGCCATTCTGATCCACTTTTCTTCTACAATTTTGAAAATTCACGTAACAAAACCTTTTACATAGAAACTTATTCGATCACGTGACTTTTTACTATAGAGACCGAATTTATTTTTCGAGAATTTCCAAAACTTGGAGAACAAAAGTTGTTCAGAATAACCCCTGAGTCAAACCCTTTCGGCACAGTATACCCTTTTTGCAACATCCTGTATAGGTAATATCAGGTTTATAAAAGACCTGGGCCTGTAGAGTGAGACTCGGCATGGGGAGTCATAATTTATAGATCTTTTAGGTTGCAGTGGCGAATGGGCACTGGTAGCCCTGCCCTTTTCTATAACTATAACTATAGGTAATTTTATGGCAATTTAAAAATGGTATAACATTTATCTATTTGAAAAAATCATTAAAAATATACATTACCTATCACCCTAATTTAAAAAAAAAATTCAGCCCTTACTTTAAACTTATAACACCCCTCTATTTCCTTCAGGGGTTAAAAAACCTGTGTATTTAATATTTTCTTATGAGTTTTTTTTTAAAAACTAGGCTCTTACATAGTTGTACATAATATTATGCGGTATTTTATTCCACTTGTAACGCATAAAATTCATAGCTACAGTAAACATTTCATTTTTTTCATGGCGAGATACAGTCGCACTTAACCGCTTTTTTGCAAAGCTTGTTAAATAGATTTAAAAAATTATGTAAATTTTAGATCTTCAATTTTTAAAAATACTTACTTATTTTTAACAACCTGTAGTGTACAGACTACCACATCTTAAAATATATATATTTTTAATTAACTACGGTTTTTGGTTTCAAATAAAACAAATTATGAACTTACTTTTCAACACCCTGTATATTGTGTAGCTTACCTACCATACACAACCGTTAAAATAAAATAAATTACCCCTCAGAATATAAACAGGCTCGCGCTTTGGCATACTGCATTGACCGTATAGTTCTTATTCGGAGAATCTAATAAGTGTCATTATGTGCAATGTTTACCTTTATCTATGCATCTGTAACTCTATAGTAAAAAATGTAAACAAATCGAAAAGGCGAAATGTTTTCTAAGAATTTTCGGCTTTTCTGCATCTAAAATGATTAGAAAATTAACTTTCCATAGCAAATGCATATGTATTATAATACTTGTAGTCATAATTTGTTGATTTAATCAGTTTTTGTGAAATATTTGATAAAAAATAAAATGGCGTGGGTATCGCTCCTAACAGGCCGCCACCAGGGCGACGACTGAAGAAATCTGAAATCTGTCACGGTGTCATCATTTTTAAACCGGAATTTATTAGTTTTTTGCAAAAAAAGTTGACTTCTGGTCCATTAAATCCAACTCTTTAAGGTAACTTTGTTAAGAATTTAATTACCTACACATACATATAAGATTCCATGAAAATGGGCCCTCTGATTTCGAGGGTTTTTTCATAATAAGTCAAAAAATGGCAAAAGACATGGTGTGTTTGCAATTTTTTTTAACATACTTATTATAATCCTGCACCAATTTATAAGCAACTAACATGTTCAGTATACCCTCTGCTTCAATATATATTTTTATCAATGTGATAGAAGCCACCGTTTTTCCAATCTAATCAAGTATATCAAGCCGACTTTAGCATTTTAGCTTTAGGGATCCCCTTAAGAAAGTAGAGAGAGAAAGACATGTGTGTACGGAAAAACTTTTTGAGTTGACGCGAAGTATTGCGAAGGTCGTGGAGAAATCTAGAACAAATTTATATTCAAAACTACAGCTCCGAAGTACTTATCGCCACCACAACTTATCATACTACAACCTTGTTACAAATGCATCGTTTTCATGAATACATTGCGACATATTTAAAATTGTAATAAAATAATATTAAATATTCATCCTCACAATGGAGCTATTGTTTGATTTATCCTACAGTTTATTTTGAACTTTTGAAGCGTTAAACTCTATAAATTATTGTTTTACAGAAATACCACACCGCTTATAAATAATTCAAATCGACAATACTCGTTGGCAGTATGATTTTGTATAATGAATGACTGATAACTATATACAGATAAAACTTTTTGTTTCGTTCCGCTAACTATACCTACTATTACATAAAACATTGTATTTACCCGCTTAGGATGGGTATTGTAAGCCACGGGAGTAAATAATATTTCATTACTCAACAACCTCAAAAGCATCACGATAGGATCTTGACTAGAGCAGCCTTGATCTGTAGCTCCTAACAGCGGTAACCGCCCAGTATTGCAGCATCATAAACTAACCCAAAGGGCCGACCGACATAAACCTAGTTTAATTGTCTAGAACTCTGTGCAAACTACGGTTACGACTGAAAACAATACGTTATTGAAGATCCTATTACGATTGGCTCCATCTCGAGTGTAGTTAGTGACGTCACACCGCCGTGAAAGCGGTGACAACGAGTATCGATCTAACTTGATACAATGTACTTTCTAATAAAACGTCCTAACTTCGCAAATTAAGTTTCGAATCCACGGCCAACTGGTTTACTCTGGAGTTAGCAAGTTTGGGTATCAGAGGTTAATGTTTCGCTCGCAAATAAACTGGAGCTCTTGAAATACTGTAAGTAGTAGTGACCAGAAGGAATTAAAGTAGCTAATTTTGCTCAGTGATAAATTTATTAGCGCTGAGTAAATAAAAACAGCCAGCGCAAAGAGCTGTTAGTTACTTTTGCAAGCAAATACTGAAATTAAGAACACAGATTACCAGTACTTTTCCCGCGCAAACTAATGATTAATTACGGTGTGTTTACAGAAATTCCAGCTTTTTCCCTTTTCAAGCGTTGGACCCAACGTTGGCTCGCTGGGTAAACAAAGTCTTGTGTTTGTAAGCTGAAGGTCGCACAGGCTTTGTGTAACTGAAGCATTTGTTTCGAAGTTACAAGAAATATTGTGCTTTTAGAATAGATACTCCTCGATTAATACCTTAGCGATAATTTTCACATTTATTTCATCTCGTTATTAGACTGTAACTATAGGTATTGACAGCAACTTATAGTGATCCTGTTCCACCATAGATATCATGAAGTTCCTCGGAAGAATCGATAAATTGCATACGAGCTGAGCTGAGGTAAGTTCGGCCCGTTTGGCCGGCTTCATAAGACTTATCTAGCAGTGAAATAGAACCTAGTAGTAATCTGTTGTGTTATAAATATAATGACATAATTTCTCTCATTTAAAATTAAAATTTCTACTATATTGAAAATATCCCTAATTATTCTTTATAATATATATTTTCCCTATTTACGACAACAATATCGGTAGAAAATGGCGACCGTCATGAAACCGCGCGCTAAACGGCCGGTGTTGCCAGACCGCCGCGTACAAACACAACCAAAAAGGTTTCATTATGGACACGCTGCGTAAATAGGTTGCGATGCCTCTCTCATCTCACGCCTATTATGTAAGGGTAGGAACCACGGGGAACTAGAAATGTGCATCAGGTGTGTAATTGTGTCTATTAATTATTTAATTAAAAAACGCATGATTGTCGATTTATTACTTTGTATGCACAAGGGCAGGCTATTGTTGGTTAAAAACTGCCTAAACCTATAGGTATGTGTCGCAATATATTATTTATTATTATATCTCCATTAGAAACATTATTTTAATTATTGCAATATTTGTATTTTTTTTATATTTCTTTCTTATTGATTAATAACAACGATGAATAATTAAATATCTAAACAGAGTTAAATTTAAACAACAAGTCATGCTAGTTTCATACACATTTACTATTAAACATAGTCTATTTTTTTAGGGTAAAGCTACCTTATTTCGGCACACAGTCCTAAAGGGCCATTAGATGCATGTTTGGCCCCATGATTGATTGCTGTTTCACGCGGGTCTGTACAACACAATACCGCCGATTTCCAGAGGGACTTTATATCTATACAGACACACATAGTAGGTATAGGCCTACAAATATTTATTACAGCAGAATGCTTCTTGACGGAGTATATTGCCGATTAGTTTAGATTTTGCGCAAGAATATTATTTTTTCCTATGATATTATAATTAAGTTGAGTCTTTGTCATCTCGGCGCCATGGATCCCGGGGCCTTTGGGTGGCTTTATGGGAAAATATATATATGTATTATATTTAATTTGTAACAGTATCTAGAGGCACTAGACAGGATCCTATAATTATAAGTGCAGATGATTTAAAATGTAGATGGACATTAGCCGAAAAACCGATGAGGAAGGCCGATGATGTGTTGTTATACTCCTTGGAAGAGACCTATGTCCAGGATTTAAATATTGTTGGCTACACACCTGAGTCTGGGTTGTTCTATGGACTACAACGTCACTAATTACACGTACGGAAGTGACGATAGGTGACAAATCCCAACTGATAAGATTTATTATGAAAAGACTTCAGAAGAATATTATTTAGAAGGCTGTGGGACAATTCTTTAAAACAATACCTATAGTAATTAACACATTTGACAAAATGCGTAAGCGAGTTTAGAAACCAGATATTCTCACGACATAAAATCACCATATTATACCGAGATGATAATAATTACCTATGTAGATACATCATTTACAAATAATTATAAAGTATTTGGTACCAACTACCAAGGCAATGGACATGGCCAAGATCGAACGATGTCAACTTTACTGGCAGCAAATACATTATTTAACCGGAGCACCAAAACCTTACTTTTCTTGAAGCGATACATTAACCTACTTTAAGTTTTAAACTAAGGCCGAACCGTGATCTCAGTACTGTTGTGGAACTACATCTTAAATTTTTAAGTAGAACGAACATGAAAGAAAAACTTCAGTCACCAGCTTAGGGTGAAAGCCAAATAGAGACAGATTGTCAATCAATTAAATTAAATTTCCTTTTATTTCTTAAACTGGTTTAAAAAGAAATAACTACTTGAAAAGGTGCTTTCATTGAACTTTCAGCTAGTGATTTATCTATAAGATCAAATAATTAAGCGCACTTTTTCTAAATACACAATAACCACAATACCTCTCTAAGAACCCTATCCAAAACCCGATGCATCTGTAGAAACGCATTCTTCCAACTGTTGCAAACTACGCAACGATCAGGATTCCGTGTGGGCAGGAGGGCTACTCTATACTGACGAATGGCGAACGAACGAGAGCTGTCATGCAATCGGCACTTTTAACACAACGAGATAGAGTCTCAACGAGGTAGAAGCTTGGTTTTTCGTTATATAAAGTGACCCCCAGACCACCCTTCTATGACAAGTGGGGGCGTGCATCCAGTGCTGCCCGCTTCATGCAATTACCATGTTTTGTTTGACCAGTACAATCTGTTAAACGGCCCGAATTGCTTTTGTTTGCAACAGTATTGCTGTTGTTAAACGCCCTACTGTCTGTCGGAACTTTGACAATAAACGTTACATGGCCGGAAGGATTATGCTTGACCGTTACGAATCTAACATTCTTTAAGATAACGGTAATGTTGTGCCGTTTTTTTTTCAATGACGACTGAAAGTCCCTAAAGATCCAGAGCGGTGGTAGCCCAGTCGGGTAAGCGCTCGCTTCTCACGCCTAATTCAGCATTTTTCTAAATTTTTAAAAAACATTTAACAATATGGTTATGGTTCATATATCTTCGGGCGTAGGAAGATAAGTTTTAATGTTGTGAAGTGACCTTTCAGACTGTGTACGTTTCACCCACAGCCATGCCAGGTTCCCGTAGGTGTTAAGGGTTAGCAAGACATTTAAGTTTTAAACCGACCTCTAGCTAATATTCTTCGAATCGAACCCGGTCCCTTCTATTAGTTTTCTTAGAACATAGCGTTACCAGAGTTTCTTTGAATATCAGCAACCCTCGCCAAAGCCGAGTAGCAGCTAACTTTGTGAGTAGTTTTTGGAATGATCTCGAGCATTTCAAGTCGATGTTTTACAAATTAGGGTATGTTTCTACGGCACACCTGCCCGTGTGTCCCCGGCAAGGAGTAAGGGATTAGGGATTCAGAAGTCAGCATTGAAGAGCGGAGGGGTGGGAACAATGCCCGTATTATTACTACTTGAGGAGATTTTTTTTCTCACAGTCTACTCTTTACTTTTGTTAGTATAAGTTAAGCACATTGCAGGTAAGGGCAGTCAGACAGAGGCTAGCCAAAAGCTTTCCACCCGCTATTAGCAGTAATTTTGAAATCATGAGAAACATAGGCCGCTAACCGTATCACATAGCCTGGATTAACGTAGGTTTCATTTAGACATTGCCTCGGGTATAGGTTTGCAATCGATACAATGCTATTGAAAATATCCGCTATAATAAATAATATAAATTCTATAATTGCCCTCACCGTCATAGTTACCTTAATTAATTACTACTTATTGAAAATGACACGTGCAGACTAAGCGGTAGTAAAATTATTAATGGTTTAACTATAATTATAATTCTATTTCATAATATAATCAATAGTACTGACATATTTACAGGCTTAACAATTGATATTTTATTAGTAGGTGCAGTCGATGGGATGCTATGTGACCTAAAATCTACCTATTATTTTAGCTACCTATCTACAACGTCCCCACTTCTGTACCATAAACTAAAAAATAGGTTCTTAATAATAAATGGTATAACGTAAATAATGTGATGTCTAGTTCATTCAAATCAGCTAATTTCATACAGTTTCAGAAAGTCAAACATAATTATTGCCAAAGTACGCCGTAATCTAAACACTCGAGGAAAACAAAGAAAGTGGCGCCCCAGCGCGGGACTAAACCGGAAACTGTTACACTAATAAAATACTCTTGTTGTAATAGATTTAGATGTAGTAATAGACATATCAAAGTAAGATTAGCATACTAATTTATTAATATATTTAACCGTACACAAATAAGTACAATACTGCAGCGATGTCGAAACCCATGGCACGATACCGGATTATGACATGGACGTACCACAATAAACAATAATTGAATCATTAGAGTATCTATTCTAATCACATTTCGCAAGGCTCAGTCAATTTCCTAGTCATTAGGCAAAGGCAGTGATGGCGGAGACGAATCCAATCAAGAATGAAAATGAGCATCAAAAGTATCAAAACAAATGCAACCGGCGGCGTTCGGCCATCGAGTGCGTCACGCGTGACTCAACGCGAACATACGTCCGTGCGCAGGAGACACTAGAACCGCGGAAAAAAAAACTAACAAATCCAAATCCAACACTGCAATCCAAGTGCGTTCACACACAGTCGCGGCGGCATACAAGTTGCATGAGCGCGCCAAAATTCCGCGCCTCTTTCATTGAGGGGGGAGGGGTTTGGGCGGTGAAGCGTGGCTCAAGACGTCCACTCGGTGCGGAGGTTGGCGCGAGACTGCGGCGCGGGGCGCCTCCGCCAGGTTATCGTCACTCGAGCCCACAGATAATGATGTCAAAAGTGGATCCAACTAATGCTCTATTATGTCGTAAACGCTCTGGGCCCTACTGCCGCGAGTTGCATCGTCGAGATCCCTTCGGCACTGGACCTTTGATCTGATCGATGATATTTTTCAAAATATTTGTATTTGGTGCAATTGCAATGATATTTTCGATGTTTGAATTTTTTGTGTACTTTAGAAGACTTTTATGTAGATGAGTAATCAATTGATCAATGATTATGAAATGTTAAAATAGAGAGGAATTGTAAATGAGAAAAAAAAAAGGAATGCAATAAGCGAAAAACAATTCAAAGCCAATGAGGAAAATCATAAAATGCAATAAATCGCTTATGCTGACGATGATAATCCACACATTTAAAACTGTGCCAATAAAAACATAACCGCGGCTAAAGAGTATCGTCGGCCGAGGAGCGCGCCACAACACACAAGCCGTCATTTTATTGTCAGGGCTCCCCTTCATAACAGTCCAAAATCATCCATAACACAGCCAGCTACGGTTATAAATCGCTTAAAAACAGTAGCACTCTATAAAATTAATATCGGTGTTATATTGTCTTAAGCGGCGCGGATGTTTTCGGAATGTGTGCCGTATCTCCGCGTTGCCGCGGTAATGCGGATGACATGTTTCGTATTTACAGGATTTTCATTCGCCGGCGACGACTGGTTTTCCGCTTTTGGAAAGTCAACCTTATGGTGGGCTGGGATTAGGGTTTTATTAGCTTGGGCGCCACGGCCGCCGCCGCCGCGCCGATTTCCATTTAGCAAGAAGTAATAAATGCGCTGGGCGGGTAAACTTAGGTATATTGCGGTTTTCGGTTGTATTAAGAAGTGAGCCCCATTTGATGGATGTCTCACCTCCTTGAGGTTATACCTGAGACGATATGATTTATTTCATTATTTCACCTTGTTTGTGTTTGAGGTAAGGCGATGATACTGAAAATGTTGTGTTTGCCAGAGCTCCGTCTTAGCCTTGGCTTACACCGCGCCGTATGATAGCTAATAATTACTTATGTTTACCAGAAAATTACATGCATGAAAGAATTTCAATCAATACACCTAATTAATTTAATTATTACTAACTAATTATACACTTATTTAAAACTAAACTAAGTACTTACGAATTCAAGGTGTATTTATCCCAAAAAAATATTTTATCTAAGATCATACTTATTTTTATACATATTGTTGACAATACAAAAATAATGTTCGTTACGAAATGAATGATAACATCGGATCGACGTTTAAATTAGCGTACAAATTTATCATCAAGCGTCACGCGACCGCGCACATGTATCTATTTATACAAGTGATAAGACACGATAAATATAACAAATCCTCTTGGCTATCCATTGGAATAACTACCTACTTATTATATTTAATTTTACCAAGGATCCTTTGACATCATAATTAAATAACTGATTAAATTGGACAATGTGTCCTAATGCGTACCTAATTCGAATATCAAAGCTTTTCAAAATCTCGTCCTATTACCGATCTATTATTGGCGTCATTAGGCCAGTCTTTCACTGGAACCTTTTCATTGCTCGTGAGTGTTTTAAAACAGTTTTCTTAAGTTAATCACTTATTTCCGAATAAAATTGACAAAACTCATGAAGCCGATTGTACATAGGTACACGTGGAAAAGTATTCCACAAATTCCACACACAGACGTGTAGTAGCAGACGATACCTCACGGGACCGGTACGTAGTTGGGGCAAACACGCGCTCAAGATTTCTCTTTGTAAATAAATGATGCTTTCAGAGGGTATGTTAAAACTGAAACACTATCTAGAAGATTCGTGTTATACTTAGTTTAAAGGTTGAATATTTCAATCGTTCCTGAAATACTACGTAGCGGTCAAATAAAGTCAACTATGATTGCATTTATAACTAAAACTGAAATGGTGGTTTTCCACCGACAAGGCAAGACGAGAATTTAACTATGTATGGATTTTTTTCAATTGTGACAGATGCTATAAAAGACAATAATTATCAATTTTCCATTCAATCTTCGTGTCGCCTCTTCTTGCCTCGCCATTAGAAATTCATCTTAATGCATCCTATTATATCTACCTAATAGTTATCTCTAAAACAAGTTCATATACGAGTAGCACTATTTCTTTAGCAAACCTTATGCAACAATACTATTACTATTCCCAAGTTATTTGAATGTGGAACTTCCGAAACTTCAACTGCCTGTCAAACTCTCTGGTAGCAACTTCGAGCGGAATTTTAACAATGCATTTTATAGCACTTCAATAGAAATTGTTTACTTATTTTTGTGAAAATTGAAACAGCTCTCAGGTATGCGAATATACGATGCATTCATCGGAACTGAGGGACTCCAAGGAGGCTGTAACTTTAACTAGTTTTCGCACACAGTCAAGTCTAGACTCTAGACATCTAGACTTGCACCTAGATTCTAGACTACTGGGCAAACGCGAGCAGTGCAATTGCAAACCTGAACTCCTCATTTCGACGTTGACTCCTCACTTTACTATTGTAATTTTAATTAAACCTACTGTGTGATATTACAAAGAGAAACTGAACATGTGTTTGAATTTGAGCAATGTTGCAGAAGGCATCATTAAGCTAGCCTTTTCCGTTGGAGTTTTTGGAGTTTTTCTCAGTGGAATCTTTTAATTGCTCGTGAGTGTAACTTACCTACTGAAGTATTTTATGTAGATTAAATAATGGTGACGTCACATTCGCGTTGTTCATTTGGACGGTTCACAAGAATCGCGAGTGACGGAAGCGCAGGCATTTACGGAGGCTGTTACTCGTTTAATAAATAAAATTAGTGTCGCATTTACATGGAAAGGTATTCGCTTCGTCCAGCATTAAATATGTATAGAGAACGAACGCTGCCTAGCCGCTGCTCTATGCTAGATAACATCTATTCCTTATTATGGGCATGAAAGTGGTAATTAACATGTTTACAATATAAAAGACAAGATTGCTGTTGTAACTATGAGAAGTAAACAGTCAGTAAAATTAGTTTATTAATGTTGTTAACGATTAAATTTTACTAAGATCTAGTGAATAAAAAGATAAATTTAATATCTCATTGGGATTTATAAATTCAACCGAAAATGACTTAACTTTTTCAATTTAAATCTCGACCAACGATTTTATAAAAAGACTACGGTAGAAAATTATTATATTAGAATTCCTAAAATAATTATAGATACCTACACAAAATCCTTGAATAGTACTAAAATAGAAATTATAGTTTCAATGGACGGCCAGTTTAAAAATAGATATACATAATCGATTTACATTAGCATACAATTCTGCACCCATACACCATACATGTATAGTTTACTACATAATATACTTAATACAATGTAGATCCTATGTAGTATAAAACGTGAAAGTTTGTATGTAAGGACAGAAGGATGGTGGGATAGATCTTTTCCGGAAAACGGCTGGACCAATTTTTATGAACTTTTTTCATACCGTAAGCTGGCACCCTGTTTATTACATGGGCTTATCCCGGAATTCGAAGCGAGGCGAAGCTCGCGGGAACAACTAGTATTCTATAAAATATTCACGTAGCACTAAGACGCTACGGCTGTAGACTAACCACTTGCTGTACGAAATTAGCGCTAAGTGCTCACGTAATAAGATTCACAATACGCATGGGCGGCTCTGTCTCTAATTACTGCCAACATATAGATAGAGGTGAACAGCATCTTAGCTTGGAACAGTAAAAATGGGGAGAAAGACAGAAATTATTTGAATTTTAATAAAAACAATACGATGGTACAAATATGTAGGTACTTTCGGAGATAAGTGTTTCATGTACTCAAATACATATTTGGATTTATACAGACTCCGGCAGCGCTTCTAAAAACGCACTTTTTTTACTTGGTTCTCTTGCGTTGTTAAAATGTACTTCAATATTTCGAACGGCGTCAAGCTAACCTTTTCCGTAGGAGTAATTTGGTGCTATGTCACTGGAACTTTTTCATTGCTCGCGACTCTCGCGAGTTTATTTAACTTATCCTACTTCCTACCAATAAGTATTATAAAGACGAAAGTTTGTGAGTATGTGTGTCTGTGTGTTTATATTTATTACTTCTCCACGTCAAAACGGCTGAACCGATGCCAATGAAATGTGGTATGGAGTTAGCTGACACCCTGTATTAACACATAGGCTATTTTTTGTCGCGGAATTCCCATGGGAAAACTTTTTAAGGCGTAGCGAAGCTCGCGGGTACAGCGAGTAATGGATAATTTCGTCTCTTCTTCCATTTTCTTAGCCGTAGGACACAGCGGAAGGAAGTGTTGTTAGTGCAAGAAACAATTATTATGTTGCAAGTAAACTCTTCACGCTACGTCCATTTATAATTGTACAATTAAACTGTGTTATATAATAATAAATGTTCTGTGGGACAGATACTGCACGCGTATGTGCGGAATTATCATTATGTATTTAGACTTTATATTATACCGATGTTAAAAGTTTATGCAAATAAGTTTTGTCGTTTAAAAGAAAAATTGCTTTTAAGACTTATAGTTAAGTTTAAGGGCGCCTTCAAATTAGTCGCTAAGTGTCGCGCGACTGCAGCGCTGCTGCAGCGCTGCAGCCGCGCTACTGTCTAAATTCCATATAAATTATTAACGCGCGACTGCAGCGCCGCAGCAGCGCTGCAGTCGCGCATCTTTTAAATTACAAAATGTATATGGATTTTGACAGCAGCGCGGCTGCAGCGCTGCAGCAGCGCTGCAGTCGCGCGACACTTCGCGACTAATTTGAAGGCGCCCTAAAGCAGCCTAATCCGTGGTGCTATGTCATTTCAATTAAATCAATTATTTTACAATAAAATCAGCAATGTCCACAAACTAAAATTAGAGCAAAGGCAAAAACATTACTGACACTAACTAATAAACATACCTAGGTAGGTACTACACCAAAATGTAGGCGACATAAATTATTACTGAAGTATCAAAAATCGAGCCAAATACAAACAAAGAACTCGGGAAGGTTAGAGCGAAAAGCAAAACTTTGTTTCTCATCTTTCGGTGTCAGACAGACGGCGAAATAAAGAGACGCGGGAGGTTTTATTTTTTTACACTTGAAAGCTTCGGGGAAGGTATGAAATAATTACGCAGCCGCGACAAAGATAGATGGGGATGTATGTGTAGGTAGATATGTGCTGCATAAAAATAAAAATTCTTAGATTTGTCAGATGATGCCTTAAAATGTTTTCCCGTGGGAATTCATATGGGGTTGCCAAGCTACCAAATTACTCTCAGCGATCTTCAAAGTAAAAAAGACACGTAGTCTTTCACGTTAGTATTTATAGATATTAAAATTTGCTATGGAAACAACGTACTCAGTCAACAGAATGAAACTTTACAAGTAATCTGAAATTGACCCGATTGACGCGACATATTTAATGTACTGAACGAACGCCCGTCTCAAGTTATTTAATCCCTATAAAATTTACCATGTTATAGTCAACACTCCAAAGAGCTTCTGAAATAAAACACTACGGAATATTCATGATAAACAGTGGCATCCCCATTGAGGCAAGCGCACACACACACACCTACACATACACACACACACACACATGCTCACCCTCATAGCGTCCTGTCTGCAAATCTCCTGCCGTCTCTCAACCCCTGGTACTTGTCAAGACACATTTCTCTTTTAAAAGTCACGTATGTTTATTAGTAAGGGCCTCGCTTGCTAATTAAAATTCATAAGCTAAGTTATTCGCATGCCACACTCGTATATTCATTAGCGTAGGGGCGAATATTCGCTAGATCACCACTAACACACTTGTAGTCGTACTTGTGTGATTTGTTACTTCGTTAATCAAAGGAATACGAGTGGTAGATATTTCGTATTAAACTTAACTAGTCTGAGCACTTAATAAAGCAGAGCACGTTTTTGATTAATGGGAAAAGTTGTTAAAATACAATCACAATTGAATGGACCGAATTAATTAGAGAAAAATGAAGATTGCCTCAGAAACGGCTATCCTATTGCGATAATAAGACAATGAAAAAATCTAGAAAAGAGTTGGTAAGCGAAGTGCAGTAGGCAAATTCGTAGATACCAGGGTGACAGAGAAATGAAGGCACAAGTTCCAAAGACAATTTGGCCCGCTTCTTGAAAGCCGTGTAGGGTGACAAGGCTTAGTTTCGCCGGCGGGAATGTCCCGCAATCGATTCTTCAGCGCAGCCCCGCGCGGGCGGAGGATAATTGAAATACCTGCCTCTGAAATATTGGGTTTGGATTTTCGACATTCCCTCGGAATGATTGTACTGTCCGTGTGGTTACCCTAGCTGAGGACTAGACTATTTTGTTGAAGTTACGGAGACACCTGAAAGTTCGCCAACTTACTGATAAGTATACCTAAATATGTGAGTAGGTGTTTTAATAATTATTCATCTAATCTAGTTTATAATCTACAATAATAAATATCTAACCTAAAATTTATAGTAACTACCTAAATGTATGTATTAATATAAATAATATACTATTTTATTATTCTGTGGTATAACAGTAAATATGTTTTTTTGTAGATACAATGTCAAAATGACCATTTTCACTTTTATAACCACCAATTTTATTTAAATTTTATTTTCAAGTAAAAAAAACTTAGCTCTAACCATGAAAAAGAAGACGTTTGATTAAAGTTAAAGCCTATGTCTTGCATGAGTGATGGAATAAAGACAATGGAATCCGACTCACAAACAGAAATGGTCTTTGAGACTTATTCAGGTCGTCACATCGCGACGATTCAATGGGCACTAAACACACACGGACGGCGGCCGTGTCTACTAAATGGTGTTTTTAAACTCGCACACAACACACTGAACTAATTCTGCTAATCTGAAAATTCGCATAAGTATTTTTTTATTTATAAAAACCTTCGGGCTACATACAAACACCACTTCTAGCGAACGATGATTTGGGCTGAATGTCTTCGTCACTATATCTACGAGTGTATTACATGTGACTTTGGCTGTTTCGCCTCGATCAATGATAAAACCCTGCCCTAAATACTACATTTGTGAATGATGCTGCAAATAAATCGTTTCCAATATTCATCATCTCAGCTAAACCTGGGCCAGTCATCGGATTTGTTCCGTTTGCAAGTAAAATCTTTCTTTTTAAGGCTTCTTAGGACAGGAAATGAATAAGAAGCGATATAATTATCACAAGTTGTATAAATAGTATCTAGAGACGTAGCAAAATATGGTACCAAAACATATTAAGTAGGTATATTATTGCGTTAAATGTACTTTTGGATTTAAAAGATAGGTTAATATACTTTTATTTTAATTCGGTTGCTTTAGAATCGCTCCCATTATTTGATCTATAAAAAACACACACCACAGCAACTTACTACTGTCCCATCTTAAAATCACTGATACGTAAAAGATCGTACGTATGATTTATGTATTCTCCCATCTCCTTATTTTCCGGATACGTTCCTAAACCTATATTCAATGCAATACGATATGACGCGATGAATGTTCGAATATCCATCGGCTATATTTAAACAGGCCAGACGACTGCGTTTTGGACTTTTTTTTAAAGTTGAATGGGCAGTTCTTCTTTTTAACCTACATAATGAGTAAAAAATTATCCCAAATTCGAAAAAAAAAACTATAGCTTTTTGGTGAACTCTTATCATTTTTATGATAGCTTCATGTCTATTCTATCGAAAAAGGTGGTTGGCCGCGTAGTTTACCAATTTTTTCAATATTTTAAGGACATAATACGTGGATAAGGCACAAAAAATTACACCTTCGTCACATTATCTTTTATTTTTTTTTAACGAGATAGTCTTCGTCGTTTGAAATGAAACTTTTTTGATACGCTAATAAATAAAATACCATTTTAGAAAACATATGAAGGAATAGATTTTTAGTAATAACAAAATATTTATTAAGTAGTTATTACCACTCTGTCACAATTTCAGCTAAAATGAAGCTTGTTTTTGTTATAAATATTTTTTCGCTGCTAATTACAGTAAAAATTTAACAGCATAGACGTTAACATCAATGACTAAATTTAATATGATTTTTCCAAAGTTGTACTATTTATAACATAACATATAAACGACCAAAAATAAGTTGACTACCAGGAGACACCAATCGTTACAAAGTGGTAAACGATGTGACAGAGTTGTTATTCTATTGAATATTAGGCAGGGTTTTGGAATAAAACAGTTTTATTTAATAAGAATAATTTAGTAACTTACATATAAATCATTATGGTTTCAATTTAGTCAAAGAATTAACTGGATATATCTTTATAATTAGTATAACTAATTAAAATCACACTTGAAAACCTCTGGAGACTGAAATATCTGTATTTCAGGAACTTAAACGACAAATTTGTTCCAACTACATAAATTAATGTTTATCTACACAAATAATATTTTCGACAAACTAAAATTTAAGTAATATAACGAAAAATTACGTAATTTCTTAAAGTTTTAATCAGCCATATTTCGAAAGTACAGAAGTGGCTCTTAGAACTTGAAAAACTATTTTTTTTTCCTTTTTTAATAACCCTAGAAGCTGGAAGGACTTAAATGCAATCATCAAACATCCGATAAATCAATCTCCACCATATTAAACAGTCTACCACATTCATCGTCTGTTCTTGAGAACAATAGCACGAAATCACCTTTTTCACTAACGAAACTTTTTATTACTGCAGCGCAAGTGTATTGGACGTACCTTTCGCTTCGTACTTTAACCAAAACGTGTAGTTTCTCTTCAATTTTTCGTTGATGAATATCCTCAGGTTGGAGTGTTTGGTAAGAATGTGACAGATTTGTCGTGTGACAGAGGGGTAAAATGTATTGCAAAGTCGAATAGTATTTAAACAGAAACATAAAATGTATGATTCACATGTTGATTGCAAAGTAATCGTTATTACCAATGAGTAAATATCAAAATAATAATTTAAATATATTTTATTTTAACAATTACCTACGTGACGAAGCTGTCGCCGAATAAACACACGCACCTCCTGTCACACTTTGCGGGTGGCCGATACGCGGTGTCTGGATCTCTAAGGGGAAATCTTACCAAGGGGGAAAAGGAGATCTTAAACTCTGATCGATGGCAATAAGGACGAGTGGCTCAAACAAATATTTTAAATGGCAACCTACGTGACAGAGTGTAACTACTAAAACATTGGGTAGTGAGAGACAATTTTTCAAATTTTTTTTTAAATATTTCAGAAATATTTTAAAAATATATATTTTGTTTTACTAAATAAGTAATATCTTCTGGAGTTTAAATAAAATTTTATATTTTATCTCGTCATATATTTTTTTTCTAACATTATGAAATATACGCAGGATGAAGTGGCAGGAGACAGCCAAGATTCGTATGAAATACACCTCTGTCACGCGGATTTACCACTCTGTAACGTAATTTTAAATACAAAAATATAAATTTATATTTTTGTAAACGTTCACAGCCGTTGTGTTTTTAGTACAATGCACGTTGAAATATAAATAAATAAATAAATATTTGTAAAACTCATGATATTTTCCTCACAACTGGTGGAGACACAGTTATGTAGGTTAAAAGTAGTAATAATTTGATGCAGCTCAATGTTGCTAAATGTTCAGTGATCTCGTTTACGAATAAGCATCATAAAATCCTTTATGATTACAGATTATCAGGTCGAACTCTAGGTCGTGAAACTACTATAAAGGATTTGGGTGTTTATTTCGATGAACGACTTTCATTTAAACCCCATTATCAAAATATAGTTAGCAAATCAAACAGAATATTGGGGTTCGTGCTTAGGTCTACCAAGGAATTTAAAAAACCTTATAGTTCGGTCACTCTCTATTATAGCCTTGTCCGCAGTATTCTGGAATACGGTTGTATCATATGGTCTCCGTTTTACATTGTTCATAGCGATAGCATAGAGAGAGTACAAAGGAGATTTCTCAGGATATTGTCGTACAGGTGTAATCTTGGACGCACCCTATCTAACTATGACCAAAGGTTAAATAAATTTAACATTATGCGTTTGGATGTCCGCAGAAAACAATCTGACCTAATTCATTTATACAAAATCATACACAACATGATAGACTGTCCCGACTTGTTGTCCCTAATCAATTTTAATACCCGCAATAGATGTCGCAAATACCTACCTTTTACCCTGAGGGTGTACATTAACAACACTTCCTATTACAATCCAATAGTGAGAATGTGTAGAGTTTATAATGAAACCATACAATCATTTCCAGACATAGATATTTTTGACTGCCGTAGGTATAAATTCAAAGGATGCTTAACCAAAATCTTTCAAAATAGCACGCCATTATAAATTTAATTTTGTCAATTTGATTATTTATTTTTCAAAATTACTTTTAATTTAATAGAATAGAATATTGTCAGTATTATTACATTTTTAAATTTTATATCGATTAAAATTTTTAATTAAATTTTAATTGTATCGTAAGTTATAATTATTGAAATATGTTTGTAAATTATTATGTAAAATTGTTTGTACCTATTGAATGAAATTATGAACACTTGATAGATATTATGATAAATTAATTATGTAGCATGTTCCTTATATTAATATGATTATGTGTATGCATGCTTTGGAATGAAATCTAGATCTATGTTCTTCAATGCTTATATTCTTAATTTGTAATGATTTTATTCTGTTTTGTGTACCAAATAAATAAAATAAATAAAATAAAATAAATAAATAAAAAGAAGAACTGCCCGAATGACGCTTAGACTAGCGTTGGATAAAATGGCATGAATTGTAGTAACTGGATTTGGTTACCTTTATTATTTTCCCTGATGTTGTACTTAACTATTATGGACACTGAATTTATGAATAATAATGCGGAATTAATTAATCTTGCATTTTTATTTGGTTAATCAACAGAGCAAACACTGACACACAAAAGCCGGCAAACGGAAGAGAGTGTTGCCAGTCGAAAAACTCAATATATTATAATTTTGTGTTGCCACACTCTTCCCCGCCCCGAAATAACAAAAGTACAAGTACATAATAATATATTATTTAGGTAGGTACAGTAAGTATACTTATAAACTAACACAGTAACTATACTAGCAAAGTACAAGTAGGACTATGACATGTTGGGATTAACATGTAATTCATGACTCTACTATACTAACATATGCAGTAGGTACACACAATAGGTTATTAGAAATAATTAGTATATTTTTATAGATTACAGTACTTAAATGGTCACTGAACACTTTAACATTTGGTTAACATGTCGTTTGACAACTCTACCCTGTGCTTCAACCATATAAGTTACTCCTGGTGTTAGACACTCCTGTACTTGACCAAGAATCCATTTCTTTGCCTTATTTCTATAATCTCTAATCATAACCTTCTCCCCCACATTAAATAACACAGATCTACTTCCCTGATAATACTGTTTAAGTTTTTCATTATGCATTTGCAAACGTGTACTAATTGGCTGTGGCCTTAGAAGGGAAAACCTTGACCTAAGCTCACGCCCAAATAACAATTTTGCAGGGCTAACACCAGTGGTTCTATTAACACTAGTTCGATAGTCGAACAGAAACAAGTTAGTGGCATATTCTAAATTATGTCCGCTATCCACAATTTTTTTTACATGGTTTTTAAATGTTTGTACGAATCGTTCAGCCGCTCCATTTGTGGCCGGATGATAGGGAGGTGTAAAGCTCATCTTTACCCCTGTTATGTTACAAAATTCTTTAAATTCATTGCTTGTCCAGGTTGGGCCATTATCTACCACCAAATGGAGTGGATAACCAAATCTTGTATATACATCTTTGAAAATTGAGATGGTTTTACCTGCTGTAATATTTGACATGAGAAAAACTTCAGGCCACTTTGAATAGCTGTCGACTATCACAAGAAACATTTTTCCATAAATAGGACCAAGAAAATCTGCATGTAATCTTTCCCACACAGACTCAGAACATGGCCAAGTAGACAGAGGCGCTTTTTCAGGTGCATTGCGATTCTCTAAACAAATTAAACATGAAGATGTAATATTGCTTATTTCTTTATCCACAGTTGGCCACCAAAAATAGGAACGAGCTATTTGCTTCATTCTATTTATTCCGAAATGACTTGAATGTAACTCATTCATGATTAAATTTTGTAAAGCTTCAGGAATAACCACTCTAAATCCCCATAATAAGCAACCTTGGTCAATAGTAAGTTCATTTTTTCTGTCAAAAAATGGTTTCAGATCTTTACTTAATTTACTTTTATCTGGCCAACCATCTATACAATATCTCATAATAGTCGACAGCAAAACACATTTAGAAGTTTCTTTTGCAATATCTTTCCAATTAACACTTTCAAAATTGGATAAGGACATATAATTTATGACACTTAATTCACTACAGTCTAACAATGGATGTTTATAATTACTTTTATCATTCACTGGGTACCTCGATAAATAATCTGCTGGATTATTTTTCGAATTAATATGCCGGATGCAATAGTTAAACCCTGACAAAAATATAGCCCAATGTTGTAATCGTTTGCAAGCCATTTTTGGTATACCCTTTTTGGGGCCAAAAATTCTTACCAATGCTGAGTTATCAGTTTCCAATTCAAATGTCCTTGCAAACAAGTACTCATAAAATTTTGTCACCCCAAAGATAATAGCCAATGCTTCCTTTTCTATTGTAGGATACTTCATCTGTGTATCATTTAATTTTTTACTGGCAAAAGCCACAGGTTTAACTATTCCATCACTGCTCCTCACTGATAATACAGCGGCCACCCCACAATCCGATGCATCACAACTTAATATGACCGGTAAGTCATTACTATAATGAGCCAGTGTTGTTGTATTAGCTAATTGTTCCTTAATTTTTACAAAAGCTATATCACATTCAGCATTCCAACTAAAATGATCATTTTTAAGACAGTCATACAATGGTTTTAAAATTACTGCCATGTTTTTCAAGAATCTATTATAATAGTTAATTTTTCCCAAGAATGAACGTAACATTTTTAAACTATCAGGTTTGGGTGATTTCAATAAAGGTTCTATATTGTCCTTAATAACTTGAATACCTTCTTTTGACACATGATAACCAAACACCTCCAAATGCTGTGTAAAAAACTTACACTTATTAATTTTTAGTTTTAATTCCACTTCTGCAATTCGTTCCAATACTAATCTTAGTCTCTGGTTGGTTTCTTCTAAAGTTTTCAAAGTTTGCTAAAATTTGATTAATAGTTGGAAGTGGGAAGTGATCAATCTCTAAAAATGGGTTCAGTGTGACCTTGTAGTCACCACACAATCTTACTGACCCGTCACTCTTCAGAACTGGTACTACAGGTGTTCCCCATTCACTAAATTCAATTGGTGCTATACGACCATTATCTAATAAGCGTTTAATTTCATCATCTACTTTAGATTTTAATGAAAAAGGAACACTTCTCGCTGGCAAAAATTTAGGATTAGCATTTGGTTTCAGTTTTAATGAAATTGAAGACTTTTTGAAATCACCCCATCCAGGTTCAAATACAATGGGAAAATCATTTTTTATTTGTTCAATGTATTTGTCTACATCTACTAGACATATGTTAACATTTTGAGTTAAATTTAAGGGCCAAAGTTTAAGATAAGATAGCCAATCTTTTCCCAGAATCCTAGGTGGACCATCTGGAACCACCACCAAACACAAATTATTACAAGACACTTTGTCATAAATAACATTCAGGTTACCTATAACACCGATCGGTTTTGAAGTTGACTGGTTGTAATTGACCATAGTAAATCCAGATTCTTCTAGTTTTAAACTAGGAAAATATTTATTTTTATCACTGATATTTATAGTTGTAATATCAGAACCCGTATCAACTTCAAAATCAAGCAGAACACCATTTACTTTTACTTTTATATAATGAGATGGTACCTTATCCCGGGTCCGCATACTTAATACTTGGAATTTATCACTTTCAATATCAAAACTCGTATCATGAACTTCTTCCTGTTTGTCAGTTTCATTTTCAACTATAACAGTTTTAATGTTTGTATTTTTCCTGGAACAAACCCTGAAAATATGACCTTTTTGTCCACATTCACTACAGAATTTGTATCTCAATGAACACTCTGAACGCATGTGACCTATTTTGCCACAACAAAAACACTTAGAACCACTTGAATCTTGATTATTTCCTGTAGATTTTTTATAGTAAGGTTTATTTTGCGTCCTTACTGCAAACATTTCCACTGATTTGGGATTTTCCTTGTGTGCTAATCTGTAAGCCATTTCTGCAGTCTCCGCTGTTGTTATCAATTCATCCAGTGATTTATCTGCTATTTTCAATAGCTCATACCTTATTGTTTCATTATGGACTCCATTTAGCAATCTTTCTTTCAGTTGTTCATTCATATCTGTAAAAGCACAGTCCCTTGTCATTTTTCTCAATGCCATTATATAATCTTTAATGGACTCTGTTTCTTCCTGCTTCCTATCTTTAAATTTCGCCCGGTACATAGCCACATTTGTTTTTGGGTGATAAAAATTGTCCAACTTATCACAAAGTTCTTTATATGTAAGTTTGATAGGAGAAAGTGGGGAGCAAAGCCCGGATAGATTTTCATAGACATTAATGCTCAATTTCGTGAGCAGCAACGGTACTTTCTTTTCTTCAGATATGTCGTGCAATAACATGTAACAATTTAGTTGTTCACAGTAGCTCATCCAGTTTCCTCCACTGAAATTATCTAGACTGGACGGTAAATTCATCGTTCTCTTATTATGTGAAAGAGGCGGCGCCTCCTCCTCAGGCTGATTCACAGTCTTAATGTGCGTACGTAACAATTTACGCAAGTCTTCTAAACTTATAGGTTCACTTTCAGACACTAACCCCAACTCCTGGGCTAGGATTATCAAATTTTGCTTACTCTCCGACTGTATCCAAGAGGTCTTTCCACTTTTTACTTTGTCTTTTAGCTCTTCCATCAAAATAAAACTTTATTTTTGTTGTTTACATCCATACAATTAATTAATGAGTGAATGTATTGTCAGCTGTCAGCTGTCAGTGTCATATCACAGAGCAGAGCAGATGTCATCAGAATATTCAAAATTGTTAAGTTGGCAGCACTGCACTACCACGGCAGACAGCTACCGGCAAAAATTCAATATGTCGGACAACTTGCTTGCGCTGTTCGCCACACGCTGTGGGTTCAAAGTCTCGTCGCCACTGTAGTAACTGGATTTGGTTACCTTTATTATTTTCCCTGATGTTGTACTTAACTATTATGGACACTGAATTTATGAATAATAATGCGGAATTAATTAATCTTGCATTTTTATTTGGTTAATCAACAGAGCAAACACTGACACACAAAAGCCGGCAAACGGAAGAGAGTGTTGCCAGTCGAAAAACTCAATATATTATAATTTTGTGTTGCCACACTGAAAAACACTGAATGAACGAACAAGTTTTTTATGGTGTGTTTTGGATTGGATGTCATGATTCCGTGAGTGAAATCAATACTTAATTCTTTATTAAGATAAAATATATTCGTGAAAATGTCTCATTATGAGTGATAATTATTTCATTTTACAGGCGTTATTATGCTTATTATTCACATATTACAGTTACTATTTTTGCATTTTTCATGAATTAAACTGTCGTTTGATCCATTGTCATCAGGATAAGATTGATAGTCGTACATGCCCACTTTAGCACTAGACATAGCTGTAGTAGTTTCAGGGCATTACTTTTTCAATAATTACCAAAAATTTCAAATTATACACAACGGTCTTACGGACTAAACTGAATTTGACTTTCACACCATGGAAACCACCATATTGAGCTCCTGGAGCCTGTCAACCGACACTTCAGCAACTCAAGACGATGTGAGGAGCGACCTGTTGACTGCACAAACCCTTTGAGACGATATGGCTACAGAAACGACAATTTAGGGCGAGCTATAGCACGCAAAGGGTTGACATACCAGGATATTCGCATTCGTGGGAAGAGAATAGATAGTAAGGGAAGAAAGATAAAACTCTCTTGGAATTGTTTTAAATTGTATAGGTTTCTTATAAAAGTTGATGTTAAAACTTTAATTATACAAAGGATAAGATGGACAAGCAACGTTATTCTTGTAATTAACGGTGAAAGTTACCAAAATATACCCCTCCATTAGATTGAACATTTTAAAATAACACACGAAAGAAGCAAACCGAATCAATAATAAAAGTTGTCAATGACGCCAATAATCGAAAAAAGTACAAGTAAAAAAATAAACTTGTAAAACTTGAGAGTGAATGCGTCTTTGCGTCTTGAAATCTGTTTTTCACAGGAATGATTGATTACTACATTGTGAAGGCGCTAAACGATAACTCAAATGGAATTTGCCTCGACCTTCAGTTCACAGCCGTTGAAGTTTCTCAAATGAGATCTACGACCCCATTTCTAAACAATAACGTGTTACGTGTAGTGTATTTAACACAATATTCGCACCTGAGTATTCAATAAAAGTAATTGAAGTATAATGTAGAGTATTGTAGAGCTAGTAAGTTCAAAGAGGTAAATACATATTTTCTTCTTAATTTTGTATTGGTGTCTGCTATCTTCGTTTAGAGTTTTGACGAGTTTCAGCAATAACATCCGTATTGATAATAATAATTAGTATTACAAAAAAGACAGGAATAAAGCTGAAATTAAATCTAATTAAAGCCCTGTACCGTTGGTAAATACTTTGAGAACCTTGCATTTACAAACCAAACATCGTTGGCAGAACGGTGTGAAGGAAAGATCCGTCCAATTTTAGAATTTGAGGAACAACATTGCGAAATGACCATCCACCTTAATAAATCCGATACAAGGAAAGCACACTGACTCACTCGGTCTCGCTCCGTCGCAATTTGATCTCAATATGTGAGTCGTTAAGCTTCAGTCGAGTCTGGCGCCGTGGCAGTTGATTCCGCCATAGTCTAATTTGTTGATAGCCCGTTCATATGTCATGTACGCAGGACGTTCTTGCAACTCGACCAGCATCTATCGGTCTACCCCGCCCCGCGCGGCCCTCGCAATCACAGGCCTCCGAGGGGGAGGCTGCAGGATGCGACGGCTCCGAAAGCTCTGGCCAGCTCGCACCAATATTTACGCAAGACCACAGCCACTGATGACGTCACGGCTACATGACATGTTTACAGGAGCTAAATGTCATTGTGCTTGGCAAAGTAAAGCTTAAACGGTGAATGCAGTTGCGACATGACGAATGGCTAATGGCTCGAAGGGTTTATTCTTATATAGGCACAGTAAATATTTTCGTAACTGTTCATATAACGCTACCATTAGCCTGTGCGATCTATCAGTCCTCATTGTCAACTCCGCTAGAGCCATTTAAAACGAGCTTTAGAATTTCATCTCTAATTGACCTAGATGCTTACAGGAAAAACATAGGTATATAAATAAATTCCGTCCAACAATAAAAATAAATCTGCAGGTACATGGGTGTATTGTTTATCGGAAGTGCATATCGCCGTGACCCAGTTCTTCAATTAATGGCCCCCAGAGACACTTGAAGGTCCGTCGAAGGAAAAGGGTTCCGTACATTATATAACGCAAATAGTTTTATTAGCGGACCTCGATACCCACACGGAAGGACGTTGAAAGAGAAACCCCTTGGGGCATCTAAATTCTACACTGATGACGTAGTGTGTGTATGTGATCGCTATTGGCGGTTGAGTTGAACAAGGATGACGGCCGTCTGGTGTAGTGGTTAGTGACCCTGACTGCTAAGCCAAAGATCCCGGGTTCGATTCCCGGCTGGAGCAAAAATTTGTTTAAAGACAGATGTTTGTACTCGGGTCTTGGGTGTTCATACATATTTATAATTAATATGTATGTATTTGTCTAGATATATCAGCTGTCCGATACCCATAATACAGGCTCTGCCTAGCTTGGGGTCGGATGGCGTGAATTTTACGAATCGATGTGTGCTTTAAAATATAAATGATTGTTTTTGTAAGAGTTACGAGTTACGCATTAGATAGTAAGCACAAATTCAATGTTCCATATCATAATTTATACCCAGGTACAACATACACTAAAAAAAAATATATCAATCCTTTACCGACATAAAAATCCAAAGCCTGAAAGACAATTCCAGTAGGTATCTATACTCACCGAAAATCGGTTATAAAACTGTTCAAACAGAACTTCGCAGCCACTATTCCCTTTATTGGTTAAGGGATTAAAACATGAATCCCTCGGACTATATATTACACCACAGTTTGACCGTAGCGTAAAGGTAAGCGTCCACCTTTCGTTATCGAACGTATCGCACCGAACGGATTGTTAATAATTGTATGGAGAAACGGCCGGTGGCGAGGCCAATTCGGCAATGATGTTGAAGTGGACGCACTTGTATGAATTTCTATACAAAAAATAAGGTAAGCCTCCACCTGTCGGCATTGCACACAACGGACGCATCGCATTAAAGATTCTTGCCCCCTTATTCATAAAAATCTTACTGGACGCTTTAGCTATTGCACTGTTTTGTCACTCTCTGTCAAAGAACAAATTGTTCTCTGTCAGAGAGTGACAGAACCGTTCAATAATAGCTAAAGCGTCCAGTAACTTTTTTATGAGTAAGGGGGTAATTATACATATTCACACAAGTGCGTCCACTTCATCGGCATTGCCGAGGCCGTTTCTCCATATACATTTATGACAATCCGTTCGGTGCGATACGTATGTAGTTATGTACGCTACCGATAGTTGGACGCTTAGCTTTACGCAGATGTTTCAGTAATAGACACTCAAGGGCTAAAACGCAAATTATAACAGGATACTAATTACTCACGGTCCGTAATGACCGTAGTCCCGCATGTACAGGTACCTATAGATCCGGATTTGGGCGGTCGCCCTGGATCCACCTGTCGTCCTGTCGACCACACGTCTTGCGTCCTTGTCATACACCTTAGGGTGTAAAACAGGATCTTAACTTCAACGTTTCAAGAAATTAGCGAGTGATTTTTCAAACAGACAACCGATTTAGAATAGGCTTTGTATTTGATAGGTTGTGTTGTTGAGCTATTGATCTTTAATTAATGTTAAACGCGCCAACATTATGTCCACAAATGATGTTTATTTGCCGACTTTCTGACCAATTAAAATCAGCTTGTTTAGGATCTCAAATGAGAGCCTGGAAAAAACAAACGCAATAATTAATTGTAATATTTTACATAACAGACACGACTATGTCTAGTACCTACTGGACGAATCAGCATGAAAACCATACTAAAATAATATATGAAAGATGGTTATCGTTTCGTAACTGAGCGTTTAAGAAACAAGATAGCACTCTAATTTTCCCGTAAACAACCCCAATAACCCATGGGAGGGAAACCCTTGCTATTCAATTTCTATACGTAGCAATTTGCTACCCCTGAGGGCATTGTGAAATTTTCCATGAGGAGTTTACACGAGCCAACTCATCAGAGTAATAAGTGGAACTGTTACACGTGTGTACGCGTAATCCAATCAAACTTTTATATTGACTATCAGAACGAAATATTTGCATTTTGAGTGTTTTCAAACCAATGTTTGTTTATATGTATGGTGTAATTTTTGGTGAATTTGTAATGAGATAAGTAAACAGGGGGTGTCTGTGAAAGTATGGATCAAACGAAAGGGGTTGACTCGGGGAATCTTTGTGAGAAACTTCAGTTCACCTACTTTGGAAAATTTACGAATTTTGTTTTGCTTCGAATAAACTTTGTGACTTTTTAGTTTGAGGAGTAGATTTTTTGACGAGTAAACATTCGCATTTTTTTTATTGTATGAGTGACGTTACGTTGCACTGTAACTTACATTCATATAGTCTAATGAAATTAAAATAGATGTTAGTTATATCCATACTAAGTAGGTCATACTAAGCTTATCATAAATTAATGGATCAAAAATATGAATTGTGTACTTAAGGTTCCAACATAAAATCTATTTAGATATCTATTCATACACCGTTTGACCCGACAGACAGCGGAAGGGCGATTAATCATTTGAATTTATAGATTTATACCTATTTGTGAAGGAATTTTAACAGTCATCATTCACGGGCGAAGACGAGTCGTCAGTCAGGCTCGTATTGAAATTCGTTACGATTTCTAAACTAACTACCGACCGAGTGGTTAATACAGAGAATGAAACGCCGATCGTCTCGGTTTCTATTCCCGACAGGGACCGATTTAATACAGATATTCAATTTGATCTTACAAGTTTTGGTAGTTTCTATAGCTACGACAATTGATGCTTCTTATATATTAGGAGTATGTAATAGCGGTCAAATGTGGTGCATCGATGCACCCCGCAAGGTTGTAAACTAATAGGAGTACCTACAAGTTGTAGCGTAGAAGGCAATTCAAAAACGGCGATAGAAGTTCGAATTGAGGCAACCGCTTACATATCACAATACACAGTTGATACCTAATTCTGTAGCTATGATTGATAACGACAGTGATTTTCACGGACGTTAAGAAGCGTAAGACGGTATTCAATTTGGGGTGAATCCGACAGCCACCGAAGCACCTCCAATCGAATCAGATCACAATACCACCAGCTGAGCGGTCGCCGAGAGAACCGTACGGACATTCCTTCTCACGGGCCAACGGTATCGCTGCACGTTGCGAAGGTCACCACGCCACTGTCTCCCTCCGACACCGCACGTGTTTCCGCAACAGACAGAGACAGATATACATGCAAATGAGCGGCTTTTAAAAAACGACCATTCGACTCACTGTAGCGCGTTTGATGATTAGATGCACCTTTTTTGTGAGGATCGAAAGGTCTTTTTACTTAGAATCCGGTCGGTGAGCGAGCATTGTTTGTCTGTCTCGGATCTCAACATATTTTACTTCATTATTATGCGTCTTCCTTTTCTTCGGCGACGCAATAAATTGAAGGTATACTTTCTACCGCTTCGGATTCGGACCCATGTTTTATTTCCCACTGATTTGAATTTCGTGTGAGAATTTATGTGGTCGAATACGAAATTAAATTTGCAGTCATCTAAATCGCGTTACTTAATATGCACCAGGTCGGTGTGTGTATGACCCTAATTTACAAAACGTTAGCGGTCGGTAATACGTTATGTGTGATGTGAGTGAGTAATGACCACACGGCCTGGCAGTTACAATATTAGGTGATGAACGAATAAAAACCACGCTATTTCACCATTTTGCAAGCATTTAAATTTTTAAACCCTTGCATTAGATTGTAATCTAGGTTCTTTGTGAGCATAATATGAATTGGCCTTGCACTCATGATATTATGTCTGGGTTATTAACGTGTATATGACTAACGTCTGGACATAATAATGTTAATTTATTGTACGCGAATTATTTTTGATGCATTTTAGCGCATAAAAACGCGCGTTTACAGACCTCACGGCCACCGTTCGCGGTGGAACTGACAAACGTTTTGTTATCCTTATCACTCTTTCCGTTTCACCTCTAGCTGTCTTCTTTTAGCGGAGATTAGAATCAGCGATAACCGGGCTCCTCTTTGAGGACTTTTAGACTTTATTCAAATGAATATTAAAGACGCTTAATTGATACAATTACATTGTTTTACTTATACATATTACTGATATGGTTATTAGACAATGGATGCTACTTATACATCTTGTAAACGTGAGCTGGAGTGGATACTACGATTGGGCAAACGTAGTGTGAGGCGCCCTCCGGCTGGATGGGGTGTCGGTCGACTTGGAAAGACTGGTAATTATTAGATGCGGAAATCTAAGGATCGCATCCAGTGGCATGCTTTGGGAGAGGCCTACGTCCAGCAGTGGACTGCTATAGGCTGATGGTGCTATACATCGGTGGGTGGGAAGTCGTACAGTAAATGAAGTTGGCAGTCGGGAGCGTAATGAAAAGTTATCGATGTGAAATTACAGCGCTCCACCCGCCACGCACAACTCAGAACTTTCTCTCAAATGAAGTAGTTAGTTACCGACCGATTATCGCGCTGAGGCAGATAGTTCACTTATTACTTTATTGGATACAATCAATATTTAAAAAGGTAAGGCCATTGGAGTTTATGATTGTACAAAAGCAGGCATAATTGTGACATAAACGACAACTTTCGAGGTAGGAAAATATTAATGTCAGAGTTATAAACACTACACAAAAAAATCTACACAAACAGGATGATAAAATTATATGGCCAGTAGCACCCACTTGAATTATACCTGCCTAGTTAATGCTGTATGGTGAAATCGTAGTTTCAGTTTCAGTAACTTAAACATAAACACACTGTGAATACGAATCCGTGATCAGCACATGATATGATATCACACATTTATGCAATACTAGTCCTAAAAACCCTTCCTACACATTGGAAGGAGTCCCGCTCCCCGCAGTGGGAACGTGATGGGTTGTGTTGTGATAATGACGCAATACTCTCTATCGGCGAATTACTATAAAAAGACAATAAATGACACATCTGCTATGTCCTGTGCCATTGCAGCTCTCTGGACCGATAACGAACAAGTTAGATGCACTATTAGTCGCTTCGATAGGTTGTGAGGTATGTGTCTCATGTTTGATACGATTCTATCAGTGACTGACCCAAATCCGACGAACACCCCCCAAATACTGTAAATCTGCTAAAAATAACGAACATGCGATATTTTTGTAAGTAAATGATTTGTTTGTTTTCAAATTTGTAATTTATTTTTAAAAGTAATCAGCCAATGACGCCCTGATTTTCATATTTAGTTTCTGCTTAACTTGACGTTCTCAGTAGTGAAATCGACAGCCAGTTGTAGTCAAGGTGTCATCATCAGTTACACAGAGAACAGACAGACTAACTCATAAATTGTCCTGCAGCTATTGTACAATTGCGTTACTCTATCAACTCTTAGACAACTATATTAACTACTCGAATGCGATAAATTAGTTGTTGATCTCAATTAGGGTGGTTGAGAAATCTTGTTGTTAGTAATTTTCATTGTTTTAGAGAAAGGTGTTCCACGGAGTTGATTTCGTAGAAGACCATCCATATTTCAAAGTAATATTATAAATGCGATGATGTTTTATTAAGATATTGGTACATTTGACGTATTTAATTAATGCGATAATAGGTATTATGTAAATGAATGCATTAATTTGAATTGATTCTAAATTAGTGTGGATTAGCAATATTGGCCAACTGCCGCTGACTTTACTGTATTAATACAAAAAGTTTAGTCTATTTATTTATTTCAACTGGGTTTAGGTTTACCTAGTATTTTACAAAAGGTATTTTGATAGAGCTAAACATGGTATTTGTGTATACCGTGTTTAGTTCTATCAAATATCCTTTGCATATCATCAGATGCAAATCGGTTTATCCGATATATCTTACCGAATCAGAAATCTCGTAGGTCCGGACACAAATATCGACTCCGGCCGGAAATCAAACCCTTTACCTGACAACCCGCGCCTCTAACCACTGCGTCATCAGGTCATCGGTACAGTGAAAACCCAATATTTTAAATTTGAAAACAACTACTCAGTTGTAATGGTTGTGGACTGCTGTTTACATAAACAATAAATTATCCTTAGTACACAACCAGTGCAAACATTTGCTCGGCGCCTTATTCTGTTAAACCGGGCGATTACAGTATTTATGGTTGCCAACTGTAGAATGTCAGCGGCAAATACTATGTCAGCAAACACAGCTCCGCTTTAGTTTACAATTGAATAACTGTGAATAGCGAGTCAAATTCAATACATTTCAGAACTATTAGACCAATCAAATCACATTATGAAATATCATACTCTAGATGTATGTGTTAGAATTAGTACCAAATGCAATCTGTGCAATTAAAATTAGAAAAATAACATAATGTAATGTAATAATGTGTGAGTTATTGCAACGAGGAATTGATATAAATGTAGGTTCAAGATTAACACAGAATATTCATATATGTAGGATGTAGGTATTACAACAAAACAAGATGGACAAGCAAGTTGGGGCAGCAGTGGGGGCAGCAAGAGTTTATGTACCTACTAGAAACGATCACTATAGATAGAAAAGAAAAACAATAAGACTCCTATTCTCAACATATGGTAGTCATAGCTTTGCCTAATAACTAGGACTAATCGACTAATCGTATCATATCTGCAAATATACCTAATTATACGTATTTACTTACTATGTACATATATTTACATAATGATAATATGTATGTACTCACCGGCTCGACTCTAGCATCATTTTGTGCGGCCTGCAACAGATAAACAAAATACATGTTAGAGAAATTCTACACTGGAAAAACTTCTTGCGTGTTTGAGAGAGATATGTGTTTTAATTTAATAATAAAGTTTTAACTCTGCAATGTTGTTGGAAGAAGTTATGAAATAAAAATATGGAGGTAACAGACTGTTAACATTATAATCGTCTATATTTATGATGAGGATGAGGATGGCTGAGGACAGAATGTTGTGGCGCTGCTTGGGAGAGGCCTATATGTTCAGCAGTGTAAGACTACGGGCTGATGATGATGACAATATTCAGCATTAAATAAAATGAGAATCATCGGGTCCTTCTTTGATATAATTAAAATCTTAATACGAACTTATATTATAAATGCGAAAGTAACTGTGTCTGTCTGTCTGTTACTCTTTCACGCCGAAACTACTGAACGGATTTGAATGAAATTGGGTATACATATGGTCTAGACCCTGGGAAAGAACATAGACTAATTTTTATCCCGGAATTCCACGGGAAAACTTTTTAAGGCGACGCGAAGCTCGCGGGATCAGCTAGTATAAAATATAACGCAGATTTAAATAAGTCTATGTTAACGGTTCAACACTTTTGTACCTTGTCATACTCAAAAACGTCCTGTTCGTTCATTCAAATATTGACAGTTTGATAAGTAGATATTTTGACAAGGTACAAAAGTTTATAGCTATGTTAAAGCTAGACAATTTAAAGCGTGCCTTCACCAAGATATCGACATCAACAATTCTCACTCCATCAACAGCTTTCGCCTCTGCCTATGACCTATATTGCATCACTAATCACAGTTAACCTTCCAGTACCGAGTGACTTTCGTCCAATTTGTTCCGTGTGTCAGTCGGAGCTATAACGGGGACTAATGCGGCGATCTATCAGCTTATGCCCGCGCTGTGGCCAGGAAACGTAGGCGTGGCGGTGGGCAAAGATGATTTTGATAACTTTTAGTTTACATGATGAAGGCTAAGCCTAAATTAGGCCAACATTAAATTCTGTTTTTTTTTCTAAATCATAGTTTATGTATTATTGTTGGATTTTGGAATGTTTTGCCAGCATATAAAAGAGAGATCCTAGCTAGACTTTAATGATAAATCAATAGCTATAAATTTAGTTTTACTTAACTTTTCTAACAAATTTCTGAGGTGTATAATTTCAATTGGGAAATTTGCTTCCCAATACGCGACACAGATAAATGCATCGGAAAGAGTTGAAACTGAAAACATTTATGTATATTTATTTTCGTTTCGTATGAAATATATTATAATTAGTTACATATGATTAGCTACATATCATTAGTTTAGTGAAAGATAGAAGTTAATCATGAGAGATTTCCGCTCATCCCGTAGCCCCTGTCCGCAGTTAGGGCACAAATTAATCCGAATCCGTTCAGTTAGGTGACTCGGGACAGCGCCCAGATTACAAAACCTAACCTTGTTACCATGCAGCCTTGGCTACAGTGCTACCACGAGTTATCCACTTTAATTAAATACCTAACTTAAAAAACACAACAAATTACTGATAAATACATACGCTAGCACTAATGTTTCTGTAGGAAACTGTATAATCAACCCTAAAAAAACACCTCTTTTGAATCGATACATTTTTTACGAAGCTACAGACAGACACGCCGATACACACATCAACCATACAACACCCCTATTTATTCTGTGTATGTTGTATCTTAAATGTTTAAATGTAATTTCCGATTTAGAGTCCGAGTTAATATTGTAAGGCCCTGTTTCACAATGTCTGGTTAGTGGCTACCTGTGAGATAAAATACATGCTGTCACAGGTAGCCACTAACCAGACATTGTGAAACAGTAGGGCCTAAATGAATTAATATTATTATATTCCCACCAAGCGTTTCACGAGACTCTTCACACGTTAGCAGCAATGAAATGACAAAATCCCGTATCGGCTTACGTAAGCAACGCGAACCCCCACGTCTGATCTGATGAGGGTGAACGTCTGCAACCTTGGCTGTTGGCATGTTTGTTCTTCGTCCGGTCGTAGGCCTTTCACCTAGCGAGTTCGCGGTCTGTACCCCATATTTCATGTTTCAACCCTAGACAGAAGTCGCCAGTGATGTGGATAGGTCTAATAGCGGGCGAGCATGCTGCCATCAGGACCCGAGTACAAATATCAAGGCCGGGAATCGAACGCGGCTCCCTTGCTTCAGCAGTCTCAGTTACTAACCACTGCGCCATGTAGTCGTATATTATTACATAAGTACCCAAATATTTGAAGGGTAACATATTGAGGTATAATGTGTCTGGGGTTTAAATTTAAATGTCTCGCTGTAGTACGGTTTTGCGCTCGACAAAATAATTATAAATTCAAAGTCTAGTCTTTCAGGATTAAGGTACAAGTCTAGCCTCTTAATTGTGTACATTGTGCTAGATTTACGTGAAACCTAACTTCACATCTCTTCGAAAGTGAATTAAACGCACATTCAAAATAATTGTGGACTCAGCAGACTATTAACTTGCAGCTACTTTGAATAAGAAACACGAAGGTATAAGCAGGGACATAATTATACAAAGTAGTACATTTAGGGTGCTTTTCCACAAGTGGTGTATTAGTGGTGTATTGTATTATTGCTTCGTTGCTATTAGATGATATTTTTACGTTTGATATATCCCAATCATATTCATTGGTGTTAAGCATACGTAGAAAGCCGACATACAGATACACAGACAGTGCAAATGTCATAGTACTCGTGGGATCGGAATTCTATCACGCAGCCGCCACATAGCACATCTCTGATGCATCCTTAATATTTTATGAAATTATACTTTACTACTTTAGGTACAGTTATTAATCTAAAGTACGGAGATATCGTATCATTTAAGCAGATAAAATTCTTCTGTTGTTTGATAATTAATACTTTCAACACGTTATTATCTGGCATACCAGAGCGGTGACTTTGATTCTTTAGTTATTAATGACTGATTCACTAAAATTATAAAATCCTTTAGACTTTCTAACCTTTAACGTAAAAAGAGGGGTGTTTCAAATGTAAGTTTAACATTTCTTTGTATCGAAATATCTGTCTGTATTCTGGCTAAACCGAATTTTATTCATAATTATTATACGAATGTTAGTCCTTACAGCTGTGGCAATTGATTGGAACCTTTGCATCTACATAGGCAACCACCCTGCTATGATCCAGCTGTAAAGTTTATATTATATTTTAAACATTAATTTCATCTCTACTTTGCATACGCTCCTGATTTCTACTCACCAACACTTATCCAGCAGGAGTTGAAGTTCATCAATGTCAGGGGAGTCTCTGACCCACTTACGACTCCGCCACCCCATGACGTCATCAATTCTATCACATATCTGGGTTATCACAACTGTATGACGAGTTTATCTTCTTCTTAGCGTACGTCTAGGATTTGCCGCCCGTGGTAAAAGGATTGGCTAAACAGTATAGCGACTGTTGCTGACTGCTTAGGTTGCCTTTGTCCAGCAGTGGTTGGTTATGTGTGCTGATGATAGCAACAATATTGAGGGATCTCCTTAACCACTTGAATCCCTTGAAATCAGACACAATAGAAATCTAATGTTACAAAAAGTTAAATGAGGATGCCCAGCGGTGGAGTACATATTATTAGCTGATGATGATATGACTGCATTGTTATACGACCAGACCAACGGTACAGGAGCAAGGCAGACTAAATTAATTTAAAAAAATGCACTCTGTGTCGCATTATACAATTACCAGGATAGCATCGGCCGGAAGTGGTAGGTTCGATGATAGCACGAAACCACAAAGTTACTCGTGCATGAATATTGATACTGATATGGAATAGACGTAGGTACTGATTGCGTTGCGATTTCCATTGCTACGTTATTTTTGTAGACAGTATTAATTATATCAAAGGTTTCGAAAACGTTTAATGTAAACTATATCGGTATCTAAACGGTCAAGTCATCACAGTACAGTAACATGTATAATTGTATATATGTTTTAGGTATGTAACTGTATGTTATGAATGAATACGATATATAGGTACATAATATGTTATGAATACGGATATGGTGTGAGCTCATTTGGATGTCCATAAATAACGAACTGAATCTCATCAGAAAACGAAGAGCACAAACTTAAATGAAAAAGAGATAAATCGGACACAAATCATACACAATTATAGGACACAGGTACCAGGCAACCAGGAAGCAATAGAAGGATGGAAGTGAACAATAAATTCGAGCATTTTACCGTTGGCTACGTTTCGACAGTTACTCGTTAAACGATTATCCAATGGTAATTGGTTCTCGCCAATTGCAGTAGGGAGCAGAGCTGTACTAATAAGGTAATAGCTGCAATTTCTATATATTAACCTAGTACTTAATACATGAAATGTATGTTTAATTTTACAGTAGCTTATTACTTCTATAATGCTGGCCGGTCCTAAAACGATAATTAAAAATAAACGCTCAATAAAACAGCGCATTACTGCAATTGTTTTTGAATGTGGAATTCGATAAGTTGAACGTATCGATAAGCCGTACGTGACGCGTCGTACCCCGCACGTGCGCGCGCGCACACAACACACTCATTATTATTTTATTATAATAATCAATTAAAACCTAAACAGCACTGACACACTTAGGTTTTTATCACTCACGAGTTTCCACTAATTAGCAAATAACGTTAAACGTTAATAACTAATAAACAACGCAGCGGCCGTCAATGGCCGTCTATCTGCGACTCTAACGCCGCAGGTAACTCGCTATTACCTCAAAACGCCTTCTGAACAAGTGTAAATACAGATTTGGACGCAAAAAATAATCGAAAACACAAACAACTCTCGACCCTACTTCGCGGGAAAAGACAACAGTTTGCAACGACCGCAAGAAGATTCATTGATGAGTCGATATAAATTCTGATGTGGGTGAATAAGGTATACTTTGCATTGCGAAGGGACGCCCGAGGACGAGCACGTCGGAGTTTTCACAATGAAGATTCGAAATGAAAAAAAAACCTTTTTACGGTTGCAAAGAGGCGCCGCCGCCGAGGAGTGAAAGAGACGACACGTTTAAAGAGCAGGACGAAAAATCCTTAACAGAAATAGATTAAAATGTCTCAACGACAACAGGTATAAAATTAAACTGCAAAGCGCAAGTTTAAAATAATTTCGTGGCTAGATAACGATAAACGAATGAACATTAAATTTTACGGGCGCGGAGCGCTTTTAATGGAATCCGAGCGAATTTAACAACATGACCAAATGAGCTAGGCTTCAATACAAAATAAAACATAATATCATTTTGTAAATAAATAAATAACCACTAAGCCTCTTTTAGGGAATCAAAGTTTAGAGTAAATGACCATCAACTCACCTCTCCAACAACAACATACAAATTGGCCAATCTTTTTCTATTCTTCAACATAACAATCCTTCTTTACAGAGTTATTTTGGAGATCAAATTATAACAAACCAATTACCATACTCATATAAATTATATCCATGGCTGTCGGTAGTCACCTACCTAATCGGAATACAGCTCATAAAAATCTTCATTTCACTTATTCTCTGTTAACGAGCGCCAATATGTGCTAAGCTAACAATTATAAGCCAATGCAATTTATATTGGATTGAAATGTATTGAAATCCGAAACAAAAATTGCACTGGGATTTGGGACTGCCCGGACATAATAAATAACTTTCTGAATTTAAGTTTGGTTAAAATAATAATTCCTAATAAGTTAGTTGGTATTGCTATTGCTACATAAACAAAATGAATAGCAAATAGATAGCAGCTACTAATTAATATTAATAGACGATTAATCTATCACAGGTTTTGTCTCTGATTTACACTTACTTACACCATTAGGGTGCATTACTAGTTTTAAGCTTGAATTTATATATTTTTATTGCATGTTGTGTTATGTACCTGTTGTGTGATGCCAATAAATAAATAACTAAATAAATTTGTACATTTAGTTACAAAATTCAAATACCAAAAAAAAAACTAATAACTTACACAACTCTGTTGATTTATCAATCCAGAAAAGGGCCAGCAAATCGTGTGGTTAGTTAAAATAAAATGGCCAAAGTTTCGGTGTCCAGGTCTGTAATTTCTATATGATAAATTAGCAGTAAATGGCAGGATATAACTAATCGAGTCAGAGTGATGCGAGGGACGGTCTTTTATCCTCCAATTTATGGCGGATGTATCGGAAAGTTGCGGCAAAAAACTAAACATTTCGGAGAAAGGGTTCAGCGGGCTTTTAATCGGGTTTTTCAAGTCGAACTCCGAGGTTTAGAATTTCACGTTTTTAAATTATTTATTTCTTTACATTTTGCACATACCTATAGTCCTATGTCCTATACCTATTCCTATTGTTGGATTTGGAGATTCTGATAAATAAGACTAAATTGCCAGGACATCATGACAGGTCCAATTACTGAAATACATGTAAATACTTATTAGGCAATCCTCCACTATAACGTGCTCTAGGTAAACCAGTTATTAGTTCCTATTCCTATTTTCTTTGACACACATTTTGTATTTTTTTTAAAGGTCTACTTGTAATTTGCACTTAAATCGCTTAGAGTAATCATTTCCCACTCCGATTGTGCTGCATAATAGACATTATAATATTGCTTAATAGTGCAGCATAATTGAAGTACTAGGGTCGCAAGAGTAAGAAGAGCACGGCTAAAGTCTGCATCTCATTAAGGCAACGAGCGGAGCGTGGCGACGTTGCCAACCAGCCAATACATTCCGGGAAGCCATGCGATCCTAGTGCGGCACTGCGTACCTATCGCGAACTTGTTTTGACAATGATTTTTGGATTCAAAATGTATGGTAATTATTGCGTAAATGTTATTTTGTTTTCACGATAGGGGTACTGGGGTGGAGAGTCACTATAGAAATCGAACGAAAGCTGTCACGCAATTGGCTCGTGTAACGATATAGTTGTGGTTAGCTCCTAAATTTCATTTTCCTTAAACTTATAAACGCTGCGCTAACCAAGACCCTATCTGGTTCAATGAAGCGTTCCGATTGCATGACGGTCTCGTTAGCTCTTTCGATTTCTGTAGTGACGCCCTGAATCCTACCTCTACTTTACAAAATTTACAGACAAGATCTGTTCATTTGCGTATTGATATGTGAGTCGATACTGAACGGTTAAAAAGACAAGAATAAGGCAGCCGGAGGATAATGCAATGTGCAACGAATAATCTATCAGTAGGTATGAACCGAAGGCTAAATAGTGAGTATCACATTACATTAATGGTATATGTACCTATAGTTTTTGAGAAACAAATAATACGCGTAAGTATTACCGATGAAATCCAACAATAATAAGATTGTTTGGCAATTAATAAGCGTACGGTCAACTAATACATGTTTAAACACGCAAGAATAATACTCAACCAATACAGCGAGTGTGTACATGTATGCATTAAATATTCTTCAACTATTTAGTTGTCACTTTAAAGGTCCACCTGTCGGCATCGCACGCAACGGACGAATCGCATTCAGTACTCTTTGCATAGAAATTCACACAAGTGCGTTTACTTCATCGGCATTGCAGACGCCGCGCCGTTTCTGTACATTTATGACAATCCGTTTGATGCGATACACTCGATACCGATAAGTGAAGGCTTACCTTTAAAATCAAACGGGGCGGATACTTATCTCTTCGGTTGACTGTACACTCACGTGAGAGTGGTAAGTCTTAGATGAGTATAACCTTGCATAACATATTTAATGGCCCTTTAGTATTCATTAGGTAGTTATAGTTAACCTAGATAGATATGAATCTAATAGTCAGTGGGCGTGTGTTCCTGTGTGTACATAGGTACATACTACTATATACACGGCATGACTGGCAAGTTTTGTCAAATTTAACACTTTACTATAGGAACATACAGAACACACCTATTGTCTATTTCTATGTATAATTAAATTTTAGTGAAGCGTCCGTAGTCCGTAGCTTTAGTGATCGTAACATTCGTTACTGATCATTGAAGTTAAGCAACACATGGCACGGTCACCCATTGGATGATCTTCTCCCGCACAAGACCACTGTTTACCACCTACCACCTGACTACCATCCGCTACAGAGGGGTCACTCTATATGACGAAAAACGAAGTTCCAGAGCGCTGCTGCCGCAACTCTATCTCGTTGTATTAAACGTGCCGTTTGCACGACAGCTCTCGTTCATTCGTTTTTTCGTCAGTATAGAGAGACCCCCCAGTTTTGAGTATCACTAATTGTGCATGCGCGTCGAGACTTGTGATTGGCCGGTTTTTTATTTCTTAATTAAAAACTGTCAGCCGCGGAGACACCTGGGCCGCCACCAAACCCGTTTCCCACATCACTTTGATAAGTCCTTCACCAATTTAATCGAACATCAATATTCATAATTGATCCTCTTATGGCCTACCAGTCGGTCCAATTACTAAGGTCAAACTGTTAATGTTGACATAAAGCGACTCACGAGTGTATAAAACCACTGATGCCAATAATTTTAATCGGTAGGACCGATTTTGGAGAAAAATCTAATTCCGGATATACTTTCGTACACGTAGCTATAGACAGGCGCACACAGTGTACTCCGATAAACAAACCACTTAAAGCTTATAAGACAACTTATTTTCGGGTAGGGTTGAGAAGCCTTCTGCATTTTCAATATAACGGATGAATTTTACCTTTAGTTATGCGCAACCATTGGCCGAATTATCATTGAACAGGACACTTAGTTTAGATTTAGTTTTATTTACTTACATAAATTCATGCTTTGGTATATAGACTTGCTCCAGTAAGAAACTCGGCATAAGGCTTGGAAAGCTAAGCATGGAAAAGAGAGAGCCTCCAAGAGTATATATTTGCTTTAGAACAATACGCCCGATTTGAATAACAAAGGAACGATACAGAAATAACCGACTAATACAAACCATACTTTAGCCAAATACGCTCATTGAAACGTAACTTGCAATCTATGTTTTTTGCAGCAGAGATCATTTTCGTGTGACCGTCATCTTCGGGCTATTTTCAATAAGGACGTAGCCACAATTCACCAAAATCCAGTACAGTGACCTCAATGTAGCCGACATCGGGGCTAAGGTTAATATACTTTTAATACATAATGTAATTGGACTACTTAAACATACACAAGTCCGATACAGATAACGCATCTCCGGTGGTAGTTCCAGAAGATTATTTTATACATAAGATAGTTCATAGTTATTATGATAAACAAATGAACACATAACTTTTGAACACACAAACCAATATCTAATCCGCTCATTCATTCGGAGCAACGCAGTAACAGACGGTAGTAGCACTAAAATAAAAATATGTATATTATTTTCCTAAACAAAATATAAATCCAAATACATAATATATTGTTTATTTAATATAGAATACATATGGATTTTTGAGTACCAAGTTCGATCCACTTATTGCGTCTCCACCGCTCAAACTTTCACATTTTTATTATTTACGTGCGTAATTAATGACAACTAAATTACCACTTTCAGAACATAGCTATTTACTTTAATAGGAGACGATTCATACATTATAATTTTTTATAGTAATGATAGACGAGAAAAATTACAGGCCATATGACAGGGCAGGACTCATAAATCGATACATAAATGACAACGGTGAGAAAAATCGAAACATAAAAACAATATGTGCGATGTGCGTTGCAAAACCTATCCTAACGTACCTAATTAAAATACTCGTGTTTCTAACAAAACTGCCTTAGTTAACATCAGAATACAAACAACATTAACAAGTTTTCTTTCCAGAAATCTCACGGGGACACCTATAAAGGTAAATATTGGTCCTAAATCGACTTAATTCATCAAGTTCATTTGAAACCAACCTTTACTTTAAACAGTTCAACTACGTAAATAATGTCAGCATGCATCAAATACCCACAGGGTTACTCTATACTGGCTAAAAACGATCGAACGAAAGCTGTCGTGCCATACAACGAGATAGCGAGCTAACCGCGTCTCTATCTCGTTGTATTCAGAGTGCCGATTGCGTGACAATTCTTGTTCGTCGTATAGAGTGACCCCCTGGTAGACACGACACGGCAAGCGGTTCCCACGAACTCTGCGTAGCAGCTTGTAATAAACTTGGGTAATTTCATATGCGGCGCGGTACTTCGAGCGCCGCGTCCGACTCGCTATTGACTTGATAATGCGCTTCGGTTTACGTAATAGGGGGGCATGTGTTCAATTTTGAGTCTGTAGGCTTGTCTGGAAGGAATCGGTTTGAGTGATAAGACCGCCGTTGTACAGATGTTAGAATAAGTTCAGTACTTTTTTCTATGCTGGCTGCTGAGGGGAAGGTACCAGGTTCACGAAAAGAGATTTGTGATTGTGTTAAATGATAAATGCAATTTGATAAGCGTGGGATTTAAGATGATGATTCGCCAGTGGTCAAATATGAAACTTGGGTTGGACTTTGCAGCAATAGTGAAATTTGAAGCTGTTGCATATAAGTTGCGTGCTTATGCGAAGTTTGTAATTACTAGATAAAATAAAATATAAGTTTTTAGTAGAATCGCAAAGGTTCAATCAAAGCAATGATATCCCAAGACCAAGTACGTTTGTTTCATCCATTACGTAAGTAAAGCAATGTCCTGACTCCCAACTTTGCATATTCCAGTTTACGACTCGGCCCAAATTTAATTTGATTAGGTCGAAATTAATTATACAGTATTATGTATACTGTATACTACATAGTGTAAAATATTCATGAAAGCCAGCAGGTATATTATCACGGTTAACAGACCCAAAATAGAAGTAACAAAATATGTATAAATAAAATTCTTATTTATTTAAGATAGTTGCTAATGTAGGAAAGCAACTAAGTATTTTTTTTTATATTTTCCGAAGGCCACATCAAAGTTATGAAGGAAATCAAGTTTATTTTGTAAATAGGTATCATAATATTAGTTACTCTTCTTCATCTTAGTCATTTTCTACCCAAAAGGTTGTAGGCCTCCTTGAGTCTATGACACTCATTACGATCTTGAGCTATGAATATACAAATGAATAGAGATAGCCAAAGATCGTACTATAAGATGATTATCAAAAATATGCTTTTATCATTTGTTATAATTAGACCTATTTACAGTTAATGGCACTATATTCTCTAATTGCGAATGGCAATGTACAAAAACACATAAGTACATACGTCAGCAATGTTGCATGGGTGGGCTTGGACCCACAAAGATAAGATAAGATAAAGATAAAAATTCATTTATTGTAAACATGGGTAGATAAAAATGGTGTTACATAAATATTAGTTCTCCATGCTTTGCACTATACAGTACGTACAATAATTAATTACAACTATAGAACTCATGCAAATTTATATAAATTAAGTTCAAACTGAGATAACATAATAATAGCAATATAATAATCAAATAGTCATACAATAATAGTCATTCATTTATATGTATAATAAATTTATAATATGTCATTTATATAGTCATTAATTGTATAATAACATTTTTTTTGGAGAATAGAGTTCAGTTCGTTTTTAAATTTAATAAGGTCAAGACATCTTATATTGTTGGGCAGTTTGTTGTACAGCTTAGGGCCCATACACACAATACTCTTAGTTAAGAGCGTAGTGTTATAGCGCTCAGTGAACAGCCTGTCTCTGTTGCGACCTTGTCTTAAAGTGACATCGTTCATTGTTTTAAATAAATTTGAATTAGTTTTTACAAATAGTAGCAACTCGTAAATGTATAGGCAAGGAAATGTTAGTAAACTGTGCTCGATAAAGTAAGGTCGACATGAATCAGTGCTTCTTAAATTAAACATTGCTCGAATGCACTGTTTTTGAGCTTTGAATACCTTATCTTTATCTGTGGAGTTGCCCCAGAATATAACTCCATATCGTAATATTGAAGCTGCGTTACCATGATAAGCAGTTAAGAGTGTTTTTCGGTTTGTAGTACGTGAAAGTTTTTGAAGGGCGTACGCAGCTTTACTCATTCTCTTACATACATGATCTACATGGAATTTCCAGGACAGATTGCTGTCAATCAATAGACCCAGAAAACGAGTGACGTTAGTGGTTTCAACCACCTTTCCCTCATAGCTTACATTTATACGATCTGGTAGTATTCTTTGATAAAAATGCATAAGTTTAGTTTTCTCAAGGTTTATTAAAAGATTGTTACTTGTAAGCCAGTTTATAACTGTTGCAAGTGAGTCATTTACTTCATTTTCATAAGAAAGAGGATCATTGCATTCTATGAGAAGTGTACTATCATCTGCGAATAGCACCATTGGAAATTTTGTGTGTAGGGGTAGGTCATTAATATATAAAATGAATAATAGAGGCCCTAAGACACTACCTTGGGGTACACCACGGCTGTTTATCCTCTGTAAAGATCTATAGGTAGTTTCACATTTAGTGTCTAAGCTTATTTTGGTTATTTCTACCAGTTGGAATCTTTCGCTTAAATAAGATTCAATAAGCTTATGTATATTCCCACGAATTCCATAAGAATGTAGTTTTCTAAGTAAGGATTTATGGTCGACTAAGTCAAACGCCTTAGTCATGTCCATAAACATTGCACAGCAGGGTTTTTTGTTGTCAATGTTAATCAATGTTTGATGAAGAAATATAAAGATGGCCATATTTATTGTTGTATTTCTCCGAAATCCGTATTGTTCATTTACAAGGATATTAAATTTGACGAGATACTGATAAATAGAATTATTAATATATTTTTCGAGAATTTTTGAGAAAATTGATAATAGGGCAATAGGACGATAATATTTAATATATTCTTTGTTATTCTTTTTGTGGATGGGGACAATGACAGTGGTTTTGAGTCTCGTAGGAAATACACCCATTGTCATACATAGATTCATTATGTGGCTTAATGGGAATGATATTGATTCAGCTACCGTTTTTATGACCTTAGTCGTAACTTCATCATGACCTACGCTATTAGTGTTTTTTAACTCTTTTATTATTTTTAAAATGTCAGTGGGGATGGATGGTGTCATGAAAAAAGTATGATTTACATTGTCTAATGGGTTAGGTTTAATGTCATTAGAGGATAATTTAGGTTCGTCAATAAAATAGTTATTAAAAGCATTAGCAATGTCAGTTGGGTCAGTAATAATATGAGAATTAATGTCAATTTTTGAGATAGGCTCTTTAATGTTATTAAATTTTGAGTTTTTTATGATTTGCCACATAGCTTTGGACTTTGAATCAGCAGTTTCAATGAGATAGCCGTTTTGGGCTCGCTGTGTCAACTGAATTACTTTTTTAAATCTATTTGAGTATGTCCTAAGTTTATTTTTATTTTCAGTTGTTTTATTATATTGATATGTCCTAAGTAATTCCCTTTTTCTTTTACTACATTTTTTTATACCCATAGATATCCACTTAGGAGTTTTCCTGAGAGAAACTTTTATTTTTTTCAAAGGGAAACACAGTTTATACAAGAGAGTGAAAAGCTCTATAAAGCTAGTATAGGCAGCGTTGGGATCGTCGCAGTCATAGACATCAGAAAATGAAATACTTTCCACATAAGATTTAAATTTTATTAGATTTTCATCACTGTAGTCACGACGTTGAATGAACCAGGATTTTAGTGAGTATGACTTTTTGACTGGAAATTTAAGCAGTTGAGCAGTGTGATCAGAGAGACCAAAATTAAGTACTTCACCATTACAGCCATTGGCATTGTGAGCAAAATTATCGAGGCATGTTTTACTGATGAGTCTTGTTGGTTCTCTTATTTCTAGTTTTAAATTAAATCTTAATAGTAAATTTTCAAAATATTTAGATTGATTATCATTACTTAATATGTCAATGTTAAAATCGCCGCACATTATAATTTTTTTATTGGACCTGGATAGTTTTAACAGTAAAATTTCTAATTTTTCGTAAAATTCAGACAATTTTGCTGTATTTTTTGTGGGTGTTCTGTACAAACATATAATAATGATTTTGTGTTGTAACAGTTCAATTGCACAACACTCAAATATGCCTTGAACAGAACTACAGTTAACTTCAGTGAGAACTTTATAGTCATGACCTTTCCTAACTAATATACAGCTACCTCCTCTTTTTTTCTTCCGGGAATAACTAGTTGCGAGTTTAAAGTTTGGGATGTTCAAGAATTCTTCCGTTTCTTCAATCATAAAGTGCTCGGTAATACAAATCAAATCAATATTTTTGTTGGAGTCGGAAAGTTCTTGCAGATGTACAGTTAATAAATCAGATTTTTTAATTAGAGAAGCTATGTTTTGATGTAGTACATATATATGTTTATAAGCGAAAAAAAATCGAGGGTCTTTCTGAGTTGTTATCTTGTATTTTTTTCCTGCTTTCCGATGGTTGAACATCGATCGAGTTCTGAAGTTCTTTTATTATGGACTTAATATTTAGAAATATATTTTCTATACCATGAAAGTTTATTCTACCAGTACGTTGTGAAAACATAGTGTAAGTGAGGTCAGAGTTTGAGTCAAAAACTAATGCATATTTATGAGTAAGTACGTCAAGGCCCATGAGGTTGTTAAACACTTCGACCCTGCAGTTATACAGGCCAGCTCCACAGATATAGGTCGGTAAGCAAATAATAAAGTTTGTGTGATCCAGTTTACGTATTTTCTCTCTTATCATAGTCACAAGCTCAATATAGTTATTGGTACGCAAGAAATCCGATTCGCCAATTAGTATAATACAATAGTCAGATAGTGTGAAGTCTTTTAATTTATGGTCAATATTTTCTAATAAATATTCTAGGTTTGCGTTAGTGTTCCTATAGTTGCAGTAAGTGAAGGAGGTCGAGCCGAAGTGATCTTCTAAAATTTTTAGGCTATCACTTGGTGTGCTGCTGCTCAAGAAGCAAAGTTTGGTCTTCTTTTGGATTGATGTCGATGGGCCATCCTTGCTCCTATTTTCCAAAATTTTATCCACTTTCTGCGTTGGTTGTGGTGTTGTAGTGGTTTCGGCAGGAGATATTCCGTTTTGATGAGATACAGGAGTTTTTTTTCCTTTCTTCGGGGTGGTTTCAAAGGATATTTTCTTATACATGTTAATTTTTTTTGCCATTTCTTCGAGTGACTGTTTTAGCGATGAGTTTTCCATTGATAGGTTTTTTATCTCTTCGTGGGCTATTTCCAATTGCAGTTTTGTATCCTCTAACTCATGTTTTAGCTCCGCCAAACTATCATTTTCTTCTGAAGATATATTAGGTAGGCTGTTACTAGTATCTTCCAAAAAGCAAGATGAATTTTTTGTTTCATCATTGTCCGTTTGACTATGAGCTCTTCTTCTGAGGGTGATGTTGGAAAAGAAATCCATTTTTTGTGAAATGGAACGTTATTTCTAAAAATATATTCTCAGCTTGCAACACTGGAACGAGCTGTCAATCTCCGTTTGTTGTGATTGTCTGCGCGTGCGCCGGTTCTTGTGTTATTATTGGCTCAATTTTCAAAATATTTTGAAAAATAGACGTTGAATCGTTTTTCAAATATTAAATCTTGTGAAGTGCATAATTTTAAAGTGAAAATATGGCTTTCTCACCGCTGGTTTCAGGCTGAGATAAACTGCCAAACAATCTTGAAGGTTAGTTCAGTGTTGAACAATTGCTTTCAGAGTCTTCCAGGCGTAGATTCACAACTTTATATAATTAATTGATGGGGACTTTAATAAATGCGTAGTATACGGTCGAGCTCAGGGTTGCCAAAAGCATTCGCGAATGTCCCATTCGACCTCTAGATTTGACCCAGTCTCAACATTGTTATCCAGACGGCGGCCGGCCGTCGCCTGGAAGTCATTTGTGCGTTTGAAAATCGAACCATGTTTTGTTTGGCTAGAGCTGGTTAAATGGGTCCGTTGTTGAGGGGTCTAATTGCAGCGATTGGAGGCGTGGATTTTGGACGGTTTTGTAGCAGTCCGGGATAAACTACGCTCATGTGGTATAGTTTATCCCGTAGTAACTATTACATTCATAAACTCACGAGCAACGGAAAAGTTCCAGTGACAAAAGCACAAAATTACTCTTTGATTCAGGACGCTATCCGATTTACCCCCAAATATGTGTGTACATAATAGTTATCACAACAAGTACAACAACCAACAAAAACCGAAAACAATCATTCCGTCTATGAAAATACAGGTCCAATAGGTGGCACCCAATGGGGACACGGCTGGCATGCAGCGTGCCCCACGGTGGACCCACCAAACAGGTTACATTCGGCGACCTTGCCAAGCTTTCGATTCCGTACCTGACGGGTCACTCTAGATTGCGAAAAACTAAGCTTCGGACTGCAGCCCCGCTAACCTCGACTCTATCACGTTGTTGATTGCATGACAGCTCTCATTGATTATTTTTTTATCATTATAGAGTGACCCCGTTGATCTGTTACCGCCGTGCGCTAATACCGCCAGCTTTTTATGTAAGAAATGCCTTTCACTGGTCACATTTCGAGTGAGGAATGCGTGTGCTATTGTGCGCGTGCGACGGTGGACCTGGTGTCGTGTGAATGGTAGTTTAGGACCGGCTAGAGATGGAGAAACACAGCCAGCTAAATAAAGATAGAAAGATATGCAAGGCCTGCAGTAATGTCATCCAAAGCAGTGCAGCATAACTAAGAAACACATGTGTTTGTTTTTTTTTATTGCAATGTTGAGGTTTACCATACCGCCCTAAATATACGTTAATAACGTAATGGTCAAAAATTATCCGCAAAGTTAAGTAGCTAATGCATTCTTCACTTCCACCTTCATACATTAACTTAAAGTGTTCTTACAACTGTAAAAAAATAATATTCCAACGGTCATAAAATACATAAAGCACACCTATAAAATCAATAAAAATAAAACTAATAGATTTGAAATGGACACTTAAAATCGCTATAAAATTGTAAATTAATCAAAGATGAAAGTGCAAATGTAAAGAGAACCGGCAAATTATAATGTTGACTTTCACTGCACATACAAACATAGAAACCAGTTTATTAATATGAATATACTTAACACTTCCATAATCATGTAACAAACATTTAAATTACAAGACAAAACAAACTCTTCTAGTTAACGTTAACATTTACATTTCTCATTTCTTAAAAAAACATTCATAAAATATAGTACGAGTTTTCGATAAATCCCAATTGAAGAGTTATTTCATCGTGAAATGAATACGTTTTATTTATGGGAAAATAAACCGCTACTATTCTCGATCAAAATGTAAATATCTGCCAAGTAGTTGAATTATTTTGAATTGGAAAATGCTATTCGCATTTTTAGTTAGTATTTTCTTACTGAGACTCTTTATTGTTTATTCGCCTTTATTATGTAAATATCATTACAATCAGTCATTCATTAGGTATTCAATTTCAGTTAAAGAGCCAAGTTTAACCTTAGTTTTTTATATGGTTAAAGAATCCAACTACATGATGGTATCGGGTCTAATTTGGCATCAAATAGCTATGAATGTGAACTCTACTATTCATAATCCTTCCCACTGTACCTAAAAAATACTAACATAATGAATGTAGGTCTAAGCTAAACTATCAAATCATGTTGGTACAGTGCAAATAACTTTCAGAGTGACATTCTACCTGATAGGCATCAGATCTCCTTGCCCCAACCTCTATCTAAGTTCACATCAGACATCACCAACCAACTACCCACAATCTACAAACCTCAAAGAGGAAAAGAAAACCATTCAAATTAGCCGATCAAGATACGAACTCCCCTGCATCTCTGCGCCCCTAGTACCAACTCTGGCGTCGCGCGGCTGGCACCACGCCAGACGCCGCACTCCATCTCTTGTTTTATTGAAGTACCATTTACAATTACACTACATACACTTGTGTGTTTGATATGTACGCGGCTAAGTGCGAATTAATCATGGTATCGACTTGAGTAAGTTAGCACGCATGTGACAGGAATATTTTCCGTGGGATATGTAATACAATGCAAGATTATAGCTTAACCAATTTGGAAAACCGGAAAATTATGGATTAGCTATGTTACGTTTCCATACAAACAATTATGATAACTCAATGAACTTATTGAAACTACAGCCAAACTGAACACTGTCTGTGTTCATCTTGATGAAGTCGCTTCTCTAACAAAACAAACCACATACACATATTATTATGGATCACTTCATACACAGTTTTTGTCGACAAAAAACCCAGCTCAATATCAAAATTACAAAGCAAACTTATTATATTATTAGAGTTGAGATGCTAAAACGGCAATACATCACTGCTAAGAGCCAGATAGCGCCGCGATGCAACTCCAGTTGGTTATGTAACAGCAAAATTAAAGTGACTTATTTGGCTAGAACTAGCAGTGAGGAATTTCCACAGCACCAGCGCTAGGTAGGTGCCACACTGTTAAGAAGATAAGATATATTAAGTAGACGAGGGCTGTGTATAGGCAATTCTGAAACTACTTAATACGGAGCAACTATTATGTTCTGATAATATAAATAGGGAAGTTTCTAAGTATGGATGTACGTTTTTTACTCTATCGAGGTAAAATCTTGAAGGATTTACAAAAAAAATGCATGTATTACTTTTCATCTTGGAATTCCCAGGAAAAATCTTTTAAAGCTTAGCAAAGCTCGTGGTAAAAGCTATATTGATTTAATTTGTAGTTTTGGGTTCCAACAAGATTTGTAGGTGGACTTCAATAGACAGATGACATCAGAGAGAAAAAATAATTATTTTCAAAATAAAAAATCGCCAGATCGCTATCAGTGGAGCAGACTCCTAACTGCAGGCCACTAGCTTGCATTCGTCTGCATTAAGGTTATTACCGAGTCCTCTCTCTTTCTCCAATTCTTAACTTTCATACTAATTCCATAATGGAGCGCACTGTTTCTGCACACTGACGTAATTAGGTCAAACTCGGATGCGTCAATTTCATGAATCATTGCATTATTCTTGTGAAATAGATGATAATAAATAAGGTTTATGCCGACGCCGGTGCACTTTATTCATTGTGCAATATTTGCCTTTACTTACACAAATGAATTTGAAAACCTAATTGAAATTCTTTATTTCAATTTATTTAAAAATTAAAGTGAGCACGACATTCTCACATTTGTTAGTCTGTGATCTGTCGCCGCCGATTCGAGATAAGCGTCCAAGTATATTCTGTGTGCCTTTCCCACGCGGGGCGCTGTCATTATAGGAGGCTATTTCCATTGAATCATACAATACTACAGCAAACTGGAAATTAATCCGCCTTTGTCACATGTGCGGCTATATAATGTTTAGTGCAGTAATGAGTAGTTTAGTAGTAAACTTAATTTATATTTGCACGTAGTAACTAAAATAATTAGTATACAAGAAATAGGTACATACAATTTTCAGTTTTAATGAGTTTGTGACAAAACAATAGATAGATAAACAAAAACATGAATATTTTTCAATTTCTCAAAGCGGCGCGTGTACCGGGGGTCTATGGATGGATGGAAGTAACGGGACCTACCCCAAGCGGGGGAGGTCGCTGACCCCTCACCGTGGCTGTCGCGAACTGCCTTGACCCTCGCTTCCTGTCCTATATGCGATGTTAAAGGTGCATCCAGATATTGCGAATACTGTCCTGGACACTGTTTTACCGCTCTAGTAGAGAGAGACGGAAAGTCGCGCGTTTGTTGTTGTCCCGCGATATCTATTGGTCTATAAAATGAGAGGATGAGTCCTTATCCGTTACGCTTACGCAACCACAGCGCTGCCGCTGGTACCTAATATTTTATGTATTATTATTATCTATTTTTAGGTTAAGGTCTAACTTATGATTACAAGCTAAACTTTAATTTTAGAAAAAAAAGTAACTGTACAACCTAACATTTCGAAAACATGGAGACGAGAATATCCAAAGGATATAAATCAGTGAAAAAGCCTACAAACCGGCCGGGGGCAACGGCCGTGGCGCGGTCATATAAAAGTTCGCACTTATGTGACAATGACCTTAGCAGACCAGACATTATTTGGGTAGCAACTAGGCATACGAGTATTCAGCAATCGTTATTCAATATTGCTCTAAGCCCTTCGAGCTTTGCGCATCGAATATTATATTTTATTACGATGGGTTGGGATACAAAATCGCGTGGCTAACATATGTGTCAGCTGTGCGGTCGCGACGATCCAGACCGGATATGGCCCCGCGGCATCCGGTGGCCACACTAGGCCACGTTCGTTCCGATAATACGTACGCCATCTCGCTCTCACGTGGGTCAAAAGACAGAGTCCGAATGCGGAATATCTGTGCGCTAATCCGAAGAGGATCCGAATGAGGCAACACCCATCACCGAGAAAGAATGTTGTATGTTTTGTATACAAATGTCGCGTGAAGTATGTTTCCTATTGTTGTTCAGAAGATTTTGTTTTGACAGCCAACAGTTATTTATGGGCTTCCGTGCGGCGACATTGCTTTGCTATTAAATTCGCGTGGACAAAATTTACGGTTTTATAGCCGGTGAATCTGTATCGTTAACAACTAGAATCATGTTTGAAACTGGACGTATAAATGCTTACAATGTAGACAGACAGGCGGACAATTTAGCCTTGATAATAATACTTACAGGTTGTAAAAGCTACTATAAAGCCGAGAGCGAGCTATAAAGCTATGGACAGATCGCTCACCCCACTGCTAGTATTGATGGACCAATGTGTTTGTGCGTTATTTTTATCATCATTGGAATAGCACACATCAAATTCCCAATCGTTTTGGCATTATTTATTATCATTTAACATTAAAACTTTTTAACACCCGTAACAAGACTTTTCAGTTATTATTTATGATTTTTCATTAATCTTCATATCTAGTAAAACCAACTTATTAATTAACTTTATCTCCCTCTAAACCAGCTCGTTAACTTAAAACAAAAGAAAAATAACTGTAGCACTAACTACTGGGGCCCTAAGAAAGTTTCACAGCGAAATTACCAACACTTGTAGGTACTGCGATTGCAATCTTTGTGATCCTCGTGACCCACAACCTTAGATTAACAATATACGAAGAAGATGGAGTGTCACATACAAAACAAATCATAAAACTGTCTACATTTTGTTTGCTGTCAAAACGTGTTAAGTTCAACCTAATGACAATAATACCAATAAATAAGGTCATAAATTTTTCATAAGGTCTTAAAATAAGAGCTCAGTGGTAGAACTGCGATGTTACTTATCGAGAGGTTTCTCTTGGACTGACACTCCATCTATTCCATATCTTGTTAATCTAAGCCCACAGCTACCTGGCTGCTACTTCACACACAATCAGTAATGATGGTGGGACAAAGCGGACCAGCAGCTTACCCCTTCCTTTGAAGGGTTGAAAGAAGGTTGAAAGGATAGCAAAGAGGTTTGTGGGTGAGAGGGTAGGTACATATTATATTCTACCTTCCTCCAAGCTTTAGAGCTGTTCAGAGAATATTATGTCTATTCTAAGGTGTTAAGAGTCCGACAATGCTAACTTTGCAATGGGTAAAAGGTGGGATATTAAAACATACTTAGAGCTGGAGCACGAACTAGAGCATTCTTCCTTTGTATGAATGGAATAAGATATTGAAATTAGATGTAGTACATGTTAAAATGTAGATATAGTGAATAGTACAAGTAGTGGAAAGAGGTAGAACAGATGATGACACCCGCCGCAGGTGATCCGCGGGGGGCGGGGGGACAGGCACTCGCAGGTTCCCTCTCTGTAGGGTCACTCTATATAACGAAAAACGAAGTCACGAGTCTATCTTGTTGTATTAAACATGCCGATTGCACGACAGCTCCCGTTAGTTAATTTTTCGTCAGTATAGAGTAACCCTTCAGTATCCAATCCTGGCCGAGTATTAATCGCAACGGACAACAAATGAGCTTTCATTTATATCAGTGAGGCGGCTCGCGGGCTAGTTGCGACGCAGGGATGTTGCGTTTTGGACTGTTGTGTAGGTTTATTGACGGGGATAACTTGTTAGAGTAAGAAGAAAAAATGTGAAAGGTTTTGACTGAAAACTGAAGCTGATTTTTTATTAATGTTGATCATGTTACCCAAAAACTAGTTTTAGAGGTAAAATCGAATGCGAAGAAGGGAAACTATTGATATGTATTATTTAATGTATACTTACCTACATAAAATATACTACCCTACACTACAATATGTAATCTACACACTTTCGATAGTATTTTTCCCGACATTACAAAACTATCGGGGTGATTCTCAAATGACGCGATTTAGGTATGTCCAAGCCATAAAATACATGAAATTGATAGTTTTATACCAGGATGTATTTTTTTTAAAATAATGTATCTTGTGACCGTTTTTATACATTAGTAATGTAATGCACAAATTTATAAAGAAAGCGACAATGATTTTTTAAAACTCAATATCATAAGTTCTTTGGCGCGTCCTTCACTTGATTTTATTTTTAGGTCAAGAAAAAATCCCTTTTTAAAGTAAAATAAGCTTATGATTTATATGTTATCATTATAACAGATACTTATGGTAACTGTAAATTAGGTTTCTATTCACTCTTAGGTTTAGTTTACAAAAATATAACGCATTCAATTTTGTCCGAAAAAAAAAACTAACTTCTTTGGCGTAACGATACCGTCTTCCTACTCTGCGTTTAAACGATCACCGGACATAATCACCATGCGTCCCTCACCCTTCAATCCCCCACTATCTTCGACCAGGAGCAGAGGAGCGTAAGTTTACGGAGTATGACGAAAAAATTTTTTTTTTGCGCCATAACGGGTTTTGGTTAGGTAAGTGCCTAATTTCTTCGATTGTTACTTTCATGCTATTATTTATTTTTGTTGCATACATATTTTTGTCCACGTATGTCTATTCAAACAGTATGCACGTGTCAATAAGAGGTTCCAATTGTACATCAGCTTTCTGTTTAAATAATTTTTAAGTGATGATTTCTAATTTTGTTGGCAATAATTTCTTTGGATTTCTTTGGCATTCTGCGCCAACGAAATTAGTTTTGATACAAAGAAATTAGTATTGAGTATGAAACACCATTAATAACGCTAACTTAATGCATTCAATGTCTATTATGGTCAATTCTCTCATCATCATCATCAGCCAATAATCATCCAATGGACATAGGCCTCTTCCAAGGAGAGCCACAACACTCGGTTCTCGGCCTTCCTCATCCAACTACTACCGGCTACCCGCCTAAGGTCGTCAGTCCAGCGGGCAGGAGGGCGTCCCACGTTGCAGTTACATATTTTGACAGCTATGTTGGTAACCTTAGTCCTCTGACGGATAACCTAATTTCTGATACGATCCATCAGAGAAACCCCAAGCATAACTAGATAATTATGCTTGGGGTTTCTATGGGAGAGCCATAGCACGCTGAGCGACTTTAAATCGGTGGACCAGTCCTACCGTCAGTTTCCACGTCTCAGCACCATACGTCATCACTAGCTTCTAGCTAGCTAGTCTTCAGGCTCTGAGGAATGGACGAGGAGAATATGTGACGAAGTTTCCCGAATGCAGTCCAACCCAGTTGGATGCGCCTTGCAGCCTCCTTGTCCAAGCTGCTTCTGCCTAGCTGAATAGTCTGCCCGAGGTAGACATATTCATGCACAACTTCAATTGTTGCCTCACCAACGACGACCGGCTCCGGTTTCATGTGAGCATTGTACATGACTTTCGTCTTGTCCAAGTTCTTACCGAGGCCTACACGTCGGGAAGAAGCATTTAGACCACTTAGCATCAAGCTAATTCCTGCAGAGATTCTGCCATAATAACGATATCGTCCGCGAAGCGGAGGTGTGACATGTACTCGCCATTTATACATAGCAGGGTGTCCACTCAGAATGCTCCGAAAAATTCCCTGACTTTTCCCTGACTTTCCCTGACCGTTTCAGTAAATTTCCCTGACCAAAGATCAAAATATAAACCTAATTTAAGTAATTTGAAGACGAAATCTTGATTTCAAAGATTTGCCTTCTTTTTTATGACACTTATTAATACTTGACTACGTAAAATATGTATGTCGCAGGCATCTGTTTGAATCACTAGCACGTTCATTGGATGGCGCTACTCAATTGTATGACTAGGCCGAACGTTGATTGTACAAGCAACAAAACTGGATAATTATGAACAACAATATGAAGGTACGTTTATTGTTATTGTTTAGTTAATTTGTGAGTTAAGAGCTTTGTAACATAGGTAGTAGTGTGTTGACTCTTGTCTTGTCATGTTCACGCTAACCAGACATTACAAAGTTGCTATACTATATCCCATTCAACGACTTCGCTGAATGACGTTCAGTCAAGACGTCGAACGTTACAATCAACGACTTGACGAGTTGTCCTTTAGTCATACAACTGAATAGCGCCATCCAATGAACGGGCTAGTGGTTCAATCAAAAAGGAGATTAAACTACATGCCTGCGACATGTATACAGGGTCGGCAAAAATGGTATATTAAGAGGGAAGTATAGCACTTAACACACACTAACGTTGTTCTACTTCTAAATATTATCCAATCTTCATGAATTTTTAGCATATTAACGACGTAACACAATAAATTACTAGTTTTATAGTTTTTTCTTTTCTCTAAATTTGCTATAGATTCAAGTTATAGGCACCTCAAGAGTTGTGGCTGCTGCCTCTGATCGTCAGAAGTGGAAAGCTGTAGTTGCGGCCCTATGCTCCACTAGGAGTTAAAGGACTTAAGAAGAAGAAGATAGGCACCTCAAGCAATTTTTGTGATCAAAACTGCGCCGAATTACGCCGTTGTTAAAATAATGTATTTTGTTTTTATTCAATGAATATATTATGCTGAAACGCTTGACATCAAAATCAAAAAGAATTGTTTATATTTACTTGGTGAATAACGATTTCCCCCGAAATTTTATCAAGGAAAGTACCTATGTCAGTCACGAGCTGCATTTATCTCTATAGCACCCGATCCCTGGGGCATGAGTGCACAAACGTAAGCAAAAGTTTTCCTAAATACCTATTTCTTGAGGTTCCCTCTTAAGCCTTAGGAGGTCATTCTTAACAACTTTTGTTGTGTGAGTATTGAAAATTTCCGAAAAAAACCGCATCCGCCTTGCAGCTTCCTGAGTCCAAGTTGTTATACTGCCTAGTTCAATAGTCTGACCAAAATTAGACTGATTACCATCAAGGTAGAAATTGAAACAGAACCATTTTTTTGTATGGCTCTCTCCTGCCTGATAAATTTGTTAGTTGTGTTTTATAAAATTTGATTAAAAAGCAGTACAAAATAGAGTAAAGTTTGTTTTGATCTGCTAAATTAGTAAAAAAAAAATATTGTTGATTAATAATAGTAAGGATCAGTCACAAATATTCCAAAACTAAACGAGATTTTATTTTATCACTTATATATTTCACGTAAAAAAGAAGTATTACTAGTAAAGGAAAGTACTAAAAATTATGCTAGAAAAAGGTCATTTTTCCCTGACTTTCCAGGTGGCCCATCAATTTCACTGACTTTCCCTGACCACCTAGAGCTTCCCTGACTTTTCCCTGACTTTCCCTGACTTTCCAGATAGTGGACACCCTGCTGCCATGTCCTTTCCAGTCCAACGTCTTAAAGACATCCAGTGAATTGGTGAACAGTTTCAGGATATCACATCCCCCTGTCTCACTCCACGTTGCAGTTGGATAGGTCTTGTCTTGTGGTCCTGTACTTGGACAGTCAAAGTAGCGGCATTGTAAGACACCTCAACACCTCGATATAGCGCCAGTCGATTTGGCATCTCTGCAAGGATTCCAAAACTGCTTAGGTCTCGATGTAGTCGAAGGCTTTTTCATAGTCCACAAAGGCTAGATACAGAGGCTGATTATACTCTTCGGTCTTCTGTATAATCTAGCTTACTGTGTGGATGTGGTCTATTGTACTAAAGGCTTTTTGAAACCCAGCCTGCTCCGGGCGCTGAAACTCGTCTAACTTTTGGGCAAGACCATTCGTGATAACCCTTGAGAACAGCTTTTATACATGGCTTAAAAGCGAGATCGGTCTATAGTTCTTCAGAAGGGTTTGGTCACCCTTCTGAAGAACTGTAGTTCTCTCTAGAAGCTGGTGTTGACAGATCCAATTTGGTGCAGTGTGGGACGTAGGGTCGACTTCACCAGACATCTCCTCTCCAGCTTAAAGTTGATATTCAAAGTGCCTCGGAGAAGTCGGTGATCACTCCTAGTTTTAAACCTATTGATCACTGGGAAATCTCTGAATATGTGCCGCTTGTCAGTCATAATGAAGTCTTTTTCGTTTTTCGTCCTACCATCGGGGCTTGCCCATGTCCACTTCCTCTGGGGCCGATTCTCAAAGAAAGAATTCATCAGAAAGAAAGCCCTTCAACGAAGTCTACAAACATTTACCCTCTCTGGTTTCTGATACCAAAGCCATGATGTCCTACCCTCGATTCGTCGCATTCTTGTACTCCCACTTTGGCGTTGAAGTCCCCCATCACAACGGTGTATTGGGTCCTAGCAGTACACGTGATGCCCTAGAGATATCCTCGTATACTACTTCGACTTCTGTGTCAGAGTGTCCCGAGGTTGGTGCATATAACCTGTACGACCTTCAAGGAATACCTCTCGGTTAGTTTAAGTACTAGGTACGCTACCCGATTTGACACACTGCTGATCTCCACTACGTTGTTGACAAGGGTCTTGTTGACGAGGAATCCTACGCCACCTTGGGACAGTTGGTCGCCCTCCTGATGGTAGAACATGTGGCCGGACTCCAGGGTTATCGTGTCCTCGTCCTCTTTACACTTTTTCATACCGGTGACGCTGCTGCCCATCGCCGGCCTATGGGATTTAGTGTAGCTGTTTTTGGATGGTTATACCACCATCATCCGGTCGCCAGAGCCTCGTCTGTTATTTAGCAGAGTGCACCACGGGCAGGTGAGGTTGGCAATTGGTTCATTCGGATGTTGAGAACCCTTGCACCCTTACGTGATCAGGTAATTATGTTAAAAACAAATAAAGATATGCGTGATTTTTAGTTTTGTTGTGTATTATTTGCAATCTACCTATAAAACTAAAGTAATTTCTAATTTGTTTGTTCTTAAAACTAATTTCTTTGGAACCTTTTATAATTTCTTTGGTGTGTTTTCTAATTTCATTGGTGCCAATCTAATTTCATTGGCCCAAAATTGTTTAAAATCGCTGTAACTTTGAATCGGCTCGATAGATTTCAGGGCCAATAAGAGATAACTAAAGAGGTCTAAAGCCTCTACAATATGTGGGGTATGATATTCAAACAACATGAAAAAAAAATGCGCCAAAGAAATTATGCTTTTGGAGCCGATTTTTGAGAATCACCCATCGATATTGCATTGGGAGGCAACACTAAACTATAGTGTATGTGTGTGTGTGTGTGCATGTGAACGATTTGTAAAGCTCAATGGGATAATGGAAAATATGTTACTCGACTTAGCAATATATTTGAATTTCATTTATTATTCACTAACACGCCATTGTAAGGTGCAGTCTAATCAAGACTTTATTAAATACTAGCTGTTCCCGCGCGCTTCGCTTCGCCTTAAAAAGTTTTCCCGTGGGAATTCCGGGATAAAAAGTAGCCTATGTTCTTTCTCAGGGTTTAGACCATATGTATACCAAATTTCATTCAAATCCGTTCAGTAGTTTTGGCGTGAAAGAGTAACAGACAGACAGACAGACAGACAGACACAGTTACTTTCGCATTTATAATATTAGTTAGGATGGATACAAACTTTTTAACTTCCGATAATTTTATTATGCTGTAACGGAGCCAATGTATAAAATTAACATTAAAAGTATTGAAATAAACCAAAGCCTGATACGGATCATACCGCCCCAAAACAAACGTACATTTCTTACTAACTTCTTATTAACGTAAACTAAACTATGTATGTAATACTACCTACATAACAAATAAGTTGTAAGCACTTTGTGAACTCGTAAACATGTCAATCGACGACTAAAGCAGGGCATCACGAAATGTGGTTAGTTCACGACTAAAACCAGCAAATAAATCTACATTTCGTGATAGTTACAGCAACCAGGAGTATCGGAACATTGACATGCAACCACTCGCAATGATGAATTCTTGCAAGTTTTATCATATATAAACGAATACAGAGATAATTTTACTAATTATTGAAAGAAATACGTAACATAAATATGTCTAAGGACGCGTTTACACTATTTACTATTGGAAGTGATAAGCAGAAGCAGCTTACCGGTTGTATAAAGGTTTCAAAAATTCTAAAAAGAAACCCATCCTTACACTTAATTTTTACTTAAGTACAAAGTATGCTTTATGTACTAAGCACGTCTAAACTCTACATAGCACCTAAATACCCTTAAAACATCTGTGACCACGGCCTTCCTCACCCAACCATTGGCGACTTATCGTAGTCGGATCTCCAGCCAGTATTGAATACTACCTTCATCATTACTATCATCAGCCAACATAATAACAACTGCAAACCATACGACATAGTAATAAATACGAAGTAGACACACGAAAATCCTCAGAATAATGAGAATTTCGTATTCACATGGAGGAACGGAAGAATGCTCGGGTGACAAAGCAATGAATGCGCTAGTTAAAACATTAAAACAATATATTCAAAAGCTAAAAACACGGAAGGGTCGAGTCAAGATAAAACGACCGAACAATATTTCAGCGCCAACGTATGAACACGCAAAAAGTGCATGAAACATAAACATAATAAAACAAAGTGTTATTTTCGCCCCTAAATAAACTGGAGTAGAACGGAAAAAATTGGCGTCAGTCGTTTCATTTAAAGCACACATTACCATGGCCAGGGTTGTCACACATGTAAAGTCTGTAATACACGAAAGGAGCCTGCCTGAAAGACGTACTATATATTGAGGTCTTAACCTTCCATGAATTTAAGTTATTTTATTGATCGTGGGTTAAGGACACAGGGCCCTGTGAGATTGATGAAGAAAAGATTAGGCAAAATGTCACCCTGTGTGTGAAATATTTCATTGATATCGATTTTGTAAATCTATCACCTGAAACCTTCATACTCAAATCTACAGCCAAATAAAACTGAACTAGCTTTTTTGAACAAAAATTTGCGCAGATGATATTCACTTACAATAATTACTCTTTTAGCACATGCAAGCCCTAGCACCAAATATGCGGCAACCATTACACGGAAAAAAATAATATGAAAAAGGCATACGCGGCTCATATAATGTCTGTTGCACTCGTACCTACGCCTATTAAAAACTTTTGCAAATAGCATTTCATTTTCATATTGTGAACGACGTTGATATTCGGGGTGCAGTCTGTTTTTTTTTAACTCGTAAAAGTTTTTAATGGCAAAGAAATGTTTAGGTTTCAATTACGCATTCCGGTTTGTAGATTTGTACGCTTTTTGTGGCAAGAATGTATACTGTACTAGATGTTCCCGCGGGATTCGCTTCGCCTTAAAAAGTTATCCCGTGAGAATTCCAGGATAAAAGTAGCCTATGTTCTTTCTCAGGGTCTAGACCATATGTATACCAAATTTCATTCAAATCCGTTCAGTAGTTTTGGCGTGAAAGAGTAACAGACAGACAGACAGACACAGTTACTTTCGCATTTATAATATTAGTTAGGATTGTACATGACATTACAGCTCTGCAACTCCGTGCTTAACTTATTGGTAACACATGCAATACTTCATTTACAAGTTAATGAGCAATAAGGATACATTATGATTTAGAATAAGCATTCCCCATTGCTTAGACTGATCCATTAGCGTAGAATAGCCTAGTCGAAGAGAAAAATAATAATAATAATATGTGGGGACATCTCACACACGGCCATCCGACCCCAAGCTAGGCAGAGCCTGTGTTATGGGTATCGGACAGTTGATATATCTAAACGAATATATAGATAAATAAATATTAAATATAAATATCAACACCCAAGACCCGAGTACAAATATCTGTCTTTAAACAAATATCTGCCCCAGCCGGGAATTGAACCCGGGACCTTCGGCATAGCAGTCAGGGTCACTAACCACTACGTCATTCGACCGTCAAAGTTATGACAAGTTACATTATTCGCTGTATCGGCAATTGTCCATAAACGCGAAATGGTATTAAAACGCAGCGCGGAGGATTATCCGTCACGCACACGCGCCGACGGCGAATAAACGTCACTGCAGACAGTGATACGTCAATTTACGTAGTTTCACAATACTACACGGTATATTGTTTACGTTGCATTTGTGAATAACACTATTACACTATTGAACATTCTATAGCAGTCCACTGCTGGACGTACGCCTCTCCCACAACACGCCACTGGATGCGGTCTATGGCTTTCTGCATCCAATAATTACCTACCAGCCACCTTTTGCAAGTCTTCACCCAATCTAGCCGGATGGCGTCCCATATTGATACACTACGTTTGACAAATCGTGGTCTTCACTCTTTAAATATGTGACTAGCCCACTGCCACCTACCGTTTCCGACTTCAGTGGTCTTGCGGATTCAATCTTGTAGTACCAATTCGATGTTTTTACTAAACATACAAGAAACTAAAAATGTGCTGAAAACACACTAAGCACAATACCAATTAAACGAAGAGTTAAATATGAATTAATTGCAATGATTGGATACAAAGGCGGGTTTACGCTCGCTCTAATTTTAACCACGCACGTCGGACGCAGAAGTGTGTGTGTGTGTGTGTGTGTGTATGTCGGGTGCCGTGGCCCGTTTTCAATGTCACACAGAGTGGACATGTTTACGCATGCCGGTTTCATATGGTCACGAGGATTAGAATCGCGGGGTAGTGTAGGTTTTGCTTCTCATCATTATGGGACGCCCTCCGGCTCGCTCTGGACCGACGACTGCAGTACCAGAAGTGTCTGGATAGCTGGATTGGACCTTGGGAGAGGCCTTTGACCAGAAGTGGACGAATACCGACTGATGGTGAATTATGCAAACACTCATTCATCATAACATAACAGAAACAAGAGCGACCGGTGCAACGAACAGATAGTACAGTCGGCGTCAGAGAAATATTGTCACTGAGAGAGGTCAGGTTTCTTTGCCCTGGACTGTACCCTGACTAAAGTGCCAAAGATATTGGGGCAATTCTCAGCGCATACATAGGTACTTGTTCTCGGTTATTCATACATATAAATAAAAAACAGACAACGCATCTTTATAGAGTGGCCTAAGTATATTTAATATTCGTATTTTTGGATTTTATGAAGTCGCATGTATTTTGTACATTTTGAGATAAGTCAAGTTATAATAAAGGGGGTAGCAAGCACAATGGTTAGAGACCCTGTCTTTTAGGATTTAGGTCGATTCGTTAGTTGAAAACATCATACAGGGTATGATGGTAGTACTTATGTGCTCCGAAAAATGATCAATATTTTTTAAATACAACATTTATGTCTAGTGTGAAACCATAGAAAAATTTTATAGCAGAGGTTGTATTTCTTGAAGATATTCTTTCAATTTGATAATAAAATCTTACAATAATAGACCCCTATTTATCTGTATATATCTTTGGTCTAAATTGAATGCGTAGGTTTTCCAAGTTCAACTATTCAAAACTTCCATCAATCGTGTGCTACGCGCATAAACGGCATAGCTCCGTGAATTGATGAAAGAAGAATTGCCCCCGGATTGGCCGTGACAGGTGTGATAACTGAATTCCACGAAGCTTTCTTTGTTCCTCACATTTCATACTTTTTGACACTCGATTTGTGAACGCGAAATTTCTATTTATATTCTCCGGGTGAACAACTCCGATTCGCATTTGTTTGGCCGTTTGTTTTTGTTCGCCGCGCTGCGTTAGCTTTGTTTATGATGAAAAACGTAAATAAACAAAAACTATTATTTGTTGCGGAGATAAGCCACAGCTAGGCTTTTACCGGGAGCTTGGTGTTACGCCGGTTTTTGCATTAAAATCTAATTCTTGATAATGATTAAAAATGAACTTTTTTCGTGACTTAATTTCGTAATTAGATAACAAACAACGTAATTACAACCTACTCGTGCATAGTTTTACGTGTTATATTTCGGCAACACTGGAGACGGGAGATATCAAACAGATTTCTGAAGGCAATTAACACGAGCTACGTGTGCACGTGCGAACGCTGAAACGCTGAAACTTACAGCTGCTACATAATTGTACAATATACATACAGGGTGGAGTCTTATCAGTGACATAGCTCATCATTATCATCAGTCCGTATTCATTCAAAGCTAGACATAGACTTCTCCCATGGATCGCCACCACACTCTGTGCTAGGCCTTCCTAATCCAGCCACTACCGGCCAATTGTCTAAGATCATATCAGGGCTGGAAGGCATCCCAGTACTGTACGCTTCTTAATTACAACCCATCACGTCCCCATTGTTGGGGCACTGGTCTCCTTCCAATTAAGGGTTTTAGGCCTAGTCCACCACGGTGGCCTAGTGCGGATTGGTGGACTGTACTTAACACCAGTAGTTAATACCATCATCATTATATCTACATATTTTAATTAAGTAGTATATATAATTCATTGTGACGCCTACGATTTTAAGAAAAAAAACTTAACATTGCATTCACTATAACCCTAGCAAGTTAAGTCAGAAACTCACGAATCCTATCAACACTGTCCTACGTACTAGTTTCGCTAAATAATTCGTATAACCACGGGACACCTAGCGCAGAATGAACAGGGTAAAGGGGGGTAACAATACCCGCCCGGCGACTAATTTCCGTAGGAACTGAGTTATACCAACTTCTGAACAGCTCCTCGCGAAATTATCTGTGGCTGCCGTGATCCGTGAATGCTTACCTGTGAAAAGAAAAAAAACGAATTAGGAATCGATTGATTTGATATCGTTGATAAATAATGTATCTTGGCGCTATTGGGAATCGAAAATTCGTATTCGCCATAGACACGATTCGACTTTAAATCCAGACAATGCATTGCGCTAAACCGACATTCACTCATGGAAAGCATACATAATACATAACACCACTTAAATACATTATAGGTACCTACCATTGTACAAAACAAACACAGTCATTAAAATCTAGTCTAACAGATGTATACCTACCTAAGTATTGTTGTATTAAGCTTTACATATAAATGACATCAGCCGTCTACGCGTCACCAATAGGCAAAACAAAAATAATGGCTCTCTATATTTTAGTTATTTTACCGAAAAATTATGGTTTTTATCATAAGTTTGTATCTGTCTACAGTTGTGCACGTACTTAGCTTCAAAACGAACCGATTGTTTGTATGGTGGATCATATTCGAATCAATGACTATGAGCATTGATAATAATATAATCACTACTCTTTTATGGCTAAAATCAGCATAGCAGTCCCGTTTATCGCACGCACTGAAAATTTACTACAAAATTCAAAAATCGAATTAGAGAAAAACAAAAGACTGTTCTACTCCAAAATTCATAATTCGAATTAGAGGAAAACAAAACACTGGGGTCGCGCCGCCTCCGCCGAGTTTTGACGGTTACTTGATCACGTTACAAGTATCTCCGTACCTTTCGTACCAGTCGGGGCTCCTTTCGGCAACCTTGCCTATTTGACCTTTTTGCTTCTATTCCAGCTAACCAACAATAGCTACTGGCTGGCATTACTTGATCGAACTTAAAGGTTTAACTGTTTTACGCGTGTGCCAACACCTAATTGTGGGTTTTAAACTACCATAATATAGTTGCTGGCTGATGATGTGACACTATATTTTCTACATATATTATTTTGTAAGTATACTTACCACGCTTGGCATCGTAACATGTAGTTAGAAATTCATCTCAATTTAACATCTCACCATACCATCTAATGGCTTAGCGGTAAAATCGTGTATTAAATATTTGTAACCCTCTCGATATCGAACAACAAAGAGCCAATATGTCTGTTAGAAAAAACGATTTACAACCTTTAATCTCATAATAAATCCCGACTTGGCAAACCGTCGGCATACGATTAACTATTGTCGATGGACTTACGTACAGCTGAATGCAAATGGTAGTTTATTTGGCAATATTTGCTTTGGAACCTTTGGTGAAAAGTATGGGTGTTATTATAATGCAGATGTATAGTAAAATACAATACAATACAATCCTCTTTATTTGCACCAAAAAACAGAAACAATACAAAATCTTCTTCTTCTTCCTTGCCTTATCCTTATTTAGGGTCGGCTTTGTTGGTCATGTCACGCCATTTTACCCTATCCTCTGTCATATCCTCATTCACTCCACACTCTCTCATATTTTCTTTCACGCAATCAAGCCACGTCTTTCTTGGTCTTCCTCTCTTGCGCCTTCCTTCGGGTCTCATTTCCAACACTTTCTTTGTCACATAATCATCTTCTCTTCTCATGACATGCCCAAACCAAGAAAGACGATGGCTTTTCATCTTCTCCACTATAGGAGCCACTTTCATACTTCCCCTTATATACTCATTTCGTATTCTATCTTTTCTTGTAACACCACACATCCATCTCAACATTCGCATCTCTGTCACATGCATCCTTTTCTCATCGCATACTTTGGTTGCCCAGCACTCAGCCCCATACAACATCACCGGCCTTATGACGCTTTTATATATTTTGCCTTTGATCTTAATTGGCATCTTGCGATCATACGTCTTGCCGGTGAGTTGTTTCCATTTCATCCATCCTGCATTCATTCGTCTCGTCACATCCCTGTCAATACTTCCATCACTCTGTAGAAGGGAGCCGAGGTATCGGAAATCCTCACCTACTGCCAGTGGCGAGGTACCCAGAGATATCGACGCAGCTGAAGTAGGCCCTCCGAATTGACAGAACATATATTCTGTTTTGGTCCTACTCAGTCTCAATCCCACACTCTCTAGGGTATCTCGCCACTGGTTCAGTTGCACCTGTAATTCATCCCCACTCTCATCGACAAGCACGATGTCGTCTGCAAAGAGCATGCACCAGGGCGCCTCCTTCTGAATTGCAGATGTTAATGCATCCATTACCAATAAAAATAGGTATGGACTCAGGGATGAACCCTGGTGCACGCCTACTCTGACCTCGAACCTGTCGGTGACCCCGACTGCGGTGCGGACCTGTGTGTTGGCACCTGCGTAGAAACAATACAAAATAAAACTGCGTAGAAACAATACAAAATAAAACTTAAAAATAACAACAGTACAAAAAGGCGGCCTTATTGCTCATAGCAATCTCTACCAGACAACCTTTCAAAATAACTCTATATTGTATATAGGACAAGTTACGATTAAGAAATGCAAAAAAGAGGCAATGTCTGTGAGCCTTTATTGAAGTGGTTAAAGAGAGCACGGTTTTTTATATAAGTCATTTAACAGTCCCACCAAGTAACCAGTGGTCGATCTCATAATCCATGGTTTCCGCCACTAGACCAACATGCAGGAGTTATAATTAGTTACGCAATCTATGCGAAAATAATAACTGAAAACCAGCGTTGAACGACTGTCGAGCATCGTGAATATAATCAAAGTTATTGCTCAAATTATGTGTAAGTAATCTCGCAAATCGCCAACTTGCCGCAATTCGCTGGAGGGTCACACTAGCTTCACAAAAAACGAACTAACGAGAGCTTTTAGGCACTCGGTATGTTTAATACAGGCAGGTAGAGTCGTGGTTGGCCCAGCAGCTCGTCGAAATTTAGTATTTCGTAAGATAGAGTGACCTCTCTGAGTCATGAACGTTTTCAGTTTGTGGGTAGGCAAATAATTAACCGCAGGAGTGGGTCGCTTGCGCCATCGACTCCATTCGTAATGGGATCTTCATTTTTTTAAAAATCTAGAATTATGAAAAAGGGTGTAATTTTTTATATAAATAAATTTTTATATAAATTATTTAAAAAAGTTAATAAATAGCCGGTCTATTGAATGACTATGAATATTTTTTGCAACAATATACTAAATTTGACAAAAAAACACAACATTCACAAAATATCTATTCTTTGCATGATAATTATGATTTAAACTTAAACATCAGGTATAACTTAAAGTAAAACAAGGTTGGATGATGCATTCGTGGCATGTTAATTCGTCCGCTCGAAATGGCATGCATTCATTTCGATTGAGTTTTCGGAAATTATAATTTTGTATAGCTGCGGGCATTTAGTTTAGTTTTGGATTCAACGAATTCTAAATATTGTAATTATACGAATAATATTGTTGTGAAAGCCGATTTCAGCTCAGCGTTGGTTTAGCAGCTCATAAGTCGCAATCATCGTTGAAAAGTATGACGATCCATGCTATCAAATTTATGTATACAGTCAGTTACATAAGTAGCATTCAAGGTAAACATATCGTACAATTAAAATTGTCGACCCTTACCCTGGAATTGACAGTCATTGAAATTGGATATTTATAAACATTACCAACTAGCGATAGCTTAAAGAGATCTCTTCCAGACAACCTGTATTTTCTAATGATCATTAGAAGAACACAGACGCGCATGTAAATATTACATAAGGAGGTTGTTGACACTATCTATTGCGTGATTTATGTATCGACGTGACCTTTAACCTTCGTACATAACACGCCAAATTTACTTCCAGCTACGTGGAATATTGGGCGTTTAGCTAAATATTAATAATGCCGCTGTTACTAGGCAAAAGTCAAAGTAGCCGAAGAATAAATTTACCTAAGTCCTACTATGATTCCGGGTTAGTCCCGCTATGGTATGGTCCCGGTATGGCACCCTCTTAAAATACCTATCAAAAAGTCCCGCTATGGTACCCATCTTTTAGATCTACTTTACAACAGTACCAAAAACTGAAGGGTACCATAGCGGGACTTTTTGATAGGTATTTTAAGAGGGTGCCATACCGGGACCATACCATAGCGGGACTAACCCATGATTCCATATCCCAGATTCACACCTGAAAACGTCAAATTCAGCAGATAAAGTGTTTTTTTTTTAGTTTTTGTGAAACACGATGTAGTACTATAACATACTTATTTTTGAGTTGCGTATAATAGAACGTCTAGTATTTATATGGCACCGTGACTGGGTTTACAGTATCACAATAATACACAACCTAGCTCCCTACGGTAATCTAAAATACCATAGACTAATATTTTAAAGACTATAGTGATAGACACTAGTCCAGCTCAAGGGATAATTACTTACCTACATGCTAAAAAGAAAATCGACAGATTTTGGAAAAGAACCCATTTGGTTTCGAAAAATTTGTTATAATTATAAGAAAGTAAGTTTACGGATTACAATACAACTAATTTGAAATATGAAACCCAGCCCAGAAAACATCTAACCTTGGAGAAATAACAGACTAGTCTAGATTATACATAATTGTAATTATCTAGACGTAAAAATAAAGAGTCGCTCAGATAATTTCACATAAATAACGCAAAGCAGATGTCCCGTGGCAATCGGTTCGGGAGATACAGAGATAGTAATAAAGATAAAGTAACCAATTATGTTGACATTAGGAAACTTACAGATATTTTATTTATTAACACCACAGTAGGTAGTACCTTTACGTATATTATATTTACTACAGACATAATCTTATCGATGTTCGATACTTCTAGAAATTACACATAATGATTCGATTTTATTGAATCATCATAAGTCAAGTTTAACTTAAAAATACTCAAGTTCAAGAAGTCCCTTAGTGCCAGATAAACAATATTACCTTTCTTTTAAGTATATTATATACATATTTGTGGAAAAAATACTCTAATAACACATTCAAAATGTGGCGGAATCCGATTCGAACTGGCGACTTGAATAACAATGAGTCTGGATTTGATCAGGGAAAGATAAAAATTCTGTTATTACACGAATGCGTATACCGTTATGAAAACATATCGCATTGTACTCCGAAGTGTGTAATAAAAGAAAAGTATCTTGTAATATAACAGCTCGGTTCGTTCATCTGAACACCCTGTACGTTTCACGGGAATCGCTAGCACGGAGGAGTTAGATCTGATGTTAATAAAATACCTACTAATGAAACCGTATTTCATTTAAAAATAGCAGGACAAAGGAGAGTAAATAGAAATATATAATTAGTGAATCACCCGGGAAACTTCTTAAGTAATTCAAAGAATAAAGTTAGCTCAAAATGTAGTAAAAAATATTTGTAATCGTGAATAGTAAATGAGTAAGTAATAAGAAGTAATAACAATTAACGCTCTACATCGACTAGAGCATAATGGCTCCAAAACGGTAGAAACGCAACACATGTTGCCCACAACGTCTAATTAGGTTAGCTACAGATAGCATGTTGCCAATTCAACATGAGAAATGTGTCGCGCCGTGTCCCGGTATGTGTGTCAGTCTGAGCATCCCGGACCAAAAAATAATCACCGATTCCGAACTATGGCAGAAATTCGCGCCGACACGCACGCTGAGCGGCGGCCTCTTTATTTGACAGCAAATTAATAATCGCAATCGCAACCGAAAAGCCCTACGCCCCGCTGCACAATGCAACAACAACCCTAAACACTGACCCAACAAAGTCCAAACGAAAACACCAAGACCGAGCATGTGCTCTTATGCAATATTTATCCTTACGCTCGGCGACATTAAAAGCGTAAATCGTGCACCGGAACGAAGTTAATAGGATGTAATTTATCCGGAGTGAAAAGCTACGTTGCCGCTCCGACTGGTGTGTGACGGCGACGGCTACTTGTTTCGCCGGCGAGTGCGACAGAGATGAACAGCTGTTCGGCGTTGCGCCGGCGGTCATTAGTCGCGACTCACGGGTGCGCCACCGTCGCATTGTGGAAACGAGGTGCGATCGCAATAGGATCGCGTCGTATCGTAAGCGGCATTTCCCATTAATTTTCAGGAAGACGTGAAATTCTCGCTCATTGCACGCCACTCCGTAAACAGCTTTCAGCTCGTTTAACGCTCGCTGTTCAACGAAACATGGCATGACCATCGTTTTGACATTCCTATATTTTAATTAGTTCCCAGTACCTGAGTTCCGAGCTAATCTTGCTAATTAAACCTGTCCGTCCTGGAACGGAGAGGACATCAAAAAGGGAACATTCACGGGGATTCTTCATTCAATTATGAAAATGCCCGAGCGAGTCGGGCGCTCGGGACGAATGACCGGCAGTAAACGAATTTTTATGACGTCAAACAAAGAAATAAAGTTTTTTAGCGTTCGGAGGCAAAACGATAACCTTACGGGTGGATATCGGGAGATGGGGTCACGCGTCCACTTGCATCGGAGCGTGCGGGCTGGCCGGTCGTGATTGACGCTACGCTGTTCTGTATGTTAATTTATTTGACGAATGTCTGCAAGCGTTACTAGTCTTCCGATGTGGCTATGCGGCCACGAGGGGACCGCACTAACATCAGCTATGCGGGTGCGCCCTACATCGCTGTGCTTGGTTAGCGATAAGTTTTTATTATTTCAAGATAAGGATAACACGTTTGCGCTTACAACAAAGCGCATAAGAAAGAAAACTGACCTACATAATATCTAAACAACACTTATCTGAAGATGTGATTGCGTCAAACATAACATTTACCTACCAACGAGTAGGTAATATAATTATGATGATGAAGTCAGCTTTATTAATGAAAATTACAGATTTATAATGTCACTCGCCGCACACTAAACTTCGTTCACGGACGATCGGTTTAGATAATCTGCGGCGGCCCACAGAGTATCGACTAAACGAATGTCACGTTCTAAATAACGAGCATGTGCAATACATTGATAACAACATTAGCTGCTAACTGTTAACGAGAAATTCTGAACTAACGTACGTACAAAAATGGTAGAACAGTATTCCTACGCGTGACCGATAAATCCTAGGTAAAAATGTAATACCTACTAAAAAGAAATCTCGTTCCAAATAAGACTCTGATAGATATCTATACATAATAAAGTCCCACATTTAAACAAACATCCATTGCACAAAGAATAAAACTTTTATATTAAAAATCTATTACACAAGCGCCGGCTAACTAAGAGAGCAACAAAACGTATCGTCAAAGTAACGGAATGCCAACAATTCATATGCTTGTTTGCCCGCCACATAGCAGTGTGTCACTTCCAGGAATGCACCGGGCGAAGTGGCCACAGATAACATTGTTCCCACAGAGCAGACCACAGATCTCATCTACAAGGGGAGCTACGTGCGCATCTGTGGACCTCTGTGGTGTCGGTCGGTACTGCATCTTTGATCCATTACATGCTGCCAACGTTTAAAAACCACCGACATTCAACTCCTAAAGTAGCATAAATATTTTGCGGGTCGCCACCCTCTTAAAAATCGGGCGCTTACACAGCTTCAGGATTTTCGTAATTCCATTAAATTTATTTTGATTTCAAGGCAATTTATCCTGTAGGTAAATATCTGAATTTCAGTTAAATGTTTTGTTTACAATCTGCGATCTCTGATCTGTAATCATTGTAAAGAGATTTCGACACCCGATAAGAAATTCGTGGAACGCTTTTTAAATAAGCTCGACTTTATTAAATAGTACTACTTAATATTCACCTAGGTCAGGGGCTGATCTGTATTGTTACACTTATTTATTTACATAATTCTAATTGTAACCATTATCTATTTTAAATATAAATCAATTGCATAATTGAATCGATGGTATGATTTGTAGCAACTTATAAATGGTTAGGTACGTATGCGTTATCATTATCATTTCCATGTTTACAGATAACACCAGTAGATGATAGGTAAGTTGGTTATAACAAACCACCCGCCCCTCTTCCAATAGCAGCCGTGGTGGGTTAAATATCATCATTAATAAACCACACAAACATAGGAGTTTAGGACACCTACCCTTAAAATATACAATACTTTCTCTAAACGGGGCGCTTTCTATCGCCACAGTGGCGCCACCTGGCGGGGACTTGCGGCATCACAAGCCGCGGAAGTGGGAGCACTTCCGGTTATTGCGGCGGTGAAAATCAACCAACCACTATCATCCTGTTGCTTTTCACTTTACTTCTTAACTTACACAAAATTTTGACAGATAATGTATGCAGATGACAGAAGAAAATCTTACTACTTTTTTAGGCTTCTGGTGCACCGTTTCACTACGGTGAGAAACACTAGTTTATGGCTCTCGTGTATGTTACCTATCTTACGCATGTTTTAATTGATGTCCTTTAAATGTTAGATCGGTACCTATTAGAAGAACATAAAAATAAATAACAGTTAGGACATGACCTCAGGTTAATGGCTCGTTGCGAATCAAAACAAGGAAACATCGCCCAGAAATACGATCCTCTAAGGTATTATCTTCAATCACATTATAGGTGTAGTTATGTTTGTGTGTAGACTGTATTTTATTTTGATTCGCTATCAAAGAAATTGACTCCCGACTCAATATTGATATTAATATACCTATTTTGGTTCTGGTTCAATAAAGAAAATAAATATTTCTTTATATTACAACACAAACAAAAGAAATATATTACAATACACAACACAATTTTCTAGATGCGATACGTAGCGTACAACCACTTCAGTCTTATTATTACAAAGATAACGGTTATCTTTCAGTGTTATGATACGTAATCAAACTGTGCGAATTTTGATAGATACACAAGGCTAACTGATAATAAAATGGAGGTTCAGTAAATAAGTATAGTTAATTACTCTGATAATTGTTACCTACATTTGTCTTTGATTTATTTATAATTTTACAGGTTTAAGTTTAAATACGTAAGTGCGAATTGCACCAACATATTAAATTTAGGGGCCACTTGCAGAAACATATTAAATCTAGATTTAGTGTCAAATGTCGATTTATGAAACGTCAGCCCATATAAAATTTGACACTAAATCGAGATTTAACACTAAATCTAGATTTAATATGTTTCTGCAAGTGGGCCTAGAATTCGTGTTAAATCTCGATTTAGTGTCAAATTTTTTATGGACTGATGTTTCTTAAATCGAGATTTGACACTAAATCTAGATTTAATATGTTTCTGCAAGTGGCCCTAAGTGTATTGAATTGATTTAAATAGTAATGGGTATTTCATATTTTATAGACACGTGGTTTTGGCGGAGTGTCAAAGAATACCTATTGGCGATTATAAATTATTAACTATTTTAATAAGTCAAGATACAAGGAGTTACGATTGATCGTAATTTTACCGCCAGCTTCAAATTAGTGGTTTTAAGGTTGTCCCTCAAACCTGTTGTTTGGATGTACTATCGAAGTACATACTGAACCGATTCGAAACTTATTTTAGTAAGTACAAATATTGTATAATCTATCAACAACATTACTTTTCCCTCATATTTAAACGTCTTAAACTTTATTTACATGCTCATAACGTTATCCAAACGAATACAAACACAAACATACTAATAAAAACAAACCTAATCAGTCCACAAAGTGAAGAGATCAATAAAATAGGCGAACATAAAAAGCTAGAGCGGAAACCCGATATCCCATGTCGGTTGCATTCAATTAATCAATAGAAATTAAATAACAGACTGGTTTGTGTTGTGACACGTGCGCGGGCGCATATAGAGCTTGATTTAGTTACAATTACGACCACGGTGGCGCTAGTGTCGGTCATATTCACACCTTATCCGAATGGCTAGATTGATTTTCATTGACTTAAGTTGATACGCTTTCGAAGTGTAGAGAGAAAGGTGAAGGATAACATCAGAAGATAGCAGTGATGTGTATGTCGTGTAATCTCTATGGTTAAACCTTTTTATACATAAGTACTCTATGGTTTTTATGTTGAATTATACGGTGGGTGGTTTTAATAAAAAAAATATATAACGAATGTATTATTTAAAAATATGTATTTAACACAGTTGTATTTTATCAAAATAGATTATGACAGAGAAGATGGGTTTCTAGGAATTGTTTGAAAGCTACATTATAACTTAATTTCCCTTCATTGGAAAGTGTAATTAAATTTCGTAATCATCATAAGTTGTATTATTTTTTGTGGCGCTGCATGTTCTATTGCAGAACTACAAAGACCAACATCACGCCTTAAATTTTATGAGTTTAATTTAATATTGTAATAAAATCGATGTAATTACAGATCAGGAACAACAGTACGGCGATATTATTACTTACATTATAAATTGGTTACGCAAATTAAACCATTAAAAGCCATTAAAAGTTGTTCATTTATACCGCCACGTCATCATGTCGTGGGTCCTAAAAATAAATCCATTGTTTGAATTTCCATATTATAAACATTTAGCATCTTAGATTAACGATATACGAACTAGATATAATATCACATACTAAGTCAAAGCTAAAGACTGTCTGCATTTTGTTTACTGTATACCAATGTAATTATGTCACAAATCTTCTCGCCAAACTATAAGAGCTTAGTGGTTAAAAAAAGTGGGGTGTTATTTGCCGAGACGTTCCTTTTGCACTGAAACTCTATTGTTTATCTAAGTTCAGCATCATCTCTTATTTTTATGTAATGTATAAAGTTATTGGACATGCTTCAGAAGAGACAAAACCAATTTAAGAGTAGACCAATACTTTTTCAATCATTCACTAGAATTCAGCAGGCCTAGTAGCAAATGTGACAATTTGCTTATACTATAAAAAGTTTTCCTTTGCTCGCATACAAAGTGGCGCCTTTTCGACTACAATATTTGACATCAGGATTATTGGTTTGGTACTATAAAATCTAACAAATAAAATAAGGACTGGATGAGGAATTCCGAGGACAAGTAGAAGTAGCCCGTATTAAAAGTAATTGCAAATTAAAAAGAAAGAGGGATTGATATGATGTATTATAAAATAAATTAAAGTTTTGAAATAACTAACGCCATCTAGTGGAGATCCAGAGAAACAATTCTAATATAATTATGATGCATGTAGCGTAGTGTATCAATATTATAATAATCTACAAAGAAGTACATAAATGTACTACATATAACATTATAGTATTTTTTTGATATAAACAACAATTATAATTAATATCATCGTCATTATGCAATAGTCATTAAGAAAAGTCAATAAAATTAATACAATAAAATACATCTAATAGCCCTCATCAATTGATCGAAAATCATATCCATCAAGCGATTAACATAATATTAATCTTTCGGGCAGGTCAAGTATTAGCTGGACAAATTGAAATGTGCTCCGTCGTAGAGCCAGGTGGCGGTGAAGCGGCTACCCCTCGCAAATGGTCGCGTAATATACGGATATACCGCGGGCACGACCTCTCACTTTCACCGAGTTAGTGGAAATATGCGCGAATTTAACTAATCCAATCTGTATTCAAAGATTGATATTGAATTGGACCAGTTTGGTCAGCATTTTGTAATGAAAAACTAAGAACACAGTACGTAACGTAAGGGTAAGTAGGACTTTAATAAAGAAAACAAAGAGTACAGTACAGGAGTAAGTATTGTATACGAATTAAGATATTTTACACAAGTGATTGTTAAGTCGAGGACAAAGTAATGTGACTCTCCCCAGGAGAGGCCTATGTCCAGCTGTGGACGATTACAGGCCGACGATAAAGACAGATCCTAAGATTATAAATATGTGTAGGTACCTACTGTAGTTAAGCACAGAACAAGATTAAATCGTGAACATGTTCTTAAAATGCAAATGAACTGTTTCATCTACGCCATTACGGAATGAAGCCTTATAGAGACTTGAACTGGCCAGCGCTATCTACTGTAATTTACATAGCTACATGTAAGCATATTACATACTTCTTATTGTAAGACTAAAGTATTATGTATTTCACACGTTAACACTCGTGAGTAATATTGATTTGCTAAACAGCTTAGCTACTTTAAATACAAAATTTGTAGAGGGTGTTTCTTGCTTATGCCGAGTAATTTCATAGTGTAGATGGTATTAACGTTTCAAACTATATCTTAGAACAATCGATACCTTACAGTCAATATAAAATAACGAATGGTAAACACAGAAAGCGTTTTCAACTACATTAAATGCAGTGGTCTATCAGCTATCGTGGTGAGCTGATTAGCCTCTAAGGTGGGCCATTATGCGTAAAATACATATGGGTTAACTAGCTGTTAACCCCCCAAGCTCACGCTAGAAAGCCAGTAGACGACCTAGGTTACTCAGGACTTCCGGAGAGAGCCCGGAGATTCGAGGGTTTGTCTCCACGCCATTGCAATGTAACAAGACGTGGGAGGTTGTTTCATCTTTCGTTTGGTGGCCATTGGACCGAGACGTTTCATATTTATAAACATCCTGATCAATTCTATTCTATTCTATTCTCTGTGGGGGTGTAAGTACCTGCACCTGGCTCTCTCGAGTGGAACCTTTGTGCATATCCCCAAGGTCTAAACTGCCTTCCTAAGCTTGGACCATTTCCCACCACGCTGGTCCACTGCGGGTTGGTGGGTTAACATATCTAGATGTGCTAAATCTAGATATGCAGGTTTCCTCACGATGTTTTCCTTCACCGTAAGAGCGATGGTATACATTGTACTTAAGTTAAAAGAACTCATTGGTACATGTCAGCGCCGGGATTCGAACCCGCATCTCTTGCGTGAGAAGCGGGCGCTTTCCCGACTGAGCTACCACCGCATCCTGATCAATGTCCTTTCAGGAATTAATCGGTACAACGGGACCAATTAGCAGGGGAGCGCCAGACAAAGCGATCGTTACGAACAATGTCAAAAACCTCCTCCAAAAATAAACTCGATATTTACCCTCCCATTCATTGGGTGTCTCGACTCCAAAATAGAACATCACAAAAACGTGAATATTTTCGGTTAAATCTGTCAAAGCTTGTGTGCTCTGTTTTGACTTCCGTAACGATTAATTTCAACTCCAAAACGATAAATCAATGTCGACAACCGATGAAAGTGAATTTATTTTCAGACTATAATAAAACTGTGTTTTAGTGGGTGTGCAAGTGCAGTCTTTATGGCTTAATTATGGACTAAACGTTGCAGCTACAGTCATCATGATATCGTTTAACTACTTTTGGATATAGAATGATTATGTGGAAACAAATTATGCTGGATACTTTATCAACAAGCTGGATTTGAATATTTGAGGGGACATCGGCATCGCACCGCCGGACAATGGCGAAGGTGGATCATTCATACTGAATTACTGCCCCTCTATCGGATCTACTTCTTAAAGTGTTGGTGACAAACACTAGGGCTAGACTAGGGTTTATAAACATGGTGGAAGTTGACAGGACAGGACACATCTAAGGTTACAGATAAAGCGTCTCTGTGGGACTCAAACCGCTAACGTAAAAGTGGTCAGGAGTAGTAGTGATTAAACAATCACAGGTATTCGTTTCATTCAAGTGCTGGCCCACCGTTATTATTAGATCTCACTTTACTCCAGTCAGCGGAATGAACGTGGGACAAAAATTACGTACACACAAGTAAAAGTAGCGATGACATCAAGCCAGTGACAAAAGAAACTGTGGAAACACAGGAGACGCTCCATTCACACGCGGTTCAAGACCTCTGCCGTGAATATGATGACCAGACACGGCCGTGGGGGGAAGGCAATTAAAAACAACGTTGCATGATATACGATAGACAAGGCGGGGCTTCGCTTTCATTCGCATCTGCGCCGAGACACGAACAAAATTTAGCGATTGCAAAGAATGTACTTTCACTGCTTGTAAACAATCGCGGTACGATTACGATTGCTGTACGACCGCTTTATCACAAAGCAAGAAAACATAACATTGCTTAGTCCGCACGGGTGACCTACTTAGAGGCCCCGCGTACTATGTCGCCGCGTTGACGAGCACAGCGGTGTCGTTAAGGAAGTGTTTCCTTTCCTCTCGCATCGGCGAACGATAGGCTAGCGACACGCGCCGATCGCGACGGTTATCGCGATACGGGCGGAATTCAAAATGGCGACACGAAATGATGCGGCCACCGGTGTCTTCGGCTCAACATCGGCAACGACAACTAAATGGTAATGTTCGGGCAATCAGGATCCAGCATTGGAGCCCTACGTTGCGTAAAGACGTAACAGCAAGCGTGTGAGCAAAATGTTTTAATTTTTATAATACTTAAACCGAATGTAATTGGCGGGTCAAGTTCAGAGGTAAATGCTGATACTGGTATAATGGACTGCCGAGCCGCACTGAAGGAAATATACCGAGTGTATTTGTAAATAAACTGGGACGACACAGCTGACGGATTATACAATGGACGTTTATCAGCGTTTTAAATACTGAATGCGCAAATTAAAATATATCAAGGCTACTGCTTGATTGAAAACTGTTACGTTGATAATATGTTTCGGAAACAGATAGCGCATTTTATTCAAACGTCAGTCGTTCATTGGATTTAATTAAAATTAAATAATGTTGGTTGCTTACGCCGCGCCCTCTTTAATACACCTTAAAATGTCACCAATAAATCTTTACCAAACTTGGCGTACACACAACCGTAGAATCTTATTATTAGGATCGATAGTTTTTACATTAAATGTAGTACATACGTATATTAATAATTGGCATTTTATAACATCAGTTCATGGAAATATTCATTTTAGTTTCTTAGTATGAAGTAAAAAAAGCGGTTTGTGGGTGTGACACAAGGTAACAAAAGTGTAGTTTAGCTAGTTATAAAGCTAACTGTACAGTGTATAATATAGGCTTTTTGCTATTTTCTCCTGTCATCTGCATACATTATCTGTCAAAAGTTTCATGATAGTTTCCATAAGAGGCGCCACTTAGTATGCGAGAAAACGTAAACTTTTATAGTTTTCGACAAACTATCAAACTGCAGTACTAGACCTGCTAACGTAATCAGAAGTTCGCGAAATATGTGACCATAGAATAAGTTCCTAATAAATAAACCGGAATTCCCACGGGAAACCTAGCAACTGATATTTTAACTTACGCGGGTATACGATTGGTACCGGGATTACAGTTGTAAGCTTCTAAACAATAGATACCCATGTAGAGACAATGCAAAAACAAATCGGGGGTAATAAAGAGCGTCTAAAAAGATGGTTTCGTTTAACTGTATACACTACATATGGGAGATCAGTACAGTATCCCAACCCCTTTGGCACCCTGCCACGGACATATCTGTTAATGTCTAAAATGTTTAAAATATTCTAGAAAACTTCTTCCATACGTAAAGTTCATCTACAGCCTTCTTATCTGGCTTTGGATATCATCGCCAATCCTTTGTTTCTCTCTTATCAGAGGCATAGGGCTCGTACTATTTTCCCTATTGTAGTGCATCATATCATTAAGTTACTTTACAATAATCTCTTATCGTTATTTTATACAGTTCAAAGGTATGCACTACGCATTTTAACTGACCCGATGGTGTAGTGGTTAGTGACTCTGACTGCTGTAGCGAGGGTTCCGGGTTCGATCCTCGTCCGGGGCAGGTATTTGTTTAAGACGTGTTCAATGTTTGTGTAGTGTTATATCTGGAACCCACCTGTCTGCCAATCATGTATATTATGGCAGAATTCCTCCACTCTTGGTTAAGTCAGTATCTTGGATTTTAAATATATTATTTTCCTCTCTAGAGACTGTAAATTCGAGACTTCTTACTTTTCAAGCGACATTTTCGCTCGAGTAAAATGAAAGGTCGAAGATATTTCTAGCTGAATAAGTAAGTAAAACGGCTACTTCTGAAACTGCACGTTTCGTCCTGAAAACTTTTCTAAATAGTTTTCATAAGTTCTATTTTTCTGTCTTCAATATAAAAAATACATGCCGCAATAAAGCCATTCTTATCTTTGTGTCAGTGACACAAGATCTAGTCTAGGGTTAGGGCTTATTCCTTGCTTTTGTATTAGATACATTTATTTACATTTTAGCCTTATAATTTATTTACACACACACATTGTTACAATGACAGGTATAAATAACAGGTACACAAAACCCAAATCGTTAGAATAATAATTTAACATATAGCACTCACTTTCATACTTCTCTCTAACATTCCCTTACATACATTCATCAGCGAAGTATTAATATTATAATACAATATTCCATAACCGGTAAGTCGAAATATACCGACTCTATTTCCTAGTTTCCATTTCCTGGTTGACAGTGATAGTGATAGGTAAGATATCTAATCACCGAGCACCCACTCCACTGCACATGTGGCCAGATTACAACGACGTCGCGATGAGCCATATTTAACGGTTAATTGCCTTAGAACAAGTGTACCTAGTTACCTACATAATATACTGGTGTGCCTATCACGAATATTGTCGACTTATGCCGATAGTAATTCGATAGGGAGAATCGAGATCGGGAAGGTTCACTGGAGTTTGTGTGCGTTTTATTAGTTGCTAACGTTACCGACAGGGGCGCTGTTCAAGATATTATACAAATTGCTAACGAATCACGCTATCTAAATCTGGAGTAACCGAGAATCGAGCCGGGACATCCACCAGAACAGTCACTGCTCCTAACCACTACACCATCTGGCCGTCCAAGATCCGTGTTTAATTCAAGAACAAATCTAATAATAGAACAGGAAGCCAATTCATTAAGTTAAGGGATGGAAAATACCCCTCCGTTAGTCTCGTTACCCCAATTTGAGAGGTAATTTGAACTTTCTGCCCCCCTGTGTAATGTGATGTGTAAAAGATATATTTAGAACCGATTTAATGCTGAAAATCCGCTTTGAAAAATAACGTATTCCATTTATTTTAAACATAACGTGTAACGCATGTAGTGAAGATACAACTTAAGCATTATTTTGTGGCCGAGTTTCCAAGAAATTGTGAAAATATATTTTTTAAATCACTAGAACTGGATTGTTATTCATGATTTTATCGTAGTGTTGTTTGGTAGCAGTGTTTTTCTATTCTATAGATCAGAAACGATCCAAGCTAAGAGACTTTTTTATTTTAAATATTATAGTCCAGTCAATAAATGACCTAAAATGAGGTGTAGAGTGCGTGAGCAGGTAACTAAGCGATTCTTTCAGAAACTTGTTCAGGGGGCTTAGGTTGTTAACATACCAAAAGTCCTGACTCCTAGGTAATGAGCGGGGGGGAGAAGGGGGGATTAAAGAGCAATTGCATCGCAGAGAAATATTTTCAAAGCATAAATGGAGTTCTTAAAATTATCTAAAACTTTTATATCATATGTATTTTTCTAATTGCTAACCGTTGAAATTTACAAGAAAAATCTATTCAAGTCAAAACATTCATAAACATTGCATCTAAACCGATTCATAAACAAAAAAAATGAATTTTTTAAATGCCCTTTTTGAATATCATATCCTGGTTAATGTCCAACGCGCCTAAGGTTACAGCTATTTTAAACTTGCATTTTGCTAAAATTAATGATATAGCTCACCGAGTTAGTAAGCTTAAGTGTAAGTAAAATAGCTGTAACTTTAGGCGGGTTGTATATTTATTTTCATATTATAATTATATCTGCGCATGTTAATAACTAAGAACCTAATGATTCCCAAAACATAATTTACCATGCAACAAACCTATGACAGATAAACATGCTGTAAATTCTATACTTTATTTTATAATTAAGGTATTTTAAACCGAATGCTGACCGCGTAGGCACTGAAACTAATTCACAACGCCTTTTAAAAGCTTTGGGTTCAACATTGTGAACAGAATGGCTTAATAAAAGCTGACAAGCAGTAATAAAGCCGTGTTGGATCTGCTAAATATGCCCTAATACCTGGAAAGCGTTCGACAGTCAACCTCACTGTTAAATTATGCTATTAATACTTTTGTTTAAGGTGTAGCTGTAGATTAATGTAAAATAAGTATTATAAAAGATGAAAAAACTCATTGATTTATTGGATTATGTTTGTGTATAATAATAAAAGCAACAGTAAATAGTGTACGTAATTTATTCTGCCGATGTTTTGAACACACTTTTAAGGTAAGTATCGTTAAAAAACGCATCAGCGTTGAGGTAGGTAGCCAGTAGTGGCTAGATGAGGAAGATCGAAGACCAAGTGCTGTGGCGCTCCACTATATAAGTGGCCGATTACGGGCTGATGATAAGTATGATAAAAAAGCTTAAAATAGTAATGTCGTAAAGATTAACAAAGATTGAACTAAATTAGAAGGTTTGCATTGCTGATGTGATGACACAAATTTTATGGGGTGAGATAGGCCGTGGTAAATCGGAGCTTATCTCGGTACCTAATAGACTTCACGAATGTAAACGGGTATAAATTGAAAGTGGTCAGACAAGGGGTAATAAATCAGTGCCAACTGGACATAGCAACTTGTTTAGGCGAAGTTATGGTCTACTGTAGCTTCTCACGTGATACGTGATAATGATAAGGGATTAATCAGTAGTTAATTAATAAATTTTGGTCAATTGATCTTCTTGCTATCTTGTACTTATTCAAATTATATGAAACTATAGTGACATTCTAGCCTAAAGTGTACAAACGTAAATGAATTAAACAATATTATGGTCTAATAAGAAAAAATGGTAATTAGATATCAAATGACCGTTCAACATGTTTTTACTATTTATTTGTAGATAATGATCAAAGTTATTCCGCATGTAACTGGAGTTATCTTTTTTAGTGTAAGAAAATGAATCGCTAAAAATAAAAACCCTAGCAATATCAATTAACGACCCTCATTAATGAACACTGATTTGTTTAGTGCTTCAAAATGGAGTGGTTTGAAAAAAGAATCCGGTGAACGACCTCGTGTTGACCTATCCGAGTATCTAGTATCGCACCAAAGAGGCCGAATCGTAAAACACAGAAAAAAGTTTGTAACCCAGAGGCGTTTTCGGGACGAAACATTTTAAAGTGTCAGTAACGCCCTCAAGATTTTATGCTTTGTGGCCTGAGGTAGCCCCCCCTGCATCGCCCTTCGCCGTATAAAGCGAGGGGAGCGAGGTAGCTCCTCCTAGTTAGACGGTGTACAACAAAACAAACAATACTGGGTGGTCCTTGCCTACTGTTTCGAGTTATACGAGCTCGGGCAATCTTTACGCTGTTCCGAGTACTTCGGAGTCTCCATAATAGGTTTGTAGAGGATTCTTAAACATTACCTCTTAATTAAAATTTCTGCTTCTTTGTGCTCGTTTAGGAATTAAAAATGTTGATTAATAAAAAGCTTTTTACACGCTGATTGTGTTACAAGGAAAAATCTTAGTTTTTCGACGAAATGGGTATTTCAATTGAGACAAATCATATTTGTAAGGTTTTTGTGAGGAAATATCGTGGAGTTGGAACATTCTATCTTTCCCGGAAAGGTCTCGGTAACTCAAAAGCCGTTAGATCAATTATTTGATAAGGACGATTCCTATAAAATCGGGAACAGCCACTTCGGATCGCCTATCCCTTGCCGAAGTGATTGTTTGCACTCTTTATGACCATATTAAGATTTGCAAGATACTTCATTTATTGGTAATCCGGCTATAATGTTTAGTTAGCGGAAACCAAATTGAGGTGTTGAGTGAATGAATGAACGCAATAATAGGTGAGTATACTGTATACTAGAAGAGGCAAATATATAGTACTAGCTGTTCCCGCGAGCTAAAAAGTTTTCCCGTGGGAATTCCGGGATAAAAAGTAGCCTATGTTCTTTCTCAGGGTGTAGACCATATGTATACCAAATTTCATTTAAATTCGTTCAGTAGTTTTGGCGTGAAAGAGTAACAGTCAGACACAGTTACTTTCGCATTTATAATATTAGTTTGGATGACGAATAGGAGGCATTGCGATTGTATGACGAAGGCCGAGGAAAAAGGTGTTGTGGCTCTAATCGAAATAGGACAACAATACATTATTTTCTACATTTTGAGACGATTATTAGATTTATTATATAATACTTAAATAATGACGATGTATGACATTTGCGTTTACACCGTAATTATAGCGTTTAAAATTGTTCAATATCATTAAAATTAGGATACATAAAAGTGAAAGATTGTAGAATGTAGGTAAATTGATGATGTGTATTCTTTGATTATGATGAACTGTATAGCAATTTAATACTCCCTACAATAGTGGAAGGAGGTCAATCATTTATACGTTGAATATATTCATGAAACAGATACATTAAAAGTATGTTATCAGTATCAAATTTATCAAACAGTTAGTATCTATAATATAAAATGAAATAACCAATTTTCAATGTCATGGTCAGTGACTAGACAAGACACTTTATACATTTACAAGAATATGCTAAAATACTAACATATTTTTAACAAATAGGCGTATTGTAATTGAAAGCTAAATGGAAATGGAAACGAAAATTATTCATTGAATTTTAAGTTGGACCTTGAGTAGATTTTGAAGTTTCCATAATATTTATTTTACTGTGAGAATATTTTTATAGTAAAATAAAGAGTATACCATTAGTTTAGAATGAATAGTTTTTTAGCATATTGGCAACAAACATTACATAGTGCTGGTCTAGGGATTGTATCCATCAAATGATTGTAGATAAAAAATATATTAACTGCATCAGAACAAAATCTGTTAAGTTTGTATACACATAATATTGGTAGACTGGTAAGTAATTTATTTTGCAATAATCACTTTTACTGTAAGTGAAAATTAAAAATGCTGATTTGAAATAAAAGTTGGCATGAAACATTCACTTTGTACATTAGGGAATGAAAAGTGTGTCATTTGCACCTATGCCTGCACTAAGAAGAAAAATAATTTGTGTTTAGGCAGAATCATTGCGGTATTACGGTAACTAACTGGCAGCTTCACACTGATTTAAGCAAAACTTGAGTATAGAATGCAGAGCTGTGATTGGCTGAATTGTCATTGACATAAGTTCATGGTTAGGTAGAAAGATTCAAGTGACAAACTGGGCATCAATAATATTATATTACAAATTTCACTAACATCTTAACATGATGTCTCATTTTGTAAAAGTTGGAGCAATAATTGATCTCATTATCATTAACAGTTAATTATCCCACATCTTTATTTCAGAAATGACTCAGATTGACTCATTAATATATCACATTCAAAGGAGTTGTTCCCTTAAAATTACTATCAATAGAAACTGAACTGAACTGAGTCAGTAAGTGACTAACTGAAAGCTGTTAGATAAAGAGTACTTTTTTTTGTTCACCAAGGAATTAATTATGGTATAAAAGGCTGTCTTACCGCCTATTAGCGATCTATTCCAGTCAACCTTTGGATGGATGGACTGAAAGAGATAGAAATAGGGTATAGTGTTCAAACTAAAAGGAATATCCTGTTCTGACTGGCAAACCATGGTTACAAAGTAGCAAATCTAGTTCAGCTCTAGGTGTTTGTCACCAGCATGCTAAGAAACCTAGGTCTTCAGTATTTTAATTTTGGTCTATGTTAATTGAGTAACCTATCATTATGTGTTAACTTTTAATATTTAAAAGTCAAATGTACGTATAATTTTAAGTTTTTATTTTGTTTATAAATGCTAAATAAGTATAATATCACATTCCACGGGGAAAGAAATCTGATAGAACCCTTATTACATTTGGATAAGGGTGGTTTTTGTTTGTATCAGATGTCTATCCCCATGGAATGGGACATAGTTTTTAGTTATGGTTTAGCAGAGTATCATTGATAAACTATTTTGCTGCAGCATGTAAAGCCGTAAAGCTGAGCTGAATACCTACATTTTTCATTTCCAGTTTGTTGTTTACTTAGTGTATAGTGAAATTTAATCTTGTAATGGAAATAAATAATTCCTTGGATTGACTTTAAATGGCTTAAGCTTTGGCTTCAGCATGAGTAAGAGGGTCCATGAAATATCCTATTGATGATAGTTTGATTAAGGGCTGATTTTTCAATGATCATATAAAAGTTATCTGGGGAATAATTCTGATGCTGTTGCATCAGAATGTCTGTATGAGACAGTGACAGCAACAATTTTATTCCTCAGATAATGTTTATCTGACTATTGAAAAATCAGCCCTAAGTGTACTGCAATTCACAAAAGATGACCAATGATTCACATAATATTGTTAATAGCAGCTCATGAGACTAATAAAATGGATGTGTCCGTCCATCCTACATTTATTTAGTCATGTGTTGGCTGAAAGAAACAAATATTTAGGTCCTGTTTCACATATCTCAATAATACTATCTGATCTGTGGAATAAAAGATATGCTGTCACTGTCTAAAACATAATTACAGAGAGTGACAACATGTCTTTTATCCTACATGTAGCCATTATACAGACATTGTGAAACAGGCCCTTAATAAAATACCAAAATGACCGGAATGTTTGTCAAGTTATGTAGGTACCTACATATAAATAAAAATGTGATGTGTTAAAACATTTGTAGTGTGTGGTATTATATTTAAGTGGTGGGTAGGTACATATTATCATATGCAAATAACTTTTAAAGTTTTGGCAAACACTTAATTCCTAAACTTTAAGAATGGAGTATTTTTATGTAAATAAAGTAAATAATCAATCATTCCTACCTACTTATAATAGCCATTGAAACATGACCAGTATCCAAATAGGATGAATTAGTATAGCAATAGTGTACACAAGACCACAATCCTAAGTAGTATTGTGTCTATCACGCTCGCACGCGCGGCGATCGCCCTCACCCATCTCTCTCACACCCTTCACTCCTTACCTAGGAGAAAGTAACAAAAGAAAAATAGAATTTCATAGCCTCGATCTGCTATAACTCGCCTACTAGTCCTACTCACGAGTACTTCGACTACCTACCTACTGTACTACGAGCTTACAACTTCACCCACGGACAACTTTTGCTAGTAAACAACTTTACAACTACTATGTCAGCATAACCTATATAAAACTTCAAAACACAACCTTACTACACTGACATGTCGTAATTAGATATTAATAGCATCTAAATCATCTACAATTAAGGGCGAAGTTAGCATGCAAAGTAAACATAAACAGGCAAACTAACCCTTTCTTCATGAGCCTGTTCTGATGTCGCCTGTTGATAAAAGAAGGATCCAACGATGAAAATATTCATCCATTTTAAGAACACACACCCATTTGCACCAAATATAACATTTACGTTTGCACTACTTGTCACAATCAAATAAAAAATCCACTTTTTGCTGCGCTAAACGCAGACGTCATTGACAAACAACCGAAGTGACGAGCGATGGCACGGGATCACATAGTACACCAAAACACAGGGCATTTCGAGGGCCATAGCGTTATTATATCACAAATATTATCACGTTTGGTTTATAATCACTTCATTTACATCCATCATTAGTTAAAATAAAAAGATACAAAGCAAAAACCACTCATACAGATAACTCTCGCGACGTCGCACATTCGCAAAGCATAACGAACGTGCTTTTTCGTTCATTCATTCCGGTCATTATTTCATTCTTTCGTTGACAGTTGTGTTAGCGTCGAAAACGTTCCGATTTCAGCTTCTTATACTAGCGTAACATTATTTGTCATGAAATTCATATTGAAATTTAATCTGGTCAGTAGAAAAAAACATAATTTTATAATTTATGAATAATAATAGTTCCTGTTATGCAATTTAAATTTCAAAGTCGCTCATAATATTAACATTAAAATTTATTTTTTATAATAAATTAATATGCATAAATCGGAATGAGTCCTAAGTGGAAAAGTGAATGAGGAAGGTAGGTACAGTCGGAGATACATTTTAGTAGCGCGAAACGGCAAGATTCACCTCTATTCGTTCACCGTATATCGTATGTATGTAGGTAGTTGGAATAGGATAATACCATAACACCGTAGGACTCATTTAACTCATTTGGTATGATTTGGTACCAGTCTACCAGTAGACCAGTAGCAGTAGCCTAGGTCATAGATAGAGAATAGGTACTTATTATGTTCCTTGGCCTGGGTGTAGGCCACTGTAAGCCAGGCTTTACCTATGTTTTGTCTTCTTCATCAGCCAACACATACAAAACAAAACCAAGTAGTTAGGTAACTGTAACTTGTAATTATTTTGACTTGATGATGATGATTTGATTTTGATTTATGGTTGACTTGGTACTTATACATTGTGAATAGCCCTATGACGTAAATTAGGTAAGTATCTGCTAATCACCCCCCCGTTGTCGCTGGACATAGGCCTCTCCTTAGGAGTGCCACAACACTCTATGCTCGGCCTTCCTCATCCAGCCACTACAGGCCAGCCGGGAAGAGTCCTGTGTCCATCAGTGGGTTGGGTAGAAATTTATGTAACAGTGTACCTGTCGTTGTGTAAACCCATGATACTAACCTTGTAAGAGCGCTCTAGGGCTCTAGGATACCTTCCTGACAGCAGCAGTCAAAGTCTGCATACTGATCGCTCTCGGTGAAGAGGAAAACTTCACTTTCAGGTAGAATAATAACTGTTTCAAGTGGATTGAGGAAAATTTCATAAGTTAATAATTACATACATACATATGCTCTCGACTGTAATCCCCGAAGGGGTAGTCAGAGTCCCGCTTTTCGCTGTACATTGCAGGTACTCACGTGATAGGTCGCGAGCTGTATCGCTGTTTTTTAATGAGTACATTACAAGTTGTCGGGTAAGTGACTGTCCGACTGTCAGATGTTTTCAAGCTGCCCGAAGACCTCTTATACCTCGTTTACATTCAGCCGAAGTGAGCAGGGAAGTGGGCAGGGAAGGCGGCAGGGAAGTGGGCAGGGCAGTGTGTAAACGCGATATTTCTCATGCCGCTGCCATTGCCACTCGCGCTGCCCGGCGCTCCCCTAAATGGCGGTTTTTTGTGCGGAAGTCAAAGGACCGGCAGCGCGAGCGGCAGTGCGTGTTTACATTCAGCTCCGACGCTCAGTACTCGCCGAGCGCCTTGAGGAGGTTCACTTGTACTTAAGTTGATTGTCTAATAAATTTCGAGGTTTTAACATTTTTTATCAAGAGCTAATTTCTTACGTACTATGGGTACATTCGAGTAACGCATGTGTCTTTTGTTTCTACTACGGATAGTGATAGTTTAGGTAATTGCAACGACTGAACCGATTTTAATGCATCAGATAATGTTGTGTCGCTCCTTAGTGGTCGTTTCATTTTTCTGCCTATACATTTTTTCTCCCTATATAAAATGAGACCGCGGCCGATGTAATTATTTCGACGTCTGCCATTGCCGACACTTGAAAGCGAAGTGAGTGGTAGGGCAGTATGTAAACACACACTCCTCTCGATCCTGCTGCAGCAATATTTAGGGAATTATTGCCGGCAGCGCGAGGGGCAGCGGCAGGGGCTGAATGTAAATGGGGTATTAGACTAGGCTTAACGACTGCTGCCGAAGCAGCAACCGGGACCCACCGAAGCACGGAAACGTCCAGAAAAGAACCACTTGAAATCGGTCACCCATCCAATGGCTGACCGTGCCAGTTGTTGCTTAACCTCAGTGATCAGTTACGATCACTGAAGCCCGCTCGACTACGGACGCTTCAAGTTTATTATACTTACACTTCTGTAGTTTTGTACCTTGTCATATTCACAAACTAGGTACATAAGTACCTACCTATACTTACATAATTAATTCAATCATTGACGGTTTGTTTCTTATTTACTTCTATATACGGTTTTTCAGTAGGGAGGTAGTTTGACAAATAACAAAAGTGAATAGCTACATAGGTTACTGACCGTACGTACAGCCCATACTTAATCCACCCAGGCTATCTATTCTATTCTCTGTGGGGGTGTACCTGCACCTGGCTCTCGAATGTAACCTTTGTGCATATCCCCTAGGTCTAAACTGCCTTCCTAAACTAGTGGACCATTTCCCATCACGCTGGTCCAATGCGGGTTGGTGGGTTCACATAATATATCTAGATTGATGTGCTAAATCTAGATATGTAGGTTTCATCACCATGTTTTGCTTCAACGCCACCGTAAGAGCGTTGTTGACATTGTACTTATTGGTACATGTCAGCGCCGGGATTCGAACCCGCATCTCTTGCGTGAGAAGTCGCTTCTCACGCAAAAGAGATGCGGGAGACTGAGCTACCACCGTTCTCCCAGGCTATAGAAGTGATTAAAAATGAAACAAAGAAATTGTAAATACATAATTGCTTTATTAGAAAATGAAAACAAACTCCTTACCCTACCTACATAAGGCACAATGCGTTCACCCGAACACCACGGCTCGACGGATATGTAGACGAAAAAGCGGCAAAAAAGATACAATACAAAATATAGGTATTATGAACATTTTAATACAGTTTATACATAAGTTAACATGGGAGTACAGTATAGTAGTAATAATTTAATTTTTATCCAGTTGTTAAAACGTTTAATATAAGTAACATTATTTTTTTAAATATTGCATGTTTATCATAGCAAGTAGGTAATTATTTTTGTATGGGTACAATACTATTTCATTTGAGCAAATGAGTTGCATGAACCATAAAGCTGCGTACAGACCGGGCCAACGAACTCCAACGGTTATCCCAACGATGGATATTTATCATACATAATACAGGGCAGATTGCAGCAACGAAGGTCAACGAAATTCGTTCGTTGGGCCGGTCTGTACGCAGCTTAACGCGAATACTTTATGATTCGTAGTTGTAGGTATCTGTTGAACGTAGTTGAACGATAGTGGATAGAATACCTACTCTGTGCTGGTAGAAACGAGAACTGATAAGACGTAATGTATATTTCTAGACTTTTCATTTAAAAAGCACCAAAACTATTTAACAATGTTTTTTCCGAAACAAATCACGCCAAGGCATTCGGAAACTGGTTCACAATATTATATATTATAAGCAACAAAAAATACTCTTATTTATTTATTTAAAAATATTTAAATACCAATGATCAGACTGTACAAGTGAAATTTTAAAAACATAATTTTTGGGGACTACTGTTTGTTTGAAAGCACCATGTTGCAAGCATTCTTTTGAACTAGGTAAAAGTGTATAAATGGCGTAAAAAAATACCTACCATTTAAATTGAGTAAATTTCTGAGGTTAGCCGCAGTATCCAATGGGAATGATGCTGTGTTTCAGTCGGCCAATCAGGTGACTGCTACGATTTCTTTGACCCAAATTTTATTGGCTTCGGTCGGATATGTTCATGTTACGCAGGTTTGATATGTTACAAAAATAAATAAATTAGTGCGAATCTACACAAATTTACAAGATTGTGCTATATTTACGAGTTTGTGTGAGTTTTCGTTAATTTTGCCATGTTTTTATGCAAGCATTTATTCATAAAGTTGACATGTGCTATTTATTTGAGTTCTGCAATTTACTTATATAATACATAAAATACAGTAGTTAGTTGTGATATAAATAGGTATGTATAAATCGTACAGTATAATAAGTCATAACTAATAGGTACAATCTATAAAAACAAAATGCAAAAATGTCTTACATGGAAATAAATTACTAAAAAGATTTTCGTCTCGTTTTACACACCTAATTTCAATAACATGTATACATAGTAAATATCTTAAATCGTATTTGTACCAAATTGTGGATAAATACATTGTTTTAATACAAATTTTGGTTGGAGCTTAAGCTTTTATACACTTTCCGGATTCACTATAAAAAAATGTACATTGTTTTGTCTCCACTGCTCGATAATATTCCAAATAAGTTTACCCAATTATTATTATTCTAGAATAATCTCTTTTCCACAGGAATTGTATATAAAAACTTAATCTCAGTATTAAACTTTCGAAACGTTTCATTCATCAAGAGAGCATTTAAATAACTTAGGACTAAGGAGACTCGATGAATTTACTGTGCAATAATCTAAGAGATAGGTTTTTGTTTTAAATTTATCATGTAAATAATAAAACTCATGACAAACGTAAAGCTGCTAAAAACCTTCTTAGATTTATCACACTGTAAGTAAATAAAAAATAATAATGTTATATGTATAGAGAGGTTAGACATTCTCAACTTTTCGTCACAGAAGAAAAGTATGAGCCACCCCTTAGTAAAATAAGACATTGAATAAAAATTTCGTCGTAAGAAATTTTCTAATGTCAACACCAATATAAAAATTGAAATATGTTAAAACAGATAAGTATTGAAAAATTTACTCAGAAACGATGTATTTAGTTAATAGGTAATATTAAACGTGGGTACATATTAATAAAATTGCCAATAGTAAATGAGTCGCCTTATTGTCCTTTTACAAATCACATGAAAAAATACATACTCCGCCTTTTTTTCAGTTCAGTACAAAAATTCAGAAAGACACCTGAGTTTCTTTATATCAGTCATATTATTAATTTATTAATTAGGATAATGTTATTACTAGATTAGTTTGATACGTATCCTATTGTGCGCGGGCGCAGGGATCGATGCTTGTTAGTAATGGTCGTATTCGCCAGATGGCGCCACTGAGTATACTGACGGTGGTCTGGAACAAACAGCACAAAATTATAGCAAACGATTTTCGATGATGTTGTATCAGTTGTAAGCCTAAATAATTGGTTAGTCCAGAGAATGACTGACATAAAATATGGTCTGTCTATCCTCGAAACGAGCTGTCGTTCTTCCATGAGGATGCCCAATTTATTTTTATATTCCCGGTTTCCAATCTCGCCAGGTAGATTATACATAGTAGGTATAGTTGTAGTTCACAATTACATTCATAACTAGCTGTTCCCGCGCGCTTCGCTTCGCCTTAAAAAGTTTTCCCGCGGGAATTCCGGGATAAAAAGTAGCCTATGTTCTATCCCAGGGTCTAGACCGTATATATACCAAATTTCATTCAAATCCGTTCAGTAGTTTTGGCGTGAAAGAGTAACAGACAGACAGACAGACAGACAGACAGACAGACAGACAGACAGACAGACACAGTTACTTTCGCATTTATAATATTAGTTAGGAAGTTAGGATTATGCTCACGACTGTAATCCCCTAAGGGGTAGTCAGAGGTGACCATCTAGAATCTAGATGTGCAGGTTTCCTCACGACGTTTTCCTTCACCGTAAGAGCGATGGTATACATTGCACTTAAATCCAAAGAACTAATTGGTACATGTCAGCGTCGGGATTCGAACCCACATCTCTGGCGGGCGCTTACCCGACTGAGCTACCACCGCTTATTATTAAATTCTTTATTGCATAACAAAAAAAAATGCATAACAAAATAAGAAAAAAAAGCTTAAGCAAGCCCGCGTACATTTAAAACTCAGGCACAGCAATGGCGGTGACATGAGAATGTGTGGGGCATTATTTGCTATGTAATTGGCGCGCGGCGACGGACTGACTTACTTTGAGTGTAAAAGTGTCTGTCGGCTCGTCGTAACATGAAATTTTAACTTACTTAGGGTGCCTCAGTTTTTAGTTAGTGAGCTTCCTTCCGCCTTTTTTTCTACTTTGATGTTAGTAATGTATACCTGAGGGCGCGTCTGGGCGCGGGCAGGCGGGTGGGGCGCGGCAGGGCGGACCCGCGGCCCTCTGACGCCGACGATGGCCGACACTCCGCCGCTGGTTGTGTTACTGTAACAAACATTGTTGTTGTTGTTGGATTTATTGTAGTTGGATTGCTTTTTCTAAGCTACTTTAAACTTCGAGGATTCAGTCTGTCTATGACACGTAGATCTTGTGCCGATGGTATTAAAAAATCTACTATTTGAATCATTGAATTTTCTTATAGCTAGGTACTTGGATTGTAGTTAGTTCGGGAAAGCGGTGAAGGTCTATTGAGGCCTGTTGTGTAGGAGTAGACAATTACTGGCTGATGATGATTCTTTCACAAGCATGATTTATTTTGAATGAATAGGTTCACTTCTGATACCCGGCACATCCGTAGCGTTCTATATTATTGACTACAACAGGGTTCTTTCGTGATATAATTAACGAGCTATGTAGGAGGGAAATGCAATAAGTATTTACCTGTAGGCCTCTGTATGGTTGGCACGGTGGAAGGTCTTGACACTTTCAGCTGAGAGGCGCCCGATATAGAGTAAGGACGAGCGGTCGGCACCTGACAAAAAAATATATTTGTATTTGTATTAATATTCGGTAACGTATAATGTGGACACTAAAGCTAAAAAACGTCCACTGCCGGCTAACTAAGTTAGTTCGCATAGTTGAGCCATTTTTTCATACAGGTGCGTTTTGCACCGCAAACTATGCAGTATGTATGAAAAACTGGCTCAACTATGCGAGCTAACTTAGTTTAGCCGGCAGTGGACGTTCGGCTTAACGGTTGAAATGACACAATGATTTAATGTCACTCAGTGGGACATTGAAAGAGCTATGCTTATTTATGTTAGCGGGGTTACTCTGAAAGATCAGTAAAGTAACCCGATATAGCTCAATCTGCAAGCCGAAGTGCAGTGATATAATTTAAGGCAAGTACAACTAACGTGCTTTTAATTAAAAACTACTGTGTACTGTGCATTGTCTAATTAGCTCAACATTTATAATACGTATCCGTAATCAATATGTATAAATGAAACGCGTGACAATAAAGAAACAAAGCGTTGCGGCTGTGTACTTTGTTTACAGCCAGGTGGCGACTCTTCCGCGTCATACAAAATCGCATTTCGTTTTCATGTATCTAACGATGCCAATTTAAAAGCACTCACTAGGCCGTCGGTGTAGCCAATAGAATAGATAGTACCGTAAAATCGTATACTTATAGCCCATAACCCCATCACCAAATCTCACATGACCCATAACCACATACGCATACAAACACATTCGCTATGATGCACGAAAGAACTTTTAACTAAGGCCGACCTTAAATTTATTGCTGCCTTACTTTGAAAGCATATCATACGGTACGGACAGAATGAAACAGACGTAGATTTAATTCCACCATTACCTTAAAGTTCCTTCTTGCATCTCGGCAATAAACAAACACACTTACCGGCAAATAGTTATGACTTCGAGTGGGAATTGCGTGATGCGCGGGCGACGGCGGCGCGCGATGCTAGTTGGAGTTAATGTGGGGACGGGTTAGCACAGTTACTGGATGGTAGATGAACCTTATGACGTTTGGATTGACTTATTTGCTTATTTTTGTACAACTATTTCATTATATAATCATTATCAGCCTGGGATTGCATACAGCTGGACAAAATAAAAAACAGTTAACGTACAATATTAACTATTTTAAGCGTAGCATCACACGCCATAAGGTTCATTTTTTTATTATTTATTTATTCATTATGTATTTTTAATGATAAAATAATTAAGTTTAAAGTAGCATGAAGGGAGATTGAAGCAAGTATGTATACATCTATGTTTGACCGGTAATCTTCAAAAATATGTAAATTAAATAATCTACATAATTGAAAGAGATTTCAGGACAAACAAAACAAAATGCTGTATTATTCATGAACATAAAAATACATGCACAAAGCATAACACAACATAAAAAACAAAACACAAACAACCTTTGGTATTTAACTGGCTAATTAATCAATAAACTTTTACAAATCCACTGGGTGAGATAAGAAATTCATGATGCAATGAACAAGGTAAGTATTATAAATTGGATTAGGTAACACAAAAAACATCAATATTAAAACAACACAATCACACAAACACACACAAGAAAAACATGTAATTATTCTACAAAAAGGCCAAATAGGGAATGTATGGCTATAGATTGGCGCCTCTACCGAAAACTGCCATAATAATGCTGACAGTTCCGGCTTTGTGTTCTATCTAAATACATTTCTCAAAGCCACAATTACCATAGTTTGCTAGCTTACTAGCACTGGTAGGTAGGTATTCTGAAGACAGAAAATCTAATTTTAGCGCTGTCAAACTATAGATTTTCATACCTAAAAATGTCATTTACGGGAACACTTATAGAGTCGAATTATAATTACAGAAATTAAATTTTTGACAGCTCTAAAATTAGTATTTCTGCCTTCAGAATCGACATCGCTATCTTCCTATCCTTCCTTTAACATGTAACAATAACAATGCTATAATACTACTTACATCTTTTGGCGCGACGAGCTGGCTCTGCGGGCGGGGGCGCAGGGTCTCCGTGCCCTGTCTCACGAGCGCGGGCGGCGGCGCGGGCGCGGGGTTGGCCTGTTCCGCTTTGTCCTGGATCTAGGGGGTTTGGAGCTGTATTAGATGCGCACTTTGTTTTTAATGTTATGTTTTATATGAGCCGCGAACCAATCGTCACAAGTTATAAATCGGTAACCCTGAAAAATCTTTTAGCTTTTTAGCTTAAAAGTCCGCTAAAAATCTTTTCGCTTTTAGGGGTCTTTTAGAACGTTTCACCCACGGATTATCCAACAAACGTTTCGCTAGCTAATTTGCACGTAGTTTGTGGATGAAATAGTCGCTGCCGCCGGGCGGCGGGGACAGCGCCGGGTTGGAGGAGTAGACGCCGCGCCGCGCCATGCCGCTCTTAGCGCCCCCGGACATGCCGCCCTTAGCGCCGCCGGACATGCCGCTCTTAGCGCCCCCGGACATGCGCGGGGGAATGCTGCAAAGTCATCTAGCACACTCTAGACACCCTAACAAGTGACGGCACCGTAGCTAGGGCGGTAGTGATGCTGCTTCCGAAGCTGGGGGCCGCGGGTTCGAATCCCGCACAGGGCAAACATTTTTGTGATGAGCATTTGTGTTTGTCTTGTGTCTGGTTGTCGTTTATATATTCAATTATGTATCTTTCTATGTATTTGTGTAGATATATCAGCTGTCCAACACCCATAACACAGGTTCTGGAGGTCTGCCTAGCTTGGGGTCGGATGGCCGTGTGTGAGACATCCCCAAATATTTATTTATTTATTTACTAGTTACCTGGTGCACAATGTAAGAGTCGCTGCCGCCGGGCGGCGGGGACAGGGCCGGGTTGGAGGAGTAGACGGCGCTCTTAGCGCCGCCGGACATGCGCGGGGGGATGGCGGACGCTACTGCAATGTCATCTAGCACGATTCTAACGATTCCTCATACATCAAAATCTATCAAGCCATTTAGGCTACAGGAGGGAACAAAGAAACAGCCAAACATACATACAAACATACAATCGACAAAACATTAACCTCCTCCTTCGACAGTCGGGTAAAAAGGATTTTAGCATTAAAACCTTGCGAATGAAAGTAAATATATCATATTAAATGAAGGGTGGCGACTCTAGCGACCAGGAAAGCTGTTCAATATTGTCAAAAGGTTTACCATAATAGGAATTCAACCGGATGCTCTGTCTGCAACGTCATCTAGCGCCCACTCTAGACACACTAACAAGTGACTAGTTATCTGGTGCACAATGTAAGAGTCGCTACTGCCACTCATGCCAACATTTCACTAGCTAATTTGCACGTAGTTTGTGGATGAAATATTCTGTGCGGGAAACGTCTCGTTGGTCAATCGACCGTTTCAGACTCAGCCAAGGCCGCTCTAATGTTGTTATCTAGCGTCCACGTGACTAGTTACCTGATGCACAATGTAAGAGTCGCTACTGCAGAAATTCTGCAATGTCATCTAGCACACTCTAGACCCATAACAAGTGAAGCTGCTTCCGATGCTGGGGGCCGCGGGTTCGAATCCCGCCCAGGGCCAACATTTGTGTGATGAGCGTTTGTGTTTGCCTTGTGTCTGGTTGTCGTTTATATATTGAATTATGTATTTGTGTAGATATATCATCTGTCCGACACCCATAACACAGGCTCTGCCTAGCTTGGGGTCGGATGGCCGTGTGTGAGATGTCCCCAAATATTTATTTACTAGTTACCTGGTGCACAATATAAGAGTCGCTGCCGCCGGGCGGCGGGGACAGGGCCGGGTTGGAGGAGTAACATTTCACTAGCTAATTTGCACGTAGTTTATGGATGAAATTAATAAACTTTGGGCGAAAAATTCTGTGCGGAAAACGTTTCATTGGTGAATCGACTGTGGATGAACCGTTTCAGACTCGGACAAGGCCACTAAAATGTATTGAACTTAACACGTGACTAGTTACCTGGTGCACAATGTAAGGGTCGCTACTGCCACTCATGCCAACATTTCACTAGCTAATTTGCACGTTATTTGTGGATTTTTGAGCGGGAAACGTTTCGTTGGTCAATCGATCGTTTCAGACTCAGCTTAGGCCGTTCTAATGTTATCTAGCGTCCACATGACTAGTTACCTGGTGCACAATGTAAGAGTCGCTGCCGCCGGGCGGCGGGGACAGTGCCGGGTTGGAGGAGTAGACGGCGCGCCGCGCCATGCCGCCCTTAGCGCCGCCGGAAATGCGCGGGGGAATGGCGGATGCCGCTGTAATGATTGGTTTAGAATTAGTGAATTAGTAATACTTACTATATCATCGACCAAAAAAGAACCCTCTTAGACGTAGGGGAGATCACTACGTCTAAGAGGGTTTTTGTGTGTGTTGGGTGATAGCACTCCTTTTTAGTTTTTTTTTTTTATATAAATGAATAAAAAGGTAATCTTGGCAATCAGATGGATTACAATGAAAATGGCTAGCGGAATAACCGATCAAAAAACATTACTGCGGCCGCTACACGGGTTAGTTATCGACGTTGATAAACTCGTTTAATTCGCATCATGCGATCGTCGTGCATTCGTTTCATGAATCCAAGCACCGTATTTATGGCAAATCACGATATAGTGATGTTTCTCTACACAAGGAAGGAAGAGATACAAAACTATTTTACCTATTTCATTCAGCGTAACGTACACCGATGAATATTCTTATTTAAAACTTCATTACGTACCAGGTATCCTATTGAGTTCCCGGTGCGAGCTGTACTGCCGCAGCTTGGACGTGGGCAGGCCCGTCTTGCGCGGCATCGCGGTAGGGGGCGCCATGGAGCCGCAGGAGCCTGGAGGTAATCATATTTCATTATTATTTTAATAAGACAATAGATAATATTGATTGGGGTTAGCGGGGGATTCTCATAAGTTATTGGATTCAAAGTATGATAAAATTATCCTGGTAAGTATTGAGTAATATTATTATAACACATGCAAATAAAGAACAATATGAAAATGGCAGCAGTTACATAAGTAGGAGTAGGAAGGGTGTTGTGTTGACAGACAGTTACATAAAGCGTGTTCAGTTGTTAACAGATATAAGAATACGAAATTAACTTTCAATTGCTTATTTTTAAGTAATGGTACAAAACTACCTATAGCCTTATTCATGCACCTATACTACATATATCGCATAGATAGATGGTTGTTTAAATAAAGAAAAAATATGTGACTACTTACCAGAAACACCAGGAATCGTTCTCATCCCAGTGTTAGCATTCCCATAAACATTAGGCTGCACCATTTTCTTCTCTGGACTCGCCTTTCCAGCCAAAATATCCCTTTTAGCAGAACTCTTCTTCACCATAGTGGCACTATTTATAGTGGCGTTGGGTTCAAAGTCGCTCTGCTTCGCAGTTTTGTCTTCTAGGAAGTCGTATATTGGTGATATCGTGTTTTGTAGGTTGAGTAAGTCTTCTCTTGGGTTCTTTGAGCCTTTTCTAATGGCGGTTAGTGGTGTTGATGCTATTTGTTGGGTGCCTGTTGGTTTAAATGTTTTGTTGAGTACAATAAACGTGAATATATTTAAGTTCTAATTGTGCGTTAGTGACTACTTGTTAGTTTGTAGTATGTCAGTAGCGATTGGTTCAATTTTAGTTCAGCCGAGATACCGCTAGGGGCGCTGATAGATAGGGCGCATATTTTATACAGATTTGAATGAAATCAGTAATGTATTTACTTGTGTTGTAATATGGTATTCTTGTTTTTTTTTATACCTATTATACGACGATGTGACGATATAATTTCGATTTCGATAGAATAAACTCTACTATCTAATGCTACATACAGTTGAATATAATTGTAATATTTACAAAACTTACCAAAAATATTGCTCACAGTCTTCTTCAAGTTATTTAGAACAGGGACAAGGAAATAATTGAAAGGGTTTTCTAGTGGCGATAGCGGAACTATGAAAAAGGAAAGTATAAATAGATAAGGGATATGATAAGGACGGATTGTAAAATATGAATATCGGAAATGAGGGGGTAAACTAAATATAATTTAAAGATTGGCTCATACCAATTTACTGAATAGACATCTAATCTAATACCTGAATAACTGTACTAACCTGGTAATAAGATTAGACAAAGGCTCAGTTTGTCCTTTTCATTTTTGTATGATTTCAACCAATATTATAAACCCTTTTATATTGGTCCGTATTTCAAATTATGGTCAGTGAATTTGGCCTATCGTCTAAGCTTACCACTAATAGGGTTAGATGCTATTACAGTAGCAAGCTATATCTTATGCTATTTCCAAAGAAGTAAATCCGTGTCTAAAACTCGGCGGCGGAGGAGTCAGTGACCCGCTCCGGGCGGCTGTTGGAGCTGAATATGTTAGGTACCTAGCCGGTAGTGGCTGGATGAGGACGGCCGAGGACCGAGTGTTGTGGTGCTCCTTGGGAGAGGCCTATGTCCAGCAGTGGATGATTATTGGCTGATGATGATAGTGATCTTTCCTGGCTTTCAACATTTTTCAGTGTGAAACTTAAAGCTAGACTAGAGTAGTACTAATCCCCATTTCACGCTCAAACGCATTCATCTTAACACCCAGTATAATGATGTGAGACTCACGCGCACTGACAACAGAGGAGGGGTCAGTGACCCGCTCCGGCGGGCTGCTCGAGCTGAAGGTGCCCGTGTCCGTGCTCTCGTTGGACCCCACCATGGCGCGCTCTTGGGCGTTCCACTCCTGGGGAACAGATTGGTATAATTATTATACACACACACAGGCACTCACGCCTTGTACTAATGTACTCCCTTGCGGGGTAGGCAGAGGTGCATTGCTGCACCCACTTTTCGCCAGAGTGTTATGTTAGTCCCAATGTAATAGGGAACGGGCCTATTGCCCTTTTACGGGCACATCCAAGACCCGAGAACAAATATCTGTGTTTAAACAAATATCTGCCCCAGCCGGGAATCGAACCCGGGACCATCGGTTCAGTAGTCAGGGTCACTAACCACTACGCCATTCGGTCGACGGTCGGTATAATTATTATATGTATACTTATATGTAGGTACAATAGTATATGACAGAGTGGAAATCTATACTTCAAGCCCTATGTCCCTGATTAGGGATCCCAAGACCTGATAATGATAGAAGTGGTATGGGATGCCGACAATCGCTATTCTGTTCTGACTTTTGTTCTACGTATTTGAAAAAAAAAGTACTCTCCATAGTTAAAAGTTTTAAAAGTTGTTTAGAACTACTTTTGTTTAGAATGACTTTTTGAGTCACTTCTTTTCGGCTTATTTTATCGTTGATAAACACTATTAAAATATTACTTCGGGAGGTACCTCTTGCTAAACAACATCCGGAGTTACAGAGAGTAATAGTAAATTAAATATATAAATAAAAAATTGCAACGAACCTCTTGTTGCAGCGTCCTCTCGCAATCGATCAAATTGAGGGTCGCCGAGTTGATATCTATGATCTGATTCTCTTCAGGCTTCGTAAACACCATCGTAGTATCCATGCTGATGGCTTTAGGTGACACTTTCTTAAACGTTGCTGTTCTTTTAGGCGTTTCTCTTTGCACCGTTGGAGCAACGTCCTCCTGTTTGTCAAAACCGTTGGAATTCAAAGCTCTTCTCCTAGAAAGTAATTCGGAAGCGTTCTCTATGCTATGCCGCGGGACTGTTATAGTTTGATTCGGTAGTTGAATTACTTTAGTAGGCGACGTATCGACTTGGTTGGGCAACGGTTTTTCATCTGTAGGCAGCGCTTTTCTAGCTAAAGATAACTTTTGTCGCGCCTGAATAATTTCATTCAGCTCCTGTTTGTTTAGAGTGACGTTAAGACTTCCCTTTCCGAGTTCCACAGTCTTTTGCATGCCCATGTCTCGGTAAAACGCATCGTCTTTCTCGAACGTAGAGTTCAAATTCTCTTTTTCAGCCTCTTTGCCGTTATCATACTTATTATTATAGTGTAAGGTTATAGTTTCGGCCATTTCCTGTTCGGCTTTCTTATTATCTTTGTCTTTGCCGAGTATATCTATTTGACACGCTTCCTCCCGACTTTTCGTGTAACTTTCAGAGTTGCGTACATTCGAATCTCGTTTCAAGCTATTAAACATTTGACATCTAGGCCTCGCTGACAATAATTTCTCTGACTGTTCCAAGTGGGTAAAAGTTGCGGAGCTGAATATATTGGTTTCCATTTGGCTATCGGTTCTTAACTTCGCGTTTGGTACTATGTAGGAAGAGTTGACGGAGCTAACTAGACTGGGCGGGAGGGAGTCCATTAGACTATCATTATCTGGGTAGGTGGTCTGTGATAGGAAACTAGTGCTCATGTCCTTCTCGTCTAGAATGCTGAGCGTCATGCTCGTCATCATGTTGTGGTCTAGACTTTCTCGCCCTGATGAAGGTTGAGCTGGGAAAGAAAGACATATTTATTATTATTTCGTTATGACTTTAACTACAGAGAAGATTCGAAATTCGGAACAGCGCGAGCGACATAATATGGGTTATCTATAAACTATTCATATATTTATCGGAGAAGTGAAGCAAGTAGATTCCACTTGTGATTGACCTAAGGTTCTGTCCCCAATCACGTCCATAACGGCCTAGTGCAGCGGCAACAGACTACATACCAGGAGTTTCTTACCTCCATTCCTCTCTAAATACAAAGACAAGTTAGTAAATAAATAACCATCACATTAGAAAATTTAATATTTAACTTTGTCAAACAGGACGCGCGCTAGTGGCGGAGCGATAACTTGACGTCGTGCTATGACGCTAAGATATGTTGTACTAAAAAAAAAACAAACAAAAACACGCACTCACGCCTTTTACTAATGTACTCCCTTGCGGGGTAGTCAAGGCAGAGGTGCATTGCTGCACCCACTTTTCGCCAGAGTGTTATGTTAGTCCCAATGTGATAGGGGGAGGTGTTGTACTAGTATGGTAGAATACCGTCAAACAGAGCGCCAGCGCTAGCGTACCATAGTAGTCCTGATTGACAAAGCTTTCAATAAAAGCATTTCACTCTGACTTACCAGCTGGTCTCCCATTGGCCGGCCGCTCCCTGCCGCCTAGCTCCGCCGTGTCCATCTGCAGCGACGACACGAGGCTCGGCGGAGACATCCGGAGGAGGCTCTCCCCGCTGCAGTACATGCCACTGCTGCCTAGGGACGTGAGGGTCGGGTGGAGGCCCCTGGAAGGAGGTGAATGGTTTGTTATTTTTTTTATTGAATTATATGTATGAATTAATACATAAAAAACAAGCTTGAAGATACTACAATAATCCTCGCAGGATTGCGCGCAGCACCTTCATTCTGCGTTATAATTTATAAAAAATTGACAACTTGTATCTATTAGTAGGTAGGTATCTATTTGATAATTAAACAGTTTAGTTTCCTTCATTGGAAGGAAACCCGTGCCCCAGCAGTGGGAACGTGGTGGGTCGTGATTATGATGACGATTAATTATTATAAGATAGTAAAAATAGCATTTGCGGTCACTCGAGTTTAATTTCGTTAAGGCGTTAGCGAGCTCGCGACAGAATAAAAAAAGGCGATCCGTTTACGTAATGTTAAAGTATAATTATGTGCTGTGAACTTTACGGTCCAAATTGGTAGAGGACAACATGTCACGTCTATTTGCACCTTCTGACCTTCTGCCTTCTCTCTCTCTTTCTCTCTACGCTTACTTGTTAAAGGTATTGTGCAGGTTGTGCGCGGGCTGCGACAGGTCGATGTCGATGGGCCGCGACAGCGAGTGCTCTCCGGAGAGCCGCCCCGTGGACGAGGTGTCTGAGACTAGTGTCACGTCCTCGTCTTCTAGCTGCAAGAGAAGGAGTTTTGGGTGAAGATGGAGATTGATGCCCAGTTTCACCATATCATATCACAACATTCGTTGGTGACTTTTGACACATGTAAATTTTATATGGAGATGACGTATAGACTATGATGAAACTAGCCATAAGCCTGTGTTCCCATTAGGCAAACTGTTTGTTGCCGCTACACGGGTTCGTTATCGACGCAGATAAACGTCACTATATCGCGATTCAACATAAATACGGCGCTGTGATTGGTGGAACGCGCATTAAACGAGTTTATCGACGTCGATAACGGACCCGTGTAGCCCTGCCGGTTCGCCCGTTACCAGGCGTGAATAACGCAGCAAATTCGCAATAAGACATGTGCATTTAACATTACAAAACCACTCTATTATGATGAAGTTACAACATAATTTGCATTGGCGTTTGTTCGACCTTCTTGAGAGCTAACACTGTACCATAAAATGTAAAACTAACTTAACCGCAGCGTTATCTTAGATCAAGATTAGCGTGTAAACTTAGTTGTTGAAACCATTAATTAACTTTGGTCTGTAGGTTGTTTTTATTTTTAGTGTGGAAATGTTTCCAGTATATTTTGTATTATAACTTGATTATCTCGGAGTAGATAAGGGTTCAAACCAAAGAAAATAATTAATTCTAGGTATTGAGGTTGGTTCTAAAATTTTTAATTAGCATGAAATAAATTAAGGTGGGTCAGTAGTCCAAGCCGTGAGTATGTATTAAAACTACTATAATTATGAATTTAACCCATACCTGCCGCTCATCCTCCTGAACCAAGCTCCTCCTCTTCAGCAAATCCTTGACCCCCGCGCTATTATCCGTATTCACATCTACATTGAACGTCTTCAACCTGAGCATGGGACTAGGCGAGTTATACTTATTATACGTCAAGTACTTATTGCTATTCGTATTGACGGATTCATTCTGTGGTATGGAAGCGAGTTTTGTGCTGTGTAGGTTGTCCACCATGGTGTGGAGGCTCGGTCGTGTGAATCGCTTCTTCGGTCGGACGAAGGTTCTGGAGTCGAACTTTTGTTTGTCTGGCGCGGCGACGTCATCTGGAAGTGAGGAGGTTTGGAGTTATGATTGTAGATGGACTTGGGTTTTTGAGGCATCTAAGGGCCTATGTAGTGCTATGCAGTTTCCTTACAAAAATTGCAAGGAATCTTTGTGGTGGGAAGTTAGGGGATGTCACAATCACAACTCGCAAGATTCTGTAACGAGATCTGACGTCACACAGTATTTCGTTTAAATATTGTATACCTACTCACACCTCACACCAAAAAATAATGTGTAACTAAATAACAACAAGCCTATTCTATCTGTGAATTACTCCTAGGCTGTTATTAATTAATGGCGATACCAGTAATTTCCAAGTAAAGTTAGTAAAGCATACTAAAATGTTAATGTTGCATGTCCGGAACTCAGAATGAAGGACGGACGTCGACCACTTCAGTAAACAGATAACTAATATACCAGTAGTACGGTAATTGAAGAATAAATCATTTACTATACTGAGCCAAGACAATTTGGTCTAACTACTACATTTGGGGATGATATTATGGTGCTCCTTACCTTAACATATTAAATACATGGACTGGTGAAGGCATTACCTACAGAAAAAACACTTTTGGAGCTATTTACATATTTTTTAGAATGAAAACATAGATTAGCGACGAATCTAGACTTGAGGTCAACAATAAATACCTAAATATCTAACAACCGCAAGGTCAACAAACCCATCAGGCAATATGACCATTAACAAACGTTATAAAAGCGACCTTCGCAACAAAACATAAGACTCACTTTCGTACCACTTGGTTCAGTGGTTGTGAGTGATTTATAAAGAAATCAATTTACCGGCAATTCGTTAGACTTAAATTCATGAAGAAATTGGTTTACAATTTCGTAACAAGATACCTATGGCGGTCGTATAAGCACGTTCGTATAGTTTAAAATACTTGGCCATATTGGGAGAGACATGTCGACATTTCACCATTGTACCTTTGTACAAACAAAGCGACCCAGTTTAGATTCAGATGTATCATGTATCAGGCGAAATCACTTTCTCTCGACATAATATACCTAACCCGTCACCGAAAAAGAACAAATGTATTAATCTATTGTAAGATAACAAAACCACAAATCTAATAAAAGCCAATCAGTTAGAAAACTATTTCAAAGAGAAAGGAGTTCCTTCCATATCTACAACTAAACTCAGCGCGGAAGCAAAAATACGCATCAAATTTCTCTCCTAAATTCAAAAGTAATAGGAAACAAAGACAGTTTTGCTATACCACCTCTTAGCTACACCAGCATACAGCAGACCTTCCAATGAAAACACTGCCTTAATATAAATTAGTTACAGTGCAAATTAGCACGCACATGTTAGCATCAGCTGTTTTATTGGAAAAGGAACGTCGGTTTGTATGCTAATGGAACTGTAGGTGTACCTTTCGCGATGCAATATTGAATATGTATATGGGCAGAGACATAAAGATACACTGGTAAGTAAGTAGGTCTTACATACTAGGTTTATATGAGTAGGAATTCTTAGAATTGGCATCAACGGAGGGTGGGTAAGTGAAAGGGATATGCAAATTGGCTGATGAGACCTAATTAAAGATGGCTGCTGCAGAAAGTCCTCATATGGTATTGGTTAACATGGATCAGACTCCTTTAAAACTGAGGAGTGATGTGATGACTAATTTGTAATGAGCCAATGGATGAACTGTTTAAAACAATTGCATTTAGAGTGGGACCTACGGGCCTGACGGAAAGTAATGTTTAATCTGTGCTCACGACTCACGGCTCAATCTAATCCTTTTAAAAATATAAGTAGGTACCTAACGTAGTTAATAATCTTAATTAGACATTACATAAAACTAAAGCGATTCGTCATTCCGTTCAAAGTGATAGTCGATAAAGATATTGAATAAGATAGTGAACTAGAAGGCGTTTACAGATATAATTAGACATGCATTACATCATTGCATTCAGTGCCGGGCCGCATCACAGGTAAATATAGACTGTCGCTACAAATATCTAATCCACTATGGCTAGAATGATTACAATTATTTGGGACTGAAAGAATGGGAGTGAATTTTATAGAAACATTTTTGTACTCCTCTGGGTATCATATTGACGTTATTGCCATGTTTGCATTTATTTAGCAATCGTTAGTATGTCGCCGACACGCTAAGAAGTAGAATTCTATAGAGAGAGAGAACTTAAAAAAAATGCAAATTTATTGTAAGGTAGGAACTAGCAACAATGCCTATAAAATCTAGCTTTTTAAAACAGATAGCGCAGCGCAAACCATGAAAGATCGTCATACCTATCACAACTTCTCTAGACACATGCCTACACAGGAACTGTACATAGTATTGTACATAAAGAGTGTTGACACTGACACCCATTCATGCTCGACTAGTATAGGCAAGGCCACGTATGAAGTGAAGTGAAACTATGGATGTGCAGTGTAGGAAGGCGTGTATAATCTGTCAAGTTAGAAGAAATTACTGGAGCAATACCTGCACTTTGGTTAATGATTATTTTCATTGATCAGATTGATAACGATAGCTTAATATTACTCGATCACAAAACTTGAGATGAAGAAAGATAATCAATAGCAAGTTGTTAAATTATATTTCTGACGGATGAAAAAATATACAGACACTGAAAGCAAATAAAACAGGGGAAATTCAATTGAAATGCGTCCATGTTCAGCATAGTTAGTGGGATGGGTGTCATGGGTGACAAGAAATTGTGCTCCAGTTAGGGGTCATTATATAATTTTATAAAGAAGTTTGTACTTACTTATTCTGTTTACGATAAGATAAATTATACGGTAATACCTATTAGCAAAAGGAATGAAGTTTGTTTTGGCACAGTTAACAGGAACCGACTATTAATATTTCCCGTATTCGACTTGTGTCTACCAAAATCGTATTTTAGGTAAGTATCTCCGTGGAAAATTATACAGATGTTCCTTGTCATTTATAGGTTTGTTAAGTATTTAAATAAATCCAGTATAACCAGCGCAAAATATAAATAACAAAGAGAAACCATTTAAGATTTTTGTTTACAAAACATAAGCGTCTTACGACTTAATGGTGAGTAACGGAGCGTAAACATGGAAGGTCCATCACCTAACACAATAAGAGGTGCGGTCAAAACAAATGTGTCATGATGTCATGCATCATTTGGGTCATTCAGGGAATATAAAGAGTAACTTCATAGAGACAAAATTAATCATAAATTTCGCACGGCTTGGCGCGGCGTGGTTCAAAGCAGAGAGTAACGTATACTTAATTTAGTATTCTGGGGTTGGCAAACGTAATGGGACAACCCCTTAGGGGTTACCTTACATTTAGGGGTTACCCCTAGGATTGATTCTTACCAGGAAACCAAGATATACTGAGGAAAAACGAACAAACGAGAGTTGTCGTGTAATCGGCACGTTTAATACAGAAGCGGGTAGCAGAATGCAATAGGCTAATAGGATAGCCTATACCTAGGGATACGTGATCTGTCTTTCTATTATGATAATTTTGCTAAAGATAAGATGACAAAGAAATATTGCGTTCCCAGTTCCGCTATTTATTTAAGAGTTTCGCGAATATTAATGATTAATATCAATCACAATCCTTGCTGAATTAATTAATGGCCTACTTCCGAAAAAGTTGCTGAGATAACGGGTTTCTTTCTTTCAGAATTTAAAAGTCCGTTACATTACAACGGGACAGGTTTGGACAGGTCACAGTGATTCTCGTTTTCACAAATTAATACGACGCGTTAGGTCAAAGGTCAATTTTAAATTAATCGATTAGGAGAGAATTTATGCGTAAAACGTTATCGCCATTCTTGCCTGAAAATATTTTTAAAACTGACTGAGTAAGGTATTTTACCGATTTTTAAGACCATTTTCAAGTAAAAATTTTTAGGTAACCTACCTGCTTACTAAATTAAGTACTTTTAAGAATTTCAAAAATCGTGGTTAAGTACTTAGCTTCTCATAAATATACTAAAATGCAACAAATACCTATACTAGCTTTGTAAGTAGCTACAAAGCTTATTAGGCGCATCACATGGACAATGAGTGGAGTTATAAATTTCAGTTTAGCGCCTATCTCATTTACCAACCAAGAATAATATAATCTTTAAAATATCCTGAAATCTTTTAGGCTTACTTTCAAGAGTTGTGTAACTCAATAACCAAGTTGCATGTAAATAGTGCAGTGCTATTTAATAACAAGAATTCATGCAGCTGCAACTGTTACTAATCCAATAGTGTTATCATAAAAATGAGAACCATTTGACGCATGATGCAATATATTGTGTACATTTTAATAGGTAGTAGGAACTTAAATACGACGACCGAATGGCGTAGTGGTTAGTGACCCTGACTACTGAGCCGATGGTCCCGGGTTCGATTCCCGGCTGGGGCAGACATTTGTTTAAACACAGATATTTGTTCTCGGGGTCTTGGATGTGCCCGTAAAATGGCAATAGGCCCGCCCCCTATTACATTGGGACTAACATACACTCTGTCGAAAAGTGGGTGCAGCAATGCACCTCTGCCTACCCTGCAAGGGAGTACTTTAGTACAAGGCGTGAGTGCGTGTTTTTTTTTTTTTTAGGAACTTAAATACCTACATTAGAAACTTGTGGCCATATTAATGATATGTTTATTTCTCAATAAAAACATCTGAATCAGGCATTGGTCATCTGGACTTACTTGACTAAGGGTGCTTACATAAAGAATTGGGTTCCCTGCATCTACCTGTACCCGTAACCTAATTATGCGAAAGCACTCATGACATTAAAAAATCCGGGAAATGCTCCGTGAGTGATGGTTTTTTGCATAATCAGGTTACTGGCACAGGTAGATACAGGGAACCCGATTCTCTATGTAAGCACCCCAACTTTAGATTTAGACACTTAGCTGATAGTGCCTTCATGAGTAAGGTAAAGGAGATGTGGCTTTAGATGGAAGTGGCCCATGTCCAGCAGTAGAGTAATTTTAGTTGATGATGATAATGAACCTGGTTTTGTGGATATATCAGTAGCAATATGATTCAATGAACAAACAAAGGGAGACAGTCTGAGCAGAGGCATCAACTGTAGCTTATTTTTTATTTATTTAATTCTTTATTGCACAAATACAAGAAATACATGTACAATAAGTGGGCTTAATGCTACGAGCATTTTCTACCAGCCATGTGATATGCTTGGTTTTGGTGCACACAAAATTGAAAATACTATAATTATAATACTATATTATAAATTTAGCCATACCATGTCATTGAAAATACAAAAAAAAAATGGTTGGTACTTACTTTGAAGAATATTATCAAGCAGGGAATATAGTTCTGATTCTTCCTTCAAATAATCATTATCATCAACAGGCCAGTCACAGGACAGATTCCAATCAATAATGTCGACTTTGTCCCCAGAATCTTTTGGTACTATGAACAACCTGAAAAAAAAAAAAATAATGTTAAAAGGACATTCTATGAATGATTCTGGGTAAATTCATTAATTTGTAACTAATTTGTAAATAGACATGAACAGAGTGGGACAGTTTAACAATTTACTTATTTGTCATCATATTCACTGAATGTTTAATGTTAAGTATAAATAACAAACCGTCAGCCAACAATCAGAGATAACATTAATAATCTTATCAATTTATGGAACATAAAAATTGTGCACTAATAAAGCATCCTTGTTTTCACATTTTATTTCTTTGAAGATATTGGAATATGTTATTGTAGTTGCAGTCTGCAACTGTATGCAGGATATGCAGCTACTTACCTATACATACAATAACCACATATTTGAAAGTTTAACCTTTACAATACATATTTTTTGTTATTGTCTCACAGTAACTTAATAACTGACCTTTGTATCTAGGTTTCAACTATGATGAAATATCATAATTTATATGCAGCAGCAAGCCAGACTGCAACAGTTGGAGAAGGAAATGGAACAGTCTGATAGGACAGACATTTGACCCACTAACAAAACACCTGAGTAAATGTTCACACGAGACATACACATCCTGTGCAAGGCGTTCAACGTGTACTCACCACGTCTGATCATCCGAGAGGTCCAGAGAATCCACGTCTATCAGCTCACAATCAATCATATCTTTGTTTATATTTTGATCAATCTGATTCATAATACCAGTAAAGTCGAAACATCAATTTGGCACATAAACACGAGTCACATGTAAAATTTAAACAAGAACTACATTTGATAAAGGTAATAATATAAATATGTAAAAGAAAAGAGTGTTATTAAATACGAAAGGAGTAACACGAAAATGTTCGAGCGAGTTTTCAGTTTTTGTAATTTGACAGATCACCAAATGCCAAAAATAATGAAAGGAAATATGAAGGAAATCAAGAACGGTCACTTCCATAGACAAAGACCCTGTTGGGTAGGTGATAAAAATAACACAATGTCAATATCCAGGAAATTATTATTCTGAGCAATAGTCCTTTGAAAACTAAATACAAATTTATTAACCACTGCAGTGTTATTCATTAGGTACAAAAGACCTATTTTATGTGCTTTTGGCTGTGTAGAACATGGTAGATTGGAGAGAAAAGGCTAGAGGAAGGGAGAGATTAAAGCTCTTATCCTTTCTTAAGTTTATCTTCACGCTGATGAGTAGGTTATTCTTCTGAAGGTTGTGACACTTTTATATGGCAACATTAGATTGACAGTTTTATTTTATCCTCTATGACAATGTCAAAGACATAGACAATCCCTCCTCTACATTGTCTATTCCTTTTGTCTACGGACACGTCGTGAGCACGTTGTTTTCTCGCGTTTTCGCGTAGATTATTTAGAAATAATCCACAAAAATGTCGTCCCACTTAAACTGGATGATTATCCGCAACAACAACGCCTTCATCGTGAAGAAGCGTGACATCAAGAAGCCGTTTAGCAAGGAGCCCAACAATGTGACTAACCTAAGCTCGTACAGATACAACGGCCTCATCCACAAGAAGGCCGTCGGCGTGGTTGAGAACCCGGACAGGAAGGGATTCACAGTGGTCACCAAGAAGGCCAAGGCCACCAACAAGCCAGTGAAGAACATTGTGCGCCGTTCCTTCAAAACCGGCGCGAGGAGATCTCTCTTCAAAGTCAAGAGGTTGCTGAAAGCCAACCACTACCGCACCGACTTGACCAAGGCTACCCTCCGCCGCGCGTCTGCCATCCTCAGGTCCCAAAGGCCCATCAAGGCGAAGAAACCCAAAGCTGCCGCCGCCAAGACCGAATAAGATGTGTATGTAAGCTGACAATAAAAACTATAAAATCTGTCCATGTCTTTGCTTTGACTTTCCAACCTATAAACAGATTTTAAATTAAATAATATTACTTACAGGGTACACCGAGTGCACAGATTTGTTAGGTCTAGGCTAGATATATCTGCAATAATCATGAAATTCATAGATTTCTAGGAATTTGGGCAGGATACAGAGAAGTGAAGTAAAATTGAGAGGTTATAAAAGATCAAATTTCAGAAGTTTGTTTTTGTAAAATTATGCAATTTATTCTCCTCACAGGCTCCCGTAGATGCAATCATAGTTGGCTGAAGTTTTTTTAAGTTAGTTTAAATTTTTACCTTATTCTATATTTTTAAAGCTTTTTAACAGGTAAATACTCTAATGGAGATAATATATTGGAGCTGAACTAGTCGCTTACACCCAATCATGATCCTAATAGGGATATGGACTGATTATCAATGAAAACTCTAGAATTGTGATATCAATCTTATATTGAATAATATAAACAAACCATGATTGTACAACACAATTAGTGTGAAATGAGGTGTATGATTGTGTCGTGAAAAATCAAATGTCTACAAGGATTTATTTTTGTTAAAAACATAAAAGTTCATAATAGTGTGTTCCTTCCTACAATAATGATTGCTAACATTTTTATAATCATCACAAGCACAAAAAAATCCATGGCTGCCAAGACTACCCCAAGGAGTGCCATAACTATACCTGGCCATGTAGCACAGGGCGCTAAGAAGACATGACAAAAGGTCTCCGTCGTGCTCACTCTTGAGGCTGCACTATGTGAGTGATGGCAATGCAAAACTTTTGCTACGTCTTAAATGCGCCCCGTACTAGCCCTTCTGGTCTTCCTCATCCAGCCACTACCTGCTAACTGTCTACGGTCAATGGTCCATTAGGCTGGATGGCACATCCACAATGCCTTATTAGTTCAGTTCAGTTTTTAGAAGGAATTTTTGTTGTCATTTAGAAAGTTCTCTTTATTTTTTAGAGTTGTTTAGCCAAACATTGTGCATGGACTTTATCACATCATAAATTTTACAGTATAATACACTGCCTACAAATACATAGTGATTGTGAATACACTATTTACAAATGGGTAAGTATCACAAACGCTACTTATTTCAACTTACAGCATATTCTATTCAAATCCTTTTATTGTTAGATATGCAATATTTTAAAGTGTGAATCAAAAACTGTAGTAGGTAAGTGATAGATATTTACTTTCAAATGAATTGAATCATTCAACATGTTGAATAATCTTATATACCTACATAGGTAAGAAATTATAGAAATAAAAACATTATACCGACACGCCATCTATATTGATATTCATATAGATTTTGTTTAAAAGTATAAAACTCAATAGATGGCGGTAATAGGACTTTTCAATATAGATCTAAAACGATTTCTAATGCTTAAGAAAATAAATGGGTAAATATTTTTAACAGCAGAAATGGACTTTACATTAAAATGTATTTTGGACAAACATGTTACAATATACTTCCATAAATAATAATAATTAGTATGAACCAAACTCATAACAATACTGGATCTTGTGCAGAATAGTATGGCCAATCTAGTAGGTATAATAACTTAATAAAATGTCACTGGTGAAACCTATGTTCAAAAATTGTAATGATCATGAAGAAGTGGTGTAGGTAATGGTAAGTATTACAATTTATATAATAAAGTACAATAAGTGTTAAGTATGGCCATGAAAGATGAAGATACAAGAAGCTTCAGGTATAAAATACATTAGACGTGAAAAACAAAAGGCACAACATTCATTTTAACCTATTACCAAAGGCACATTAAATCTAAATTCATATTTAATCTGAGGGATGATTCCGGATCTATAGCGCTCTGGGTACTGATGGGTAGAATATAAGGGTGCTTACATAGAGAATCAGGTTACCGGTAGGAGGATACCTACATACCAGAGGCGCGAGCATAGGATTCGATGCTATTTTCGAATCTACACGAAGGGTCTCTTTTACTAAACGCTAAACGTATTTAAATCAAATTTTAAATACATTTTGTACTAACTGACAGACGTATGACAGGCTACTAAATACGTTTAGCGTTTGGTGAAATTCCACATAACATATGGAAAAACAAATGTCACTTTTGGAACTAATTTTGCCTTACATTTTGACAGTGACAGTTGACGATGCGCAACGTTAACGGAGGATCGAAACTTGTGCTCACGACTCTGTACCGCTACCGATAACCTGATTATGCGAAAGCGCCCACTGACAGATTTAAAAACCGGCCAAGTGCGAGTCGGGCTCGCGCACAAAGGGTTCCGTAGCAGCAAATATAATATTACAGTTAAATCAACCTATCTCAAAAACTATAAGAGATACTTTGATCAAACCAAAAATCGTTGAAAGAGTTAATTAGCATGCATCACCTCTATTTTTTTTAGAATTTTATACCCCGTAGTTATAAAAATAGAGGGGGGGGGACATACTTTTTACGACTTTGAGAGCTGATATCTCAAAAACCGTTCACTTTAAGAAAAATGTTTTTTAGAAAACTTTATATCATTTTAAAAGACCTTTCCATTGATACCCCACACGGGTATGTACATCGAAAAAAAAAATTTCATCCCTCAGTTACATGTATGGGGGGCCCCACTAGGGCATGCAATACCGCAATACCGGTATTGCGTAATACCGGGATCCCGGACAAATCCACGCTTTTTTCAATACCGGTATTGAAAGTTAATACCGGTATTGAAGTAATACCGGAATCGGACATTTTTTAGGCTATAAATCAAGCGATTAAGATATAGTTAGCCCTGTGCTCCCATATACTATGAAAGTCCACTTGTTTTAAACCGTTACATGCGGTTTTTGGCCTTTGGAAACCTACTTGTTGTCCATGCGTTCTAAAATTTTAACTCTAATACTCAATTCTCGTAAAAAATATTACATTATACAGAATTTGATTGCTTTTTCTTGTTTTATTTTGCCCTATACGACCTTTAAACAAAATATATGCCATTTATAACAAGGAAGTCTAATACCGGTATTAATACCGGGATCCCGGTATTGAGTGCTAATACCGGAACTCAATACCGGTATTGAAAATATTACCGGTATTGCATGCCCTAGGCCCCACCCCCAATTCTTTTTTTTACTATTTAGTGTCATATTTTTGTAGCGGTTCATACAACACATATTCCCATCAAATTTCATCACTGTAGTACTTATAGTTTCCGAGTAAATCGGCTGTGACAGACGGACATGACGAAACTATAAGGGTTCCGTTTTTGCCATTTTGGCTACGGAACCCTAAAAATCCGGGAAATGCTCCGTTGAGCGCTTTTACATAATCAGGTTACCGGTACAGGTAGATACAGGGAACCCTATTCTCTATGTAAGCACCTTATTCCTTACGGCATTTTAACTATGCTGGGTCATACAGGTAAGATGTATATGTCGCAGGCATCTGGTTTAATCTCCTGTTTGATTGAACCACTAGCCCGTTCATTGGATGGCGCTATTCAGTTGTATGACTAAATGACAACTCGTCAAGTCGTTGATTGTAACGTTCGACGTCTTGACTGAACGTCATTCAGCGGAGTCGTTGAATGGGATATAGTATAGCAACTTTGTAATGTCTGGTTAGGGTGAACATGACCAGACAAGAGTCAACAAAAAGACTATGTTACAAAGCTCTTATCTCACAAATTAACTAAACAATAACAATAAACGTACCTTCATATTGTTGTTTATAATTATCCAGTTACGCTACAACTTTTTCTTTGAAACTATCCGCCCGCGGCGTAATAATAGGTAAATCCACTATTTTAACACAAATAACACACTTTAAAGCTAATTTATTTGCAAAAAACTAACAATATAGGTGCTTTTTGTGTCAGCTGTTAGCTGTTAGACGCCATATTTGTTTGGTTCACCACCTGACTGATTTTAAGTCAGCTAACTAGTTGGACGTTTTGTGACGCTTGTGCAATCAACGTTCGGCCTAGTCATACAACTAAGCAGCGTCATCCAATGAACGGGCTAGCGGTTCAATCAAACAGGAGATTAAACCAGATGCCTGCGACATATACACACTCTATTATAATATCCCCCTTCGCCATTTTTACGTATGTATAGTAGTTTCATCATTGTTTAATCATCTGCTTTTTATTTAATTCAATTTCAATTAATGTTTACAATAGTGTCCGCTAGAGGCGCTGCTAGTTAATGTATGAAAAACCCAAATATCAAACAAAGTTTTCATAAACTACAACAGTAGGTAAGTAGTACACCAACTCTGGTGCTCTAGGTTTATCTACTTGTTTGGACCAAACTGTACCTAACCTAGGTACAGTTTGGTCCAAACAAGTAGATAGATACACCTAAAGTTGGCAGCCTTTGTACCTTGCCTCTGCCAACCTTTTAAAGTAGGTAGTTTGACCGTGGTTTGACCATTGACGAAAGATTCGTCATTGGGTTTAAACCATAGACTTAAATATTACTTGTTTGGATAGAAGGACAGAAGCACACTGCACATTACAGATATACACTGCTTTTATAATTTATTTGCCTTATTTTGTGACTTTATAAACACCCAATGCTCTGAATACAGTTACTAACAGATACAATTGTTACTAAATATAGGAATACACGATTAATTACTCATGTAATATTAACTATGTGACAACTTTTATAATTAAAATTATTTGGAGTTGGTTGACATCATTGTTTGTAGCTGTATTTAGAACAATACTTAAAATATTTTTTCTAATTGAACGATATTACTAAGTTGTGAGATTTTGTAAGTGACGATAGTGAAAATTTAGATGAGATAACTTCACAGTTAAAAATTATTAAATACAATTATTATGATAAGTGTATTGCGAAATATTTACATTATACTATACATATTTATAAGTATAGATACTTTTTGTAATTTGCAAAAGGTGCAATATACTATAAGTAGAGAGCCACACTAGTTTTCAGTATTTAGCATGTATAGCATGTATGGGCTTGATTTATTTGAGCAGCTATTTTTTTAATGATCTCCATATTTGTGAAATTTGTATGAGAATATATATTTATGAAGTACATTATCAGCAGTAATATTCAATATTGATTACAGATATGAAATCTAACATGTATATAAATATATAATTAATTAAATATTCATCTACCACATTTATTTCCTACGAAAAGCTCTTTTACACTGGCGTTATTATCAGTTTTTTATTATTAATTTTACACGTTTTTTATGTTTCATATTTTAGCTAGCTAAACACATAACCTAAGTTTAGGCACACATTTAATTAATGTCTATTATCTATAATCATATATTTTATTAGTGCATACAGTTCATACACGTTGCGTTCGTTAGTGAAACACAAAAAAGTGAAAAGGCAGTGGACGAATGTTATTGTCTACTTATTAAAAATAAATGTTCTAATTGCGTTATTAGAAAATTTACATAAGGTTTTTTTTTTATATTTCGCCAATCAGATGTTAAAAAAATATTTTTTGCCATATGATTTTAAAAAATCCGGAGATGAATAATATTTTTTCGGTTGAACCACTAGATAAGTTACACCCGTGTTATACATATAATTATAAAACATTGTGTGAGGTTTGTAGTTAATTCGTGTAACTATTAATTATTAAATTTATTCAATTGGCAGTTTGTTATTATAACGTTCATTTAATTAACAACTACGGTTACTAATTACAGTATAAAATGAAGTACTTAAGTGTTCAAAACTACAAAAAAAAGTCTACGACCCATGATAAATGAATGAGAAATGTTAACTACTTATTTATCTATTCACATTGTCAATACGTAATACTGAGCCGGCATAACACATGGCATCAAACAGATCTTATATCTAAAATTGTTAAGTCTTTGACCAAAAGTGTTTTCTCGACTTTTATTCAAAGACTTTTCGTGGGACTACGTAGGATGTATAGATCGATAGATGTCGAGTTGTTGAGCTTTCGGCTTTTAATTACCCCTTTTGAAAAGCTTTTTGTGACATAAAACATATGATATGAAAGCTTACTCAAATACAAAATAAGTACAGTATTTTACATTAAATTGCGAAACGAAAATGACTAGGATATTTAACTAATACAATACCTTACAATTAGTTATGTAAACTACCACACTTTATCAATATATCTAATTCAAAATAATACTATTACAAACAATTTGTACCAAATATATTAAAGTAGACAACGATTTCACTTTTATAGTGACATAATTATAAAGCAGAATTCTAGTTAGCTTCACTCAATCAAATATGATTTTTATGTACCTGAGTACATTACTTCTTTGAATCAACATATGAGAGTTCATTGATTTAAAAGTAAATCTAATGAATCAATTATTATTGCCTCTACAAATGATTCACATCATTGATATAAAAAGTAAAGACAAAATATTGTGCGAAATATAGGTACATAGGTTAATAATAGATAACTATAACTCTGGTTTTAAAAAAACTAAAATCTACCCATTCAATTGCTATTGAAGCTCCAGTTTCCAGCTTCCTGACTCACATTTTGTAATGTAATACAAATTAATAATAAGTATATCAATTATTCAACGCTACCGCTATTCTAACAGTAAATGCCACAAAATGCTAAAATACAACCAATGTCACAAATTTATAACAAGCACCAAAATAATTATATGTATGTGCGCTTAGCCTCAAATATAATCTTATTTTATTTTATAAAAATAATCATGGAATGTCAAAACATAACCCTGATTAGTCACTGGACCAAAGGAAAAGGCAAATTTACTATAACAGTAATTAACGATTCGATCATTACAATGATGGTCATCACTTCGCATTAACATAATCCCCCAAATTCAGTTTACAAGAGCTTGCAAGCGTCATCATGAAACTCGAATTATGACTTTCGAGTATAACGATGACGCTTGCAAGCCTCTTGTAAAGAGACAGTTACAAGTCTGTGGTTTTTTCTATAAATTCAGGGGTAAGTCTCTAATATTTGAGGTAAATCCGAGCATTATTTGGTCCTGCAAGAGCCTCTAATGCATATTTTTTACAATAAATACCACAAAAGGGAATGTACCATTTTCATATCACGAAATCAATTAGGTGTAAATACAATTAACTGATGTTTCAATCAACGAGAGCTTTAAATTCCTCAGAATTTCAACATCAGAATAAACACCCACCCAAAAAATTCACTCGCAAGCCAACTTACTATCAAACGAACTGAGCGCGATCCCGAAAGCCTGCAAGGCACACATGGGATACCTATAGTCCATAGTAAACACATCCTCAGCTATCCTCCCAAACTGCATCACCACATAATCGGGCTCCGAATCGTGTACCACCTGGAAATTCTTCACACTAGCCTGAGTGACTCTGCCGTGGAAATTTAGGACATAAGACTGTGTTTCGTCGTTCCATACGGGTGTTTTGTTGTGTAGTACGACTATGTCGTCTAGGTTTTGGCTCTTCCATCGTTCTAGGAGTGTTTCGCTGTCGTCGTGAGGGGAGATGGTGACTCTTTGGCGGTCGGGGGTCATGCCCGGCAGGATCACCGTCATCTTGCGAGGCCCTTTGAAGCCGAGGACGTTGGTGTCCTGTGAAGGTAGTAGTTGGATTTAAGTTTGTGGTAAAGTTAATATATTTTCGTAACGATCAGGATTCCTTTCCTTTACATACAAAAACCCTAACACCACATCTGTCTGTATTGTATACTCAATGTATCTAGGTACTCATAAAAGCCCTTACACCTTATCTGCCTTGCCTACTAATATAATATGCCTTCATACACCGTCTGTCTTGTATAGTCACATAAACGTTTACCCCAATAATTTTATAACTTATATAGGGTTTATGAGAGGTTTTTACAACAGAGAGAAACACACGAAACTCTACTCTTTGTGTTAGTCCAATAATCGAAATTCCTGTATCACATTAACGTTTGTGTACGTCTTACGAATCGAGTGTAAGTTCTATGAATACGTGGTTTACTCTAAAGTCTGTTTTTAAACTCAGATCTGAGATTGAGAGAGATAAAAAAACAGACCGTACATCAGTCTACTCACATAAACCACTGCAGCCAGCTCATGCCTAGTATTCCTGGACTCGTCATGTTTCTTCCACGCCTTCCCGTTGTCATACACAGTGAAGGCCGTGCCCAGCAGGTTGGACCTCAGCTTGCCTGCGAAGCTGTCCGCGTGGCGGGTCAGCTCCGTCGGGTCGGTTGAGATTAGGTAGTTGGATGTGGCGGACTTCTTGCGTTTGCGACCTGTGGGAGATAAGAGTTTTGTGATTTGTGATATAGAGTTGGAAAGACAGAGAGATAAAACGGCTAAATTTCTTGCTATAATGCGCGTAGATAATTAATCAATAACAAAATGGCGACTACTGTGTAGTAGAGTGAAAATGGGCCTACAAACCGGACGAGATAAGTTCAGTCCATCCGCCATATTAATTTATTGTCTCTTTATCTACGCGTTTATATGTAGATCGCATTATAACCAATCACAGCCGCAAGAAAGGACAGATCCTGTCAAAATAGGGGATTGTAGTGTAGCTGCCTACAAATGACAGCTATGTTTTTAATTTCTACTATAAAGCACACCGCGTCGTGGTCACCACCGGGCTACACGTGTTTACGCGCCCCAGAAGACCATGCATGTAGTGTAATACGTATTTACGCGCATCTACCGATATCACAAACTGTCTTACGGGTCCTAAATTGGCAACTGCTATCTCAACAAGAGCGCACAATTTGACAGGATCTGTCTATTCTGACAGCGGCATAGCCAATCATAGACGGAGGAAATGACAGCTTCTGTTTCTATTTTGACAACGGTAAAACTACGCGATTATATACAGATTGCGGCGAATCGCTCTATACCTATAAATGACACCCGTCACATTAAATCACTCACCGGCCAACAGAAACACCTTCTTCCCGTAGTCCTTCTCTAGGTGCAGGAAGTAGGTCGGGTAGAAGCCGCGGTCCATGCCCTTGCGGTCGCGCACGATGCGGCACTTGTACAGCGCCGCGTCGGGGTCACCACCGGGATACACGGGTTTACGCGCTTTGGGACACCGTGGGTGTAGTGGATATAGTGTAATACGTCACAAACTGTCGCACAGGTCCTAAATTGCCTAATTTTACCGCGCTATCACAAAAATAGCGCAAAATTTGAGGAGCTGTCTAATTTGACAGGAGCTGTCTAATCTGACAGCGGAATAAACAATCCCAGCCGCAATAAATTACAGCTTTGCGGATTGCGGCCAATCACCATCACTGACTTGGAATTTTGTAAGAATTTCCACTCACCGGCCAGTAGAAACACCTTCCCATAGTCCTTCTCTAGATGCAGGAAGTAGGTCGGGTAGAAGCCGCGGTCCATGCCCTTGCGGTCGCGCGCGATGCGGCACTTGTACAGCGCCGCGTCGGGGTCACCACCGGGCTACACGTGTTTACGCGCATCCGGCGATCGTGGGTGTAGTGTATATAGTGCAATACGTGTATCCGAAACCTGTGTTATTGCCTAGTGGATCTAACTATATGACAAACCGTCGAACGGGCGGTAAATTGCCTAATTTAAATGATATATCTAGAAGAGCGCACAATTTGACAGGATCGGACTAATTTGACAGGATCTGACTAATTTGACAGGACCTGTCTAATTTCACAGGAGCTATCTACTTTGACAGCAGCTGTCTAATTTGACAGCAGCTGTCTAATTTGACAGGAGCTGTCTAATCTGACAGCGGCATAGCTAATCACAGACGAAGGAAATGACATCTCCTGTCACGATTGTGACAGCGGTAAAACTACGCGATTGCGGTGAATCGCTCAATATATCTACATATAAATGACATCCGTCCTATCTATTCACTCACCAGCCAACAGAAACACCTTCTTCCCGTAGTCCTTCTCTAGATGCAGGAAGTAGGTCGGGTAGAAGCCGCGGTCCATGCCCTTGCGGTCGCGCGCGACGCGGCACTTGTACAACGCCGCGTCGGGGTCACCACCGGGATACACGTGTTTACGCGTAACCGGTCACCGTGGGTGTAGTTGATATAGTGTAATACGTGATTACGCGCCTAAGATACCAGCTGTGTTATTATCTAGTGGATCTATCGATGGCATAAAGTGACGCAGGGGTTCTAGATTGCCTAATTTTACGGCTATTACAGCAATAGCGACAAATTTGACAGAAGCTGTCTAACAGCAGCTATCTCATCTGACAGCTGAATAACCAATCCCAGCCGCAAGAAATGACAGCTACTCTCTTCTCCGACTCTGATGTATGTAGGAATCTATTTAAATGTCCACTCACCGGCCAACAGAAACACTTTCTTCCCATAATCCTTCTCTAGATGAAGGAAGTAGGTCGGGTAGAAGCCGCGGTCCATGCCCTTGCGGTCGCGCGCGACGCGGCACTTGTACAACGCCGCGTCGGGGTCACCACCGGGATACACGTGTTTACGCGTAACCGGTCACCGTGGGTGTAGTTGATATAGTGTAATACGTGATTACGCGCCTAAGATACCAGCTGTGTTATTATCTAGTGGATCTATCGATGGCATAAAGTGACGCAGGGGTTCTAGATTGCCTAATTTTACGGCTATTACAGCAATAGCGACAAATTTGACAGAAGCTGTCTAACAGCAGCTATCTCATCTGACAGCTGAATAACCAATCCCAGCCGCAAGAAATGACAGCTACTCTCTTCTCCGACTCTGATGTATGTAGGAATCTATTTAAATGTCCACTCACCGGCCAACAGAAACACTTTCTTCCCATAATCCTTCTCTAGATGAAGGAAGTAGGTCGGGTAGAAGCCGCGGTCCATGCCCTTGCGGTCGCGTGCAATGCGGCACTTGTAGAGAGTGCCGTGTCGCGCCGGGGTCACTACGAAGGCTTCTACTGCGCCTTCGATGGAACCCTCGATCTCCGCCTGAGAAAGAAATGGCGGCCATGTTGAACTTGTGGATGATATAGGGAGGATTTAGAGCGCGTGCTTGTAGATTAAGGGGCATAGCATAGCGCGCACCAATGGCATCGCGCAGTTTTGACACATTCCAACCGTTCCTAAAAGAGACCTACAAAGTGACATTGGAACAACATAAGGTGGAGACAAAATGATATTATAACCCAACTAATGCCCGATATCACACAACACTTTCTAATGAGTAACTTTTGCTCTATGACAAATAAGAAGGCGAGTCGCGCGCGATGCGGCACTTGTAGAGAGTGCCGTGTCGTGCCGGGGTCACTACGAAGGTTTCTACGGCGCCTTTGACGGAACCCTCGATCTCCGCCTGAGAAAGAAATGGCGGCCATGTTAAACTTGTGGATGATATAGGGAGGATTTAGAACGCGTGCTTGTTGTGATAGACGAATAGCGGTCGAGGGGCATAGCGCGCACCAAAGGCGTCGTGCGAATTTGACACATACCCCCGCACCTAAAACGAGATTTAAAGAGTCTTGTTGGTACAAATACAAGGCGGAGGTAATATGGTATTTTAACCCGAATGATGTAAAGGACTTCGTCAGTTAGAAAGAGCGAATGAACCGACTAAAATTTTTATATCTAGTTTTGTTTCTCCCAAGTATTGTTACGTACGTTGTAAAAACGTTGCATTGGATGAAAAAGCAAAGCAATAAGTCGGAAGTGTAGGTATGCTTTGTGCATAGTCTACAAAATATCTATTTTAAAGTGGTTTAAAGTGTGCGTAAACATTCGTATACCGATGCTTCCAACTAATCATACTCTGTATCATTGAATTAATTTACTTTACTTGGAATTGAAAACTGATCAACATATTAATTAAATCTATTACCATCGTAAGTGATCAATATAAAGTTTATTGACATCGGGTCGCAAATGGATTAAATATTTATTGACGAGGCAACATGTGAGCAAATTATTATCTATTTACCATCTAAATTTCATTATTGAAATGAATTAATTACTTAAAAGCAACTTCAGCAAGTCATCCAAGCGCGGATAAACATAAAATAAAAGTATGGAAGTTTGTTACTCTTTCACGGGAAAACGGCTACTTAAAAAAAAAAATTTTTATGAAATTTGGCATCTCGTAGGTTTCCACGGGATACCTTACATCATGCCCCGCACCTGTACGCGGTAAGAGCTCATGACCGCTACCAGCGATGCAGTGTCATTGGCTCAGTTCTGGGCATGTAGGTATTATTTAGCGACTTTGTTGGTTTGTCGTCGACACGATAAGAAGAGTCACAGTATACGTATTTTAATTCAGGTAGGTAGGTTACGTTTACGATATAAGTAGATTTTAAAAGTACTTATCTCTGAACGAATAACACTAAAGTCATCAACCAGCCTTATTATTGGCCCATTCACAAGCCATCACCATCCACCATCAACCCAAGCTCTCACCTGATTGGGCGAGCCGTCGCTCCTTACGCTCCGATTGGCGGAGTTGAGCGGCGCGACGGCTGCGTCTGCGCAGACGTCGTCTGTGCTCGCGTCTCGCGCCATGCTTGTGACCGGCACGCTTTCTTCTTCTTCTTCACCACTGTGCACCCCGTCGCCCACTGTCAGCACTTCTATCTGGTTTCCAAGCTCTGTGGGAGGAATGGGAGAGTTTTAGTGTGGTTTTCTCAGTTGAGGGTGTTCTATTCTATTGTGGGTTGACTGCAAGGGATGAGACATGATGCCATAATCTCTAGGGTTGGAACGGTGACTGGGATGATTTTAGATTTTTGAGCTTTAATTTATAGCTATTGAATGAACTTTTCCGTTGTGTTACACCCGTTACTTCCTGCTCTCTGAACCTCATGAAGGTTGACTGCAAGAAAATGCTTTGAGTAGTAAGCCCATCCGATTGTACGAGAAGACTTTTGTTAATTGTGCAATAAGTATTAATAAACGCATACATTCAAAAATATAGCCGGAAATAGTCATGAAATCGGGGGATCTTTTAGACAGACATTCACATAGCAAACTTATAACACTGTAATTTAAGTAGCAATTAGGTACATTGATATTCATAGGTACGGTTGAACAGGCATTCAAATTACGAACACATGGAGCGATTAGATTACTGAGCCTAGAAAATCGATAGTTCAATAAGTAAAGTACGATCTGCAAAAAAGATAGCGAAAGTTCCATAAAAAAAACAAAACTCATAGCCTTATCAGTAGAACAAATCATACTCACAGCCACTCTTTGAAATTATTATTTAAACGGTGACGGCATGATTTTTATAACTCAGATTCTCTTTTATCCAAAGACAGAATCAAATATGTATTTAGTAGGTTGTATTAAATTTCTATAGGATATCGTGTTTAGTCAGCAACTGAAGCTAATCTGTCCGGCTGTTCCAGCTCTAGAGTTAATCACCAAAAAGTAGAACAATAATATTTTTTTTTGCTGACCGTACCCATGCATCATTAACACCAAGACTTACTCATAGCTAATAGGCACAAGGCAAGGATACTCGGTAATGTTGGTTCTACTAATGACTCAGCTATTCGCCCCCTTACTCACTGTGTGGATTGTTATCGTAACTTTGACCTACTTTAGTAAGAAGTATTCTATTCTGTTTAGTTTAGAAAACATTCCTTCGATGAGTTAGTAAAATAATTACGATTATTGCGATTATCATCCAACATGTAGGAAGTGTATCTTAATACAATGGTGTCTATTCTTCGTTTCGTTTCAATCAGGTTTTCTGTCGAAATTTTACATTATTATATGTAATTAAAATAGTATACAGAAAAATCGCTTCTCACGTATGCTTGTATGTGCATGCTTATAGATCTTTAAAACAACACAATGGAAATTAATGCATACGAAGCCGCAGGCAAAAGCTAGCTCTATTTTGTTTGGGACTGTTTGGGATGTAATGGAGTGTTGTTTATTTGACGTAAAATATTACAATTATTTGTCGAAAGCCATAATATTACTATTTCACAAAGGCCCCGCCACTAAGAAAGAAAGATGTTTGTCAAATATTGTATATCATCGCTACGCTCGTTACTGCACGTACCGAAGTTCATAGCCCTACATATTTCAGTGGAGTTTCAGGGTGTTCCAAATCGATAGGTACTCACGAAGGTCGTTGGTAGGCTCGTCATCTAACTAAAGGTAAGCGTCCAACTATCGGTATCTTACGTATCGCAACAAACGGATTTTTATAGATGTTTGGAGAAACGGGGTCGGCAATGCCGATGACGTGGACGCACTTGTGTGAATTTCTATACAAAGAATACTGAAAGCTATGGCTCAGTTTCACATTTGAGTAAATCTACCTAAGCTTGAATCAGCCAATCACAGCGCTGCATTCCATATTCAAACTCTTCTTATCTTGATATTCTTAACTGTGAAACTGGGGGTGTGTGTCCGTTGCGTGCGACCTTTACAGCAAACTAGATGACATTCATCACTCGGTATGACACTAATGTGCCTACTGCCAAATCAGAGTGCCTGCAATACGAGTAGTTGAAGAAGGGTTGTTTGTACACGAAACTCATAAATTATATGTATTTAGGGGAATTCCAAGGCAAAGAGAAGTTGTTGCTAAAAAAAAGGTTGAGGGCAGATATTTTGTTGTGTGAATTGTAATTTCTACATTTAAACTTTGGAGTTACAAATACACAGAAAGTGAATTTAAGAATCAGCTCATCAGCTAACAGGACCAATAATCATGATCATCATCACAACCCCACATGCCTCAGCGCACAGGTCTCCTTCCAATGAAACAAGGGTTTTAGGCCTAGTCCACCATGCGGGCCTGGTGCGGATTGATGGATAACAGTAATATGAAGTACTAATACATCTTTTTTTTATAGCCTATTTGTTTTTCCACTGACGACTGAATGGCGTAGTGGTTAGTGACCCTGACTACTGAGCCGAAGGTCCCGGGTTCGATTCCTGGGGCAGATATTTGTTTAAAGACAGATATTTGTTCTCGGGTCTTGGATGTGCCCGTAAAATGGCAATAGGCCCGCCCCCTATTACATTGGGACTAACATAACACTCTGGCGAAAAGTGGGTGCAGCAATGCACCTCTGCCTACCCCGCAAGGGAGTACATTAGTACAAGGCGTGAGTGCGTGTGTGTATATCTGTAAGTACTTGATGTACCAAGCTACTGAAAGAATAATTACACAACACTCTCTCTCTCTCAGCCTTCTGTAGTCCACTGTTGGACATAGGCCTCTCCTAACGATCGCCACCCCAAACGGTCACCCGCCATCTGCATCCAGAGGCTTCCCGCTACCTTCCGCAGATCATCAGACCAACGGGTTGGGGGCGACCGACACGCCGTTTGCCGACACAGGGTCTCCACTCCAGAACCTTTGTACTCCAGCGGTTGTCGGCTCTGCGGGCTACGTGGCCAGCCCATTGCCACTTCAGCATGCTAATCCTTTTGGCTATGTCGGTAACTTTAGTTCTCCTGCGGATTTCTTCATTACGAATCCTATCTCGCAGGGACACGCCTGACATAGCCACACAAGCTCAGAGTTGCTCAGCGTGCTACACAACACTAGATAGTTGATTTTCATTAACCCCAATGAATATTGATTTGTGTTAATCATTACATACTAATTAATAATTCAAAGCTTTTCATTTACTTGGTGTAGGTATTGTTTAACAGGTTTAAAATATTATACTAAATTGACTAATATTTGTTTTTTTTTTAGTTATCTCTTGCATGTTTGATTTATTTTGCTGTAATTCCTTAGGACTTGTTACAGTGTCAGCAAGATCAATGTCATGGCATCAATAAATATTTGGGATCAAAAGCTTATACTGCATAAGCTTTTGATCCCAAATATTTATTTCTTTTAGATATGGAGAGACTTTTACTCACCATCATACGTTGATATCCTATTGGTCTGTAGTGTGATCACTTGATCAGGGTTCACGGGTGACATTAAAAACTGCATTGGTCCATCATATCCTGTAAATGGTAATTTATTTAGAGCATTTCTTCATAAAGAGTGTACATTTAACATTCTGTTGAGTGTAGAGGATGTCTGGATTACCAAAAAATATACTTAACAGTCATAAAAGTGCTAGGATAAGTTTAGTGTGAATCATTGAAAATTCAATGTTTTGCAGCAACTTTTCTCTTTGTTCTGGTTCTGCCTACAGCTTCATATATCTACAGGAGTATTAGTTACTAATGTAGGTACATAACATAAAAACCTTACCATGTAATTCTCTAGATCGACTACTCGATATAGGGCGTTTAGCAGACCCCACTCTCAGGTCATTAGCCTGCACCATTCCGGCGTTTTGACGCTTTTGTTTCATCTTCAGCTCCATGAGCTGACGCTGGAATTGAATTATAATTAATAAGAATATCGATTAAACCACTAAATCTATACTCAAATATAGGAAACTTGAAATTTCTTACGCACCTGCTGTTCCAGCTTTTGATCCCGAATATTTATTGATGCCATGATTTAGCGTACACTGTATTACTTCACAAACGTAGAAAAACTAAAACTACAGGGAATACCTATCATAAATTGGCTTTTAATTCACAATTTAAGCGAATAATTGGCATTTTTTTAAGCTCAATTTTTGTTTATAAATCATCTTGCCTACCGTTGCCCAGGGTGTAATGTTACCAGGAAATAAAATTATTTTCTACCAATAATGTATTGTTAATAAGGAGGTGGATTCGGTCGGTGTGGTTGCATTGCGGTTGTGGTTCCCATTCTTTTGTCTGCCACTGCCTGCCGTGCCGTGATTTTTATAAATTGTTTTAAAATATTTTTTGGATACAAAATAGTCACCAATTTTATGAAATCCGTAAGTTTATTTAATTTAAATGGGTAGGTCTGTAACATTTTTGTTGAACTGGTTATACTGAAAGGTAAAGCAAACTGTACATGAAAATTTATATACGGTTATTTAAATAGAAAAAGAAAAACTTTACTGTTTCCTACTTTCTACATTCTATCAAGTACAAGAACTTTGTGTCAAGTATAAAGTTAAACCTGTGTTGGAATGTTGGATCTTTTTTAGTTTATCTTGGCCATATCTCTCTATGTCTCATTTTTTATAGTTTTTGGGTACTTAAGTTTTCTTAAGTTAAACAAAACAAATGCGATTGAAAAATAAAAGTAAAATTAGTAAATACTTTTTTTGCCACACGCCAACTTACACTTGACGCGCTGTATGTTCGGTATGGCCTGGGTCTCCTATTTTATGCTATATGCGGCGTCCGACTTTGACGTAAACGTTTCGATCAACGTCCTATGGCCTACCTACGGCGTCTACGCGCAAACGTCAGCGTGTGAGGGAGACCGCTTCAGTACATTTCTATAGTGAGCATCGTGACGCGGCCTACGGCGTGACGCTGGACGCGACCTACGGCGTAAATAGGAGACCCAGGCCTAAGATGGTGAGGGTGACATCCGTCAGTGAGGAAAACATGGCTTGATTGGATAGTAGGTATTTAAATCACTTTGCGAATGCGAGTACTCCATCATAATAATTTACTGATATAGTTAATACTAATAATAATATGGTTCAAACAATTTCCTTAATAATTTCAACTGTTAGAGCAGCTTACGTTTAGCTTAAAGTTTAAAGCTTGAGGTTTTGATATACCTACACGACTATACCTAGTGATAGATTAATATTCGTGTAGGTATATCAAAACCTCAAGTTTTAATACTCACAAGGGCACCCATCTCTCTGATTCTGGGCACCCCTTTTCCCCAATATTATTGTGATTTTGCGTGTGATACGGATTATATTCTATTTAAGTCTATGTGTGGGTGTCACGCTATCTCGAATGGAACCTTTGTGCATTTCCCCAAGTTCTAAACTGGCTTCCTAAGCTTCGACCATTTCCGATAACGCTGGTCCACTGCGGGTTGTTAGGATCACATCATATCTGCTACTTAAATCAAGATTATGCAGGTTTCCTCATGATAAAGATAAATATAAAATAGCGCATCTCCATGATAAAATGGCGCATCCCCATGGCAAAGGGAGGATCCTCCGACCAGACCGGGTGGTGTAGCCTAGCGGGCAGCTGCCCAACGGTTACCGCTGGGGCTCTGTATATGTATATTACAGCGTAGGTGGGAAACTCAGAATGCGTGATGTAGGATTTCATAGAGGTTTGCTTCGTTTCCATACTTGTTGTGTGTGTTGCGTTCCGGGCGCCATCTGTTGGTTGTGTGGCGAGGAGTCCGCCACACTTTTTATTACACACACAGAGAGAAAGAGTCTCACAAACAAAGAAAAGAAAATAAATAGTAGGTACAATCGGCGGCCTTATTAACTACTAAAAGTAATCTATTCCAGACAACCACATACATAGGAAATCGAAAGTATGAAAATGGTGTTGTCATGATGTTTTCTTTCACCTTTAGGGTGATGGTATACATTTTTTTACCTACTTAAGTTTATCAGCGCTGGGATTCAAACCCGTCTCTCTGAATCAGTCGGGTTGTTTGTTGTTTTCAAAAATTATTTATTGGATAAATGACAAACATTAAAGTAAAGTAACTTATGAATCAGTCGGGTACTAAGTAGGGAATGCAATCCCGACTCGAGATTGCGAATTCGGGATCCCGCGGGATTAGGAATATCAATCGCGCGGGATCCCGGAATTTTCGAGATCCCGTCTAATTAAACAAAAATATTGAATTCAGATAACTGAAAAAGCTAATAACTGCTTGTTTGTGATAGTGAGGTTAACTAAAATAACATATTACTCGAAATAAAATAAAAACCTTTATTCTTTATCTTATCTTTATCTTAAATAATAATCAGCTGGGTTTCTATCTCGGGTGTCATGGACTCGCGATTTCCAACCGTATAAATCTATGATGGGTTCAGGTTGTAAGGAAATTAATGTAGGTAAATTAGTTAATCAAAACAATAAGATTATTTCAAGGGAATTAGGGAAAAGAGTAATTTTGAAAATGACTCCTGAAAAACAAAGGGTAGGTATTAATAGTTTCATCTGCTAAACGGCATCTAATGTCCGTTGCAATGTACCTACCCTGCTGCTGAGAATGCCCTCTTCGACTCAACGCTGCCTGGTTGGCAACAGCGTGGCGAAGCAATTATATGCAAACTGCAAAAATCGCCCCCTTGTTCCTCCACACTCAAACAAATCCATTTCTTTTTTAATGGTTGATTATTAGATATTAGATAGGCGCCGATTGCGCCCCGAGTGGTTGTGTGTTACTTCGCTGACCACTGCCGCCCAATCCCGCCAATCTCGAACGGGATCTCGTCATATAATGCGTCGGGATTGATCCCGAAAAATTACACGAGATCTCGCGAGATCGGGATCCCGCGGGATCGGGATTGCATTCCCTAGTACTGAGTTACCAATACCACCACTCTTTAACCGCTAGGTTGGTTCTCATGGCGTATATATCTATAAATATTTCACTGGACTCTTAAACTTCAAACCCAAATACTTCTAAGGCCCGATTTAACCATTGAAGAATAGGGCTTATCCTACAATTAGTTGACGTATGATGCTATTCTCGATTAAATAGACGAGTTATTTTAAAATAGGGGAACTTCAAAAAAAGGCTCATTCTTCAACGGTGACACTGGACCAAACTAAACTGAATCGGCTGATACTCATTGGAAAAAATATCTAATACCTTAAACTTTAATTCGATTGAACTATTAAAGTTTTTTTTTATTATAACCGTTAATAACTATTTTTTTTAAATCATACTTATGCCGAATTTTCAAGATGTTATTTTCCTTATCTGTCAAGATGACAGTTCCGTGAATGTGTAGCTTTACCTTATCCCTGAAAATTCTTTCAAAATGGCTCCTTCCCGGAGTATCATAGGGTTTTTGAACCCAAAAACCTTTAGTGCTGTTGTTTCCAATAATATTTCCAAAGCTCCATGCCGATTCGTTCACAGGTGTAATAGTTGTGACAAATATTCGGGTGGTTCCGTTCTTGCCGCTACCACATTGTCGAACCCTGTGTTGAAGTGTAAGTTTTATCATTATTTTTATTACATCATCTCTTACAACCTATGTATTACACATGTTTTACCTTCTTTTCAAGCCTTATCAAGTTAGGTCATATATTTTACCGATGAATATCGTAATTGCATCCGAAGTTACCTATGTCAACTTTACGACTATAACCTCAATTTCTTACAGACAATGTCGGCATTGGTAGACAGCGGTTGTTTCACACGACCAGCCTTCTAAATGCTCGAGGAGATTACTACAAGGTCCTTGGAGTATCCAAGAATGCTTCTCAGAAAGATATCAAGAAGGCGTATTATCAACTCGCTAAGAAATACCACCCTGATGCCAACAAATCTGATCCGGATGCCCCGAAGAAGTTCCAAGAAGTATCTGAAGCTTATGAGGTATAAAATTTAAATTATTTACTTCATAAACTATTTTTAAATGCTGATAGTCAGGATTAAACTAAACAATAATAATGAAATACTCTGATTGTATTTTATTAATGAAATTTAAACTTTGTTGATAACTATTAAACATTCTTATCTCATTGGTGCAGCTAAAATTAACGATTGTACCTAATTCGTTTATTTTCTTTGTTAATTAAAATCTTACTTGAAATTAACTTCAAATAAAATTTTAATATTTGGATTAATTATAATATTATTTTCTTTTTCCTTTGTAGATTCTATCTGATGAGAACAAGCGTAAACAATATGACACATACGGAACCACATCAGACCAGATGGGTGGCATGGGTGCCGGCTCAGGACCAGACGGCTTCACCAACCAATGGCAATACAAGTCTACAATAGACCCTGAAGAACTGTTTCGTAAGATATTTGGCGATGCTGGTTTCAGGAAAGACTCTTTCAGTGACTTCGCTGAAAGTCAGTTTGGGTTTGGTGCTGCTCAAGAGGTAAATTGCTCTTATGCTTTGGTTAACATACTGTGTCTCGTGCATTCTTTTGTTTTACATACATACAGTGCAATCTGAAACAAAAAATGCTCATGCCTGTCTACAATTTGATGTATTGTTAATGAAAATAGTGTGCATTGATTTGTGTTGGTTACTTTTTAATGAATTAGGCATGGATGAAGCTAGATGAACTCTAAAACTACCATTTAATTTTATCTAAGACAAAGCTGGCTATTACATACTATTGTGTTGCAATATAAACAAAAATACACTCTCACTATTCCAGCTCATAGTAAATCTTCGCTTCACTGAAGCAGCCCGAGGTGTGAACAAAGACATAAACCTGAACATCATAGACACATGTCCCAAGTGTCAGGGCGGCCGGGCCGAGCCGGGCACTAAGGCTGTCAAATGCAACTATTGCAATGGCACTGGCATGGAAACCTTCTCTAGAGGTAAGTTTTACACTTAATATTGTAGTAATCTAAGGTCCAACAGACTATTTGTTGGATGATGCAGGCTGAAGACAGAGTGTTGTCGCACTGATTGCAAAAGGCCTATGTCCAGCTGCCAGCTTACAGTATAGAAAATTTAAGATGTTCTAAGATAGGTCTACATAGCATGTGGCATCTTACATTCTAGAATTTGTAAAAAAGTTTGCAATGTTGTGTTCTGTTGGTATAAATAAAAATAATAATCAATATAATGTTTCCAGGTCCATTTGTGATGAGGTCGACATGTAGACACTGTCACGGCACCAGGATGATCATCAAATTCCCCTGTGTGGAGTGTGAAGGGAAGGGACAGTCCGTAAGTACTAGTAGATTTAAATATAGTACCTCACCATTAGGAGTACATGATAAGAACCTCCTCCAGTGACATCATCAACTGTACTTTATAATCATTTTATAACATCCAGCGCACCCTGGGCACCTCTTTGTATGCAAAACCAAAGACTAAACCACCAACCTCCTTCTCCTTCCTTTCCTTGAGCTGCCTCATCAAAGAGGTCTTAAACTAAAAAGTATTGACAGTAAAACCTTCATGCTCTACAAGTCTACACCATCACCAAAAAGTTTACATAATTAACCTTTAACCTCCATGCTCTTGCACCACCAAAAAGTCCGCATCACAAAAAGTTCGCCTCATCAACCTCGCTGTAGCCGCACCAAAAAGTCCGCACACACAAAACCAACCTCTTCATGCTCTCACGCACCAAAAAGACCACATCGCAAAAAGGCTGCTGCCAAAAAGTTCACACACATGAACCCTCCTACCTCTTCGCAGGTGCAACGCAAGAAGGTGACAGTCCCCGTCCCAGCCGGGGTTGAGGACGGCCAGACTGTGCGAATGAACGTCGGCAGTAATGAGGTCTTCATCACCTTCAAAGTGGACAAGTCCAACTACTTCAGAAGAGACGGGCCTGACGTGCATACTGATTGTAGTGTGAGTATTTTAAGGGCAATAATTATGAGTATAACTGTAAACCAATGGCATCGGGTAGTTTTGAAACATTACGCGCCTCCAATAAAAAGTGTCTTCATGTGCTAAAGTATATTTTTCTACAATTTCTGTAAGATCCGTCAGAAAAACGAATTGTAATGATCTACTGATGGAATAGAAAACGTTATAAATGTTATTCATAATGTTATTGAAAATATTTGATGTTTGATTTCAGGTCTCCGTTTCACAAGCTCTTTTAGGTGGAACAGTAAGAATACAAGGCTTATACGAAGATCACACTCTGCAGGTTAGTTTTCTACATTATAATCTATAATACTGAGTTTTCATAGTTCACATGGCGCACCAAGAGCGTCGCTTATCTAAATACCTTCTTAATGGTCAACTCAAGTGAACTGAACTGTACGTTATTCCAGGTGATGCCGGGCACGTCGTCGCACGCCGTCATCAGACTGTCGCAGAAGGGCATGAAGAGAGTCAACCAACTGGGCTACGGAGACCACTACGTACATATTAAAATACAGGTAAATAGTGTCATTGATATAGTAGATATGTATATACCTACCTTATTAACCTATTTAAAAACCATATATTACATACATAATGTGAATAGCGTGGCATTTAAGAGTTTATTTTAAGAATACAGAGTTTTTTGGTGCTATTTTCGAGAGGCCTATGTCCACAGCAGAAGACGATTACAGGATAATATTTTTGTTAAAAATTTCTTGGTCATTGGTTACATGCAGACGTTTTCTAAACACTAGGTATTTAATTTACAATTTACTCTGACCCGTGGCGTTATTTTTACAATGTTATCGCCAACACATCATATCACATCCTTGTTCAAACATTTGCTGTAATACTTCCTTATATTAATTTGTGATTTTTTCATGTTACCCACAGGTTCCAAAATCGCTATCCGCAAAACAGAAGGCCCTCCTTTACGCTTATGCAGAGTTGGAGGAAGATACGCCTGGGCAAATACTCGGGGTCTCATACGATAGAGATGGTAAGAAAAAGTAAACTTATGCCTTCAAACCGCTTTTAGAAAACGACTAAAATGAAAATAGACTCGAGTGCAATAAATGTGATTGTAGATTTTAATAAAGTTCTTTTCAAACTAAGCTGAGATAAATAGCTAAATAAAAACGCAACATGTAGACCCAAAATTTATTTTCCAGAAAAGTCTAGTACAACCGAAAGTAGCGGTAGCACAAAAACGGGCGATTCCCAAAAGATTCACGACTCTAACCGAGACTTAGACGAACCGGAGCCAAATCCGAACAGATCAGAGTTTTTCAACAAAATGAGCGACACTTACAGGACAAACAAACGGTTTTTCATCATAGGTTTTATTATGTCGGTCATAGTATGCCTGTTGGCGATATGGAATGACCCAGCAGATAGTTATAGAGTGAGAGAGTGGGTTGATAAGAAAGAAAGGGAAGAGAAAGGGACAGTTTATTACGAGGGACCGCTCGGTTATCAAAAGCAGATTGAAAGGGAAAGAATGCAACGAGAGAAGGAGACAAAGTTATATGAAGCATGAGTGAGATGTTAAGCTTATTGGGACTTGTTCTTCAGACTAGATCGTACAAAAAGTACTTAAATATAACGTTATTATTTTTTTTTATAAATAATATTAGGCAAAATGCATTGTTACATAATACAGTAGACATTAAATTCCTTTTAACTTTGTATAAGTAAGTATACATGAAATGGCTTAGCAGTTGCAGTATAATTATGTTGGTATGTTAGAATGATGAATGTGATGTTAATCATACATAGTTCTATAAAATGTTGTATAATTTATTAGCATCAAAGGAGTATAGTGTGATGGTATGACAATTTGTAAATATGTTCTTTATTACGAATACACAAAGTTGTAAATACGTTTGTTGTTTCATTTTTGTATCCCGTTCGAATGTCCCTATCCTACCATCATGCTATAGTTCTTTGAAGTTTAATTACAAGAACACTTAAGTACACATATAATTTCGTAATAAAAGAGAAGAAATAGGAAGCTGAGAAATTATGAGCTGAAATACTACATATAGTGGCCTGTAAAATTCATGACACTGGAAATGGCACCCAATTTTTATCACGCAATAATTTATTACGCCGGCAAGTTCTAATATCTAATACATCTCTAGTAAATTCTAATAGGTTCTGCCTTGATTCCTCCGGATTCCCAAAAATAGAAAACATCGTCTGTAAATCGTAGTGCCCTGACAAAGAAGGCCAAGAACTGTGTTGCCTGTTTCTAGGAGGGTCAATTGGCTGATGATGATAATTATGAAGGAACCTTCTCGAAAAGAAGGTTCTAATAGATTGCTATAGATTTATTTTTGTTGTAGGTGAAAAGATATAATAAACATTTGCCTAATGAAGTTGGGGAAGCTGTGAGTTTTGCTTTTACATGTTTGAGTTTTATGTAGTTTAGAATCAACATGAGCATTAGCCTTATTAGTAAAGGTTGTATAAGCCGAGTCAATAAAGAAAGCCAATATAAATGGTACGGACTGCCATTATACATTCGTTTCTTTATAGACAGGAATTATCCAGTATGTTTATCATGATAAATGAACCCTTATTGATAAAAATATACAAGATACATAGTTCTATGACTAACACTATCCTGACTGATCTAATTACTATAGAATTTGGAATAACGCGCGTTTTCTTACAACAAAATGAAACTTGCAGGCAAAAAGATATCGATAGCAGAACCACAAGACACCATAGAGGCAGTGAAGCAAGCTTTAGAAAACAAGAAGATTCTAGAAGCCCCTTCGGAGACCAAAGACACGCCAGATGATGACGAATTGAAACAAACCAAAAGGAGTAAAGGCTAACTCCATTCTACTGCAAACTGATGTGCACAGGAATATTGTACTTTATTGATTAGTAGTAAAGTTCAGTTTGCAACAGGGATGTAGTTTAGAAAATTGTATTCCAATGCTATGCGTTAAAGTTATTTTGAGAGCAATAATTATTTGGCCCTGGATGAAAAACCTATTGAATATTGAATGTATGAAATAATGTTTTATTTGTCAAGATGGTGGAATAAATTTATAGAGATATCTTTGGCTACTTAAATTTTGTGTATTGAGTAAATAATGAAATGTTTTATTGGTGCGATAATAGATAATCTAGATGTACATACTTACACAATTCACTTAGAGGATTCCAGAATTTATGTTATTTTTCAATCTTACAACTTCTAGCAAAAAAATCAAGTTAGCTGTAGGTATAATCATATAAATTTTGAGTGAGATAATATAATTTTAGCTTTTGTCCACCGTCACAATATACCTACCTACTCATTCATTATAAATTATATAGGTACTATTATTTTACGAAAACGTATCAAAGATGTAAATAACCGTTGACTAGTGTGTAGGTTATGGCGAATAAATAGAAATGCCTGAATTATTGTGTTTTATTAATATCGTACTGCTACGCCATATTAAAGTTGAACTACCACAGGCCCTAGTGTAGGTTTTTCTAAACCGATCGAGCAGTAAAAATCCACGCAAATTTGTATTATTTAAACATCAGTTTGTAAAGGTGGGGCGGTGGGTCTACGCTAGACGAACCGAGCACGAGCGGAGCTATTCAGGTTTCGTCGTTAACGGTGTCAAGTGTGGACGTACAACGAACCTACAACGATCACTGTCCTCGAACGCAGTTTTCCGGGAGGCAAAACCCTTTGTGTTTGTCAAAAAACCGACAACAGGCGGAACGCAGCCGAGCACGAACGAAATGTTCGCAGCGCGCTCGTTCGAGGCTTGTAGGTCGGTCCACACTATACGAATTGTGTTTGGCTCGTGCTCCGCTCGTGCTCTGTTCGTCTAGCGTAGATCCACCTTTAGTCTTGCAAGCTACAAAAGTGCAAGTATAAACTTATGATTATACTGACCGATGATTGTATAGTCAGTCAATCAGTACAGCACTTCGGATATTTGTTTTGTCTACCTAAACAAAGTCAGAAGTAGGTAGGTACTAGCTTAAAACTAGTATACTATGTATAGCCCGAGCCATCTGAGCATTAGGGAAAAATCCCAGAGAAAATATAAAAAATCACTATTTTAGCCACAAAAGTAGTGGACTACAAATAATAAAATTAGAAACCCGAACTTGATTCCTATACCACACTACCAAACTCTAGGCTCCACATACAGTCGGTATCTGTCCGCAACACGCTGCCATGGCTCGTGGATGGCCCGTCTGATGATGCACAGAGCACAAGCTAGCAACAGCATAGCACCTTCCATGTAGATGCCGTATAGCACTCGCATTGGGTGGTCTACCTGGGGAGGTAAGGATACGTGGTAAGGTGAAGTGAATATGTAAAATGTAGGAGTACTGTCGTAGAAGAAATAAGTTGGTTAGTCCGAGAATTAAGTTCAACGCAGAGGTTAGTTCTATAGAATATGACCACTGCCGTTGCAAATATATGTAGAGTATTGTAGAGGGAGCTTGCAGAGGTGCAAAGTCTGCGGCCGCTACACGGGTTCGTTATCGACGTCAATAAACTCGTTTAGTGCCCGTTTCACCAATCACGGCGCCGTATTTACGGGGAATCGCGATATAAGTAGTGTTATTATTCACGTCGATAACGAAAAACCCGTGTAGCGGCAGCAAGCTATATTTCAGTGCTCATCGAAGACTACAATATTTCTGCCGTAGATCATTTGCTGTGTTCTAGTACTAAACTGTTTTCGAGTAAGTATATAAAGTAGCTAAGTGTTACAAACACACAGACGTAGAGACAATCAGTAACACCTCATATTTACATGCTCAAGACCGCCAGCGGTGGTGAACTCCAGGGGAAACGCGAACGTCTCAAACGTCCCCTTGCCTCTGGAGACCCCGAAGACCACAGCCCCAAGTGCGTAGTACAGTATGGAGGCGACAGGGATCCCGTGACCCAGCCAGAGTAAGGTGAAACAGTACTGGAAATTATGGTCATGTTGAATAGGGAATATGCATAAATTTTTTTAATACTTTTATTGGATAGTTTTACATGACTTTTTTATAGTAAAAAAAAATTCAACGCCAAAATAAGTAATTTAATGTATTTTAAAGAAAGATAAAAAATTACAACCATCACGACCACTTTCAAATTCCCGTCAGGATGGCGGGATGGTGTGACGTCATAATCTTTTAATTTCACGGCTCAGAATAATGAGTCCCGTCAGTTGGCATAGATTTTTTACCTAATCAAGTAATCACAGAGTACTTTTGTATTTTCAACCAACCAATGTTGTCATGGTAACAAACGAAAAAGGAAGTGTATAAAGTGTGATCAGTGGCTGTTTTGTAATGGGAGCTCGTAAATAGCTACTAGTAGCTCTTTTGAAATGGGAGCGCGCAAACCAGAGGACCTTTGTACACAATATTACGCTATTATGGCAATATGAATATAAATTAATATTTGTTTTGTATGTAAGTACTTACTGTAACTTTGGTTTTCAGTAAGAGAGGCTAGGGTTAGTGGGTCATTCTATTCTATTATCTGTGGGGGTGTAAGAACCTGCACCTGGCTCTCTTGAATGGAACCATTGTGCATATCTCAAAGGTAACCCCCCTTCCTAAGCTTGGACCATTTCCCACCACGCTGGTCCACTGCGGATTGGTGGGTTCACATATCTAAATGTGCTAAAATGTAAATGTGCTTAATCTAAATATTGAGGTTTCCTCACGATATTTTCTTTCACATGCTACATGATTATTCCCGAATTTAATTCTACAAAAATAATAACGTATAACATACATATTATCTTTTATTTATAATAAAAACTTTTCCGCAGCTTGCCACAGTTTACTCGTTCATACTGCGTAATAAATTTAATGTGTCCAGTTCTTCTGATTACGAGAATTCTTCCATAACTTAATTTAGAAAAAAATAACAATTTTTGAAATATACTAACGACTTGACTGCCATTATAACCTAAAAGTAGAAAGAGCAACTTGTGTCATGTTCATGTCATATAATACTTACAATACAAATTTAATTTTATTGTGTTGCAATATGGAGCATATTTGAGTGGCTCGTTGACTAGCGAATGGCTGTTTACGCCTCATTACAATAGAACAACTAGTGGCAGCCCATACACTACCAACAAAAAATATAAAAAGTCCTAAACTTTGCAAACAAACAAGAAATGGAGAGGTTATCGTATCTGATCACAACGAGCATCACAAACACTCGGTGACATTAACATTTCTTTGTTTACACTTGACATTTATTTAACTTCTGCCGTAAACGCAAAGAAGTTATTATTCTGAGATTGATATATAAAGAATTTTGACGTCACATCCGCCCTAAGAAAATGGGTGACGTTTCTCTGAAGTTAGAATTTACCGAAGTTTTTTTGTACTTTTCAACTTCATTTACTTGCTCAAAAATAAATTATAATCAAAAATATTGATGGAGGCGTAGTTATGAAATAACAAAGTTTATTATAAATAATATTTGACCTTTATTTGAACCTCTTGCATATTCCCTATTGAATGTCGTAAGTAATATTTAGGTACCTACAAGCGGTATTTGAACATGTCCTCCGCTGAAAAAAATATGTATCCTAGATTCGGCCGTCAGTCACTGAGAAAGTGTAGGTGACTAGGTAGATAAGTAGGTATAGGTACCTATACAATAGATGAGGGTGGAATTTTCTCAGTGATGTTCCCTTTGAGTAAGTTTCAACATGGGACCAAGTTTGATATCGATAAGAAAAATCAACTCCTGCATAATGCAGATTAAAATTTAGGTAGTTAGAAAACTTACCAACACACACAAAATCTTACTCAAAATATTAAAAAAACTCATAACTGACCATTGGCATATCCCGCAGCCATGTCGTCACTTTTGACTTGGTTTTCAGATGCAAAGCATTTTCTGAAAGAAAAACGTTGGTATTTGGTACTATAGGTATATACCTACCTGTCCTCATAATAATTTGAAAAAGATGGGTTTAAAATATAGGCACACACAAAGAAACCGGGAACCTGAGGAATTCTTCTCTCGGCAAGCTAGGAAAGGAACCCAGGTTCTATCGACTAGTATTAAAAATTCCAAGCCAATGAATTCTTTCCTTTGAGCGAGAAGCCTTCAGACCAGATTTCATTTAATTTAAAAGTTGTTATTCATATTACAATTAGTTATCTAGTATTGCGTAGGTAAATTTTAATTAAAATAAGTAGCAAGTTAGGTAGAATAGCGTTTAATAATGAGTCTAGATACTTTACTTACCTTTCTGAAATTCTTCTGATGTCGACTGCAGTGCAACTTTCAGCTTTTCATGGTTATGTTTTTTCATATTTCTGACGACATTTTCAACATTCACCACAATACACGCGCTGGCGTTTACCACTGAAACATAACGATGATAATAATTAGCAAAACCAAAACAATCACAGGTTCATATCTTTTGAGTAACTGCGATTGAACAGTTGTGCCAATTTCGCCATAGTGGGTTAGAGCAGAACCAGGGATTATTGGTTGACTTTTGACATATCTGTCAAGAATTAAGTATGGAGATGACGTATAATTGATCAACCAATACCTGGTTACGATTTAACCGACTATGGTGAAATTGGAGCTAAAACCATCGGTTAAATTAACTGTCAATCAAGTGTAAAAACTATGGCTGCGTTCGCAGTAGTGAAACTTTTGTCCGTATCGATTTATTAATTTTTATTACTCGTGTTCACAGTTTGCTAACTAGTTTTGAGCTCAACGTTTGCTGGAAACGTTAATAAGGATTAGTTTTACCGCTCTATAGTCGATTGTCCATCGATAACCTAGCGATAGTTGTAGGAAATACAATATATAGTAAACTAGCTGTTCCCGCGCGCTTCGCTTCGCCTTAAAAAGTTTTCCCGTGGGAATTCCGGGATAAAAAGTAGCCTATGTTGTCTTTCCCAGGGTCTAGACCGTCTGTATACCAAATTTCATTCAAATCCATTCAGTAGTTTTGGCGTGAAAGGGTAACAGACAGACAGACAGACACAGTTACTTTCGCATTTATATTATTAGTTAGGATAGTCAAAAATAATATAATACAGGATTCAAAGACTTACTAAGAAAAATGTGTGTTGGAATAGCGACTCCCGCGTACAGCAAGGTCGCTGCTCTACCGAACACCGTTTGTGGCACCGGAGCCCCTAGACCTGGAACAAACAGCAGTGTAAATGTATATACAGGGTGTTATAGAATATACAGGGTGACTGGTTACCAGTTCGAATGTTTTATTCCTTTAAATCGGTGGTAGAAGAAAAAGCATTTGAATTCGATTTACCAATAGATGGACGCAATATATTTTAAATTACTTAACGATTTTTCAGCTTCTATTGAAAAACTATCCTGTTAAAACAAAATAAGTAACTTAGGTACTCGTATTTTCAATATGTTTTTCATGATTTTCAACTTCCTGAATTAAAATGGTATCCAACAGAGTGCCGCATCAGCATGTCACTGTGACCTGTGACGTAATAGCATTCCGCCCTTCAGGAAACTTTACAGCACCCGACCCATGTCAGTGTCTCGCTGCCTGTGATGAATGCGAGTATACAGATTCGAAGGTAACCTACCTTCCCGTACGTAACCGTTTGTAAAGGTACTAAAAGTGTATTGCGAACAAATTTTGATGAACGAACGGTCTCTTATTCCTTATTCCTTCCTGTAATAAACCATTATTGATTCAATAATTATTGATCGGCTGAATCGTATATGAGGAATCCTAGCTTAGATTTTACTTATTTATAACAACTTCTGTCAAACAATAAGTAAGATATAATTTATCCTACCTGCGTAAGACGACCCTACGATATTCAGCAACCTGCCCAGTTGCCTATGGACCATGGGTAGACACATAATATACACACGTAAAACTTATAACACCACTTTTTGGCATCACTGTACACTAAGCAGGTACTTTATGTAACTCCTGCAGTTACTGTTCTGTCTTTACACACTGTTTATTTTTATGTGTGTGTTAAACGAAATGGATCGTTCTTTCATACTGCTAAGGTAAACATAAAATATTCGATCTTTAGGGTTTCCTAGTAACATTCTTTGTGAAACTGAAGAATTTATGTTAGTGAGACATAGGATGTGTGTTTAGGTTTACATTCATGTCGATGTAACCATCCTTTTTTGAAGTTACTTTGACAGTAATCACTTTAGTTTGTAAGCCCCACTTGCGCAGACCTGGGTTAGCGAATTAACTCGGAGATATTTGACATAAGAAGGGTTAGATTATTAATTTGCCTTGCATCGCTGAAATATGAGCGGCTAACCTTGGGATAAACTCTTAAATATTTAACCCCCCAATATTGGAGGGTTAAGACGCTAACCCGGCTTACGTCAAAAGAAAAGGTTTTTATCAATATTCTTGTATTCGTTGGAAATGTTTGATTATGATGATTAACTCATCATTCTTATATTTTTCCCCTATCTAGCAAAGTAGCAAATGGTCCCACATGTGAAATTAAGAGCACGATGGTGTGGTTACATACATATATGCTCACGACTATGACTGTAATGTAGTTACTCAGAGGTGACTCACCCACTTTTCGCTGTACATTTTTGTACTCACGTGATAGGTCGCGAGCCGTATCGCCGCTTTTGAAAGAGTGCAATGCACTTTAGGGTACACATTTAGATCACGATGTTTTTTTCACCGTAAGAGCTATGGTATACGTTTTTGGAGATATTGAGTAGAGTAGGTAGAAAATAATACTCGGAGTGGACAGAATAATAATAGTTTATTTACAGAAAATAAGCCTACTTATACGCGCGGTGCTAACTTAAATACTCGTGGCGTTGGGAATGCACGGGGACTCGTTCCTTTTCTGCGCTGTCGGAGGCTCTCCTCTCCGAGCTGCCGCGGTGACGGTGGTGGTCGCTGCTGCTGCTTGCTTGAGCTTGCTGAACAGTTATTTTCGGAACTCCCTCTTTGTTTCCAGAAACAGCTCTTTACAGGGCTATCTTTGCTGTTATCTAAAGCACAACTTGCAACCGCGATGTGTTTAATAAAATCAATACTTGCTGTTGTTATTGGTTGAGTATTGCTTGCTGGTACGGTTAGATTGAAGAGAGCTGCTTATGATAAGGTTCTTGAACGTTTTGTGGTAAGTAGAATGTGTGGTAGTAAGTTGCCACACATTGTACTTAAATTCCAAAGAACTCATTGGTATGTCTGCGCTAGGATCCAAACACGCGCATCTTTTGTGTGAGAAGCGAGCGCTTACCCGACTGAGCTACCGCCGTTTCTTTTAAATTTTTTATAATTTTAGTATTGTATATCTACAAGGAAATCACAAATATGACACTTTGTAAACAAAATCATAACAAAATACATATTACTGACAGATTGCGAAAATGGAAATAGTTTTATCCAAAGACGTGAGGTGAAAACGAGATAGAAGACAATGTTTTTTTACGGCAATAGAAACTTGGTCCCTTTCAGCCTGGAACGGGACATAGATTCACAGAGTGCAAAAAGAAACGTCAGGTTAGCTAACTCAGGGTTATTTTCCATTAGCGCAATCAAAAGTCCGGGTTAAAATTTTACAAAGTTAACCCTGAGTTAGTTACCTCTGAGTTTATATTTTTAACCCTGTGATCCACGCAAGTGGGCCAAGGGTCCTACAAAGTTTCATACATATTCTGTTTAATTCTATGTACTTAGTACCAATTTCACCATTCTCGGTTATCTAACCGACAGGGATTGATTTATAAATTAAACGTCATCTCCATATAAAATTCATGACAGATGTGTCAAAAGTCCCTGGTTATGCTCTAACAGAGAATGGTGAAATTGGCACTTACCTACTTGAATTTGTATTTGAAAATATACAACATTAAAAGGATGAAATAAAATAAAATGAGTGGTTTGGTTATAGCCAGTAACTAAGTGCCCACCGAAGTATTGGCATTCATACAAAGTTATATGATTCATACAGGTTTATTTCTATACAAATAGGTAACGGGTATAATATTCATTGGACCGAAAATTCTTTGTGTATAGTGTGATATGAAAGACTTGATTGCAGAAGTGAGAAATTTAACGTACCGGCTTTATTTGAGTGTCTACTCAAAAGTGAATAGACCACGAATAGGTAAAAGTAGCCTATTCCATCCAACACTCTGAATTACGGTCTGATACATAAATACCTAGGTATATCTAGGTTTTATTACAAGGAGCAGTTAGATAATAAAATCCTAGGATAGGTATAGTATGATGTAGCGCTTAATGCATGAGGTCATTTAACCGTTAGAATACAGTGAAATCAGACACAATAAAAATCTATTGTGTATCCTGCGATATCACGACTCCGGGATGCAAGTAAGGGGAAGCAAGCACTTACACCCCCACATGTAGATACTAGTTATTATTCAGAGTCTACCTAGAATTCACTCTTACTTACCCAAAGCGCTGCTCACATAGACCATAAACAAGAATGTCCCGGGCAGGCTCCAGTAGTGTCCCGACTGCCGCGCCCCCCGCGCCGCCATGTCCTCAGTGATTCGCCGGACGTTCTCTACCCGCCTCTGTACTGCTTGCAGCCATGCAGGGGAGGTTGGGGATATCTGGGTTAAAGGGGATGATTAGTAAAATTAAAATTGTATGGATATAAAATATTTTCCGTAGTCAAAGGTAGATAAGATGTATTCAAGAAATTGTTGTCCAGAAGAAATATGATTAGACGGCACTTAAACAATCCCATCGTTTCGGGTGTATGTTGGCACAGACAGACGTAGAAGTGCCCTCTTTTTCAGTCCCAGGTCAGTTCAAAAATAAATTGGTTTTAGGTAGGTAAACTACATAAAATGCCAGGGTTGGTACAGTCACAATATTAAAGTTCCTAGTAGAGTAAGACAAGTTTTATCTAGCACACTGAAAAAACATTCGCCCAGATAAATAACTGATAGGGCAAGTCTACATACAAAAGTGTCCGAGACATACAAAAACTCAATCTCTTATAAACAATCTTAAAACAATTCTCTCTTTTGTCTAAAGTCTAAATCGTACCAAGTAAACTTTTTACGTGTTTCTTATCTTTGGTCAGTCAACTGTGGGTGTGTGTGGGCGAAAATGCAGAGATATAAGTAGTTCTCTCATAGTTTTCCAGACTTTCCAGAATGATTAATCGACAAACCCTTTTAAATGTCAATGGAGCAGGGTATGGGAGCCTGCCTCGTATGAATATGTGACTGACGTAGCTTAATCGACTGGCTGAGACCACATTAGCATACTAAACAGTTTGCGATGCAAATCTCGCGAGTGTGCAAAGCGTTATGCACTTCATTTAGTTTAAGTATCTTGTCTGAAGTGATTAACTTTAGTGTGATTGAACCTCAAGCGTGTTTACTTTTTTGAACAAAAAATACTTGATATTATTATCATTACACTTGTGCTTGAGTCTTATCAGACGACAACGTAGCTTAGGTGGCAGTGAGCCTGCTTTCGGAGCGATGGGGTTGCGTATTGGAATCCGAAGAGACCTTACTCGAAATGAAAAGGTATTAATAAGCCTGTGAGTCTGGGACATTCTAAATAATTTTGGTTTTACAAAAACAATGAAAGAATAACGAACGGGGTTTCTTCTTAGGACAAGGCGATGCTGCCCTATGTAGCACGTTAACGTTAACGTAAACAAACCTTACGAGTTAGGCGAAGGTTTATAGAGCACATTACCACGCCTATTGGCGTTCTAATTTTAGTCCTAAATATCCTGAATAACCGTGACATAGTTCCTGTGCAAACCTATTTGTCGGTTAATGCAGGGATACAAATGGCTATTGGTCTAGAAAATAGCTCCTACTTAGTCGTATTAGCGTCCCGGCTTCAGCGCAGTCAGTGATAAATCAAGCGGGCACTGGCGTAGGGTTGCCAGCGATCACTTTTTAATTTATATTGTAATAGATGAAATAGGGTTGTCAGCAGAAGGGATGATAGTTGTGCTGTCACGGCGCGGCACTGAAGTCTCAAAAGGTAGAGTTGTTATTTGTACTTATATGTAAACTCACGTGGGCGGCAATATAAGGTTATTGCTTCATAAATATAGGAATACGTAATGCCCGAAATCTTACCCTGGCCTATAAAGTACCTTTCGTAAAATTATTTTCCCTTAGTAGTTAAACAAAATAGTGCCCCGCATTTATGTTCCATTCTACGTAAGTAATAAACATCTCGATGTGCCATTAAAATGCCTAAAGTCTAATAAAGCTTTGGCTCCACTCAATCTGTAGATGATTTGAACCAACTCGAGATATGAAGTGAGTCAAGTGGCTGTAGATAAGGGCCAAATTGGAATTACCCGTCAAATAAATTTGTGTAAATTAATTGGTAAATACACGAAAAAAAACAAAAAAACAAATCAGTCTTCTCACTCCTCAGTCATATTTCTTGAACGATATCCTATAATTAGGTATAGTGTTGATAACATAGATAGACAAAAAACTGATCGCTACTAACTTTGCACATTTTCGGTGGACACTGAGCCTAAAGCAGCTATACTCAAACTGCGGCCCGCGGGCCGCATGTGGCCCGCCGGGCCTTTATCATTGGCCCGTGTGCCATGAGAGATAATAGAGAATATACATTCTGTGTAAAAAGTATCGGGATTATATCCATAAAACGATTTTTCTTTGTTATTCATCCAAATTAATTTTATCACCTTCAAAATTTGCTCCTTTAGAAACGATACACATACGCCAACGAATTATCCAATCATCATAACATTTTTTTAAACGCAGTTTTAACACAAGTTTTGTATGCGCGGCGATTTTTCCTTATTGTCTTCTATCGATTGAAAACAGTGTCTCGAAGTGGTAATTTGAGTTTAAGAAAAAAAAAACTAGAGCCATGAGCTGCAGCCATATCTGGTTAATATGGTGGATGCTCGATGGTATTTCTTGAGTGTTTGCTCAAAAATTCATTCACAATGATGATCCTTGTGCGAAAGGCGCGATATTGTAGTGCAAAATCTTTTCTCGATTTTTTTTCCACAAATCTGGCCCTTTTCGTCGAATTTGCTGTATTAAATCCTACATAACCCGCAAATAATATTATTATCCTACCGTTTTACTTTCTGGCAAGAATTCCGAGTGTACAACACCACAGTAGTCAACGAAAACAGTCAACATGATTTTAACTAACAATCGATAGAAGACAAAAAGGAAAATTCGCTGCGAGTACTAAACCCAACTCTGGAAACAGCGTTAAAAAATGTTATGATCATTGGATAATTCGTTGGCGTATGTCTATCGTTTCTGAAGGGGCATACTTTGAAGGTGATAAAATAAATTTGGATGAATAACAATATTTTTTTGTTTTATTGATCTAATCCCGATACTTTTTACACAGAGTAGTATATGCATGTGTTTTTATATTATTATTCAATAGTTTACATCGCTTCTTAATATTTAAAAAAAAAATTTAATAAATTTGCTTGCGGCCCGCGACACCATGACTTCAACGTGTTTGTGGCCCTTATATAAAAAAGGTTGAGTACCAATGGCTAAAGCATCCTTATCTAAATCCGTAGAGTGGCAACCCCGGCCTTCATTTATTTACCGCATATAATAATGGACGGTGAAATACTGTGATACTGTGGTTTGGCGTTCTTGAATTAATTAAGTAAGGTCCCGTTCACATCCCGCGGGTTTAGTCGCCTCACCGGCAGCGTTGATTGATAATTGAAAGGTTGTCTGGTAGATATTGCTATAAGCAATAAGGCGGCCTTATTCTGCCTTTTTTCTTTTTTTAGTATACTTTTTGTATTTCTATGTACCTACACGTGATACACGTCACTCGGGCAGGCTCTTTTCGTGCACCCCTGAGTCACCCCTTCACAGCTTACTACACCAGTTTTGCAACACCCTGTATATTTAATCAGCGCAGTTCCAGTTGAGCTCTATTTCCCAGTAGTCATTTTAAATAACGTACTACCCTCCCGCCCTCATCGCAAACCCAGCATTAATTTCTAAGAAACGCGACCGAGATTGATAGTCGTGTCTGGTTGCGTACCCCTGCATTAATGACCAGAGGGCCTAGTGCGAGATTGTCTCACCGTTCGAGCAGTGAAAAGTAATTTTTTTTTATAACGAGAGTCGCAAATTGTTGCAATCATTTCTATTTTCAAACAACATGGAGTTGAACAATAATTACATAAATAAAATCAAACACACGACTTAGAAATCTTTTGTTAGAAAATGGATAGAAAACTTTTATTGATCTAGGTTTATGTTATTTTTCAAAATAAACCTACTACCCTATAAATTAGGGTAGGTATATTAATTGTACGTATATGTTATAACTCCCTTATTAATGAATCCCAACGAAGCCGTTGACGGGACCCCAAAAAGATAATTAATGGGAACTGGGAATGGATTTCTGAACAAACGAGTAAAATGCAATCTTTGCTTTTGACACTTCCTGCAAGAAACCATTTGGAAACAAGATGTTCAATTTGTCATATTTGCTTTCTGACGTTGTATAACGCGTCAAAAGGTCGATTTAAATCCAATAGCATCAAAAGAATGATCTTATTATACTAAGCTTTAGAACACTGTATTCGTTTGATGTAAATCACTCTTAAAAGTCACAAAGTTTCTAATTCAGTTCTTGCTCTGTTCCAAGGGAAAATAATTGCCACCTTATTTTTTTCAACTCTAGTACCTTGAGTTACGGGCGAAAACCAATAAACAAAATTTGTAATAATAAAAACACACACACACACACACACTCACGCCTTGTACTAATGTACTCCCTTGCGGGTTAGGCAGAGGTGCATTGCTGCACCCACTTTTCGCCTGAGTGTTATGTTAGTCCCAATGTAATAGGGGGCGGGCCTATTGCCATTTTACGGGCACATCCAAGACCCGAGAACAAATATCTGTGTTAAACAAATATCTGCTCCAGCCGGGAATCGAACCCGGGACCTTCGGCTCAGTAGGGCCACTAAGGGTCACTAACCACTACGCCATTCGGTCGTCTATTTGTAATAATAAAGATTCTTTGTTGGTGTGCAAATAAAGCGTATTCTATCTATCTATCTATTTGTATTGCCATGCCTTACTAAGGCTTAAATACGAGTTTTGTTTACACTAAAAGATCACTAAAGAATGCTCTAGTTCTCTCTCTCCTTAACGTGCTCACAGCGAATATTCAGTCAGTGGTCACCTTTAAGTATAGTGCCACAATCTTATCTGTTCCGGTGGTCAAAATGTGCAACTAACGAGACGTCATTGTCAAACGTCATTTCATACTCTGTGCGTTATTTCAGTTGTCAATTTCTGCGAAGAGGCTGACGCTACGTTATTTAATTTGTTTTGTGATTTTCTGCGTGAAAATAATGCCAAAAGCGCTAAAATGTGATGCAAGAAAAGTAATACTAGATATATTGGCTTTTATGCAGGAAGAATAACGTATTCAGACGCCTTTAATTCCGTTTGAAAAATTGAAAGAACGAGTTGCAGCGGCTACAGGTTAGTGTTGCCAAATATGACAAATAATTTTACCCATATACTCACATGTCATTTTATTAATATTTTCACCCCATCCCGTGCCCCTGCAGTGGAGACGGGATGGGATAATCTCATAATGAACAGTATATAATCTTTATTTTTCTTTGATTACAGGTGACATGTCACTTTAAATCTTAGGCAGTATACCAAGAAGAATTTCGCGCACCTGCAGCGATTTTAAACGAAATAATGATGATTAATGACATCTTCTCCCAACCTATCAAGGGTTGGCTGGAAGAAATAGCTTTTTGGCAATTAGCCTTTGTACATTATCTGAATTTCTTTTAATTTTATGCTCTTATTTCTTGTTACTTTAGAAAATGTAAAATAAAGTGTTCATAAATAAATAAATAATTAATCGTTTTTTTTTAAGTCTGTCTATCTCGGTATTTCCACGACCCACAGATCTGATATTACCTATACCATTGTAATCTAGATTTAATCTCCTATATCAGAACATAATTAGAACTTATTTTATTTCTGTTCGCCGTGTACAAATTTTTCATACAACAAATGTTGTATGATATATAATATCCTCTTTCATTTACTATCGACCCAATATTTTGATTTATCTATACTTATGAATGTACCTAATTATAAAATTGGCAATAGCAGAAATGCGTTTAAACCACAAATAGGCAAAATTTAATCGATGACATCACTGGATTCGGCCACAGCGACGCCGTCACCGGAACAGATAAGATTGTGGCACTATACTCGTAGGTGGCACGTGTAATCGATCGGTCATAAAAGTAATTAGTTCAAAGGTTTCTAAGAATAAGCAAAAAAGTAAAATATATTTCTCGACATCAGAACCAAGAGGGCCGATGTCCACTTTTTGCGAAAATCACTTTTTAAGAGTTCTTTTATCAGTTTTTTGTCCTCTTTCTTTTAGTCTAACTCACGTATCTCTATCTCTTTTCGTTCAAAAGTTCAATTTCTTAAAAGTGGTCGCATATCCACAGTACACTTGAACCATACAGACTGTTAATAATTTCAGACGTTATGGCTGTACAAATATGAAAAAAATGTTATTTTTTACGGTCGGTTGTAAACAATAGTCCAGAAGTACTTGCAAATAGTTGATCTCATATCAATAACGTACCCTTTTGTCCAACTAAATATCACTTCTATGCGGTCACATTTTCACATCAGACCTTATGGTTCGAAACATATTCAGTTAAGTTCATAAAAACCCGAATTAAAAAGAGACAGCACTAGTTTTTTCACAGAGTATGAGCGAGACAAAGCATAATGCCATCAAAAACATAACTTGGAAGAATCCTCGCAACCGTAAAAAAAGTTGTGAGTTTCACGTACTTATTATTATTATAAATTCTTTATTGCACATAAAAAACATTGTACAAAGGCGAACTTAATGCTAGTAGCATTCTCTACCAGTTAACCTAATACCAAGTAAGTTTATTTTATCAGTTTCTACTAAAGGGTTCTCCTATTTTAAGTTATAAGCAAAAATCTTGTAAGTCTTAAATAATTAGATTGACTTGAAAATCGCATGAAAACACTATATACCTCACAACTAATAATTATGGTTAATAAATCACATTGCTTAGTGCGATTGCCAAGTCAATCTGGTAGATAGGTGGAAAATCTCTCCACCTACCTATCTGATTGACTTACTTTAAGTAATAAGCCCACCGATTTTACTTATCCTTGTTGTGAGATATATAGAATTCATATCTTATCTATTTATTTAAGACATAGGTACAAGATTTTTATATTTAAATGGTCCCTACGGTACGATACTTTCAAAGAAGCCGTACGCTTCTGAGGTCTTGGGATACCTAAACATGCAGATAGGAAGGAGACAGGATAAATAATAAAGTTGCAATTTCCTTTTTCAAAATAGGCGGCAAAGGAAGCAGAGGTGTTCACAATTTCTATAAGGTTCGTCTGTCTGGCTGGTGAAGTAACTACGAATTCTATAAGCGAGTGAATTTTCTTCTTCAGGGATTCACTCCTTGCCCGGGCCTTCAGCTCCTCAGCCTTCCGGGTGCCTATTCAGTCAGGTGGCATGCGGCCGCTTAATTCTTAGGACGCCAGCTTAGCTCCCGATGAATGTTGTCCGGTTCGGTGGATAGACTCAGGGAGCCGTTTCGTCGGCTGGTACCAACAGTAGGACCTCGCAAGGATAGGGTCTGCCTTTGTGAGGCCGGTCAAAGGTGGGCTGAGGTAGTGAAGATGTTTGTGCGGCCTATTCTAGGCGGGATCTTACATGATACGCGGCAGACGGATCACAAACTCCTCTATCGACTTGATCTTGTGGTCGCGGGTGATGACGTCAATTCTAACGTACCATTCAGCCCCGACGATAGTCCTCAGAGTCAGGTTTTGCTGTACCTGGAGTCTCTTGCAGTTGGTCGTCGAGCATAGTGAGCGGCGTAGTTAATACAGAAACGCATGTATGTTTTAAAGATCCCCAGCTTCGTGCGCAGAAGGAGTCGGGAAGCCAACATGGGTCAGAGCATAGCCCACTCGGCCTTCGCCTGGTAGACTGTGTTGACCGCTTGCATACTCATGGTGAGCGTGCGCTCAATCGTCACCCTCAGGTATACTTGACTGAGTTGATCGACTGAGGATCTTCAGGCGACGAAATTACTTTATTTATTTTTATTTATTTATTTTTATTTGCTGGCATGCTTGTTACGAGTGCAAGCCCTCTCTACACATATTTCGTCATACCCATATTCAAAGGAACTGTATTGTGATTGCTTCATTATTCATTTAGTGCTGACAAGTAAATTCCAAAAGTTCCGTGGGACAGTTTTTAGTGTAAAAGGTGTCTTTGTGCTCCAATCGCGGTAGCCGAAGGTCAATCCTCTGATCATCGAGATCAGATAGTTATAAATTAGTTTTAATCACTTCTATGTAATCATTTATTAATTAATTAAATATCTCAAAAATCAATTTGAGTTTTTAAAAACCCTCTTCGGCGTCCAGTTATCGTAATTGGCGCAGTCGACGGAGAGGTAGTCGAGTCAGTGAATCCAACTTCGATCTACTGATAGCAGCATCGCCGCCGCGTTGACTATCTCTACGAACCTACAAGTGTCGCCGACAGAGGACCCACCCGCGTCTTCATCCGAACCTCGATGAGCCCAGGCGCTATGCAGAATCATCTGTTAATGTGAGTAGCACAATATTCCTATTAGTTGCTATTCCCATTCCCTACCCAGTAAGATCCTATTTTTAACTAGTAGTAAATTAAAGTAGTAAAAATTTTTCACCCAAGGAGTAATAAGGGTTCTAAACCCAGTACAACTAGCCTTCGACAATCTCTTAGATTTCATAAACACCTATTAGATCAATTAGAAGAGTTAGAAGAAGACTCAGAGATGGAGAGTAGAACACCCTCCAGTACTCCGAGTGTAGCATCAGAAGGACGTCCTAGCAACATGCATGACGTCACAGACCAAATTTGGAGAGCTCTTAGGTTAGTTCCTGAATTTAATGGTAACACTAACGTGCTGGTCAGATTTTTAGACATTTGCGATCAACTGATCTTAAATTATATGAACCCAGCCCCTGGAAATGAACTTACTAACTCAGCCCTTTTGAATGGTATCCTCAATAAAATCACGGGACCCGCTGCTGGAATGCTAGCAACAAATGGCATTCCCAGGGACTGGAATGGCATAAGAAATGCCCTCATTAATAGTTTTTCGGATCACAGAGACGAAACAGCATTATATACCGACTTATCTATGTTAACCCAAAAATCTGACACCCCCCAAGTATACTATGAGCGTGTACAAAATCTACTAAGTACCATCATGACCTATGTAGAACTGCATGAATCCGTTTCAACAACTGTTGAAGCTAAGCGCGAACTATATAAAAAACTAGCTCTACAAACCTATATTCGTGGGTTAAGCGAGCCACTTGGTTCTCGCATTCGTTGCATGCGTCCTGATACACTCGAAAAAGCATTAGAATTTGCCCAAGAAGAATTAAATGTCATGTACTTGCAAAGTAAAAATAATTATGGCACCAATCCTAGGAAACAATCTATGTACAATTCCCCCAATGCAAATCAATTATTTAATCACCCGTTTAAAGGACAATTTAGGCCCAATATCATGGTACCAATGCAGAATATTAATTCTAACTTTTCACCAAAATTTAACCAGCAACAACAACCACAAGTGTCGAATTTCAGACCACCTTTTCAGGGTATTTCTAGGACACAGCAAATGATGAAAGCATTACCCCGATCTAACATGAGCACAGGGTTTAAGATTCCCCCCCGCCCTAACATGCCCCAACCCAATTACAGCGTTCAACAGCAATACCCTAGGCCTATGAGTGGCGTGGCTCACCCACCCGCCCATACGCTGCCTCCTACACCGCAGTACCGTCAGCAGCAGCAGCTTAATGTTAATGAAACATGTGACCCTTATTTCAGCGACTTCGACTATGCTACAGACAATTACTATGACTACTGTCCAGAAACTTACATAACTGACTATAACTATGACCAAAACGTAGTTACTATTAGCGAACCACAGACTGAAAATTTTACCCAAAACGAGGACGAAAATTTTTGCAAGGACCAGTTGAATACGGCCCCAGAATAGAACTTAATTCACAGAATAAGCGTAACTTACCGTACATCCAAATCAATAACCCACCATTAAAATTATTGATCGATACAGGCGCGAATCAATCTTTCATCAGCCCCGAAGCAGTACAAAGCTTTTTTGCCGACATTACCCCCGATTATGATCCGTTCACAGTGACCAACATTCACGCGACAACCCAAAATCATTATTCTATAACCATCCCATGTTTTTCGGAAATCAAAGACGAAAAACCAATCAAACTCTATATCTATCGATTTCATGAGTACTTTGATGGATTGATTGGATGCGACCTGCTGGAACAGTGGCATTCAAAAATTGACCTTAAGTCCCGATCACTAAAGACTGAATATACAGAAAATCCCATTTACATGTATCAATCAGGACAAAGTACTAACTTACTTGAAGTTATCATACCCGCACAGTCCACCCAACTAATACATGTGCCGATTGACATTTCTGAAGGAGACGTTTCTATTGACGGACAAACGATTAGTGGTTGCAATATCATAGATTGTTTGTCTACTGCCAAAAATAGTCATGCTCTAATAGAAATTTCCAACCCGACCCACAATGACCAAATTTTCACCCTAAGCGAACCAATGCGCGCACATATATTTAGCGAACAGACTATGCCATGCACTTATTATAACAATGGCAAGACCGAGCGATTCCAAGAAGTCCTATCGCGGTTGCGCACCGGCCATTTGAACCCAGAGGAGAAAGCTAACTTATTATCATTATGTAATGAGTACTCTGACATTTTTTATTTAGAAAACGAGCCTTTGACTTTTACCAACCAAATCAAACACAAAATTATCACAAAAGACGAAATCCCGGTACATAGCAAAACCTATAGGTACCCTTACATTCATAGGGAGGAAGTTAAGAATCAGATAGACAAAATGCTTAGCCAAGGCATAATTAGGCCCTCATCATCTGCTTGGAATGCACCAATATGGATCGTACCCAAGAAAGCCGATGCATCTGGCAAAATAAAGCACAGATTAGTAGTTGACTTTAGGAAGCTCAACGAAAAGACCGTGGATGACAAGTACCCCATCCCTAATATCTCAGACATCCTAGATAAGCTAGGAAGATGTAACTATTTTTCTAGCATAGATCTTTGTAGTGGATTTTACCAAGTTGAAATGGACCCAGCAGACATCCACAAGACTGGATTCAGCGTAGCCGACGGCCATGGGCACTACGAATTTCTCCGTATGCCCATGGGTCTTAAGAACAGCCCTTCCACATTCCAAAGAGTGATGGACAACATCCTCAGAGGCCTCCAGAATGTAATTTGTGTAGTTTACTTGGATGACATATTAGTCTTCAGTACTTCACTGCAAGAACACGTAGTTAACCTCGGAAAAGTATTTGACAGACTCAGACAATCTAACTTCAAAATTCAAATGGACAAGTCCGAATTTTTAAAACGCGAGACCCCATATTTAGGACATGTGATTACACCCGAGGGAGTGAAACCCAACCCAGAGAAAATTTCGGCAATAACTAAATATCCCATCCCTAGGACCCCCAGACAAATAAAAGGTTTTCTCGGGCTATTAGGATACTATAGGCGTTTTATCCCCGACTTCGCTCGTCTAACCAAACCGCTAACTGCTTGTTTGAAAAAAGGCGCGAAAATTAATTTGTCACCCGACTACGTAAAGTGTTTCGAACACTGTAAAACTTTACTGACTAATGACCCCGTACTTATCTACCCAGACTTTAGTAAAGAGTTTCTACTAACCACCGACGCCAGTAACGTGGCCCTAGGAGCGATTTTGTCGCAGGGACCAATCGGGTCTGACCGACCAATAGCTTATGCGTCAAGAACGCTTAACGATAGTGAGCTTAACTACTCCACTATCGAAAAGGAACTCCTCGCTATTGTGTGGGCCGTTAAATACTTTCGGCCCTACCTTTTTGGCAGAAAATTTAAAATAATCACCGACCATAAGCCGTTGCAGTGGCTTATGAATCTTAAAGAGCCCAATCCACGCCTTACTAGATGGCGACTCAGCTTGTCAGCCTATGATTATACTATTATATATAAAAAAGGCAAAAATAATACGAACGCGGATGCACTATCTCGGATCGAAATTAATAATAATGAATTAGAGTCAGTAGTTGTGAACATAAGCTCTAGTTCATCATCCAGACGGTCATCCCTTACCTTGTCCGCCCCAGATGAAAGACCATTGCGGAGTCAATCTTCAACTGATACCGCCCCCAGTCAAAACCCAATTTTTGATGACGACTTACAGAATGACTTACCCGTAACTACAGCCCATACTAGTGTAGAAGATCCCATTTTAGAAATACCTTCTACTGATGACCCCCTGAATAAATTCAAAAGACAAATTCACATTAAAATTGTCAATAAAATCAATAAAGCGAAACCAAAAACCACAAAACCATTCGATAATTTTCAAAAAACCATAATAGAAGTCAGCGAGAATTCATTCGAAAATGACATAATTTCAGTGGCAAAAAATCACATTGACCCCAAATTCAAGACAGCAATCCTGGTAGAACCGTTAGATAAAATGTATACTATCGTCCCGATTTTACAAAAAACTATAAAACTATGTATTTATTAACCATTTCATTATAATATCATGTTTACTAACCACCATATGGACTATTGATTGTAATTAATTTAATAAGTCTGAAATAAAATTATTTTATTTTATTTTATTTTATTTTATACAGAGTTCATCCCTTAACCTCGTCCTAGTTAAAAGACAACTACAAGACATAACCGACTACTTAGTACAACAGGACATCATATCTAAGTACCACACAGGAAAAACCAACCACCGTGGCATAAATGAAACACACCTCTCTTTATCTCAAAGATATTTCTGGCCAAAGTTAAAAGAGAGTGTCACAAAATTTATTCATGAATGTTCAATATGTGGACGAGCAAAGTACGATCGTGCACCCCCGCGTCAGGAATATCAGATTGTTCCCCCGCCCTCAAAGCCATTTCAAATAATCCACATGGATGTGTTAACTATTGAGCACGAAAAATACTTAACCATAATCGATACATTTTCAAAATACGCCCAAGCGTACCGGTTACCAGATTGTACCGCCCCGAACATAGTAAAAGCTCTTATCTTATTCAGTAGTCATCACGGTTTTCCCCTTACTTGCACAACAGACAACGGAACTGAATTTAATAATCAAGTCGTAAGCGAATTCCTCAAATTGCACAAAATACACCACCACACCACAGCAGCACATGCCCCAAACGAAAACGGCGCCATAGAACGTTTTCACAGTACACTGCTTGAACACCTGAGATTACTAAGATTACAATACCGAAACGAGCCCGCGTCGAACCTCATCCCAATAGCACTAATAGCGTATAATAGTTCAACACATAGTTTGACCAAAGCTAGACCATTCGAATTAATAACTGGACATTACGATCCTAGAGACCCCACTGACTTAGATTTGAACCTTAGATTATACCAACAGTACATACAAGATCACCGTCGAGCAATGGAGACAGTATATGGTGTCATTCATGAGTCTTCACTGTCAAACCGCGAGTCCTTAATGACACAGCGTAACATTAGCCGTGAACCTGTAGTAGACTATAACGTCAACCAGGAGATATATATTCGAAACCCTGCCGCACAGCGACAAAAGCTCGCCCCGCGATACACTCACGATAAAGTTGTAACAAACTTACCTATACACATCTATACATCAAAAAAGCGCGGACGCATCGCTAAAGCTAGAATTAAAAAGCCTAATAAAACTCAATTGTTACAGACCGATAATGACCCTAATGGTGGTCCAAGCACAAGCCGACCATCCACAAGCAACCAACATCCGACTTGACAGTTTAGCTGACAGCCCTGGACTACTACCCTTCAGACTTGGCCCCACTAAAATTATTTCCCACTACCACACATTCCTTGAAGAGATAGACCTTGAAAAAATAGACCAACAAATAGATCTTATAAAAATTCAACTTACTGACTTAGCTAACAGGATTCCAAATCAGCACTTCCTATCTTTTAAATACATTATCTTTCACCTAACTAATAGACTAAACGAAATTTCAACTAAAATCAGCACTTTTGAACCTATTCGAGTTAAACGCGGTTTATTTAACCCGTTAGGCACCTTTATAAAAAGTATATCCGGAAACTTAGATAACAATGACGCTCTGAGATTCGAAAATGCACTCAAAATTCTGCAGAATAATGAAAATTTACTATCTGAAAGTTTGTCTCAGCACATTAGCCTATTTAAGGAACTATCCTTACAGCAAAGTCAGGTATTGAATAACATAAGTAGTAATCAGCGAACATTAGAAAAGGCTATCAGTTACATAGTTAATGTCACTAGTACTGATAAGGACCTTTCAATAAAATATATGCAGCTGTCGCAACTGTTCACGATATTAAGCTATAATATTCAAAAGCTTTCCGACGAAATTACTAGAATAGAAAATATATTAGCATTTAGCCGCACTAAATCCATTCATCATTCTTTACTATCTAGCAAAGATCTGAAAGGAATGTTGAAAAAATTAAAACAGTTATATACTTCAGATAATATTTTAAGTTTAGACATTAGGTATTTCTATGATTTAATTAGCTTAGGATACTATTTCATAGAGAAAAAAATAGTTATAGTATTAAAGTTTCCTTTAGTTTTACTGCCCACGTATGACCTCTATAGACTCTGTCCCGTACCTAACAAATATTCCCAAATTATCCTACCCCCACTCCCTTTTATGGCAACTAATTCCAAGGAATTTGTCTACATGGAGGCTGAATGCCAGAAAGTCGCTACGTGGTACATCTGCAATCATAAAGCGCGGATCCAGAACAAGGAACATCGAGATTGCGTCTATGACCTCATCTACCAACAGGAGATAGAAGGAACGTGCCACCCCACGCCTATCTCTCTGTACAAGGAAGCTCTACTGGAGCTAGATAGTCAACACTATATCATGTCATTCCCGAAACCAACTAAGGTGCAACTAGAATGCGGTCAAGAAGAACATCGACTATTAGAAGGCAGTTTCCTAGCTACAATTCCACATAATTGCTATATAAAATCCCCAGAATTCACTGCTTACAACATCGAAAATAAAGTTCTTGGATATGCCGTTGAAATCACCGCTTCCCAGAAATTGCCGGAGTCATCAAAATCACGAGTTCGCTATAACTTTACAACAATCGACTTGAATAAATTGCACAATATTCAACAGCAAATTATGACAGAATCGCCAGCGAAACTCGATACTGCTGATGTGAGTTCACTGTATCACACCACTATACCTGTGTACATCATCATACTATCCGGTGCATCTGTACTGACAATTATTATACTGATTCAACGCCGTCGGAGAAACATAAAATGGAATCCAAAGCTGCAGTCGAATGCTGAGACGAAGCTGCCCTCTTCTGCGAATGAGTCCATGACGTCCCTGGAGGAAAGGAAAGCCGCGACATTTGCTGTACACGTCAGCAAATAGTCACTCGTCTAGGAGGGGAGGTGTTACGAGTGCAAGCCCTCTCTACACATATTTCGTCATACCCATATTCAAAGGAACTGTATTGTGATTGCTTCATTATTCATTTAGTGCTGACAAGTAAATTCCAAAAGTTCCGTGGGACAGTTTTTAGTGTAAAAGGTGTCTTTGTGCTCCAATCGCGGTAGCCGAAGGTCAATCCTCTGATCATCGAGATCAGATAGTTATAAATTAGTTTTAATCACTTCTATGTAATCATTTATTAATTAATTAAATATCTCAAAAATCAATTTGAGTTTTTAAAAACCCTCTTCGGCGTCCAGTTATCGTAATTTGCTGGACAACATCGCAGTGCCCACTTTGACCACCATGCACCACTTTTCCAGCCATTCCGGCAGGTGATTCAGATTTTGATACGGCTAGGTTTGCTTTCTGAGATGAGGCGAACTACACACTTTTAGCCAATAAAACCACGTCGTCTCCACACTTGCTAGCCAGTGTTAGGATATCGTCTGTTTAGGCCACGTAGAGTCAGGCATCTGCTCTGAGAAACTCTAGATCTTGCGCAGGGTGGAGTCGGCGTCCTAGACTAAAACGTAGAAACAGCGTTCATCCACGAATAAAGCCGCTGTCTGCACAATTGGTCATGCTAACTTTCTGAACAATCAATGATCATAGATTGGTAGCATGGCCAATTGCCAGCGACGTGGTCGTCTGAGACAACTTGTACAGCAGTTCCGCATGCGACACACGATCGAACGAATGTGCTCGGCCCTTGTAGCGTTCAAAGCCATAAGATGCAGGAAGCGCTCAAGCTGCAGCGTTGTGGACTACTGTGGAAACTAAACTGCTCCGCACGATAGCGTGATGGAACGATAGCTTCGCGGGTATCGGCAGTCCTTTCTGGTTATCGGTAGGATGATGATTTTCCTCAGTTTCCAGTCCAGTTAGTCCGGGGAATTGTTAATGAACTTACAACAGCTTGTCGATAAAAGCGAATTTTTTCTAAAGATTTCCTAGTGCAATACGGTCATAAATATAACTAATTAATGCTGGCAATGATGCTACCTATCGCCCGTTTTCTTTTGGACCACGACTTACAGGGCCACCATTTGTTTTTGTCGTTTTATTCTTTATACATACCTGTTTTACAATTTCAATTTTTTAAATAAAACCTTCAAACATTTATAATTTCAGAACCAAAGAGTCGTATATAACACACATTTGGGTCTTTTGTTTAATTTTCTTGAATATAATAAATAATTTCAGAGCCAAAGAGTCGTATATTACACAAAATTTGGCCATTGTTTCATTTTCTTGAGTATAATTTTATTTCAATTCGAACCAAATAGTTATAAATAAAGGTATACCGTAGTTATTTTTTATTTTTTAGAGCCATTGAATCTTATGTAGACATATGCAAGCCAAAATTCAACTTAAATACTATTTTCCCCGAACCATACAGTCTGTTGTTATAATAGGTATAGGGAATTTTCTAAAGTGATATTCTATTTTCTTGAACCAAAAGGTCCGATGTTAACAACGGCTTTGATTTTTGGTCTAGTGTTTTTAAAATCTATACAGCCGTTAGGTCTTTTATTGACGTGAGCCTTTAAGTTACTATTTACAGTCGAAAAATGGGGCTGATATCCATACTCAAAGACACAAAACTTGATTTTGTCGCTAATATAGCATAGGAATTGTTTTCAAATGAAACGTTTTTATATTTTCATTAACTAGCCGAGCGAAATAATGTATTTGGACTCCAAAACAAACAACTATGTTTGTTTTATACTGATTTAAAAGTTTATTTTAGCTCTACTGAAAAGTTGCAAAAATGGACATCGGCCCTCTTGGTTCTGATGTCGAGATTTTATACTACAGACACTACGGGAATTAAATAGGAGATAAAAGATTAAAGTCGGTGGTTAACTAGTGGTGGGTAAACAAATAGTAAGTACAATTTTATATCAAATCTGAAGCCATTAAATGTGGTTTAAATAAGTACGTAAAAGATGTTATTGATAACAATATTCTTCGGCATTATTAAAGAGTGATGAAAAACACATAAAATGTTTACGCGTGCTGAAATTAACCACTTCCTCGGATATTTTTCTCAATTCCTACTTTTTTATGGAGAAAAATTATAATATGAAACTGATATGCTTTTATGAGCATTCCGATAAAATGTTTATGAAGTAATTCCATATAGAGACAAGTAGATTGGTAAAAGGAAAAAAACGACATGTTATGTAATTAAGTATTTTCCTAGATCTTGTACAACATATTTTATGCATGCAATACAACTTTAACTATAAGTTTATCGTGACATTTTTATTTCAAAATCGTAGCGTAGAATCGGATAAACATATTTTTTACCTAGTTATTTAACTACTATTGTACCAAATATGTCATTGCAATTTGAAGTGTTATTAAATACCTAAGTACAGTGCTCCAAAATTGATAATGCGCATAGAAATCTTTGACAGATCGGTTGTTTTCGATTATGTGACACATGATATTGACTTCTATTTCTTTCGAACAAGCTGCAAAATGCAAGTGTTTTTTTTAAGGCTCTTACGATTTAATGATTCGGGTGTGAAGATCTGCATGTGCATTATTAATTTTGGACAAGTGTAGTTATTTTTGCACTACAGTGTAGATAAGGGTGCAGAAATGTATTTATGGCAACAAACGTAGGTGCTAATGTCCTCCCACGGGTGAAATATAGCACCTTCTATCTGCGATCTACGTTATTGTCCAACGGGCTTAAACATGGCGTGGGTAGCATTAGCTAAAATAGTAGTGTTGTCTGATATTATTATAAATTAACGGTATAAGCGATAAGGACATAATTTAATCATTTGACAGAAAGAGCCCCCCCTTACCCGAACGTAGAGTAGTTTGTAAAAATTGACGTTTATCATAATTTTTTATATTTATACGATGAATAAAAACATTTGACTTTGACTTTTGACTTTGATTGAAAATTATGCGATTTTACTACTATGTGACTCTAAAGTCGGCATCTTTCTCGGGTCGAATGTGTCCGCTGGTATGCGGGTTGCCTGTGTAGGAATGTCGGGAAGCGCTCTGATTCTCAACTATTAAAGCTGTGCAGTAAATGAAATCCCATCAAGACTTGTTTTTTTTGACAAGTATTGTTTTTGATGGGATCTTATTTCTTTTTGTATTTTGTAGACAGTTCTACTTTTTTTTCTTTTCGGTACCTTCTAGGTACCTACGTAGGTGCGTTAATTTAGTTTGGTAGGTAGGTACCTACCTACATAAATCGCAAACTTTTATTTTTATCTACGTAATGTACGTTAATGTACTTCGTACTGCATCAAATTACCCTAATTAAATTTCAACCTTAGTTTCCAATACACAAAGTTCATTGTACATTAAGAAAATTTGACTATAAGTGGTAGCACTTTTAGCCTGATGTGCTTTGTCCGTAGGTAGGTAATCCATCCTTTGCGGATTTAATTTGCATGACGGGAATTTTTGCTCGATTTGGCAGGGGCACTACCGTGCGCCTATATTTACTTGATGGGGGCACGGCATGAAATTGTTTAAGCAGTTATGTACCTATCTAGAAAACTGGACCAAAATTGAAATTTTTTTACTTGAGTTGGTGTGGGGGGGGGGGGCACTACCATGCCCCCAAATATTTTAGTTTTCCCTTGATTCATACAGCAAACACTACTTATATTCCAAATTTGAAGCTTCTAGGTCTGCTAGAAGTGCCTTAGAATTTTTATGATCGGTGAGTCAGTCAGTGAGTGACAAAATTAAGAAACTTTGACCCGTTATAATTCTTAAACTACTGTTTCAAATTTAATGAAATTTGAAATATACCGTGTCTTTACAATGCCTGCATGGTTAGTGAAAATTCAGTCTTCTAGTTTTATCCACAACGAAGTTACAGGGGGTCGAAAATGGCCTGAATTGCTTCGAGAAAAGGATGGTACGGCCGTGCCGCTTTTTTGCTCGACTTGGTGGGGGCACTGCCGTGCCCCCAGATGTAGAAAAAGAACGAGAGCCAAACGGGAAGTTTATCAAAGTACTTACCTAATATTACACTCACGAGCAATGCAAAAGTTCCAGTGACATAGCACCAAATTACTCCTAAACGTAATAAAAACTTTAAATGAAAACTTTTAATTCAAATGAAATAAACTACAATTATATCCTAGTCCTAACTAACAAATATTCCAAAAAAAATATACTCTCGCAAATGAAGTTTAGTTCCGATTTCCCGCTGTTTATCGATTTCGTCGAGTTAACATGAATTTTCCTTCAACATTTTCCAGGTCTTATAGAAGTTATATCTGCACAAAACTAATATAGTTTTTGTGTAGACTAGCGTGGCTAACAAGAATTATTATCTTGTGTCCGCAACCTACAATATTCCGACCTTTGTGATGCTAAAATCCCGGGGATCACTTTAGCTTAGTAAAAACTATGTTTCGGAGCACTTCTGAGCTAACCACGACTCTATCTTCTTGCATTAAACGTACCAATCACATGAAAGCTCCCACGTTCCTTTGTTTTTTCGTCAAGCTAAAGTAACCCTCGTGGAATGGACGGACGTTGACACACAAAAGGATCATTTTAATATTTCCCCTGATCCTCAAAAGAGTTTGTACGTTGGCATGCCTACGGGTCATAAATTTTATAATGGCATGCATACCTGTGAAACACAACCGAAAAATAAAGGGTATTATGAATTATTAAAAAAAAGTAGACACTTACAAGCACACAATGATTTCAAAGCAGTAGTATATATTTCAATGCAAGCACATATTAATATAAATAGATGGGTGGATTTCAACAAGTCCTAAAAAATCTTCATTTCCGTGGACTTTTTTATCTTAAGGTTTTTTATATTAGAAAAACGCTTTTATTAAAGTTTTTGATAATGTTAGTGTTCTTACTAAATGGGTAGCAGATAAGTTAAAAACTTAACGAGATACGGATGATTAAAAATTTCGTGCCACGGCGATGAAACATGCGTTCACGGCAATGAAACAAGCGTCCACGGCAATGAAACAAAGGCCCACGGCAATGAAACAAACTTCCACGGCAATGAAAAAACAATGTATACAATGGAAATGAAAGAATCAATCCACTGCAATTTTTTTAAAAGAATGTGAGGTAAACGCAAACTTAGACAGGCATGTATGGCAGAAATATTTGGATAGATATTGGAACGAAAGAAAGAACGACAGTATGTATAAAAAAATAAGAATATAGTATGGAATTCTCTAAGTAGCATTGTGGGGTCCGTATTGCGACGTATAAAACAAAATGTTTCATTTCACACTAATAACGTTCACAACATATAATAAACCTTACCTATAATATCTATATTTTTATAAGGTATAATACCAAATATGTATACTGTTCATTTTATGTAAAATTCATAAAATATACTATAATATGACATATATTCTCTGTGCTGAATTACACAACACCGGCAAAACACCTAGCACCAAAATATAAACATAGGCGTGTGCGGTTAGGTGCACATGTTGGTCAGCTAAGCGTCTCCCTACATAGCGCCAATAATAATAACGCAGTCAAAGCTCCTTGCACCAAAACCTAAACATAGAGCGTCTCCCCATGTAGCCCCGCTTCGCATTTGCTGAACATGTGCACTTAACCGCTCCTCCTCGCTTTTCTCGTCATCGCACCTATCTTTAGGTTGTGGTGCTAGAGGTTTTGATGGTGTTGTGTAATTTAACACACATTATGTGATATGATAGAATATTTTATGAACTTTATGCTAAATCATAGTATATTTTAATTGGTATAATAATATAAAATGTACATGTTGTCATCATCAGCCTATAATCATCCAATGCTGGACATAGGCCTCTCCCAAGGAGCGCCACAACACTCGGTCCTCGGTCTTCCGAATTCAGCCACTACCGGCTGCCTGCCTGTACTTGCATATTTTGACAGCTATGTTGGTAACCTTAGTCCTCTAACGTATAACTTCTTTTCTGATACCATCCATTAGAGAAACCCCAAGCATAGCTCTCTCCATAGCACGCTGAGTGACTTTAAATCGGTGGACCAGTCCCACCATCACTGTCCAGGTCTCTGCACCGGGTTCCCCTCATCTCGCCTAATCTTTATCATCCTAAACTTATTTCGCATAACTCGTAAGGTCTAAACTTTTTTGGTAGAATCATCACTTTGCCAAGACTTATGTGGCATAAGACTCGTTTCGTCTAAAACCCTTTTGGCACAAACTTGAAACATCTAAGTCTCGTTTGCTCAAATTGTTCGTATTGGTATAATCTTGTTTCTCCTAATATTATCTTAATAAATACTATATTCAGTATGTTTTAAATGTACAAATTGTGGTATTTTTCTCCTACATCCCGAAAATCACGATATTGAATGATCAAAATATCGAAAGTGAATGACCATTATAATTATTACAATCGCCATTAAACCCCATGGGATCGAAACCTAAAGGTAGGTGCGACGACCAGCAAAGCGAGGAGGAGAGTGTTAGGTGCACATGTTCGTCGAAAGCAAAGCGGAGCGCAGCGAAGCGTTACCCACATAGCGGAAAATTAAATACCTAATGCAAGGCACCAGTTTGCGCTATATAGGGAGACGCTTCGTCAAAGTTAAAGCCAAATGAATATTAGTAGTTTTTATAAGCTATGCCATCGTATTGTTAGGCTATTTGAGATTTGACCATACCGTTATTAGGCTAAATAAGATTATGCGAAATAACTTTTTACTAAACTAGATTTATGCAATACAATTTTCGGCGAAACGAGACTTTGACCAAACGTTACTATGCAATACGAGATTAGGCAAATAAATCTTAGGCCAAAAAAGGTAGAACCCTCTGCACCATATGTCATAACTAGTGTTGCCACGAATAGTGATTTGGCCGAATACCGAATACCGAATATTCGGCCGGCGCTCTCTGCCGAATACCGAATATTCGGCCACCGAATATTCGGCAGGTGATCCAGTATAATTCAATAAGTTAAAGTTTTATTTAAAAAGTGTTCTTCTTAATCTTAGGCAGATCCGTATAACTGGTTGACCACCAGTTGTACCAACTCGAATCAGTAGCCAAACCTTATATATTATGTTAAAAAATATCTGTGTCTCAGTAACAGGTATTGTATATTTTATGAAGAAAAGCGCAACTGTCGTAAGTGCGATGTTGTATTCAGGTTTTCGCAATTAATTATTGTTTGATAGTTAAATGTTTTTCGATTAATTTGATTTTTTATTCCTTTTTGTAAGATATTTACTACTTTTTTAAGTATTCGGTATTCGGCCGAATACTACTTACTATTCGGCCGAATACCGAATACTGAAAAAACTGGCCGAATAGGCCGAATACCGAATAGTTGCCGAATATTCGTGGCATCTCTAGTCATAACTGGCAGGGCGCAATGGTTGAAGACTGTTGGATGCCTTTCAGCCTCCTTGTCGAAGTTGCTTCTGCCTAGCCGAATAGTCTGCCTCAGGTAGTCATATTATTGCACAACTTCGATAGTTGTCTCACGAACGATCACCGGCTCCAGTTTTATGTGAACATTCTACATGACTTTTGTCTTGCCCAAGTTCATACGGAGGCCTACACGTTGCAGGCAGCATTAATGCCACTTAGCATCCAGATGAGTTCCTGCAGAGTTGTATGTTCTATTATATTCTATTCTACTATCTGTGGGAGGTGTAAGTACCTGCACCTGGCTCTCTCGAATGGGACCTTTGTGCAATGTGCATATCCCCAAGGTCTAAGCTGCTGCCTTTCTAAGCTTGGACCATTTCCCACCACGCTGGTCCACAGCGAGTTGGTGGGTTCACATATTATCTAGATGTGCTAAATCTGTAGGTTAGATATGCAGGGTTCTTCACGATGTTTTCCTTCACCGTAAGAGCGATGTTATACATTGTATTTAAATTCAAAGGAACACATTGGTACATGTCAGCGCCGGAATTCGCACCCGCATTATTGGAGTGGGAAGCGGGCGCTTACCCGACTGAGCTACCACCGGTCTTATTTATACATAACGTTCATTATAATTATGTTGTGATTGTTATTATTAATGTAATATTATATATTTCGTTTTTATACATCGCGGTACGCACCCGTTTTAACGCACTGCAAAAAGAGGTAATTTGACTAGTTCTGTAGGTAATGTCAGTGATTTGTATTACCTGTATTACAGGTAAAAGATATGTTACTTTGCCTAATCATACATACCACGGCGATGAAAACATAAGTCACGGAAATGAATAACCTGGCCACGGAAATGAATAACATAACCACGGCAATGAATACAAATTATTTTACAAGACATGGCAATGAAATTTCTTTCATTGCCGTGGCTTTTTTTTCATTGCCATAGCAAATATTGGCCACGGAAGCCACGGAAATGAAAGCATGGCGATGAAAACCAAGGCATTAAATATAAATAACTAAAGAAGTATTAACTATTCGAAGAAATAAACACTTTATAAGGTAAATATTTTCAAAAAGCTTTCTTTTGAATGCTTACTCTAGAAGACAAACTTAATTTTATAGAAGTTATATCTATCCACGGCAATGAAAGAAAAAATGTCCAGTCCCCAAAATTTTTACTGATTTTCACTATAGCGCAAAAACGCGGGCACCGATGTACCTCCTTCCACGTCGAGCAGTTAGGTGACACTTGTAAGAAACGATTAGCGCACTGAGGGGGGCACCCAAGTTCATAGGTAAAACAATAGCCTCGATCATGTTTAGGACACGGCAATGAACAGAAGTTTTGGGACACATGAATTTTCACTTACCGTTCGTTATATTCTTTATATATTTCAATAAATGTATTCCGTGACAATACTTTAACTATTAATGTATCAAATGAAACTAAGTTTAACTATCAATACTCAATATTTTTTCATCAATGAAGAATAATACAAAACGTGGTAACGTGGGGACAGACACGGCAATGAAAGATTTGGGGGTTTAATATTTTTTTTTTAAATATCGTTTAATCCTATTAATAAAATATTTAGTGCTACACATAGATAACTATTTCACTTAACCGGAAAAAAATATTAGAAAATTATAACTTGGTTTTTTAGTACCGATTTCATTGATGCCACGCAATTTTTGGCCGCGGGAAATTCACCCAGATATAGTCACAGTATACGATTGTTTAAATTATCATGTCGTTAATCCATGGACCGTTTCGATTGGCAATTTGATTCGAAATTTTTATCGCAGACAAATTAATCTGTAAAAACAATCGAGCGTGGTTAAATAATAATTGGTTAAACATAAAATACTAGACAATGGTAAAAAGTTGCAAACTTAAAACTTATTGGTTAATTAAAGGTATAGGTACCTACTTTGTTTTAATACAAACAAGCATAAGCATATAATATATATAAGTAATACACTGAAAGTACACTGTACCCTTTTCGTGTCTCTTTTAGTCCATCCAAAGATTGTTTGGAGTTTGCTATAAGCGATAAGGCCGCCTTTTTTACCAGTAATACTGTATGTATCCATCTAATATATTTTTTGTGCTTCGCCTGATAGCCATTATGTTCGGGCACAAAGCAAAATTTCGTTTAGTTTTCAGTTACAGTATAACTCTGAATTACGAAAGAATTAATCAAAAAAGAATTATTTGAGAATAAAAATTTCAGGGGTAGATAACTTAATTAAGGCTCCAGCTTCGGTGACGTCAAAGGGATTTCATGAAGCCACTGGTGTCAGATTTACCATTAATCATTTCAGTCCTTTAGTGAGCTTTCCTGGCTTTCAGCATTTTTCAGTGTGAAACTTAAAGCTTTTTTATGAAAGTTTTCTGAAATTGTGATCTGATAACGCAATGGCCACTTGGTCTTAGAAGTTGCAGGGTGTGCTCATTGATAATAATATACCTAAGCCAAAGTTTAAAACCATGAACACATATATTTTTTAACACCCGTATGTTATAATCGGCTAAGAACCCCCGAATAACGGCCTCGATCGGTAATAGGTAACACCAAGCATGTATTAACTACAAAAATTCACGTGTAAAACCCATTAAGCTTATAGGTACTATCAATCATAACACCAGTATCAAACAGATACATTATTGAATTCTAGCTTTAAATCTAAGGCACATAACTCATCGCAGGTTGCATTGAAGTGTCATTTCCTCAGATAATTTATGGGGGCACTGTGGGGGCACTCGACAAAAAGTGGGGGAAGCAATCTAGCAGCCACATGCCCCCACTTCCGGGTCATTTGTATGGATCTGCATGAAGGATTGACGACTCTTATGAGAAATACTCGGGCATTTCCTGTCATACATTATTTATTGCGACATAATAAGGGTGGATATATTTGTCACGGGTTAGGACTTTTTATATCGTAAGGAAGGATGGAACTGTATCAGTCAAAGCAAATAATATCGTATTTTTTACGGGCAAAGTTTCCGGACAAACAAAATTTAGGTCGATCTTAGCCGGACAGACACCGGTTCAAAATAGAAATAATAATAATAAATAAAATTCAAGACAGGTACATAAAATTAAACTTACAAAAATATAATAAAAATAGAATGTACCAGTACAAAACACTGAACAATATGCTAAATTAATTTTAATGTCTTTCATAAAACACGTCCAGAACCCACGCGACCAAATATGTTTTTGTACCCCGGAATTCGCAGGTTTAGTTTGAATAACATTCCAGGTCACTCCGTTTGGTTGCAGCGCTAAATCTGTGGAATTTAGGATAACCACCGCCGCCTCCGCCGCCGCCGCTGCACCGCTACTCCTTCTGGCATAGCTTTCGATACTCTATCCGGAATTCACTCAAAATGGTCGCTAAATTACTCAATGTTATTTTGGTGGGACATTCTAGGAATCTTCGGCAAGGGAGTGGATTACTACAAAGCGTTAGTGAATGGGATTCAGTCATCATTTGATAAATTATATACACTCACGTCACGGGCAATGAAAATTTTTATTTATAATTTGAACAAAATATTACCGTTTTTAGCTGGTTATATCCTGATGCACTGTTAAATGTACTTCAATGTTGCAGAAGGCGTCATTAAGCTAGCCTTTTCTGTTCAGGAGTAATTTTGAGTTTTTCTCAGTGGAACTTTTTCATTGCCCATAATATATTTATGCATGTAAATTTATGTGTATGTATTAAGATATACCGTTTCCTGGTGTATGTAGCAGGTATCTGCTCGAAAAAGCCTCTCCGAGTGATGTACACCTTACGTTATGCTGAGCAGTCAGACGGACTTTCTAGTCCTTTGACCATTCCACGGATTAGCTCATATGTTTATTACCGATACGCTAAGATGCAAAACTTACCTATATTAACAAAACATGTTTACTTAAAAAACATCTGTCTATTTAGTCTCTCCTCCTTATCATCACAATAGCTCAGCCACGCGCCGGCTAGGTCCCAGTTCAAATTTGAATTGCTAAGAAAGTTAACCGACGCCTTTACATAATCAAGTTAAAGTTTTATCTTATTCAAACGCAAATTCTAACGTCTGTTCATTTAGCATCGATCCGGTTTCGGAAACTTTGTTGAGATGAAAGTGGTAAGTACTTTAAATTGGTGGAAGTGGATGTTACTATAATAAAACAAGACAAGCTGGATAAAGAGGGTTGTTATTCGATAAAATTATTCCTGTATTTGTAATCAAATATCTTTGCGACTTGTTGCCATCACAAATTTTCATGAAATACATTATAATATGATATACATTTTAATGTGAAAATGGTTGCCGGACGGTTACAGCAGACGAGTTGAGACGACGACGTATCGTCGATCGTCAGCCAAATAAATTCCATAGAAATACAAGCCTCTACACATCATCTTCTACAATCTCATGGCGTTTGCTGCCAACTTACAACTTCAGGGCCTGCGCATGCTGCTATTTTATGTACTGGTACTTTTTGCGACAGGATTTTTTGATTCCCTGCGAATATTTTTATCGTATTGCGCGCACAGCCTTTTACAATACTATAACCACGTTTGTCACCTGATAATGTTGTAGTTTATTTTCTCATAAAATGCAACGTTTGTAGCTGAAGGATATCGGCCACAGGTGAACGGATACGTGTATCAATTCCCTTTGAGCCTCGGGGAATACATGAAATAAGAATACACAAAGAATTCCCGTTTGTACGTATTTTGTATGTGGACGATGTACGGAGCAATTCCTCTGAGGTAGATTATTGGATAATTGACGCTCTTTAAAGTGTTTACAATAATTTTCGTTTATTTTCTGTTTGGACAAGATCGCGACGCAATTTTCCCACTGATAAATGGATTGATAATGTTTACAATGAAAATAAAAATTTGGAATCAATTAACCAATTACCTATTATTAATTAATCAATTAAATAACCGTATTTAGATATGAACCGTTTTTAGTTATCGATAGATTTCGAACAGTACCTATACTATAAATTTTCTATGAAATGTTTAAAAAAAAATTTATGCCATTTGGTGTCTGCATTTTGTAAGTATGGAACTGTTTCTTTGCCCGTGAGTGTACATTTTATCTGGGCACACAAGCTAGTATTTTATAAAGCTATGAGAATTTTTATTCAATAACTACATTTATATATACGTGAGATAAAAAATTATAATAATATTCAACGCGATATTATATTTTTAGGCGATAAAAGGGGTGCGCAAAATGTACCTAATGAGCAAAAATATATCAAAGCCTTTGTGAGGTTGATATTAGCGGTAACATCATGCTTTAAATCTCTGAAATCTACTTTATCACATAAAAAATAAATCCGTAAAATTCGACGGCTTTCTATTGTATTAACGCGATCTAATTCCAGTTTAAAAAGCAACCGAATTTAAGCTTTACGTTAGATTTTCATTTCATTTATTCTCACAAGTAAAATGGAAGTGCAGCCTTCCCAATACAATATGACTTTATTGAAAAACTGATGTACGACGTCCGGTGAACGCTGGCTAGTCAGCGACTGACGTTATGCTGACTAGATAATCCAACACGGTGAAAAACCTCGCTCTAGTGCCTCGTGCTAAGAATAAAAAGTAAAATGAATGCATAAGGAGTTCCAGAAACAAGCCAGTTCCAAGTAGCACCGAACTGTATTATAAACTGTCACAAAAGGCCAACATCGTCATCGCAAGCATTTGTATAAAGTTATTGCACTTACAGTGAACTTTATTACCACTGTTATACAGCACTTTTGTGCTACTTGGGATAACCTGTTATTCCAAGAAAGAAAATTATTATGAGACATCCGCATCGATCAATCTCAGCTCTCAGCTGAGTGCCAGTAGCGTCTAGTTCCATTCTTTTTGTTGAGTGTCTGCTGTTGTGTTTCCGCGAAACGTACACTTTGTGCATTTACCCGCGACTGTGATGTATCATCCACGTCTCAAAACAAAATGGCGATGCAAGAAATTGCGGGAAAATATCACAATTTGTAAAGTCTTTTGTTCCGAAATTCAATAATAGTTATTTAATTCGATAATACAACAAAATTTCCCGAAATTTACGTCGGAGGCCTAAACTCAAAATCAAATCGGCAGATAATTATATTAAAATTTTAACAATTATATTAACTGAACGTTGTTTTGTACCAATAATGTTTATTGTAAATGACACCGCACTTCAAAATTTTGAAATTCGTGAAACATTTTCTATGTATTAGCTATAAGTTATCATTTATTTAAAAAGTATTGGAGGTATTTTGTTTCTCCTTTTATAACAATTTATTTTTTTTGTAGTCGTTTAACAAGTTGAGCTCCGTATTGCTTTAATCATGTCGTTAGTGGAATGTGTGCCCTTCAATCTCTCTCGTCCTTGAAAGTTTCAGGCAGAGATCGTATTCAGAAGCCTTATTTTTATTTTTTGCTATAGCTATCACTATGAATTTGTCAAGGAAAATATATCCTTAACAAACAGGAGTGGCTATAATCTAAGACCACCACGATCACTTCTTTGCTCCTGTTAATTTCTATGATTAGCGGCATTTTTTAAAATAATACACATAGATATTTTGTTCTTGTTCTTGAAAGTTTAATGTTTATGTGGTGTGAAATTTCCAACCCACTTGCTAAATGAGGAGATTGGCAAAAAACATCTTGACTTAGAGGAGGCCATGTGAAGCAATGGAATATTACTGGCTGATTTATTAAATTTTATTCAATTCTTTATTGCACAAATACCCTAATCCTAACTAATATTATAAATGCGAAAGTAACTATGTCTGTCTGTCTGTCTGTTACTCTTTCACGCCAAAACTACTGAACGGATTTGAATGAAATTTGGTACACATATGGTAGACCCTGAGAAAGAACATAGGCTACTTTTATCCCGGAATTCCCACGGGAGAACTTTTTAAGGGGAAGCGAAGCTCGCGAAATGAAATGAAATCGTTTATTTTTCGACGTAGAATATTAGAATTATTTGTCAAAAGTCATAATCTACCACCATTTCACAAAGGCCCCGTCATTAAGGAGGAAAGAAATGGCGCGGGAACAGCTGTATGAAATAAAACTATACAGGGTGATTGGTAAGTCGATGTATTCCTTTAAATGGGTTGTAGTCGAAGGCATTTCCAGTCGATTGAACCCCATAATGCATTATCCGAAAGTCAACCATTTCTGAGTTATTTAAGTTTTAAGTTTTTTTTAGGAATTTTGCCAAAATTAATGTTTAAAAGCAAAATATTTCAAAAACCAACGATTTTTAAAATACTTTATTCTATTATTCTATTCTATTCTATTCTATTCTTTTAAAGGAATACATCGACTTTCCAATCACCCTGTATAAAAGAAAGAGTATTTTATACCAGCCAACCTACTGATGATGGTGATAGCATTAATAACTGTGGCTGTACAACCACGAATATATATTTCAATTAGAAAATAAGGCGACCGCACGTTTGTACACGATCTTCAAAGGCGATATTATCTTGAGACTTCACAAAGATCAAAACGTAATTTAGCTGAACTCTCCTTGGAGCTAGAAGGTCGACAGGAATTTTGGTAATGACGTGTTTTAGGTATATTCAATTACTATTGAAATTATAATAGCAAAACGGACTTCATACTTTGTCATAGTTGTTCAGAATGATGAGTTGATCAGCTTTCTATGTACCTAATATAAATAAAATAAACATAACTAAAGATTCTTCCTTACATTTTATGGACAAGATTAATTAAAGTTGAAGTTGTCATCTTAATTGTTTGTTTGTAAAATAAATAGATAATATTAATTACAAAAAAAATATATGAATAAGTATAATTATTTTGTGATTGGTAGATTAACTCTTTGCCAATAATAATATATAGTTCAGTTCACGTTATTCTTTTCATTTGCACTCAATATCATATCAAAAACACAATACTACTTTCCTTTTCCGGGTTAAACATCCTAATCAACCATCCATTGTACAGCAGATGTTTTTTCAACCACAACTCCCAGAATAAGTACCAAGCAAATGTCTGAAATGAGAACCCTTCTGAACGGATTTGGGCAAATATTTTCATTCCGCATTTCGTATTCGAAAACATATAATTCTCGGCCACATTATTCCCTGGTCCGTACCAGGGGGGGTTACTCTCACTTGACAAAGTACGAACGAGCAAGGGTTGTCAAGCAATCGGTATGGTTAATTCCACGATCGATGTAGAGTCGTAGTTATCGTAGTCGCGCCCTACTTCTGCTAGAGATGGTCGTTAAAAACTACAACTATAAAAACGACATGTTGTTAGGAATTAACAAAAGTTGTGTTTATTAAAATAAACTAAACGACTTTAAAGTTAATTTTGAAAAATATTTGAAACTGATCTTTATTATCACTTATTAAGATTCATTTTTGTCTATGACACAAAAAACAACACCACGATTTACAAATTAATTTTGAAAATGTTTGAAACTAAACTCTATTTACCAGCTACTAAGATACATTTTTGTCTATGACACAAAAAACAACGAAATGATTTCAAAATTATTTTTGAAAGTGAACTGTATTGTCATTTGTGAAGACTCGTTTTTGTGCGTAACCCTACAATTAACGAAGTCGTAAACAACGGAACACCAGGGCCTCAAGTCTGCTATTGGTTATAAAAAATATCAATGCAGATATCCTATAGAGACTCAATAGAGACTCCATTGTGATTGGCCCAAAAACGGTAGTCCCTACGACTCACGGCCAGTCTCGATAAAATATAAATGCTATTGACACAGAGTGATCGTGACGTCATCTTGGCATATTATCAGTGTTGCCGCTTTTGTTAGAATTGTAAAGCCAGCATGCACGGATCGTCCGACTTGGGCTTAATTTGAAGATTTTTCACACTATTTATTTAAAAGTATAACTGTTTTATCTGATTCGATGCTTTTTAAAATCAATAAAAGACGTGTTATGGCATTTAAATATATTTTTCATATATTAAACTGGCTGTATAATTAAGACCATAGGCAAAAAAAAAACTCTATTGTCGTGTCGATTTGTTTGTTACACAGAGTAGGTAATATATATGGTTTTGTTTCTTATGTCAACTTTAACATTGTATCGTTTTGTTTTGTTTCGGTTTTCTCTGTTAGTTGTGGATAAAAAAACATACAGACGAATTCGTTCATTTCCCTGTTGAAAAGTGATCTCTTCGCGAAATTATCGCAAATATGGATTATTTATCGATGAATGTGCAGTTGTGCACGCTTTGAAAGCTGAATTAAGGAAAAGAGGCGCATAAATAAGCGGTCTCAAAGAGCACCTAATTCGGAGGTTAGTTTGTTTACTGTTTACAAACTTATTTTTTACCGAATGTATGCTTGTTTGCTTAGATAACAGTTATGTTTTTTCTTTTTACAGACACCAAGACTATGACCGTAACAGTAACTTGGTTGGAAACGTAGAGGACAGCATCATACAACAAAATGATTCAGTGTATACTGTTGAGTGGCCTTCAGAAACTTTGTATAGCAGTGTGAACACTAAAAATTAAACTCCAGATCTAGATATTGTCACCAATGAGTAACTACTTTGGAATTTATGCACAGTGTACGGTGGCCTGCGCCTAAAAGTATACAGGCGGAGTTTTTAAAATAGCGATCCTGATGATGAAGGGACCAGCTACATCTGTTATAAATCCGGGGACGTGTTGTGTGTGATGTGTGTAGCAGTGGTGTTTATGTGGATGTGCTTGAGCAGCATGTGAGCTTGAGATCGCTATTTTAAAATCTCCGCCTGTATACTTTTAGGCGCAGGCCACCGTACATACCATCGCTCTTACGGTGAATGAAAACATCGTGATAAAACCTGCATATCTAGATTTTCGAACCCACAAACCTGCAGAGGACCAGCGTGGTAGGAAATGGTCCAAGCTTAGGAGTGGAGTTTAGACCTTAAGGCGATATGCACAAAGGCTCCATTCGAGTGAGCTAGGTGCAGGTACTGGCACCCTCACAAATAATAGAATACTTAGTATACTATACTACCATTATTTAGTTTCAACTAACAACTCAACCAGCATTCATTGTGTGGATTACTAATGTGTTATATTTTTTGTATAGCAGTGTGTTTAAACGGAAAGGATAAATAAAAGTTAAATCAGTGTGTAACTCTTTTATTTTTATTGTATTTATTAAATGCCTAATCCATATTTACATTATGTTCTTTCTGAAATTGGTTATAATGATTTTCACAAACACGAGATTGTCGGATAATAATTATTTCACAAGCCACTGTTTTAGAACAGTTTTATTACTTGGTAACATATGTCCTCCTTTTCTTTCCGAACATAACGGATCTGCACAACAATGCGGGATAGTAACTCGATATGATGATAGTTATTTTATTATGGAGGAGCGAAGGTGTTGCCACTCCTCCATTGAAAAGGGAGGATCCTCCGACCAAGCTGGGCGGTTTAGCTTGGTGGGCAACTGCCCGACGGTTACATGTCGGGATTCTGTATATATACTGAGTAGCTGTAATTCTTAGATACCGCGATGTAGGATTTGGTATTTTTGCTTTCACTCTTCCATGCCATCTGTTGGTCGTCCTTGATATCTCTTTGCTGGATCTATATCTTGACTTCTATGCTTGCGCGTATTCATTATAGATGTCGCCACATCACTCCCCCCCGAGACCGTAGGTCGATATTCTTCAGTGCTTCTGATACGTCTTGTTCACCAGGCCAGATTGCCGCTAGTCCGCCTTTCAGGACTGTGTGCGGACTTCATTCGCCGTAACCCCACTTCGTCTTCAACCGGGAGAGTTGACGCTCGATCGTACCGGCTTGAAGAGTAGTGCATGGTTAGGCGCGTGGCGATGTCCCCAATCCAGCTTCAACCGGGAGAGTTGACGCTCGATCGTACCGGCTTGAAGTGGACTGCAAGGATCGCTCTGCTACGACTGTTCCGGTGCGTTGCCCCAATGCTTCTTCGACCAGGAGAGGTGGACCCTGGACCGACGCTGCTACGGCTGGCCGAAGTGCACTGCAAGGTCGCTGCAGTCTGTCTGCTCGAGGGTGTGACCAGGCTCGCGCATTTCCGCTGCAAGCTGGTGGTCACGGTGCCCATGGAATCTGCAAGCTGGTTGACTCGGGTGGCTGCTGAAGGATGCTGTGGGGGTGATGGTACTGCTGGACTTCATCTTGTAGCTGCTGGAAGGTCTGCTGATCGTCTGTGAGGTCATCGACATGGTGGAAGATGTTCTGCTGCTGCTGTTCTGCATGGTCATCATCAGGTCGTGTCCAGGTTGTAGGGGTCACCAATATGGAGGAGCGAAGGTGTTGCCACTCCTCCATTGAAAAGGGAGGATCCTCCGACCAAGCTGGGCGGTTTAGCTTGGTGGGCAACTGCCCGACGGTTACATGTCGGGATTCTGTATATATACTGAGTAGCTGTAATTCTTAGATACCGCGATGTAGGATTTGGTATTTTTGCTTTCACTCTTCCATGCCATCTGTTGGTCGTCCTTGATATCTCTTTGCTGGATCTATATCTTGACTTCTATGCTTGCGCGTATTCATTATAGATGTCGCCACATTATAATTAATAAGCTTATAAGATTCAAGATTTTAAAACTTTTTTGAGAACCTGCTCCTTTTTTCGGAGTATGTTAAAAATATGGCTAAGAGAATAATGCAATGAGTATCTGAAACGTATAATAAGTATACCTAAGTATTAGATAGTCTTCTACCATCCAGTTCAGAACAATTTTTTGCCAAATTATAGACGGCTCCAAACCTTCATAGATATACCATCTTTCCTGCGTTCTTTGGCTATCAGGGGAGTTAAATCCGCGGCAATCTCCTTCACCACATGCTTACTGAGGCGAAATGTCCTCACAAACTCCGAGTCCGGCAAACTCACGAGAGGATCGACATTCCGCCTCATGAAGGCGCGATTTCGACGCCGCTCCTTCAACTCCCGCCGACCTCTGTCCACTCTGTCTGCTAATATTAGCATTTCCCACCGCAAATTTAAATTATAATTCCGATCCATTATGACAACATCTGAATAATACGTGTATATTAGGTGTATCTGCTCAATGGCCTCAGAATGGTAATTTTTGACAGATAAACCGTAATGAAGCAACTGACGGAAACGTCAATAAATAGTGGACTACGCAAATTGTCACCCGAGAGACGATATCGGTGTGGCACTTGTCAGTGGACTAGCGTGTTGTTCAATGTACTATGAGTGGCTTCCATCCAACTTCCATCGAGCTGACACTATGGTCTTAAAAAATACAAGACTGCCAAATGTGTAATTTTGCGCTGTCGACATACAATCGACATACAATTATACTCTAATGCATTTAGTAGACTTGGGGCCCAGGGTTCCGCTCATCTGGCATAATCTTTATTGACCAAAACTCATTTCGCATAACTCGTATGGTCTAAACTTTTTTGGCCGAACCATCACTTTGCCAAGATTTATGTGGCATAAGGCTCGTTTCGTCTAAAACCCTTTAGGCACAATCTTTAAACACCTAAGTTTCGTTTGCTCAAATTTATGTTCGTCTATAACATATGTATAATCTTGTTTCTCCTAATATTATCTTAATAAATAATATATTAAGTATGTAGTAAATGTACAAATTGTGGTATTTTTCTCCTACATCCCGAAAATCACGATATTGTATGATCAAAAAATCGAAAGTTAACGACCAATATAATTATTACAAACCCCATGAGATCGAAACCTAAAAATAGGTGCGACGACGAGCAAAGCGAGGAGGAGCGTGTTAGGTGCACATGTTCATCAAAACCAAAGCGGAGCGCAGCGAAGCGGAGCGGAGCGTTTTCCTGACAGCGGAAACAATACAAGGCACTAGTTTGCGCTATGTAGGGAGACGCTCCGTCAAAGTTAAAGCCAAACGAATATTATTACTTTGTATAAACCTAATAAACCTATGCCATAGCATTATTAGGCTATTCAAGATTTGGCCATACCATTATTAGGCTAAACAATGTTATGCGAAATAACTTTTTACTAAACGAGATTTATGCCATACGATTTTCAGCGTAACGAGACTTTGACCAAACGTTACTATGCAATACGAGATTAGGCAAAAAAATCTTATGCCAAAAAAGGTAGAACCGGAACACCTATTTCAACTAATATGAGCTCTATTTTGTCACACAGAAGAATCATAATTGCCTGTGATAAAAAACGACAGGAAGTTTGCACCTTTAGTTTTTTTTTTAACTGTTGTTTTGACATGAATGAACGTATCGATATCGAAGTTTTTTTAAAGCTACATGAACGTTACCGACATTGTCATAGACAAAATATTAGGTTTTGTGTGTTTATTTTATCTTTATTGCGCTTTAGAATTTGTAAAATAAGAAGACAAAAATTATGTTTTTAATTACTGAATGGGTATTAATAGTAGGTTAAAACTCAGTATGGTATTATTATGTACTTATTCGTCGTATTCTACTGAAAAAAATATTTTATTACAAAGTTTGATGGCGCCGACACACTAGCGGACGCGGCTGTCAGCCACGACTGATAGTGTGCACTGTCTTTTGGGACAGTTCGTGCCAGATCGCTCTTGGACGTCTTTGACGTTCAGCTTTCAGACGTCCGAGAGCGGTCTGGCACGAACTGTCCCAAAAGACCGTGCACACTATCAGTCGCGGCTGAGATCCGTGTCCGTAAGCCGCGTCCGCTAGTGTGTCGGCGCCCTAAAACCGGCCTCTTTTTTTTATTCAAACCTTAGAATGTTCATACTAATTACAATATTTTCTTTTAAAAATTGTCACTGAAACAAATGATAGAGCATTACTATTCTGAGGGTGAAAAAGAAAAAAATATTTTCGATTTTGGTAATATTTGTGTTTTCCATTATAAAAGTATCTGTCTCTTCACTTCATTTACTCTGTGGCACATTATTTTTTGATGTGGTTACATTGTAAAAAAAATAATTCTTTCATTCATTACATTTCCTTTTCTGTTCTGTGGCATAATGTGTGAAATTGTGTATCTGTGGCAAATTTTGACATGTTTACATTTTGAAAAGTTTGCTTTCAAATTTGAATGAGTGTAATAATTAGATAATTTACATCATTTTCGTATAAAGGTAGCAGTGAATGAAAATGCAATCAATACATAATGTGATATAATGATTATTCTTATATATTTAACTAACTCCATATAGCCATAAAAGTGAGAAACATTTAAACAGTTTTGGGCTTTCAAAGATAGAAAATATAAGTAAATAAAGATTTTACTGTTTTGTTTAAGATTATGAATCAGTGTATGTGTTAATATGCATTACAAGAATCTATATTAGTATAATAATGATACGATGTTACGACCGACCAATAAAAAAACGCAACAGTAGAGCCATAGACAAAATAATATTAATTTAACGAAAACTTACTCACACACAGAGAAGCAAAAAACAACTAAACGGAAAATTAACTTAACTATTAAATTAACCGTTAGTTTATTTTAACACAACGATACAACATGTTGTTCAAAACCAGCAGTTATTTCCAACTCTAACCCACTGACGGACACTGACTGCAATTGACGTCCACCACACTTTTAGAAAAAAATCACAACGTCGAATGCAGTCTCCGCTATTTTTCTAATTATTTCAACAACGGTCAATGCAGTCCTGTTTTACCTAGAGTTTGTATGAAGACCATCTTGTTGTGCTTTATTTGGAAGGATTTCAATGTTATATGTGCACCCAGAGTACCTTTTTTTCACACAGCAATAATTTCTCATACAGAAAAAAGTGTGAACTCACACGCACACAACGGTCACCGACGTCGTGTTTTCTTTACTGCGCCTAGGCAGTGTGCCGGCATGTGCACCAGCAAATCAACACTCAACTCCCATACAAAAATGTTGTGCGTTTTTATGAATTTCACCGTTAATCTAGTGTCCATCAATGTGCTAACTTCTGCTTAGCATGTCGGTGCCAAATCATGGTGATTTGCCATTCAGTATAGCGTCAGTTGCTGACTGTCTACCAGGGTGTGGTGGATGTATACAATGTACTGTTGACACGTCACTCGGGAAGTAATCTTTCGTGCACCTCAGAATCCAATAGCGCCCTGAAACTAAATTTTTCGAAATCTAGAGTGGCCCCTGTAGCAGTGTGGTAAATATCGACGAGAGATTTTCTACGAATTCCTATTTCCGAATACGAACAAGATCAGAATGATCCGATTCAACACTCGTTCCCGATCGAATTTTAATTGAATGCCGAAAACGTGATTACTATTTTTGATTTTATTTTCCAGACTGAAAGAGATAGGAGACTTAACTTGTTCGTGTGAATACTATGTATCGTAGAAAGCTATCAAGTGACTTCTTTCATGACATTGAAAAACATGTTACACACACATGTCTTGTACAAAATCTTTTCGTAACACATAAGAAAGACATATTTTATTGACAAACAGTGCTGTGCAGTGGATATTATAGGCCATAGAACCTGTTTTAGCTAGCCCAGCTTTTATGGGAGGTGTAGTGTATGTGATTATAGTGTACATAAAAAGATCGCCAAACCACAAATACGACGTACTTACTACGTCTATCATCTACTTCACAAAAACGTAAGAATTATATTACGTAGTGACGTTGAATCAAGAATTCGATAACAAACTTCAGTGAGTCTTTGAGGTATTCCTCGTTTGATTAATTTTTGCTTCAGGATGCCTTTCCTGGGAGAATTTAATTAAATCGAATGGATACCTAGATCCTCGGTACTTACCACATAAGAATAACTCCGATTTGTATTGTATTGTACCATTTTAATGTTGTAGCCTTTTTTGTATATTTTTATTTTGTGCAATAAAGAATATTTAGTATTGATTGTCTTTAAAGGACGGACACGGACAAAAAAGTCTCACATTTATCGCGTTGCTCCATGCGCACACTTTCATACAAATATAGTTATAGATTAGAGTTAGTTATACATATAGTAAACCCTCCGGCTATACTTATACTACCTAAATAATCTACTCAGAAGTGGAAACTTGTGCAACAACTTGTGTAAGTTACTCTATCATTGTTACCTACATATTAAAGTAGTTAAGTTTTCCTAATATTGTAAAAATAAAAAAAAAAACAAAATAAAATAAATTCATAGACCTTATGTGAAAGATAAATTAGTTGCGGAGCCAAAAATTTTCTCTTGCGCGTTAGCCCTAACACTACTACGACTAGGGGTTGCCACCGCGGTGAAAGGTTTGTTCCTTACGTATATAAAGAAGGTTTTCGTGTACTGCAAGTTAAATTTTATCTCAAAACAGTTACCAATCTGGGCCCTTATCGCGAACTTGTTTTGGCAACGATTTTCGGAGTCAAGTTGTATTCAATTTGGCACTATTTCGGTTCTAAGTGAAAATTACTTCGTTTTGACTTCCCGATAGGTGCCCTGTGTATGAGCATTGAGCAGCAGATGCCTACTTATATTAAAACAAATGACTGCCTCACGCAAGCATCTACTAGGTCGTACACACAATACTTAGTTTTAGCATAATCTGCCGGAGTAAACACTATTGTCTAGCTCATGTGGACAAAGCTCCAGTGCTAACTGCCGGCTGTTACAGTGTCTGTATTTATTTGCATACAGTAGGGTAGTGTGGAAGGTGGGATTATGCAGATGGGCCCTTAGCTGCATAAGTAAATGAGGACGGTATTAGGTCGAGATCACACTAGGTAAATTTTGTGCAATGTGCTTATTATGTGTAAACCTTCGAACTTATGTCTTAGATTTACAATTTACGAACCAGATGGACTGTCAGTGCGAAGAAACGTCTCGACGTAATAATAACAAACCACTTCGACTACTGAGCTCTTATTTTGAATTAGGTAGTTAGGTTTGAAGATTTGTGTTCATGGGTACAATGGTTGTGATTAGGATGAAATTAAAATGGTTTTACACTAAACAAAATGCGGTAATGTACAGTTTTTGCTTTGTTTTGTATGTACACCATCTTGTTCGTATGTCGTTAATCTAAGGGCCAAATTCACGGGTTGCATAGAAATCTAAGTTTTATTAAACTACGATTACATTAATCACGATTGCAGATTTCGTCAAACTGCGTTTAGAGTAACCTGAAATTCATCGGTGCTATTTTAATCTCGTTTACGTAACCGGTGTTTCGGCTACAGACGAGCCAGCAACACTGAAATGCGTTTAGTTATTGCGTCGCGCCGTACATACTTTTTGCGTATTTTGATTTCGAGCAATGGAGTAACAAAACGTTTTGACACATTATAAAACAAAAAAATAATATATGTCGTTGTCAAAGCGTTGTTATTTGCTCAGTGGTTTGTTTATGACGTTTGACAATGACAGCTTTCTATAACTGCGTTTAGCAACGCTAACTGGCCAATTTATAGCAGTTACAGGCTGTAACTGCGTTTTGCTCTAATCTTGGTTAATATTGGTCGGTGAAAATCGAAATGAGCGTATAAGCTCGTTTAGAGCATAAACTGCGTTTTCGATCCTTCTAACGACGTTTAATTACTTCGGTGAATTTGGCCCTAAGCAAGCCGCACTTAATATCTAGCTGGTTTGAATGTTGAAGTTATACGAGTTAGAGTGCGCCTTAGCTTTCATTACGGAATAAATGTATCGTATTAGGCTGAGTGGTCAGAAGAAAATATATCTCAGTAAAGTACCGCTGTTCGGGAAAATCTGCATAATGTGATACAGTCTAGATCTAGATCTAGACTTAGGTACACAATAAACGTTTCAAATACTGGAAATAAATATTTACTGCTTAAAGTTCCATCCAATTTAGTTTGTGTCATATAAAAAAACCATATTTCGTCAGATTACTTTGTCACTGCACCAACATCAAAAAAGAACAGTTCCTGCTTAGGTATATTTGTACTGTCACATATAATTTGTGTAAACCTTAAATTATTACTTACATTTTAGTGGTTTTTTGAAGTCGGTTTTTTATTTTTTTAAATTATTATTTTATTTTATAGTTTTTAGTTTATTTGTAATAATTTTTAATCAAAAGTAAGATGCAAATGATACCAAAAAGTCCTACTAATCAATACGAATCATTCAAGCCTAAACACGAGGTAGTTGCTATATACCGTTGAGGAGTTCCTTTGACTGCCTTCCGTTTCCATCATCAGATCAGCTCAAGGTCACCATCATATTTTATTGTTATAAGAACTATATTTACGTTCTTAATTTCATTAGAATCGGTTAATATGTGTCCAAAATGGAAATTCATACCCTGTTTTTACCCACCCTTAGGGGTGAGATAAAATTCTGAAAAAAAAATGGGACTATGGGGATGCTGGAGGTGGTAGAGCATCCCCATGCAAAGGGAGGATCCTCCGACCAGGCCGGGTGGTGTGGCCTGGCGGGCAGCTGCCCAACGGTTAGCGTTGGGGATTTCTATATATTGCAGAGTAGGTGAGAAACTTCGAATGCGCGATGTAGGATTTTCATAGTAATTTGCGTAGTTCCCATACATCTCTTCTCTGTATTGCGTTCCGAGCGCCATCTGTTGATCTTCGTCTGAACTAGTGGCTAGGAGTCCGCCACATCACTCCCCCACCGAGACCGGAGGGCGATAGTCTTCAGTGCAGCCGAGAGTCTTGATTGCCAGCCAATGCCGCGTAGTCCGCAGTGAGTCGGGACTGTGAGTGCGGTGAGGAGTCCCCAGTGAGTCGGGGTGATGCTGCAGTGGCGATGTCCACGGTGAGTCGGGATGAGCCTGCAGTGGAGCATGGTGGCAGAGTGCTGCGTCGACCAGGAGAGGATGGCTCTGCTTGCTGACCGGCCGAAGTGCAGTGGTGCTGTGCCAAGTTGCTGGTGTGGGTCGAGGGTGTGACCAGGCCTGCGCGTTCGCTGCATGCTGGTGGTCATGATGCCCTTTGAGACCGGATGCTGGCTGGTTGGCTCCAGGGGCTGCTTGCTGAGAGTTCTGCTGCACGGCTGTTGAGGTGAGGAGAGAAAGTCGATGGAAGATGGCGTGGAGGCTGCTCTGCGGGTCTTCAGAAGGCTGCGCTGATGTTCTTCACGGGGTCACCAGTATGGGGATGCTGGAGGTGTTGGAGCATCCCCATGCAAAGGGAGGATCCTCCGACCAGGCCGGGTGGTGTGGCCTGGCGGGCAGCTGCCCGCCGGTTAGCGTTGGGGATTTCTATATATTGCAGAGTAGGTGAGAAACTTCGAATGCGCGATGTAGGATTTTCATAGTAATTTGCGTAGTTCCCATACATCTCTTCTCTGTATTGCGTTCCGAGCGCCATCTGTTGATCTTCGTCTGAACTAGTGGCTAGGAGTCCGCCACAGGACCACCTGGAAGCTCAACCCAATACAACAAAAAAAGAATTTTCAAAATCGGTTCATAAACGGCGGAGTTATCGGTTAACATACATAAAAAAAATATATAAAAAAAAAAAATATCCCGACGAATTGAGAACCTCCTCCTTTTTTTGAAGTCGGTTAAAAATAATTAGTGGTTGTTAGATTATTTAATTAGATTCACTTGAAGCCCGATCACAGGATTCGATAATATTTTAGAATCTACACAAACATTTATGAAAAAAACAAATGTCACTTTTGGAACTGACAAATTTTCCTTACATTTTGACAGTGACAGTTGACGATACTTATCTTTTTCCATATGTGTAGATTCGAAAATAGTATCGAATCCTGTGATCGCTGCACTGTTCATTCGAAGAGAGATAAGATTGTGTTTTTTTAAAGAAGTTCCTATCATCATGTGTCCTTTAAATAAAATCGATGCACCAAAAATTGCCAATTCCTAGTAGGTAATCCAAAAAATATTATTTTATGTAAGTGTACCTACTTAAGTATTTCCAAAAAAAATACGTAAGAATCTCACGGTTTTTTATTAGACAGGTCTCCAAAACCCTTTTCGGCTAACAAGTATTTTCAATATATATTTTGTGCTGTCGCTTCGGCATCCAATTTAGTGGGTCACGGGAGAGTCCCAACGGATTTTATTATGCTTAAAGTCAAGAGATGTACTGTATCATTCCTGTCACTTACTTTGCATATTTGTTTTTTTTGTTTACATACCTATATACTTATACGAGATATTTTATCAAACCAAAACAAAAAAAGCCTGGGTAAGGGTTCCGTTTATCCGACCTATAGGAATGCGTTTGTGTCGTGGTTTAAGGCCTTTCTTTGATGTTGAGGAATGTGTCACACAATGGGCCTGTTTACCTGTTTCACGGGAATTTAAAGCTTTAGAGTGGTATTCATATTTTCCACTGTCCCTAGCTGTCAGGTTGGGTGTGGCAATTTTTTCTCACCGCGACTTTTCAAAAGTCGCATTTAAGCAGGACCTATTTAAGAGCGGAGCGCGGAGCGCAAAGAGTGACAGAAGTCTAGGGTTTGTAACCGTGGTGAAAGGATGTGGATCGTCGCTGGCTGGTCGTGAGCCGGAAGTAAAGAGGGTACAGTTAATACCTCACCCGAGAAGGCTCCTTTCGTGTACTAGACCGTACAGGTTTAATAGTTTGGCGAAAACTACAAAGGTTACGTTTTCTCGCATACTAAGTGGCGCCTCTTGCGGAAACTATCATGAAACTTTTGACAGATAATGTATGCAGATGAAAGGAGAAAACCTACATCTTTTTAGTTAACAAAAATAGCAAATCCCGGCCCAGGTTATCTTATCATCGTAAGTATCAATAACAATTACCTGTCGCAGTTCTGTGGCTAGCTCAATGACAAGTCGACGTTGCATCTTTTTGAATTCATCCGTCACGTGCCTCTCGTACGGAGCTGAAAGCATTAATTAGGGGCTGAAAATATTTGAAGTTATTAAGAGACTACCTACATTAAATAAAAAATAAAGTATTTAGCAAATTTTAATATTTTTTGATACAAGTAGTATTTTAGAAAAATAAGTAAGTACGTGTTTTGGCTGCCACGTTAAAGTACACCATACTCGTATTGAAGCCATAATTACAAAACCCATTAATTTTCTTGCCAATAAGAACAAAATAATTAACAATACAATTTATTTCCATCGCTCTGTTCTCCCGTGTATTGGCAAGATCAGTATTAATTTCACAGGTGGAGCAATGAGACTGCTGTTTAATTAGAAATTCTAAATTACAGTGTAATACCCTGTTCATGTTAAGAATTTTGGGAAGGTCAGGTGGTATGAGGTACTTATAAAATACTGGAAGAAGATAAACTAGGCTTTACTGGGGCTAACTAGTGCCGCCTACTAATTCTAAAAGGGTAGGTTTAAAATTATATATTAGTTAGTATGATTACCAGATTATTCTGGCACTTTTTGGAAAAAGTACTTTTAATAAGAAGTTAAGTTTTTTTTCAATTAATGGCTCTAAGCGTGAGCCTTTAACCAGCTTTATTTCATCGTAAATGTCTATCGGACTTTACTCGGAACCTTTAAACTAACCTCAGCACATAACAAACCTTGTAGGTAAGAGTCTCAATCTCAATAGATATTTTAGGTCGTAATGGCGAATGGGCACTGGTCGCCCTCCCATTTTCTATAAGTAACTATAACTAACATAACAAACCTTCAGCAGCATGCACATGTGTGAAGACAGCAATGGCCACCGCTAGTGTTACTGTCAGCCCCAGTAGCGCCCTGGTGGGGATGATGTGATCGATGTGGTAACTCAATGGTGTGTCAATATAACAGCAGTAACAAACCTTCAGCAGAATGTACAAGCAGCGTGAAGACAGCAGTGGCCACCGCCAGTGCCACTATCAGCCCCAGTTGGTCCCCACCAGGGCGCTACAGGAACCAAGGTGTGGTCGATGTAATGACTCAATGGTGTATCAATAGAGGAGCAGTAACAAACCTTCAGCCGTATGTAAGAGAATTGTGAAGACTCAATGGTGTATCAATAAAGGAGCAGTAACAAACCTTCAGCAGTATGCACTAGCAGCGTGAAGACAGCAGTGGCCACCGCCAGTGCCACTATCAGCCCCAGTTGCCACAGCAGCGCGCGCGCGAGCCAGCAGCGCCAGGGGTCGGCGCCGCGAGGGGCCGGGCGCCAGAGCAGCCACGAGGCTCCCTGAGGGCTAGCACGGAGCGCTGACGGGGCGTGAAGACGTGACAAAAGTTTTGCATCGCAATCATTCACATTGCGCAGCCTCAAGAGCGAGCACGACGGAGAACTGTTATCACGTCTTAATAGCGCCCCGTGCTAGTATTCTGTTGGTTGATGTGATGTTGGTGTGTCAATATAAGAGCAGTAACAAACCTTCAGCAGAATGTACAATCAGCGTGAAGACAGCAGTGGCCACCACCAGTGCCACTATCAGCCCCAGTTGCGACAGAAGCGCGCGCGCGAGCCAGCAGCGCCAGGGTTCTGAGCCGCGAGGGGCAGGGCGCCAGCGCAGCCACAAGGCTCCCTGGTGGGGTGGTGTGGTCGATGTGTTATGTAAATATAGGAGCAGTAGGTATACACAATAGGAAACTAAACTAGCCAACATTTCATTTGGAATCCCCGACATTCAACTTGACTTGTGACTTTAAGGCTCAGTTTCACAATGTTTGGTTAGTGGCTACCTGTGGGATAAAATACATGCTGTCACTGTCTAAAAAAATTATAACAGAGAGTGACAGCATATTATTATATTTTACAGGTAGCCACCAGGCACCAGACATTGTGAAACAGGGCCTAAAGACACATTACTTTTGAATGGCTAAGCTGATTTTGGCAAAATATGTCTAAAAACAGTAACATCAGGTAGCTATGACCCTGAAAAAACGAAAATAGGTTATGTCTTGGAGCTACGCTGTCAAAGCCAGATACACACACAGAGATACACAGACACGTAATACTTATAACAACCCTCATTCTCGTAGGGTTTTTTTTTTACTTTTGAACTACTTAGGCCTAGTTTCAGCATACTCTGTTACTATACAGCAAGGGATTAGTTGTTGACTTTTGACACATTGGTCAAGAATTAAATACTTATAGAAAATTTATTTTAGATGGCACTTAACAATGTAACAGGGGTGTCAATTATCTAAAAGACTATGTTGAAACTAGGGCTAAATGTTTACATAAAAAGTTCCAGTAAGCGCGTTTAGAGCGATATAATTATGATTTATTGAAATACTAGCTGTCCCACGAGATTCAATTCGCACTTAAAAGTTTTTTTCCCGTGGGAATCCCGGGATAAAAAGTAGCCTATCCAGGGAGTCAGCTAAACTCCATAACAAATTTAGTTAATGTTCAGTCGTTTTGACGTGAAGAAGTAACAAGCATACGTACACAAACTTTCGCCTTTATAATATTAGTAAGATGCACCTATTGATTATTCAATACATTTTATGATTACATACATAGACGTTATCTTGCTCGTAACTACAGAAATTTAAATGATATTAAACCATCAAAATATCTCTTCATTTATAACTTCTTATTTATTTTATGTCTCGGAAATGGCAAGTTTGCCGTCATTTATTTGAAAAGGCCTAAAGAAAACTTGTGCCAAGTCGCCGGGCGTGTAGTGAGCAAACTAAGCAATTCGAAACTTCTAGCAAACTGCAGACAAATTCTTTCCTTCCCCAAACTTCTACATTCGTTAGTAAAGTTTTTTTTTATCGCGTCGTTTCGAGATAAAAAAATATCATAGACTACTTGAATATGTAGTTATTATGTAGTCTGAGCCTATCTGAAACCTAGTTAAACATTGTGAGATATGGCGTTTCGACTTTCTCCGTGTTCGGCATCATAAGGGTCACAGTGACAGTTAAATAAAGTAAATTTTTCTCTCCACCTTTAGTTTGCAAGGTGCGGGTGCCTATATAAATAGAGTGAGTCGCCCGCGCGCCTCAGTTGGTTTTTGATTTTTGAAGTGAACACTTCGGCAAAATGGCTCTATGTAGCCACGGTTCTCGTCGGCTTCGCTCCGACGGGGAAAAATATAATATTGAATTTGCGGAGTCCTCGCTGCCGGGAGCTGTAGCGTGATGCGGACCAGGCGGCGCGCGGCCTGCCGGCTGCTGCGATCGCAGCCATTGCTGAGGATTTCGCAACGAAGGTTTGAGTTGATAAGCCGTGAGTAAAATGCTATTATTTACTGCTTTTAAAAGCTCAGCCACTGGTCATAATGCTCCGGCGCTTGGGGTTTTTATCCCACGCAGTAGGGTCCGATTCAATAGTCGTGGTGATGATTGATCACATATTCCGGTCCTACTAGTGGCGCTTGAGCTAGATACTTACATTAATGACCGCTTTAAGTAAAGCATATGTTAATTTTATACAGGAAAAAATAATAAAAATATATTTTTCTACCCTCAATTTCTAATATTTTTAGAAAACAGTTGATAAAAACTTTGCTATTACAATAATGCACTTGATTATAGCTTATGTAAGGCTTAACAAAGAGGAGCTTTCCAGGACCGTCATAGGATTTTTTACAGGAAGCACGTGGCTCCGAGTTTCAGTATGTTGGGACATTGTGGCATGTGCGGCGAGTAATGTGATCCGCCGGTACCTACCCGCTGAGGGTAGGCAGGCCGATTCGGTGAAATTGAAGTTTCGTGTAACCTGCACCCGGCCCTGTGCTCCCGCGCTGGCCGCCGTCTCGTGGCACCTGCATCGCAGCATACACCCGGCCCTGTGCTCCTGCGCTGGCCGCCGTCTCGTGCCACCTGCATCGCAGCGTACACCCGGTCCTGGCCCTGGCCACCGGTTTGTGGTACCTGCATCGCTGAATAGACCCAGCCATGCACTCCTGCCCTGGCGGCTGTACACCCGGTCCTGGCCCTGGCCACCGTTTTGTGCCACCTGCATCGCAGCGTACACCCGGTCCTGGCCCTGGCCACCGGTTTGTGCTACCTGCATCGCTGCATAGACCCAGCCATGTACTCCTGCCCTGGCGGCTGTGTTGTCCCACCTGCATCGCTGCGCACACCTGGCACTCCTGTTCTGGTTGCCAGATCGAAACGCCCCCTGTCTGGGAAGAGATTATATGCTCAGTGGAACCGCCTGCACTATTGCTAGCACGGTCATTATCATCATCAGCCATCATTATGAGTGACTTATTTAGAAGGTATCGAGTAACGTGCGCTATTCATCAGTGATTTTGGCATATGCAGACGAACGTTTACTGCCAAGGTTGGTCATGTTAGCCATACAAGGGCACACCAACGAAGCCTGAGTAACCACCTGCAGTCGCCGTAGCCGCATCGGCATGGATGACGACAAATCGGGTAACGTGCACCGCTTCTAAAAGTGTTATAGCACTTCAATTTGATGCCTCCGCTAAGGTAGGGTATTCTATTAAAGCAGCTTTCTTCTGAACTGCCCAAAGTGACCTGTAGACTGCTCCTGGGGATAGTTGTGCAATCAATTTTTTATTTCGATGTCTCTGCTGAAGAAACTGTCTAATGCAGCTTTTGTTCTAAACTGCCTAAAGATCATTGGACTGCTCATGGGAATGATGACGCACGGTAAGTACAGGAGCGTTACTCTATACTGATGAGAAACGAACGAACGAGAGCTGTCGTGCAATCGGCACGTTTAATACATACAAACAGATAGAGCGGCTCGCGTCGCAGTGCACTGAAAGTTCGTTTTTCGTCATATAAAGTGACTCCCCAGACACTATCTTAAGTGTCATGACACATCGGCAGATTCCAGCTTTGAGTCTTTTCTTTTCTCGGCTGTGAGCAAAGTGAATCCCACGGGCGAGTGTTCAACCTGAAAGCACTGAGCTAATTCCTGATTTCGTGAAAGTCGCTGTTGCTATACCATACCGCTTCACAAGTTACCGAATTTATTATGATCCTACTGTCGGGTGATCATGATCAGAGTGTCATCGCGGTTTCTGAGTGACACCATATAAGCTGTCTTCCTTAAGTCCCAGTGGATTGTGAGTGTGTGTCCGAGCTCTTTGTTGAAAAATGCGTGAACCTCCTACGCAGCAGCTGTCTACTAGTTGTGTATCGAATAAATCGAGTAACGGTGCTCTTGCACGAGACGACTACCTTTTGGTAAAATTATAACTTCCACTATTCTGGGAACATGCATATACCTACTGTGTACTGTGTATCACATCACGTGTAGCCGTAGCCCAACTCAATTTACTGGGCTAGATAATAAACAATGGCAGTCGTCATTAAATTTCTATGAATTTCGAAGGTCATCATTTGGAGCACAATTCAAAGGGTGAAAGTACCTATTCATGCCTAAACGGCTTCTCTAATGAAAATGTATTTTTAATTCGATTCTGGCGCAAACGTTTCATAACTATTTTTCAACACTGTATCTGCTGAAACTACTTAGACTGACTGGTTAAGATGCAGACGTGCCGTTTTCACAATTACATTTTGAGTAATCTGTTTTATGGATCTTTCAGTTAGTTACGTAACTAGTTACTTACCAAGTAAAAAATTACTTGTGTCATGCTCGTACTCGCATCTCATTTAGGAGCTCTCTGGCCTCTAGCTGAAGGCTAGAACTGGTATATATATCTACTAAGCTAGTACAGAGTTATAACCGGGCAGCGGTGACGTGGTAGCTGCTTGATTTATTAGAGTTTGCGGAAAAGTTTCTAAATAAGTAATAATTATTAGTCATAATATTAACTCTTCGCAGTTCTTTCAGAATGCAATACGGTCGCTGAAGTAGGTAACCTTCCTTAGCTGGACAACCACAACAAGCCTTTTTGTTTTAAAGAGTGTCACAGTTATTCGCCTTTCCACTGTCATATCGATGTCCAAGGACTTTTTCTTGGGTATAGCTAACTACCTAAGTTTACCTATAGATAGCCGCAAGCTATCTGCTGTTGGCGAACTGTCAGTTCTGATTGATAAGTCAGGCTCGAGGTGGCTCGTCCAACTGTCCATGTTCCCGCCACCATGATTGTTGCTTCCACAGCTTAGAGAGTCTATGTTGGCTGTAGTTGCATCAGGTCTGATCAGGTACAACTAACATCTTTACGTACCATCTTTATTTAATCGAGCTATTTTATTTTGTTTTATCTAGGTCGACTTAATGGTTTCAAAATCGAACCTACAACAATGTAAGTAGGTTACCTAAGTAGGTAACCTACCTACGTACCTTTCAAGTTGCAACAAGGCGAAGCCTTAAGGTTTTGGCCGAGACGTGCCCTTAGTGTTGACGAACCTACCTAAAGGTGACCTTGTTAATGTTTTTCATATGAAGTACTGAACATTTTACTTATCCTGGTGGCATGACTGATCATTTACTTACCCAGTTAAGACATGTTAGTCGGGTTTCATTTATCAACTATTATAATTGTTATTGTTGTGTTAATCAATCTTTATTAATTGATGTCATCTACCAAGGAATGCTGCCAGAGCTCATAATATTCACACATGATGATACAGAATGATAGTAGCCCACAAAATCGGTGCAAAGGCTTATAAAATAACTTTCCTTCCTAGTAGGACTGCACAGGAACTCGTTAACCGCCGAGTTAGTTAGAATACAAAATTAGACTGTGTGTTACTTGTCAATCTAGAATATGAATATTGTTACCTGCATCATGTTTTGAAAAACTGAATACTTAGTTATCCGCCAGTGTCACAGCCTTCATCTAATCTTTTCCAGTAGCTGATGAGGCTGAGATATTTAGTAAAATTATCTTCCCTTCAAGCACCACTCCTCGTTCCAAGGACTAGATGCCGCGCCAGGTGTTGCAGGCCGTGTCGTCGTACGGGGCTGACTGAGCAGGTCCTCGAGGCTCCAGGGTCGGCTGCTGCATTTCTGAGGTCAGTCCAGAATTACATACCCTAGTCAGCATGTGCTGACCTGAGCCCCAGCGGCCTGGATCGATATTCTACACTTTACAGCTTTTAAATATTGTTGCAAAGTATTTCACTGGTTCCATCCATTCGGCTAGTGTATGTTAAAAATATTGCCTTGACAATAACAAGATTTTGATCAATAATTACTTATAAGTATTGCTTTCGAAGAGGCACTGTGTGTATCCATATGTATAAATACCTACCTATATGTATAGGTACATACCTTCCATAACTTTCTGAAAAGTCAGGAATAATAAGGAAGTACTTAAGTCTTATGTATACTTATACCTTTCTTTTTAGTATATCTATTACCTAGAAATCTATGCATTATAAATTTATAGATTCAAATATTTCTCTACTGATATACTCATCAGTAGCTTATGGGTCACAGTTGGTTTTCTCTCCACCATGCGATAATAAACACATCTCACAATGTTTAACTAGGTTTCAGATAGGCTCAGACTACATAATAGACGCATTTTTCCTGAAATAAAAATGACATATTATGTATCTAGCCTATCTGAAACCTAGTCATTTCTGCATGGTGATATTACAACTGAGGCGCGCGGGCGACTCACTCTATTTATATAGGCACCCGCACCTTGCAAACTAAAGGTGGAGAGAAAAATTGACTTTATTTAACTGTCACTGTGACCCTTATGATGCCGAACACGGAGAAAGTCGAAACGCCATATCTCACAATGTTTAACTAGGTTTCAGATAGGCTAGATACATAATATGTCATTTTTATTTCAGGAAAAATGCGTCTATAGTTGATATTGGAACAGTCTGTAAAATTGTACCAAGTATTTAAAATGTAACTCAAAACTTTGCTCGCTGTTAACATAATAATATTATACTACTTACTATATAAAACTAGTAAAATTTTGTTTGCCTCACCTTATAAAAAGTATCCGCGCTGCTCAATTGTACCATTTTGTCTATGTTTCTTGTTTGTTCAACATAACCACTCTTATCACGATCCAGCACATCTAAAACACTCATGGCTCTTTTCTCATTATAACTCCCACTCTTCAACGTTTTTCGTTCGCAAGCACTTTGTCCAGGCAATGTAAAACTTTTTCTGTTATCGTTTTGGAATAACACGCTTTTCACCACAATATCTTCAGCAACGATATCCCTTTTCACGCAGATTCCATTGCCGACTAAATTGGCGGTAGTCGCAGAAAAACTATTCTTATTCCTAACCTTCTTGTAAAGTGGTTTAACGAACTCGAAACGAAGTTTACTTTTAAATTTTTCCTTTAAAGCTTTGCTCTTCATTGCTGCCAGCTGAATGGTTGAACACTGGCTGAATAGAAACTGGTGCATCGGGATTGGTCGCTGCTAGCGTGTTCGAAGTTTGAAAGTTTCGACCGCCGGTTTCCGGTTTGCAGTCAGTTGCACGGATGCGATTCCTCAGTGCGGAGAAGTGGATCGAGCGAATGAGTTTTAGTTCGGATTTTAATGGACTCCAAGCGTCGCAATGGAGGAAAGTAATTGAAAAGGGTGTGTTGTTTCATTTCAGGCTACCGTAGTATAAACAAACGTACGTTGGAATGGGTTTTCCGAGTTTCGTTACATTTCCCGTCGCTGTGATTTGAGAACACTGAAATGTTAGGAAACTGGGAATAACTTAGCCGTTTCGCCGACAAACTTCAACATGCGTCCGGTAGTGGCTGGCCGAGGAAGGTTGAGGACAGAGTTTTTTGGCGCTCTTTAGTACATACCGAATATACCGATGATTACGGTCTGTTGATGATGAATATTATATGATATGTAGGTATATTTTTAATATGAAGATCTACTTTTTTTGCTGTTGTTGGGTCGGGTTCTTAGTAACAGTAGAATGATCTCCTTACGGAGTTCTTTTTGAAGCAAAATACCGAGAAAATTCTTTACTAGTTTCCCTCAAAAGAAACACAAAATGGTATCCAGGAACATCGCTTTGTTACTATTTTTCCGCTTTGATACTTTTTTGAAGAAATGTATTTAGACTTGTTAGAACCTTTTTGCATAGGTCATCCACAAGTAGCTAACAGAGATTTAGGCGAACTGTAATAGAATACAGGGTGTACCTACCGTAAATAGACGAAAACAACGAAAATAAAGTGACCCAGAGGGTCAATCTTAACCACTTTGGTTCTAATACTTTTGGAACTGGCGAAAAAAATAGATTCTCCATATAAATTTTGACGGCCAAGTGACTTTTGACACCCTTTCCATTGTTCCACCTTTTACGGGACACCCTGTATAATATTTGTACGTGTAGGGTACTCGTATACCTACTCGTATATTTATGTAAGTATCTTAGTAGGTACAGTATAAGGCAGATAAATCTGACCCCTCTCAGAAGCAGTGTTACTATGAGAGGGGGGTCAGGTTTCTCTGCACATGACCGTACACTGGAATCTTGTTATCAATGTCATTTCACTGGCGGCTGTGGGCAAATGGCCTCAGAGAAAAGATTTCTTTAGCACAGATATTTTAATACTTAAGTAATATAATTTCAGAGACAAAACTTCCGCAGTGTACATCTGGCAAATCATTAAGTTTCGTGTTCAAAGTCGATGTCGCAGTATTATTTATTTATATCGAAAACGAAATAGGAAATCTTGTTTATTGGTGAAGGTGGAACAGAGAAAGAAATATAAGTATACTTAGTTTAGTATTTTTAACCGACTTCAAAAAAAGGAGGAGGTTCTCAATTCGTCGGGATCTTTTTTTTTATATATTTTTTTATGTATGTTCACCGATAACTCCGCCGTTTATGAACCGATTTTGAAATTTATTTTTTTGTTGTATTGGGTTGAGCTCCCAGGTGGTCCCATTTTTTTTTTCAGAATTTTATCTCACCCCCAAGGGTGGGTAAAGGGGTAAAAACAGGGTATGAATTTCCATTTTGGGCACATATTAACCGATTCTAATGAAATTAAGAACGTAAATATAGTTCTTATAACAAAAAAATATGATGGTGACCTTGAGCTGATCTGATGATGGAAACGGAAGGCAGTCAGGGGAACTCCTCAACGGTATATAGCAACTACTTCGTGTTTAGGCTTGAATGATTCGTATTGATTAGTAGGACTTTTTGGTATCATTTGCACCTTACTTTTGATTGAAAATTATTACAAATAAACTAAAAACTATTAAATAAAATAATAATTAAAAAAATTAAAAAACCGACTTCAAAAAACCACTAAAATGTAAGAAATAATTTAAGGTTTACACAAATTCTACTCGTATGAGACAGTTGGGGGGCTTGTCGCTCACGTCCGTAGGTACAAACCCTAGTTACCCTACACGTGTCCCCTGGGTGGTGCTAACGAGTGACAACGCCGAATGTCGGGCGGCGGTAAATCGACCCGACCTCCTCTCCTAGCAGAGGCGGCGATCTCCCGCCGTAAAAAAGGAGAATCACCAACACGCCTGCCAAGCGCGGTGATTATGGCAAATACACCTCCTGATGGAAAAAACAAAGCCCCGGCCCCCAGTCCCCGGCAGCCCCGCTATCCCGGACTCCGGTAGCGGTCACGGTAACGGCGGGGCAGGGGGTGCGAAGAATCTCCGGCAGAGAGTCGGCTACCAGCCCAACCGACCCTTGCACCTGGCAACATATAACGCACGGACACTGAGGGAAGACGTGAAGATAGAGGAGCTGGAAGAGGAAATCAGCAAGTTAAAATGGGACATTATAGGGTTATCCGAAGTCCGACGAGAGGGAGAGGATACGGAAATTCTCCAGTCCGGAAACTTGCTGTACCACCGGGAGGGCGACCAACTGTCCCAAGGGGGTGTCGGGTTCATCGTCAACAAGTCCCTCGTCAACAACATCGTTGAAATCGGAAGTGTGTCGACACGGGTTGCGTACCTCATCCTGAGAATATCTAAACGATACTCAATGAAGGTCATACAGGTTTACGCACCCACATCTAAGCACACCGATGATGAGGTCGAACTTGCGTATGAAGACGTATCGTCTGCCCTGCGTAAGCTCACTACTCATTTCACGGTGGTGATGGGAGACTTTAACGCGAAACTCGGAAAACAAGAAGGCGGCGAGACGAAAGTGGGGTCACATGGATTTGGAGTCCGGAACCATCGTGGGCAAATGCTGGCTGACTTCTTGGAGAAGGAGGGCCTCTATATGATGAACTCCTTCTACAAGAAGAAGCCACAAAGGAAGTGGACGTGGATTAGCCCCGATGGGAAGACTAAAAACGAGATCGACTTCATATTGACGGATAAGAAGCACATATTCAATGATGTCTCAGTGATCAGTAGGGTTAAGACCGGCAGCGATCACCGACTCGTAAGAGGCACTTTGAATATAAACTGCAAAATAGAACGCTCCCGTCTAATGAAGTCCACGCTCCGTCCTACTCCTGCTCAAATCCAGGATCCCGAAAGCTTTCAGTCTGATCTTTGCGACCGCCTGATATGTTTAGAGAATTGCGTTACAGTTGACGATTTAAATAATAGGTTTGTGGAAACTGTCCGAGAGGTAGGATCGAAATATTTTTCGTCCCGAACCAACCGAGGACCTCAAAAACTCTCAGATGGGACTCTGAGTCTCATAAGAGAACGGAGAGAAATGAGGTTGCAGTCTTCAGTTGATATGGTCGAATACAGACGTCTAAACAGACAGATCGCCAAAGCAAGACGTTGCGATATGAGACGCTACAATTGCAAGCGCATTCAAGACGCAATAGAGCAAAACAAGGGCTCCAAAGTCTTTGCTAGAGATCGACCTGTTCGGCAGACTCTGTTGACCCAACTGAAGACCGACACTGGCAACACCGTTTCATCAGTGCCCGAAATTCTGGGAGAAATTGAGAGATTCTACGGACAGTTATACACCACAACACAAAACCCTATTACCAGCGGTGCTCACGACAGCCGAGCGCCACTCACCCGACACTATACCGAAGATATTCCGGACGTCAGTCTAGACGAGATTAGTATAGCTCTCAAACAGCTAAAAAACAACAAAGCTCCGGGAGATGATGGAATAACGACAGAACTTCTGAAAGCCGGCGGTAGACCGATTTTAATAGCACTTCGGAGGCTGTTTAATTCCGTCATACTCGAAGGCACAAGCCCGGAGGCATGGAGCAGAAGTGTAGTGACTTTGTTCTTCAAGAAAGGCAACAAAGCCCTATTGAAGAATTATAGACCCATTGCACTTCTGAGCCATGTGTACAAGCTGTTTTCGAGAGTTATTACGAATCGTCTCGAGCAAAGACTCGACGACTTCCAGCCACCCGAACAAGCCGGGTTCCGAAAAGGCTATAGTACCATAGATCATATACACACGCTTCGGCAGGTTATACAGAAGACCGAGGAGTATAATCTACCTTTATGTCTAGCGTTTGTGGACTATGAGAAAGCCTTTGATTCTATTGAGCTCTGGGCGATGCTTCAATCCCTTCAGCGGTGCCATATAGACTATCGCTATATCGAGGTGTTGAGATGTATGTACAATGCTGCCACAATGTCAGTTCGATTACACGAACATAGCACAAAACCGATCCAGTTGCAAAGGGGCGTGAGACAGGGAGATGTTATTTCTCCGAAACTGTTCACCTGTGCACTGGAAGATGTTTTTAAGCTTGTAGAGTGGAAAAGACTGGGCATTAACGTCAATGGCGAATATATCTCTCATCTACGATTTGCTGATGACATAGTTATTATGGCGGAAACGCTGGAGGAGTTAGGCGAAATGCTCACAGACCTCAATGATGCCTCTAAACAAGTTGGGCTGAAAATGAACATGGACAAGACAAAGGTCATGTCGAACGAACATGTTTCATCATCGCCCGTAACTGTAGGAGGTGTCACCATCGAAGTTGTCGATCAGTATCCCTACCTAGGACAAGTGATCCGATTAGGTAAATCCAACTTCGATAAAGAGGTAGCTCGTAGAATCCAACTCGGATGGGCAGCGTTCGGGAAATTACGACACATCTTCACTGAAAACATACCTCAGTGTCTGAAAACAAAAGTTTTCAATCAGTGCGTGTTGCCAGTGATGACTTACGGAGCCGAGACGTGGTGCTTCACCAAAGGGCTTATCCACAAGCTCAGAGTTGCTCAGCATGCTATGGAAAGGGCTATGTTAGGCGTGTCCCTGCGAGATAGGATTCGTAATGAAGAAATCCGCAGGAGAACTAAAGTTACCGACATAGCCAAAAGGATTAGCACGCTGAAGTGGCAATGGGCTGGCCACGTAGCCCGCAGAGCCGACGACCGCTGGAGTAGAAAGGTTCTGGAGTGGAGACCCCGTGTCGGCAAACGGCGTGTCGGTCGCCCCCCAACCCGTTGGTCTGATGATCTGCGGAAGGTAGCGGGAAGCCGCTGGATGCAGATGGCGGGTGACCGTTTGGGGTGGCGATCGTTAGGAGAGGCCTATGTCCAACAGTGGACTACAGAAGGCTGAGAGAGAGAGAGAGATGAGACAGTTGACAGACAAGTTGGTGCCATATTTCTTCAGATTACTTTGTCACCGCACCAACATCAAAAAAGAACAGTTCCTGCTTAGGTATATTTGTACTGTCTCATACGAGTAGAATTTGTGTAAACCTTAAATTATTTCTTACATTTTATAACACTCATAGAATAAAATTTTACTTACGTCAGAAATAGTTACAAGCTATCACGAGATTAATCCGGGCACACTTTTCTACGTGTGTAGCATGTCGTGCTACCTCGCCCCCGCCACTTCTTTCACCCCGCAAGGAGGGTCGCCAAGTAACTTGCCACATTATAGTGGTTTTTTGAAGTCGGTTTTTTAATTTTAGAATTAAGTTTTAAGCTGAGAATATCAATAGTATTCTGGTGTCTAGGAAGTTAAGTGCCAATTTTTCCATAGTCGGTTAGACCATAACCAGGTATTAGTGGTTGAATTTTGACACATCTGTCAAGAACTTTATAAGTAGATGACGTATAATTGATAACCAATTCCTGATCGGTTAGATAACCGACTATGGAGAAATTGGCATTAAGTGTCATAGACGAGATTAATACTATTTTCTATGTTTCGAAATAGACATCTAAGTACTTACCTTCGCTCATTGATTATACATATTGTACCATGTAGTATGCAGGTATGACCGGATATTGGATAGAGGTAAAGAAAATGAATTGCCAATTAGTATAATATTTATTGCTATTGTTTGATCGTACATTTTTATGTTACAGTAAAATGATCTAAGACAAATTATGCATTATAAGTGTAAATTAATACGTATATCTCAAAATGGATCATAATAAGGCCCTTAGTGTGGTAATGTGGATGTGAAGAAATAATAATTATAGCTAAGTGCATGGGATTTTAATATAAACATATATCATGATACATTTAATATATAAAATCATTATATCTCCACTTTTCGGCGTTGTACGCAACGCAATCGCATTCAGTGTTCGTGGACACTTGCCTTAAAAGTCCTCCATCTGTGCCTAAACCTACCCTGGGGTACCTACGCTGTCTGATATTTATTTAGAAATTTAGTATATCGCCTTACCTATACTTTAATATACAATTTTATATTTTTTTGTTTGGCAAAGACACATTTTACTCGTATTAGTTCTTTATAAATGAAACTATTACTGTATAGTTTTAAGAGTTACACCATTATTGTACCAAAATCCACGTATTTGAAGTAATAATAAATAACATGTAAGTATTCCATTAAAATTATTATTAAATTATCTGTAGAAATTAAAGCTTTTTGCAATTCAAACTGATTACGATGTTCATTGACCTGAGTTGACCTGACTGGTAATTAAAATAATTTATAGCAGAATGTAATGTATGTAAAACGACATTCCGATCCTCAATTTTAATTCTGTAGTGATCTCATTCTCTGTCATATTCACACAAAACCCTCTTTGAGTTTTTATTCTTAGCAGTCGAAATAATCCTATCTATACATGAGTGTTTACATAAACGTTCCAAGAAAAAAATCAAACCACTTAACCTTAACCTACGAAACCTTGCACCGCGGGTTATCCTTATACTTCATTTTTAATCTTGCAATGATCTTGTAGTACCGCTGCCAGTTGAGTTTCTCTGCTCGGTAATGTTTGACCGAGTCCTTCTTCTGGCGGATGTCGGCGTGAACCAGAAAGCCCCCGTCGAGAACCACCAACCGGTATTCTTGGAGGCATAGCTCTAGCATCTGGGGAGAGAGGGCTGGTGTTAGTAGAAATATTATATGAGCACATATCTCAGCTATTGCAACACCCAGGCTTGCTGCTTCAGTTTACTCGGGAGCTAGGCTGGCTGAGCTGAAATTAACAGGATTACAAAGGTTCCAATTTGAATAGAATAGTAGAAATATTGTTCTGTGAATACACAAATCTGCCGAAGAACCGATAACCGTTGGGGTAGACGAGTGGAGACCACGAACAGGAAAACGATGCGTGGGGCGCCCTGCTGCCCGCAGATAGTTGCTGGATGAGGAAGGCCGAGGACCGAGTGATGGAAATACTTGAATAGGTCGGCCGGTTTCGTAAAAATCAACCACTTTATACATATTAAAGTTCTTTTTTCAATTACTTTGTATACAGGGGTTTGTATGTCGGGAAGTATATTGATTAACTACTAGTGTCATTATCATGTGTAAGCTGCTGATGTTCCTATTTAAATAAGAAAGGTATTCATTACTTATTTTGCCGAAGAGAACCATAAATATTTATTTCTAAAATTAATAGAATGAAAAACTGGAAAATTATCTTATTTCGTGAATATTTAGAATAGGTAATTTACATTAAAAGAGCCTTTTCGTAACCAGAAAATATCTCCGTGAAAAGAAAGATCTTTTTTCTTTATAAGTGGGAAGTTACATAATTTATAAGTGCGACCCTTCACGTCTACCTAAAAGTAAGTTAAGGTGAAATATGAATCTTGTATTTGCCAATCGAAAATTGAAAACTTAGTTTGGGACAAAATATTGAATGGTTTTTTATCGATACCATATACTAATACACTAATTCGATACATACCTAACATAATTGAATCCTGTGCATTTAAAAGTAAGAATTTTAAATTAAATAAGAATTCACGAAAGCTGTAGATTGATTTAATTGAATGAATACTTTACTTATTATTTAACACTTTAGAAACGATTAAATAGATTCATTTAAATGAAATACAAATTATACATTCAGAGTTTGGGCACAAATACAGATTATAATTTTGATTGCAAATTTAATTTGCGTGAATACTAACTAACCGGTACAAGATTATTGCATTCGAGTTGGTATTTGATTAACAAATGGGCACTGATGGTCTGAAGGGTTTATTATTGCATCGGATATTATATAATAGGTACATCGGTAAATATTTTGCATATTACTTACTAATTAATTTTAAAATGGTTATCTATAGGTATACAAGTTATATATATCCACCTTTCATACAATTGTAGAAATAGCAGAGACACTTTAATAGCTTTGAAATGGTTTCTAGCGGGTAGGCCGGGGTGCATTTGCATTTCTGCACCAATACTTGTTTGCGAGTCGCATCTGTCTGTCTACACTCGCGACTCAAGAGCAATGAAAAAGTTCTACCCACTAAATGCCAACACCAAACGATCCCAATGTTTTCAAACATTTAATAAAAACAGTTTTTAATTGATAATGTTCTGATGCGCTGTTAAATGTACTTACTTCAATAAACGTGTTCTGGAGTGGAGGCCGCGACTAGGCAAACGTAGTGTGGGACGCCCTCCGGCTAGATGGGGTGACAACTTGCGAAAGGTGGCTTGGTATGATTGGATGCGGAAAGCTAAAGATCGCATCCAGTGGCGTGCTTTGGGAGAGGCCTACGTCCAGCAGTGGACTGCTGATGATGATGATGATGATGTATATGCATGCATTACTGTACCTGTGTCATCTTGTCCTGCTTGCCCTCCCAGGACAGCAGCTCATTGTACCAGGGCTCTCGCTGCGTGCCGAAGTAGAGCGGCTCCCAGCGGTGGTACGGGTATTCGCGCCGCCCTATCACCATCGGCTGAGGAGGGAAGCTTTTATTAAACTTTTAGAAACTTCCACTCGCCTTTAGGGTTGCCTGTCCGAACAGCAGTTCAAAAATAGGGATTAGGGATCGGATGTATTATATTCATATTCTATGTGGCGTAAGTACTTGCACCTGGCTATTTAGAATGGAACCTTTGTGCCTAAACTGCCTTCCTAAGCTTGGACCATTTCCCATCACGCTGGCCTACTACGTGTTTGTAGGCTCACATCGAATATATAGATGTGCTTAATCTAGATATGCACGTTTCCTTACGATGTTTTCATGTCAGCGCCGGGATTCGAACCCGCATCTGGATCACCGCTCTGGGATCAATTCAGTGTTTTTTCATTATGTGAAATTATTATGATTACACAGACTGATCGGTGTCAGTCGCTGATTGCCCAGAGTGCAATAGACTACTTATACAGTTTTGTGACTTAAATAGCGTGCACCTAAAATATGAATTGTATGTGTTTGATTAATACGAATAGTACCTACCTACTTATGTATAGTGTGTCATGTGACAATACTGCCAACTTTTCAATTTTATTCTCGTTCAAATAGACACAACACAAATATTCAATTTCATACTTCCTACTCGCATCGAAATGGTACCATGCATACACTTTATATTGAAATTGAAAACGATATTGGATGTGGCGTCGGTCTACCTCGCTCTTTGTATCGAAGTGAACGACGCAATATTGTGTAAGTGGGCGAACACCGAATCATTCAGTCCCTTATGTGTATGTCCATGTTTATTTGAATATATGTAGGTACAGGGTTTTAAAAAATATACCTACCCTATTTTTTATTTGAAAACCGAAAGTGACTCAGGGTGACATTTATTTGTTCTGCGAAAATATTCTCTTAGGTACAATCTCAAATACAGGTACAATACTAATGGAAGAGCAAATTTTTTTTTGCGTATTATAAGAAAAGTTTTACATGGCCCCTTGTATCACCCCTTTTTGGATCACTATATATAATTTTTTACTATTAGGGCTATCAAAGTAGGTAGAATTGTAGTTTTTGCATTCTTATGTTGGTATTTTACCCATTTTCTTCTATTGTTCATTGTATACTTCTTCTGAAAGATTATCCCAGAAATTCATAATGTACTTATGTATGATATTTCAGCAAACGTAGAAAATACTTTAATATATTTTTTACTGCGATCATTACAGGCTGGATTCGGTCTTACGAGCAAAAAAGTAATGTCACAAGAAATATAATGAAACGTCACATTTATTAACCCGTTGACCGCCACATCACGTCTTCATCTACTTGCTTTACACCCGATAAACTAAAATATATTCAGACTTTTTAGGGTTCTGTAGCCAGTCGTCCAATAAGAAAAAAAATTAACTGTTATGGAGTCAATATTGACTGTCTATCCGTCCGTATTTCACAGTCTTGTTTATATATATACCTATCTATAATATTAATATAATACTATTGAATTCTGTAGACAACATTAAAAAAATCTTTCAAAATCGAATAAAAAAAAATACATTGAGGGTTTCATTTAGATTATAAAAAATATAACGTGTTATCAAAAAATAATGAGCTTTTAACATATTTTCTTAACTAAATAGCTTGCGTTTACATGTCTCTTTAGCTGACTGTACTCCTTGTAAAGCTTGCTGGAATGACCTGCAGCTTAACTCTAGACCTAATTAACAGTGATCAGTATTCCAAACAGCCCCGGCCGATATCGATCCCGGCACTTCAGCGTTTGAAGAGCCAACAATTTGCCAGACAAAACGCTGTTTAATTGATTCCACACACACTGCAATAAGGTCTATTTCGTACGGCTTGGCTTGAATGGAAATTTATTATGTACGGGTTTGTGTACGTTGCTGGACGTAGGTATCTCACAAAGCTTCTGTGGGATGCTATCTAAACGTTAGTAATTAAATTTAATTTCATACACACTTATGCATGGATTTTCGGATTCGAAACTAACACTAACATATTCAGTTCAAAAACATATTATTTTAGAGACTGGGGTCTAAAAAAGCCTTTACTACACTCACGGGCAATGAAAAAGTTCCACTGAGACAAACACCAAATTACTCCTAAACGGAAAAGGCTAGCTTAATAACGCCTTCTGCAAGATTGGAGTACATTTAAAGAGCATCAGGATATTACCAACTAAAAACCGTAATATTTTGTTCAAATATTAAATAAAATGTTTGAAAAAATTGGGTTTGTTTAGTGTCGGAATTTTGTGAGTGGAACTTTTTCATTGCCCGTTAGTGTATTAGCCGATAAAACCATGTACCATGTCTACTATCTCTAGTATCTTCCCATGCCTTAGCAACAACCGGGTAACACGACAATTACTTGTAACGAGGCCTTTATCGAGAATTCCCCCGGTTCTAACGATCTATTTGTCGAAAATAACTATTGGTGACGAGTAATGTCGATTTATCAGTCTAGTCACTTATCAGTGTGTGTTGTGTAAAACGTATTCATCATTACAAATTTAGTTGCGAAAACCATTTATAGGCGTACACGTCATTATCAAAGAAATATTAAAGTAGGAGTTTAAACATAAAGAAAATATAACGAACACAAAACATTATTAGCTAAACAAATTATTAAAATTATTTGTAACAAAAACAAAATTATAAAATTACTTGTAACAAAACAAATTATTTGTAACAAAAAAAATTGAGTGAAAATTAATGTAAAAATTATAATTATTTCAGGCATATTTTTTTCTTAAAGATATTGAAGGAATCGTGAAAGATGTCAATATTTAATTTATGTTTATACATATTATAATGGTCACATAACCTATTGATTGGAGAGTGGGATCCAAGATTCGTACGAGATTGAGGTCCACTGAGTAGTTTTTTTATGGGATGTCTCGGAAGGTGATGCGGGATTGGGAAAGAGATAGATGCAACAATGTCAGGACAGTCTAATAAATTATTTAGTTTTATAGAGAAATATTAAATCATGCGTTTCGCGTCTTTTTCGTAAAGAAGTAATTTTGAAGAACTTAAGCCGGTGCTCATAAGGAGATCTGTGGGAAATATTACGGGAAATAAAGGCTAGATGGCGAGTGAAGTATCTTTGTATGCTTTCAATTCGTTGAGAATAAGAGGGGCTCCAAGCAGAAGAAGAGAATTCCAGGTGACTCCGCACTGAATGAATGAATGTCTAGATACAATTCCGGCTGTATGTATTTTTAAGCATTCGTTAAAGAATTAATTTGATATGAGCTTCACGTTTGTAAAAGTCCATTTGTGTTAGTGGCGAATATATTTGGATACTGGAGCAGTATAATGGACATTCGTTAAGAAGGTTTTCATTTTACAACGACTGAAATAGTTCATTTTCATTACTGAACTAACAACTACGCCTACGCGGCTACGACGTAGCCTCTGCTACGACGTAGCAAGTGCTACGAGGCTACGCCGCGCCGTAGCATTTGTAAGAAACTATAAATCTATTCATGACTGGTAATCTTCTTACAACCTATCAAAATTAAAGTAAAGTACGATTTATGTATTAAAAAAGTATGAAAGTTACTACAAGTAGTTAGATATAGTCCTACTTAATTCCAACTGGCTTAAGTAAGACAGTAGATATCTGAGAGGACTTTACGTTTAATTTTGTCAAAATGTAAAGTTGTATCGTATAATATAAAATGCGATTATTATGCGCCCTATTCTGTGATTTCTGTGGCAGTATACCTCTACTGTCTTTTGTGAGGGTAAACATATAACTAAAATAATAAAAACGGCATCGTATCTTATAAATGATTAAAATGCTACTGATGCCTAAGGGGTTCATCAAAAATTGAAATTGTACTTTTTAAATATTTATCAGTCTATATATATTTTTTAATTAAAAAAGCTTAAATTAAATTTGTATTGTGACTAACGAACCATTAAGTATCATCCTTTAATACGGCTCAAAGCAATTATGTAAATAGGGTTCAAAGTTGAAAGCATTAGTCATTCGACATTAGTACTTGAGTAACTAACAATTAGGTTGATAATTTATCAAAGGAGGCTGCTTTTAGCTGAGATAATGACAGCAATTAATAGGGGGACAACTTTAATGAGTTTACTCGAAAGAATGTGTTTACATTTTAGTGCCTTATTATGCGTTAGTTAATTCCGTTGAAGTTCTTCTGACGGAAAATTTGCATATAGTTAATAATAATAATATCGCTGATTTTGTTAGAAAACTGCAAAATTATCTTTTCGTGAGTGCTATTTTTAGTGTCATAGCTTCAATCAAATTACAAAACGCGAAATATACAACAAAGGCCAGCTTGAGAAAGGTGAGGTTCCTTTGGCCCAGACTGTATGAATCCAGTACCTACATTCGGTGTAGTCATTTGTAGATAATTTAGTGACTATCTAGCTACAGTTATTTATACATAAATAAAAGCCATATTTTTATAAATACTAAGTACCTATAACAACAGAGAGAATAGTTTTCTAATCATAGCAACGAAACCTTATAATAAGCTTTTTTCATCATTTCATTTCTACGAAAACTAATTCAACTTTCATAGTAGATTCTACAAATAGAATACTGAAAGTGGGATTTATGTCAAGCTTTTGTGAGCTTTTATTTTATTTCATAAAGGCTTTTGTTTAGTCAATGGGCCGTCCACAATATGACAATAGCTTTTGAGTGGATGTTCATTTTTATTATCCATTGGGCATTGTATAGAGAATTTTGTGTGTCATCGTTTATGAAAATGATAACCTCGTCGTACAGTCACTTATAGTTAATTACCACTACTCTGATGACTTGTAGTACTTGTACCTATTAAACTATCAGAAGGTTTTAACACTCATTTTTGGGCAGTGTTATGTTGTAAGGTAAATTAAAAAAGGTAAGTAAGTATAATAAAGTAAATAGTAAATCTTTTAAAATTCGAAAAAAATCGATTCACCATAATAAACTGTGTGTAGGTCGTGTGACCATGTTTTTTACACAAAGACTTGAACTTCGAGTTATCACGACGACGCTTGCAAGCCTCTTGTAAATTGACAGTTCATTCTATCAACTTAGCGGCCGCTACACGGGATTGTTATCGATGTCAATAAAATCGTTTGATGCGCGTTTCACCAATCACAGCGTCATAATTACTTATGACAAATCGCAATATAGTGACGTTTACAGTAAAACTATTAAGGGCGTGTTTCACAATGTCTGGTTAGTGGCTACCTGACGGATAAAATTCACGCTGATAGGTAGCCACTAACCAGACATTGTGATACAGGCGCTAAGTCTTGAAACGGAAATGGATTCTAACTAATTGTTAAAACCGTATTTAATGGATTTATTATATAATAATTAAGGACAAATCCGTTAAGAAGTTATTATCAATCGTTTTTTTTAAACGTATGTAAATGTAAGTAAATAACTGACAATGATAACAAGTCTTAACAAAATCGCACTCTCTATTGTCATGACTTTATAGTTGGACTGTATCTTCGTCGATAACGAACCCGTGTAGCCGTGCAGCCGTTGTTTATCATCGACAAAGATAAAGAAGAGTACCTCAACTCCATAGGGCGAGGGTCTGTTGAGCCAGGTCTGCAGGCCGGGGAAGCGCTGGCAGTGCGAGCAGATCTTCTGGTGGAAGTACACCGCCCTGTTGCTGGCTGCCAGGCGGATCAACCTGGGGAGCGGAGGAAAATGGTTATTGTTTTATTATAAGGGTCCTAGTTAAAGATAAACAGAATGTTGCGTAAGCGCCGGTTTTATGATCCCAAGTTAACTCAACCATTTTTAAAATTCAGGTGTTCAAGCGTGTATATGAATTTTGATAGTTTTTATTGGTTGCGATTTTTGACCAATGGTTGAGTTAACTATGGGTAAAAAAACTGGCCCTAAGTAGTATAGTAACTCAGATCGTCACTCGAAACAACGTTGGCTCTACGACTTTTGGAAACTGAAAAAAAACTGCTCGCCATAGTAACCTACACGATGGTGTTTTAAAAAAACATATTTTATACTTTGAGACTACCGAAACGGCTCTTTATGTATTGGGTATTTAAGCTTAATGAAGTCGAACTACACGTGGAGGGTACCTATTTATCAAAGAGGTAATACAAACTATATTTATAAAATAAACTCTCCAATTAACTGCCGATAAATACACAAAGTCTTCCCACGTAATATCTACACGTGCGGACGCAAAAGCATGTCGATATATTATTTAAACAGCACATCAAACTTTGTATTGGTAAAAACAAACTTACCTACTTAATTTTCGTTGGTATCAATTGTACTCAGGGTAAGTTATTTAGCTTTCAAGAGGACCTATTTTTGATCTGTTTCCTTTCAGTTGTCATGTCTACAGTTTCGCAATACCTACAATCCAAGACAAAGTTTAAAGCTGAATAAATTGCGATATTTTTACACGAAATGAACTCCCATAAGTACCTCCTTAAATTTCTTCTTCCATAATAAGTTTGTCTGGTAGATCTAGATATGGCTATAAGCAATAAAGCCGCCTTTTTGTACTGTTTTTATTTTTTGGTTTGGTGCAAATAAAGAGGATTATAATTGTAATTAATTTTGAAGGCCATGTAAAACTACCAAGACCCCTTTTCACAACAGGTTGCTAAACTCAGTTGCCATGGCGCTGAAAAGGATCTATTTTCATGATTTATAGTGGCGCGTGCTGTATCTGAACATTCAGCATCCTTGCTGCTAAGCGGATTACGGAAGCACAGCGTAGTGAGTACAGTGGGGTAATTTCGACTTAAGGTAAACCACCTATCGGTATCGAAGGAATACATGGAGAAACGGAGTCGGAAATGCCGATGAAGTGGACGCACTTGTGTGAATTTTTTTATTCAATTCAAAGAATACTGAGTGCGATGCGTCCGTGATGTGCGATGCCGAAAGGTGGACGCTTACCTTAAACGGAAATGGTCCGACTAGAAAGCGACTACTTTTGCGATCATCACGAGATATTTGCGAAAAATAAGCGTACTTGAGTGTCATGAATAATGTTACAGCACGGGGTAACTCCATAGATAGGTACCTAGTAATAAAATTTACAATTTAATAATAAGTAAATACTGACACCGTAAATATTAAGCATCGTTACTGCCCACGACCCGTGCTGTACTATCACACTCACAACACAAGCTCCGTCATCGTTGTCAACTCACTCATCCTTGTCGCGGGGTATCCCCTCCCCCCTCTCCACCTCGAACAGCGGCACAACGAACACCGTCCTGGAGAATATGTACCCCTCCTCCCGCTTCCTTCCCCCCATGAGTTTCCTCACCATCGCCAGGAACTTAGGGGCTAATCCGTCGCTGGGAACCAGCTCTATGTCACTCACTAGGAAGTAGTTAGTCTTAGACGCGTTACGAGCGACGTTCCGCCCCACGTTTATTGGATATGTTAAACTGTGCTCTTTGCGAAACGAGGTTGCGTTCAAGTAGTTTGGCCCCATGCAGTCGGAGAATCTTAATTCGGGCCCGAAAGTGGTTTGCGAATGCACACGCGTCATCATTCGCTTTATCTTGTTCTGACGCACCCACTGGATGTATTCCGCGCGAGAACTGTCGTCTAAACTCCTGTATCTTTCGAGTTTTTGCTGCTGGATTTCTTCGATGGAAATGTTTGCGGTGGTCGTCGGTGTTTCTGTTGTGGTATGCATGAGTTGTTCTCTCGTACGCATTTTAGGTGGAAATCGTATCGGATAAAACAAATGCATGGAGACTTTAGCCATGCCGTGGTAGCAGCTGCACAGATGTGTCATTATGCGCAAGGCAATCTCCATGTCATAGTCAGGAACGAACACAGCCAGGCTGATAGGCCCTTCCCAGAATCTGGCTATTTCCACAACGTGGTACATGAACTCCGGTGTAGCTTGAGTCGCATATGTGACAGCGTTGAACTTGGAAACATTTGCATACTCTGTCCCCTGAATAGCGTTGTAGATGACTCTGTACGCGCTATGCTCACCTCCCTCCGGGGAATAGCTGATAAAAGTTTGGTTTAAACGAAAGTAGTCCGGCAATCCGTAGTTGAACTTACAGTATGTTACATTCTCTGGTTGGTGACCTTTTAGGAAGGCGCCAGGAGCGTATTCTGAGTCACCGGTTCGTGACAAGCCGTGTGTGTCCGCGTGTCTGTAGGCATACATCTGCAGGATCACAGTGATGATGAGGATGAAGGAGGCGAGCAGAAGGACCGTGGAGTGACGCCGGGACACCCTGTATATGTAGGCCCCACATATCCGGACGCATCTCAACATGTTGATCGTTCATTGTTTTTATGCTTCAAAACATCGCTTCACTGACTCTCTTTTGTTTCACCATGTTTATTGCACGGGGATTCGCGAGTTGACATTCGAAATTGGAACAGTAGGTTAGGTTGGAGGTTATGTCGGTTAAATACACATTTTTGTTAGTAAACGACAGCACTTTCTTGCAAATTCCTAGCTGTTTCGCTGGATAAGTCGAAACCAAAGTGTATTTAGCTACAGACACCAATATTCTTCGATTTTCTTTTTAGATATCGGTGTAAATGATTTGTTTATGCAAAGTGGTATTTTTGCGCGGCGGAACTACGTTTGACGTTGACAGTTGCTGCGCGCGCAGGCTGCTCTGCGTTGGATGGAAAAATCAATATTCTGTCTTGCGCATAAGGTTGCTTTTCCCTTAAGAAAATTTTCTTACATTATTGCCTACTTTGGTCTAGTAAATATTCGATTGCAAATATACGATATAAGCATTCAATGTACTCTATGCACATGTAAGGAAAACGTGCATTGATCCAAAAACGTTTTGGCGCTTACCATCACGAATGCATAAAATATACTATTACACATGTATAATATAATCTTGTAAATAGATAGATTATAATTTTGTAATACTCAGATACTTGGTGTAGATTTCGTCGTGTCAACCAACTGTAATTTATGAAGTTAACATAAACATTTGCATTATTAATTTTATAGATATATATAAAATATGCTTTTACACTTGGATTTTTTTATTAAAAAATACCTTCTCAGTATTGTTTTTTTTCTAATCCGGGGACATGTTTAACTTTGTCCTGTTAAATTGGAAAAAAAATGATTTTGTACGAGCTTCGCTTAGGCTTAAAGACGGTATTCCAGTAGGGATTCCACCGTAAAAAGTAGCCTATGTATTAACCTAGGATGTAAGCTTAGTACATGCCAAATTTAATTAAATATGATCCACTTATTTTCCCGTTAAAGAGCCATCCATGCTCATAAATTTCGTAATATTAAATACATAGTATGTTAAATTGAAGAACGTATACTTTCAAATATCTAAATTAAAAGCTCCAGGAGGTAAAAATATGATGATTTATGGGAGAGCCAATGACCCCGCTAGGAAAGCGATTATGAAAACGCCAAAACGATTCCGGATACCCAAACCACACTCACCACTTTTTGCACCAGTTTGTACAAAAACGGTAACCGGACCAACTTCAATATTCCATTCCATCGTCATAAAATATTCGAATATCAATACTGTTTCCACATTCAATTCCAATAGTGACCCAGGGGATTGTGTGCCAAGGAATTTATGTCGAATAAGAAAAGAAGACTTGCTTTTAAGTGAATGGGAAAAATGTCGAAGAAGAAATTGCAATGGCGCTGAAGTAAATGTTGACTAGATTTTAAATGATTAAAAAAAAAGGTTTCGGTGAAAGTTTTACGGTGACATAATTTTTATTATGTCGGTGACATACAAAAGAGCGGGACTAGTGTTGTCACCATGGTTAAGCTTTTACCAGTCAGTCAGTTATTCCCCTTCAGCCGTGTAGATTCATAGAATGATACCGCCAATTGGATAATTTATCTAACCCTTATAATTAATGGCTTTCGTTCTTGGACCCATACAAGATCGTTAACCCGGCCCAACGAATGATAGAGTCCAATTCTCTATTATTCAGTTGGGTAAATCTCATCTGGCGCGTCCACGTCGCGGGAGTGGGCATTGCGCATCCTAGTAGGCCGGGGCGCTGCGATGGCAAAGTTCAGTGTGAGGACCCAGTACTGTGGGGTATAACACGGTCCCCTGCCTAGGGTTACAGGTGAAGACCTCAACGGCAACAGCGGCGGAGAAGACAGGCTTCTGAACGGCAATGTTGGCGGAAGAGGCACCGGATCTGGAATACCGTTAGGCGCGAGTAAAGTCCAACTTGAAAAGCGGCAGTTCCTGCAACGAAACCAGCTCCCCACGTATCGACTTGTTCTTTCCTGAGGATTCAGCTGGGGACGTCGAGAGAGTGCCACAGATGCTGGGCAAGTTTGTGTCACTTAACTGTGTCCCAGGCGATACAGCGCTTGTGGAAAGGTCACTTCACCCGTGCCAGGCACGGATCACAACACGGAGAGCCACAGTTACCAGTTATAAGCTCATATAAATGGACGTATATTATGGGCGCTAGGGGTGTCTCTCGACGGTGGGAAAGTCCATTGCGACTTATTGGCCATTCACCGCCCGCCTTAAACTGGGCAGCCCCCAGTCAATTAGGTACTGACCCGTCCCTCATTGTTGTGCTTTATTGGGGTAAATAGAGCAGCAAGTAAATTGTACAAATGATGAGTCATTCATTTACCCAACAACAAAACAAAACATAAAATTGCACCAAACACAACCGACCTACGCTTTGCCACATGGAATGTTAGGACCATGACACCTGGTCAGGATGAACCTGTCGACGACATTCCATCGGTACGAAAAACAACTACCATCGACAGAGAACTGCTTCGTATGCGTGTGGATGTGGCGGGCCTGCAGGAGACGAGACTATCGGGAGAGGGCAGTCTGCGCGAGGAAAACTACACTTTCTGGTGGAAAGGCAGGGACGAAGGCGAGAGACGTGACTATGGTGTTGGCATAGCTATCAGAAACCATCTGCTAGACTGCACTGAATCACCGGTGTGCATATCCGAACGCTTAATTACTGTTCGATTCATGACGGAATCTGGTCCAATCACAGTAGTATCAGCATACGCACCGACCCTTAAAGCCGAAGCACATGTAAAAGAAGCTTTCTACCAAAGCCTGGGCGAGTGCATGGAGGGAATAAGCAAGTCGGATAAGCTTGTCCTACTTGGAGACTTTAATGCGAGAATTGGTCGGTCCAACGAGAACTGGCCAGACTGCATGGGTAAACATGGAATAGGTAACATAAATGACAATGGCCAACGCCTTTTAGAACTATGTGCCACACATCAGCTTTGCGTCACCAACACCTATTTCAAAAACAAACCTGCACATAAGGTTTCCTGGAAACATCCTCGCTCGGGTCACTGGCATCAGTTAGACCTCATCATCACCAGACGGCGGGACTTACGCGATACGCTTAACTCTCGCGCTTACCACAGTGCGATTTGCGACACCGACCACGCCCTCGTCATTGCCAAGACTCGTCTTACGTCCAAAAAGTTTTATGCTTCCAAGACCAAAAATAAGAGACAAGCCATTCTCAATATTCCACGTAGACCAGATGAGGCACAACTAACAAGGTTCCATGAATTTATAGAAAAACATTTATCGGACAGCCACCTCAAAGGAATAATAGACCTGGAGACACTTTGGAACAAAATAAAGGTGACACTGCTGGTAGCTGCTAAGAGAGTATTTGGCAAGAAGGCTAAAGAGAAGACAGATTGGTATTCAGAGTTCGAAGAACTTCTTCAACCACTCGTTGAGGCCAAAAGGAAAGCACATATAAACCGGAAACGACCACACAAAGAGTGCTTTCAAAATTGCTAAAGCAAACCTCCAGCGTACCGCACGGCAATGTGCGAACCAGTATTGGATAGACCTCTGCACATCCATACAACATTGTCACGACATTGGTGATATTCGAGGCATGCATCAGGGAATCAAGCGGGCCATGGGACCGGTAGCTAGAAAACGTGCGACTATCAAGGACACGGACGGGTCCCCGATAAGCGATAAATCCCTCCAACTAGATCGCTGGGCGCGGCACTACAACAATTTGTACTTTGAGGAGGTAAACATCAGTCCTGAGGCTGCTAGAACTATACCTCATTTTCCTACACTTGAAAGCCTAGATACACCTCCTACATTTGCCGAATTTCTGCGCGCTCTGCAAGCATTAAAAACCGGGAAAAGTACAGGCAGTGATAACATACCAGCTGAGCTGATCAAGCTTCCAGCCGCTACTAATCCCTTATACGTACTGCTGCTTCGCTGTTGGGAGACGGGACGGGACTGTGCCACAGGAAATGAGGGATGCTAACATTGTCACACTTTATAAAGGAAAAGGAGACCGTGGCGTATGTGACAACTACAGGGGAATATCACTGCTTAGTGTCGTAGGTAAAGCTTTTGCCAGAGTCATACTGTCCAGACTACATATCTTGGCTGACAGAGTATACCCAGAGTCACAGTGTGGCTTTCGCGCAAACAGATCGACAACTGACATGATTTTCACTCTTCGCCAGCTTCAGGAAAAATGTCGTGAACAACGCAAACCACTATTTATGGCATTCGTCGACCTAAACAAGGCTTTTGACACCGTCAGCAGAAATGGCCTCTACGAAGTCCTAAATAAAGTCGGTTGCCCGCCGAAGATGCTCGCCCTAATCAAGTCCTTTCATGATAACATGCGCGGGTGCGTTGTTTTTGATGGGGATGTATCAGCAGCATTTGACGTCAACCGTGGAGTAAGGCAAGGCTGCGTTTTGGCTCCAACTCTCTTCGGCATATTCTTTTCGGCGCTTCTATCTGCTGCCTTTGATGGATCCGAGGAAGGAGTGCACCTGCATACGAGACACGACGGAAAGCTCTTCAATATAAATCTTTTGAAGGCCAAGAGAAACCGTCTTGACCTACTCGTCAGAGAACTGCTCTTCGCCGACGATGCCGCAATTGTGGCCAACACCGAAGAAGAACTTCAGCACCTGGTCACGCGATTTGGTCGGGCATGTGACATGTTCTCAATGAGTGTAAATACCAGGAAAACAGTCGTTATGGCACAAGGCACAACTATTCCGCCTACGATTACACTCAACGAGTCCACGCTGCAAGTGGTTGACCACTTCTGTTACCTAGGCTCAACAACCACGTCTAACTTGTCCAATGACAAAGAAATTGACTCCCGCATTGGCAGAGCTTCAACGGCATTTGGGAAGCTGTACACAAGGGTGTGGAGAAATTCTAAGCTCACCACCCGAACCAAAGTCCTTGTGTACAATTCATGCGTTCTCAGTACCTTACTGTATGGTTCTGAAACTTGGACAACCTACAGAAAACAGGAGCGCCGTATTAACGCATTTCACATGCGCTGCCTGCGGATAATTATCGGAGTCTCGTGGAGGGACAAGGTTACAAACGAATGCGTCCTCAACACCACACGCACGACCAGCATTACTGCCATCCTGAAGCAGAGACGCCTGCAATGGCTGGGACATGTCCAAAGACAGGACACAGAAAGACTGCCCCGTAGAGTGATGTTGGGACAACTGGCCAATGCTACCAGACCAGTTGGGCGGCCATTACTGAGATTCAAGGACTCATGCAAGCGCGATATGGACGACTTCGAGATAGATAAAGATAACTGGGAGTCCCTGGCATTGGACAGACCAGTATGGAGACAACTGCTGCATCAGGGCAAATCAAAACACGATGGGAAATGGTTGGAAAAGTTAAAAACTAAGAGGCTTAATCAACATCTGGAAGCATCGCCAAACCCGAATTATGCCTGTGTCCGATGTGGCAAGCAGTGTAAGGCCCGTATAGGCCTGTTCAGCCACATGAGAAAATGTGGCTCTCAAAACCCACAGCCGCTGTAACAATCATCTGTCAAGATGCAGTGGCCAATGATGATGATGATATAATTAATGGTAAGTCATGACGATCCCACTGCTCTCAAATACTCTGTACATGGTAACTAATAGTTAATGGCCTCAACCATTAATTAAATTGGTTATAAACCGAGTGATGAAATGGATGAAATCCATTAGGCATTTACTTAAATTGGCTGATATATTTATCGCTTCATAAATGTATCTAAACTAACCGAAAGGAAGTGACTCAGGGGGTCATTCTGAAGAACATTTGTTCGTATTGCCTATGATTACTGCCTTGGCTAGTCCGCTCCGCTCTGGTGGACAGGCAGCCTCACAATCACAATCACAATAAATAATATGTGGGGACATCTCACACACGGCCATCCAACCCCAAACTAGGCAGAACCTGTGTTATGGGTGTCGGACAGCTGATATATCTACACAGATACATAGATAATGGTAAACCTCAATGTCCCAACCAGACCATCCAGGAAATTCAAAACCCTCCACAAACCCGCCTGCAGCACTAACTTCCGGCAAAATTTCTTTTCTATACGGACAAGTAATGCAATTAACAGTCTCTGCAACTCAAGCGAGGTCGATATATTTGGCAGTAGTTTAGAAACGGTTAAAGCAACTTATATACGCAATTTCGTATCGTCTTTGGCGTAGCGGAGTAGTAGTGAATTATTTTTTAAGCCTAAATCAACTTAATATATAAATCCATGTTACAAATGTGTATTTACAATTAGGTTAGGCTTCATTAGTTAAATGTTAATTTATAGTACAATTAATTAAATCGAACAATTTGGTTACGAAGTTAGGAATGACTGATGTTACTATAATAAATAATATTTTTAATTTAAATTAAACAATCCATGTTTAATTAAGTTATTTAGTAAAAAGTTTAAGATATGTAGTTATTTATCACATTGTAGTGTAGTAATTACAGTAAATTACTATTTAAGTAAAATAACAGAAACTTTGTTAAAATTGTTAGCATAATTAATTATGAGTGTACAATCTTGTGCTTTTTATATTATTAAGTTTTTTATTAGTGAAAACTGATAATTGGCTTTTAGCTATACTTTAAAATTGCAATCCAACTATTAATAGCTGTAAGTTTTCCTTAAATGTAAAATAAAAAATAAAAATAAATACATATTAAATAGATAAACGACAACCAGACACAAGGCAAACACAAGTGCTCATCATACGAATGTTTGCCCTGGGCGGGATTCGAACCTGCGGCCCCATGCTTCGGAAGCATCTTCACTACCGCCTAAGCTACGGTGCCGTCGATACAATACACGTTGTAAAGTAAATACCTACCAATTAATGTCATCCTTATTTAAACAAGTTCCAGTAAATAAAGTGCGTTTCGCTGTAAGGCTCCCAAACTTGGGTAAATCCGATTTACTCTGGATTAGATTCACATCGTTTAGTTTGCCCTTTCAGTTCAAGACCCCCATTTTATTTATCCTCATAGGTAAGAGTGTCTATTTTTGGAAATAGCTAAAGCTCCCACATGAATAGGATAGGATTAGCTAAACATACGTTCAACCATTTAAGTAGCTATATTGTTTATCATATTTTATGTTTTATATTCATCCCAATTTAGGGTTTATTTATTTATTTATTTATCTTTTATTGCACAATTAAATATACTACTAATGTAATTATGGGTTCTGTTTGTAAAATTGCAATACCTATAAATTATAGCTAAAACGTACGATATTTCGTACTTTATATCTGAACAAGGGTTTGTCATTGTGGGGAGTGGTTAGACAGTCAAATCTGTTAGTCTAAACACTACTTACTGACTGCCCAAGTGCCCAGGTGGGCCGGACGTATACAATACAGTACAGCAGCTGCAACACGGGTTTTTTATCGAGGTCGATAAACTATTCCACGCGATATAGTGATATGTAGCGGCAGCTGGTAAAGTACAGTTGGCACCCTTTTTGTGCACCTGTGATGGTATAGTGATGTACAATTCCACATATATTCGTATGTAAAATACACATTTTTAATTTGAACTTGTACCTAAGAGCGATGTCGAAAAACCCTATTACTAGTTAAGGCAGATAGATATACAAATAAACAATATACATGTTAACAAACAATAAACATTCTGGAAAACTCTAACATTTTAAAATGTACACTTCACGGGAATTTAATATTTTGAACTAATAAAAACTACATTCCGGGAAATCTGTGCTAGGTACATTTTAGGAATTTAACTTTACGGAAAATAATATTGATGCATTGAATTTTAGACGAGTTATTGAAGCTACATGAAAATTCGTATCCAAATGAAAGAATTCGTTTTTTTTATAACATTTTATTAATACATTTATCCTTACAATAAAATACAAAAATATGTACCTACTTATAAGTATAAAATTCATGAATAAATATTTTTTCAAGTCCTCAGTTCTGGCGGGAAGCTGAAACAAACAAAGCAGTAATCAGTATGCTAATAATTTGAATAAAATTAAAACATTTTTCACCTCATAACAAAATTTTGAGAAGGAAAAAGTCTTATAAAAAGTTTATCTTTCAGTATTTTTTTGTTACATTTTACAAAAGTATTTTTTAAGATAAGATTTGTTATGGAAATAGATTGTGAACTGGATCACAATCAGCACATAAAGCTTGTGAGAAAAAATACACGTAAAATCATACAACTATTGCTAACGTTATTTTGGTATCACTTTATGGAGGATGCAGTAAGCTAAAATAATTGAACCGTGAGTTATTAGTTTACACAACTCATGATGAATGCGTTTCTAACTTACGAGTACATACAACACCTCGCAGCAGTATGACTCTTAATACCGCTCCGTAAGGGTGATATTATAGACATTTCTTATGTGAGACTAGGTATATGTGAGGTACAGGAAAAGCAGAAATCAAATAAAATAACGTGCTGTATTGGGTAAGTAGCGGCTTCGTCATCCGCTTCGGATCAAAGAAGCGAAAATAAGATCACGAGGATTATTTAACCGTGACCCACATCCTGTATACATTGGTACATAGAGGTATATGTATACATGATGGTGGAATATTATCATTGATTTCACGATATCAGATTTGCCTGTTGGTGGTCTTCATAACTTTGATACATAATTATGAGGTTATTGATACCAATTTTTTTTCGCGAATTTATTCATATTAAAATTAATATCGTAGCATAAAATTTACCAGAATTATGTGGTCATTTTGTGTCATGATTACAATTTGCTTTTAAGAACAACCTGTATAAATTGACCTCACCTTCGTTTAAATAGTAAACACTCTGAGTATTTTTCAGGATCCTATTTTGATTTTTCATTATTCATTTTCCCCTCTCAGAAGACGAAAACATGGTCAGGAAACCTTCGATCCTGAAACATGAAAATACCGAATGAGTTAAGCCATACTTATTTTTGACAGGTAAGATAAAATTCTTACCAAAAGTATGTTTTATTTAGTGGTGGTACATAAGTAAAGCAGGTTCCAAGATTATCAAAAACATTACAACTCTGGCTTAAAACATTCAGGTACTTTCATGTAATTTGGCTACTTCTATTTTTTCATAATAACTACTTTATAACGACAAGAGCAAGGCTCTTACATTTAAGAAGAATAAAAGTTAATTATTTTCTATTTTAAATACAGTGGTCCTGGGTATATAGCTATCTAGCTAGATACCCAGGACCAGATAAGTAGATATACTTATTCATAGTATAATATACAATCTAAGAACTTTATCGCAAACAAGATAGATGACTAAACAATATTTTAAGGTTCAAAAAAGGAGAAAGATTTTCCTATGTATGTGTTTTTTTATTATATTATGTTCATATCGATACATACAAAAAAAAATATTGTCACGGAGTGATCAGTGCACCACAACATTAAGGGTGGGTTGCACCATTTAACTTTAACTATTACAAACGTCAAATCCCTTGACGAGAGAGATTTGACGTTTGTAATAGTTAAAGTTAAATGGTGCAACCCACACTAAGTGTTTGCACTGGAGAAGCCTCTATATATATCTCTTTAGCTAACCGTACTCACTTGGGTTGCACGAGATGGAAGGGCATCCGTCTGACCGCCTCCTCCGCGATGTCCAGGGGGAACGCGAACTCCGCCATGTTCTGATTCAAGCAGTTATTGTATGTGGACGCTAGCTGGCAACGCTCCGTTATACCTGGGAATAGTTAGTTAATTAACAAGAGGTTTGTTTTTTTTTGCCATACTTTATTACAATATTTTTTTACCTCCTCTGAGTTGACTTGTAGAAAATGCTTTTAGCATTAGTCTCACCTTTTGTACATTTATATCCTATATTTATGTAAGAGAGGAATAAATAACTGTACCATAGTGCGTTGCGTTGCGTCGTCAATGCAACATGTCATAATAAAAAAAGGCAAACTACGCAGCAACGACGCTACGACGACGCAACGCCCTAATACAGTGTTTTTCAACCTTTTTCATGATGCGACCCCCCTGGTATAAAAAAATATTTCGCGACCCCCTTGACCCTTTCGGTTTTTTATCATGTCATTCATTCCATACGACGTATTTATGGTCTCCATGATTAGTATTCGAAGTAGTACATACTTATCGGATTTAAAAACACATTATTTTACAATTACTTACATCGGATACGTGTGGCCATGTACAAACGTACGTACGACTAATGCCATTGCGACCCGGAATTTCTTTTTCGAAATTAGCTTTTTCTTTTCTGATTTTTTGAGCATTTAATGTTCTCAAGGGTGAAATGAAAATAAAAAGACATAATATCTGGCTTTACAAAAAAAATTATACTTGTGGTCTTCGTCTTTGAACCAGACAGGAAGGCCTCTCACGCTGCGTTTGCCTATTCGTGGTCTCTGCTCGAGAACTCGTTTACCCCAACGGTTATCGGTTCTTCGGCAGATATGACCAGCACACTACCACTTCAGCTTGCATATTTTGACAGCTATGTCAGTAATCTTAATCCTCTGACTGACGGAAAACCTCATTTCTGATCGATTTATCAGAGAAACCCCAAGCATAGCTCTCTCCATAGCACGCTGAGCTTTAAATCGGTGGACTAGTCCTACCGTCAATGCCCACGTCTCTGCACCATACGTCACACTGGCAGGACGCACTGGTTGAGGGATGGCCAAGGAGAATATGTGCTGACGAAGTTTCCCGAATGCGTGAACAACAGCGCCTTGCAGCCCCCTTGTCGAAGTAACTTCTGCCTGGCCGAATAGTCTGCCAACTTCGCTTGTTGCCTCACCAACGATCACCAGCTCCGGTTCGTCTTGTCCAAGTTAAAACCCCAAAGCCTACACGTTGGGAAGCAGCATTTAAGCCACTTCCATCATCCATCTGAGTTCCTGCAGAGATTCTGCCATAAAAACGATGTCGTCCGCGAAGCAAAAAGGTGTGACATGTACTCGCCATTTAATACATACGCCATGTCTGCTCAACTCGTCGATATACCGCCAATCGATTTGAAATCTCTTCAACGCTTCCAAAATTGCCCATGTCTCGACGGAATTGATGACATTTTCATAGTCCACAAAGGCTAGATACAGAGGCTGATTATACTCTTCCGTCTTCTGTGTAATCTGCCTTACTGTGTGGATGTGGTCTATTCTACTAAAACAGATCCACGATGGGATAATTTAATTAATAAAAAACAAGCTCAACCTTCGCATTTAAGAACATTTTAAGTAAAAGTATTTTTAAAGTAAGAGTCAAACTCAACTCAAACTCAAACTCAATTTTTTTTATTCATCGTACAAATATAAAATTTTCTGATGAACGTCAATTTTTACAAATTACTCTCCGTTCGGATAAGGGGGGGCTCTTTCTGTCTAAGGAGAAGAACGGAGGCAAGAAACTCCTGAGCCATCTTTTCAAAAAAAGACTTAAAACTAGTTGGTATACAATACATATAAGCTTAATAATTATTATTATAATAATATGAGCAGAGCTAACTACTTATCACAGCCATGCATTAACGTCCTCTAAGTAATCATCAATTTTATAATAAGCTTTTTTACTGAGTTTCTCTTTAATGTAACACTTAAACTTATTCTCTGGCATTTGAGCAACTTCTGCTGGAAGCTTATTATAAAATCTAATACAGTACCCTAAAAACGATTTATTAACTTTCGCCAGACGCATCGCTGGAAAAGCCAGCTTATGCTTGTTCCTGAGTCTTTCTTAATAAATGAATACAAATTGTCTTTATTGGTTTTTTACTAAAGTTCCCAGATTTTCGCCTTTGGCGACCCCCCTACAGAAGCTTCGCGACCCCCTGGGGGGTCGCGACCCACAGGTTGAAAAACACTGCCCTAATAAATGCCTCTACACCTAATACTTACTTACAAATTATAACGTTGCCCCACAAAATTCGCTACAAAAATACATATTTTTCTATAGTTATTATTATTAAAAACCGGATTAAGGGCAAAACATATTTGGTTTTCAATTTTGAAAATAGATAGGTAAAGTGTGGTTGGAGGCGAATTGGAGGTGGGTTGGAGACAGATTGGAGGTGTGTGGGATGCGAATTGCAGATGGGTTGGAGGTGAATTGGAGGTGATTGTTGACGAATTGGAGGTGGGTTGGGGAGATTGGAGGTGAGTTGCAGGCAAATTGTAGATCGCAGTTACCTTTGATGCTGCCGAGACACACTCGGGAGACGGTGTTGAGTTTCTTCACCACGCGGGAGTTCCGGCCGTTGACCAGACCCGCCAGGTGCACCAGCAACTCGTGGTTGATCTGATTGTTCAGAAACAAACACATTACACCTTTTAATGACATAATGGTAGCTATTCTGAAGGCAGAAATTCTAATTTTAACACTGTCAAACTATAAATTCTGCTAGCAAAAAATGACATTTACGGGAACACTCATAGAGTCGAATTTTTATTAAAGAAATTAAGGTTTTGACAGCTCTAAAATTAGAAAATCTGCCTACAGAATCGACATCATTATTGCATTAAGTCCATCTTTTGTAAACTCTTTTTTTGTAATATTTAAAGAATTGAATAAAATATCATCATCATGCTGAGAGAGTTGTCGGGTAAGTGGGCAACCCGACTGTCAGATGTTTTCAAGCTGCCCGGAGGCCTCTGACTAGGCTTAACGACTGCTGCCGAAGCTGCAACCGGGACCGACGACTTAACGTGCCGTGGAATAAAATAAATTAAATGAAATAAAAATAATAATGAATAAAATAATAAGCTAATAAATGTTCCTACATACCTAGCGACACATGCTAGGCAATACGCGCGCGACGGCAACACGAAAAAATATAAGGAGCACTTTCTTCTATTTAACTTGCGAAGTAAGTAGATTTTTTAAAATATTCGTCTTTCAATATGAAAGCTATAGAATTCTCGTTCATCATTGCATGCCTTCTAGGTGAACAAATAAGTTTAGTAAACAAAGTAACCACCCGTAAAAGTTGTGAAATCCTTCAAAATATAACTCAAGTAAAAACTTGGAAGTTTAATTAAAAATGAATCTTTCAGGAAAAATGTAGATTTGCTTACTAATGAGAAAATCTGGACTAACTGCGGACAAAGTAACGACATTTTGTTAAAAAATTAAAATGCATTCTCGTTTTTTTTTGTTTTTACTACATTTCAGTAGCTTGTGGCTTGTTTTGTTGTTTTTTGATTTGTTAAAATTATCTGATAATTATACAGAATGCAACATTTTGGGTTAGATTTAAGTTTCAAATATCAATAACATTGACTAATGCCTACACCTACTAGCTGTGGCTTATGGTAATGGTGGTATGTGTTGTTTTTTAATTAAAATTTCTATAAATTCAATTTGCAAAATTTATATAAGTATAATAAATTACGAGAACCTAGTCATAAAAGTTATCTGTAGTTTACCAACAGTAGTTGGACTTACACTATGTATATTCCTTTGAAATAGCAACTAAGAGCGGCTTTGGAGAAATTAATTAACAACAGAAGTTATGCCTTTGTTGTGTGAGCGCAGGTTATAACTCGATGTCAAAGCGGAAAGCGCCATCAAAATCAGATTAGTCAACCATGAAACTAATCAGATATTACAGTTCGGAATTGGAAATCAAATAAACTTGAACAATGAATGAACTCTGAAAGCGTTTAAACTCGGGGAAAGTTTTATTGGGGAAACTTTGAATGTTGTCGACAATTTTAGACAGCGGAGGTATTTGATGACTTGGTCATAAAATTTATGGAGTTCGGAAGAAGTTAAACCTTTTTTAATTTTTTGTATTTTTTACTATGGATAGGTATTATAGGTTACATTGCCTTGGTTGATGACGTCAGACTGCTTCTTATCAGATAAATTACCTGCTCTACGTAGCACCTTACCTTGCCATGGCTAATGAAGTTAATCCCAGCCGTGGTCTATGTCACTCTATCTGTCGAAAAACTAAGTTTAGGAGCGCTGTTGCGCGAGCCACGACTCTATCTCGTTGTACTAAACGTACCGATTGCACGACAGCTGTCGTTCGTTTGTTTTTATCAGTAAGTATAGAGTAACCATCCTGCATCTTACCTTCCCATGGTTGACGACGTCACTCTGCTCCAGCATGCAAGCCGCGAAGCACTGTCCCGGACGGGTCTCGGGCGCGGTGTTGGTGAAGTAGGCGCGGACGTCCTTGGGCGCGGCCTTGACCTTGATGACGCAGGACTGCGCCATGCGGACCAGCGCGTCCAGGTGACCTTGGACCTGGCAGAGGAGAGGACAGAAATTTGATACACGTTGTTATGGTCACAATATTTGCTACCGTACCACCACCGACACATTAGCAATAAACAATCCATAAGCAGCGTCGCTCGCCTGTGAAAAATCTGACAGATCCATACAAGTTACGTCAAATTTGACAAGCGAACGATTGCTTATGTTCGATGGTCTTAACCCCATTGATAGAGTAGTCAGAGGTGCAAGCGAGCCACCTATGAGAGGTATCAACATTTTGAACTTTGTATACTCAATGATGTTACCTCACGATGTTTTCCTTCAGGATTAGGATTTGTGTCTTTGAATTCCAAACATAGATGAGCACATAGATAGATAGGTAAATAGATAGTATATTTAATTGGAATTACCAATACTTTTTTATGTGTTTGTGTGTGTGTATACTCGTTGAACTTAATTAAATAGGATTATTAGATACATAATTTCAGTAGGAATATAAATCAATAATCACCCACATTTGAAACACGAGTTCCCAATTAGCGGCAGTGGTCATATTATAGGGAAATAGGCAGTAAATGTTATTCCAATATGTATTTCCTTTATTAATTCGGACGCCGTAGGTCAAATGTTCGGTCATTCAGAGTAGAGACATATTAGATTATTCGTTTTGCAATAGATGGTTATTTATTTGTGTATGTAATCACAGATATTGAATAACTAGCTTTTGCTAGTTAACTTACGCTTTAGCTTATTATACGTTGGCTTATTAACAATAACTCACATGCATTTTTATCCCGATAAACCTACCCATGAGAAAATCTTTTACAGCGAAGCGAGGGTCGCGATAAAAGCTAGTTTATCATATTCCGTCGCTTATTTAATATGACACGGAAGAGGGAACACAAACATAAAACCTATTTATTGTACTAAATATGGATTATATTCGAATTATACTGCCTGTTCTGCTCATTCCAGCGTTTAGAAGGTTTTGTCACTGTGGCAGATTTATCACATTATATTAATAAAGACGTGTTGTAATAATATTATATAATCTGTTGTTTAATAGTGCTGATAATGGTAATCAAAGACAGCCTATTATCTTGTCTAATGGCTTCGGATATACAATACGTATCTATCTTGATATTGAATCGTGGTGGCGTGGCGTAACGGATAAGATCTTGAATCTCATTCGATAGGCTGTGGGTTGAAATCCTGCCTTCAATAAATTCTTTAGAAACAAGGAATCTAATTAAAATTTACACCACGTGCTCTTACGTTGAGGAAACACATCGTGTGGTAACCTGCACATTAAGATTTTAGATGTGAACCTTGATTGAATGTAGTCAGCTGGCGACCTATCACGTGGGAACAAATGTACAGCGAATAGTAGCGACACTTGAGTCATCTCTGACTTCCCCGGGATAACAGAGTTGTGAGCATTATTACGAATGTCTATGTAAAAAAATGCATAATTGTTTATTTAGGAAACCAAATCTCAATGTAATTTCATAAACAAAACACGATCTTTGCGCATTGATGCATACATAAATAACGACGCCTCAAATCTCAATCGTTCACAAAGTTCAAAGTGATCCCTTTCAGAGTACCTCGGCCACAGACAGTTGTTTTGAGAGATCATTAATTCTATGCCAAATCCTGCTTCCCATTTCGATTCCCATCAATGGGGTCTATTCGGGGTCTGGTTGAGTTCCAGTGATTGATGTAATTGGCTCGTGAATGCCGTCCGGAGCAGGCACGGCCTTTCAGTTGACAGCTTGTTGTAAAATGCCCCCCCTACACAAACATGGCTAAACCCTAAACTACCTAACTGCTACGTAAGCTGCCTAATCGCTATGCATTTTTCCTCCCTAACAACCCTAACTGAAGTGAACGTAACGCTAAATGTGTTTTGCATTATTCGTTTGGCCAATACGTGATCGTCTAGTCTAGTGGTTAGGACTCTACATTGCCGATGTAACACAAGTTCTTTTAGGAGTTTGAGAGAATCCCTAGCCTAGCTCATAATACCTAGCCTATCTATTTGTTAAGACAACAGAACAAAGCACAACCAATAATTATTTCTTAATATTACTATGATTTAGAAAGACAAAATTTATTAAAATAAATATAAAATTATGTACTAAAAATGGTTTGTAGTTAAAATAAATGGTATATATGAATGTGTATGTAAAATTATGTTATAAAAGAGTTTGTAGTTAAAATAAATAGTATATAGGAATATGTATATGAAAAGATGTATAAAAAAGTTTGGTAGTTTGAAAGGAAGGTATGCCCCACCTCGCACACCCTATGAAGTTCGACCAGATCTATCCGCCAGACCCATTTACCTCTCTAGCCCACTGGCTCCTTTCAAACTGGTCTTGTTAGTATTTAGTCAATCTTTAGACATAGATCTATTGATTGGGATTCAGATGATGCTAATGATATATAATAGATATTTGGCACGGGTATCCCCTGAGCCTAGTTATGCACTTTGGACACGGACATTTCCTGAGTCTACTAATGCATTTTTTTGACACGGATATTTCCTGAGTCTACTTATATAAATAATATAATGTGTAATAATTATTTGGCACGGGTATTCCCTGAGCCTATATATGCACTTTGGACACGGACATTTCCTGAGTCTACTAATGCATTTTTTCGACACGGATATTTCCTGAGTCTACTTATGTATTACCTCACAGTACAATAGCTTCCAATAAAAGATATTATTAAAATATTATTACTCTCTCCCATTTCAGCTTGTGTCAAGGGCAATCCCTCAAATGTATCTCCAAATTGTAGCTTTCAGAGTTATGTGACAATTAATATTTTATCAATGCTGACTTGTATCCGCCATGGAATTCCTACAGACCGTTGGAGACGGGACTTCCCTCTTCTCTTGGTCTCACACAGCACAAGTGCAACATTTATCAATAAATAACTGTCATCATGTCCTCTTGTATATAGTAGATCAATATAAAGAAGAATCCAATTCAGCAACTGCTTTCCTTTACCCAAGCTGATAAGAAATCAACTCAATTCACTAATTAGTAATAAGAAGGTTATGTACTATGAAAAATACTGTATTTTGTCTTAATCAATCATATAGGAAGTTTAGTTAAAATATAGATGAGTTGGTGCCCTATGATCATCAACCAACCATTTGACTATAATGATATAAGTAATTGAAGGTATTTATTTTATTTAAATGATAAGGTATAAAGTGAGAACAAAGTTGGTGCTTCTATGCCACCATCAGACTCAATGAACATATTAAATTTTAATTTTGTTTAATAAATATTATCAACTTCTCATCCAAACCCAAATCATCAATCTCTGAATAATTATGTAAGAATTGTTATAGTAAAAATAGTCATAGTCAGTCAGGTTAGATGTATATAATCTATGTACAAATATATATATATATATATATAAATTTATATTTATGTAATGGGAAGGCCGTACATGTACGTTATTCTGTTGTCCAACATTTAATTAACCGTTTTAATTCTAAAGATATATAAAACTATGATTCCTAATGATCCCTGATTTATAAATTAAGCGCCTTTACCTATTTCATACTATAACAAATAACACCAGTTCTCCAAATAGCAACTAACTAATAAGTATAGTAATTTAACAAACGACTAATATATTACCGATTATCAACATAAAACATGCCAGGTCCCTATATCGTAGAATTATCAAATAGTATTCTTCAACACATTTACTACCTATTTATATCGCCATCCGCCATACAAAGTGAACTTTTCTATTTCAATTTGAAGATATTATCCCATTTAACCCATATTAACAAAGAATTAACAGTAATCAAGTCTTCTAAGTTCAATAGATACCGAAATATGCCTGCGTCATCTGTATAATATATTATAATTTTATACCCTATCTCCTATATGAACACAGTTTATTTATTTATAAGATAAGGGCACATAAAATACAGTAAAATATAAAATCAATTCACTGCCAAGGAAGATGAACGGTATATTAAGTAAGCCAATCTTAAGAAGGTAAATTGAAATTAATAGATGCAAGTTCATCAATCCTTTCAATGAATCAAATGCAACCATATTGGACCTTTAGATTCAATGAACCTTAGTTTACACAATATGAGAATTACTACACAACATTCCACTAGTGGGACGGCTCATGTAAAGATTAGGAAGGATGATCCAATTTAGTTTATAAGAAAATTCCACCTACCTGTAGCTTAGAGACCCCACATATTAACCTGTAAGAAATCACGCCATCCCGCCAACTCGTTCAGGAGATGTAGGGTCTCTTAGCTTTACTTAACTCGACAGCACACGATGAAAATGATAAAACCCTCAAATCTCCAGGATCACTGCCCTTCTGAGCTTAAATCCTGAAGGTTTCTTAGGGAAAGCCACTGTTAGATTTTACTTACATTTACCTATTTATTTCTTTATAATTTTAGCATTATAATATTATGAGTGATAATTACCAATTATTCTAACATATTTAAGAATCGCAACCCACCCCCTAATTAACACATAATAAACCGCATTACTCTGGGTATTTTTAGTTTGTTGATTTTGTTTAGTTAATTTTAATTTCTCTGATTATTTCTGGGTTATTAAATTTCAAGAATTTGTTACGAAACATAGTCTTTGTAGTAACAATGGAACAAGTAGTTAATTTCTAGATCCAATAAACAGTCCCAAATTTCTATAGATTTTGCCAACGACCATAATTCATATTATAATAGTAGCCAACACCAATAATCAAATCTTGCTAAAATAATCATCATGACTTAAACCTTTAGATTTTCTCTGCATATTTATTTAAGGTTATAGCCAAGTAGGTAAATAATGAATTACTAAATTATCTTAGACCCTGGTTTTGATTAGCTTACCCTTTCTATTTGTCTGCCTACCAGTACATACTCATAATAGCTACCCTTTACCGGAATAACAGTAACATAACTCTAAATTAAACGTGTCGGATCGAACGACAACGGGGCCGGGGTAAGTAATCGACTTCAACGTTTCATTATTCTTATCAAACTATAATTGAAATAATTATGAATAGTTTAAATCCAAATTCCTCATAAATGCTGTAAAAGCTAAGTCAACTCGTTCGTCAGTACATATTTATCATCATCATCAGCCCTCTATCGTCCACTGTTGGGTATAGGCACAGTATAATAACTAGGCTCTTTCCTTATACCTAGTGAAATATTAATTAAATAAAGAAAGATATAATTTTAAATTTAACGTGTCGAATCGAACGACATCGTGGGTAAGTAATCTACTTCAACGTCTCATTATTCTTATCACTCTGTAATTGAAATAATTATTCATTATGTATATCTAAATTCCTCCTAAAATACTGTAAAACTAAGATAATTCTTACGTTAGTACATATTTAAAGATCTTCATCATCATCAGCCTTCTATCGTCCACTGTTGAACATAGACACAAGATAATTACTAGGAATTTTCCCTTATTCTTAGTAAGATATTAATTAAGTACAGGGAAATATAATTTTATAATAAATGTGTCGGATCGAACGACAACGTGAGGTTTCATTATTTCTGCCAAAGCATAGTTTAATAAGTAATTAACCAAAACCGGAATTTCACACATTCTACAAGAAATAACCTACTTGGCTTGATATTGACCTAACAGTGGCTAGTAAATTTGCCTAAGGTACTTACCTGAGTTCTGCAGCCTCGTGCACACTATGAATATCACTGTAATGTAATTCTATTAATTAAACCTGAGGAGAGAAATTGATAGAACACCCTCTAAAGAAAATAGACAAACGATCCTACAGAGTTTCCACTCTATCAATTATACCCGAATGCCCCGAGCCGAACCCCATGAGTCCCTTTTATAGTCGCTCCTTCCAAGCTACCCCCTAGAGACGACCATATTATCGATCTATTGATTATATTTAGCTCTCACTTATCCAACACCAAAGGGCGCTGATAGTTCTTTAGTAGTCTATTACATGTCGAAATAGTTCACATGTTGTACAACAGATGGCGCTATCCATAGATTATTATTTCTATTTCGATCTATTCTCTATCCTACTTAAAATAGATGCCGCTAGTAGTAGGTTAACATGAATAACATGTTTGTTGAAATTTTCCTATTAGGGAGTCCTACTAGATGGCAGCAGATGGCGCTTTACACAATTAATAATAATTAGTTAAGTACAATCTTATTTTATTTTATTGAACATTATTAAATTTCGGATTAAAGATACCCTGACCAATGTGAGCCCCGTCCTTATTACAATATAATATTATGTTCTATTACAAACATGCATTTAGCTATAAAGCACAACCAATGAAACAATGTATAATACTTGATAGACTACGTTCCGTTACATTGTGAAGGCTTCGAGTGCCAAGGAAGTTGAAATGCAACCTGCTGCTGTTCTATTCTTCTCCTTAAAAAACAGTCTCAAACTGGCATTTTCCATTTAGCTAATTATTTGCCAATATAATGTGCTGCATAACTAGCTATACACTTTTGTACCTTATCAAACTATGTCAAACTATGTATTATATGTCAATATCTGAATGAATAGGTAGTTTGTGATTTTGACAAGGTACAAAAGTGTACTTATAGCTTATGCAGCTGACTGTACATTAATATAACACAGTATACGATGCAAAAATAAGGGCTCTTCCAAAAGGTATTGTTCACTATGCTTTCCCCGACTATACTTACTCAGGCTCCGCTAATATGCACAATAGGTAGTTATGGATGTATGTATGTGTTCCAGTAGCAGATGTCAAGGCAAGCCTCATTTAACCGAGTTAACACTTCAGTACGCACCCTTAGCTTGGATAAAATATTCGTGTCAGGGTGCGTTTTCAGACCATTTACTGTTATTGAGAAATAAGCTGAACTGATGAGTGAGTCTTAAAACACGTTGACTCAGAAGCGGGGAAATATGCAGGGTGACATTTATACAGTGTTGAAGGACGGGTAATGCTCGATATAGTAAAATACCTAGGAACTGCTACATATAATATAACAACTGTTTATATGCATATTGTTAATTTCTTATATAATTAGTAAGTATTATATATATATATATAGTAGTAAGTGTTATAAGTTTATCTGGTTAAGTGAAAGTAAAATCTTAATGAGAAAAAGTGAAAATTCTAAAGCAATCGCTATTACAAGTGAAAAAGATCTTGAGAAGATAAAGTGACATTATTATAATGCGTCCAAAATAACTATAACCCACATGCCTGGAGTAATTGTTATGCTTTTGTTGCTGCATATGCTTAGCTCATACTATATATCCAAAGCGTATTGCTTAAACTCATGGTATGTACAATTTTACACAGCTAGCCCAATCTGCTTTCCTCACAGTTGTCCTACTATAAAGTTAATAGCCAAAACCTTGCATCTAGGTCTCAAATATTATACAAAGATATTTTTTTATGTTATATGTCACAGTAATAATATCACATGCCATATATTATATGTTACATCACATTGTAAAACGCACTTGTTAATTAAAAAACTCAAGCCCAAAAAATATACATGTAAACCATTTCAAATATTAATAATGACCATCATAAACACTTGTAACGCTAATATCCTGTATGTTATGATCATTTATGGGTTACTAAACAATATTATGCCCACACTTGTTGCAAGTGTTATTTATGGCTCTTATTTGGCAAGTCCACTAGGTTCATTATGTACTGTAAAAACAATCTTAACATTCCTTACTGTTATAATGTTGTATCTATTGCACAACTATGTATATGTATACCTTGATACTCCTAAGTTCGCATTAGTGGCACAAACTATAAATCATACATCATTAAATATCAATGAACACTAACAATAATTTATCTATTTATTACCAGAACGTGAGAGGGTCCCGTACAAAATCTCATTCATTTTTCGAAAACGTCTTAATTCACGATTACGACATGATATGTATAACCGAAACTTGGCTTACGGACGGCTTTTACAGCTCAGAAGTGTTTCGCTGTGATCGAGACCAAGTTGCTAGTGGCTGCGAGCGGGGAGGCGGCGTGCTGGTGGCCGTGAGGCGGGAGCTGTGCGCGACGCTGCAGGGCGCGTGGGCGGCGCCCGCTCCAGCTGATGAGCTCTGGGTAAGTATACGCTTCTCCTCCAAGCTACAACATGTTGCTAACCGCGGTTCCGCCGCTTATAGTCCGGGAGCTTTGCATGTTATTTGCACTTACATACCGCACGGTCCTTCGCACAAGGAGCGATTATCTAATTTTTTCGAAAGAGTTTCTGAAAAATATTTACAATTTCCTAATGATATTTTTTTAGTTGTGGGAGACTTTAATGTAAGTAATGCCGTGTGGTACTATGATGAGGAAATCGATAGCATGAATGTTCATACTAATAATGACAATTTAGCCATCTTAACATCAAACTTTATGAATTTATCCGCTTTATCTCAGTACAACTCAGAGTTCAATATCAATAATAGAATCCTTGATCTAGTATTCAGTAACACTCAATGCTTAGTATTATCCTGTGAGTCGCCACTTCTCAAGGAAGATCCTCACCATAAATCCTTGGACATAAAAATACCTACATGTTTTCCTGTTCCTTTAATTCCCAATCAATGGTCCAAAAAAATGTTTTATAAATCAGATTTTGAATCAATTAAACGGGAACTCTCATGTATAGATTGGAATGCTAAATTTTCCGTTCTTAGTGATATAAACCAAATTACCAATTATTTTTATTCTGTCTTAAATGATTTAATTGAAAAATATGTTCCTAGTCGAATCGTGTCATCGAATTCTAGATATCCACCCTGGTATAGTAAATCTCTTATAAAATTAGATAAGGAAAAAAATAAGTTTCACAAAAAATGGAAAAGATATCAAAACTTATCAGATTTCTATGCTTTTAGATGTCTTAGAAAACGGTTAAAGAAAATTGAATTCCTAGCACATCAAAACTACATAAAGTTTAGTGAAGAACAAATAATCGTTGATCCTAAATACTTTTGGACCTACATAAAAAGTAAAAAAAGTAATTGTAATGAAATTCCTAGCGAAATGATTTACCAAGGAAAAACATTAACCGATGGGAACCAAATATGTAACTCTTTCAATGAATATTTCCACTCAGTTTTCGTAGACGACACACATGACCAGGCCAGATGTTCATCAAATCCCACCACACCAATGACCTTTAGCTCAGCTATTAATATTAACTCAATACCAATTGACTTGGGCAGAACTCTGAAGGAACTTAAATCAGTAAACGTTAATAAAGGAGCGGGCTCTGACAGAATACACCCGCTAATGATATCTAAATGCGCAGAAGAGCTATCAAAGCCACTATTCCTTATCTATAAGCAGTCACTCAGCACTGGCATCTTCCCAGCTATCTGGAAGAAGGCTCTTATTACACCCGTTCCCAAAAACGCCAAAAGGAACTTAATCACAGAATATAGACCCATCTCAAAATTGTGTATTTTTGGTAAGATCCTGGAGAAGATTGTAACTAACAATCTTACATCACTCTTGTCTAACTTTATCTCTAACGATCAGCATGGTTTTAGGAAATGTCGTAGTGTGGAGACAAATATGCTAACTTTTACGGAATTTCTACTAAGTGCCATGGACTGCAACCTACAGGTAGATGTCGTGTACACCGACTTCTCCAAAGCCTTCGATAAAATTAATCATAATCACCTAATCAATAAGCTGTGGAGAGCCGGTGTTCACGGCAGCCTGCTGCGATGGATTGAGTCCTACATAAAAAACAGAAGTCAGGCTGTATGTATGAAGGGATACCAATCTAACTATTTAAACGTCAATTCAGGTGTACCGCAGGGATCCCACCTCGGGCCCGTTCTTTTTACGCTGTACATAAACGATATAGGTGAAAACCTTACCAGCAGTCATCAATTACTTTATGCTGACGACACAAAAATATTTAGAGTTGTAAACGACATAGAGGACTGCAGAAAACTACAATCTGATTTAGACAAATTAATTCATTACTGCTCAATTAATCAACTATTCTTGAATATAGAAAAGTGTTTCATAATCAGTTATACTCGTAAAAATAAGCCAATGCATTTCCGATATTGCCTTAATGAATACTCTCTCATACGAGTGAAAAGTATTCGAGACCTAGGAATAGTTATGGATGACAAACTCTCCTTCAACCTTCACATTGATAAAATCGTAGCACAGTCGTTTAAAATGCTTGGTTTTATTAATAGAGTTAGTAAACCTTTTAAGAACACACATACCCTGAGGATTCTGTATTTCTCTTTCGTCAGATCTATTTTAGACTTTGGATGTGTCATTTGGAGTCCAGTATACCAAATACACATCGACAGAATAGAAAAGGTTCAAATGAAATTTATTAACCTACTCAATCATAGGGGTTATGAGTACTCTTCAGACTATATGCAATCATTGAAACACTACAACTTATCATCTCTGTATAAGCGACGCTCTTATTTTGACCTCTGTTACCTTTACAAAATTCTCAACAATACTATAGACTGCCCAGACCTACTGCAAAAGATCAACTTTATTTCGAAATCTAAATTCATAACGCGCCCCTCTCGCGTTGCTAAACTAAATAATCAATACCTACATGTGTTTGTGCCACCTAATGCGAACAAAAACTATACCCGTAACCGCTTTCTTATAAGGAGCCAACAAACTTATAATGTCAATTTCTGTAACTTAATGGATGTAACATCCGATATTGATATATTTAGTAATGCCTATGGCAGGTTTAAACATCTAATAACTAGGGGACTTTGTGATAAGGATGAATCATGATAATTATTCTCAAACACTAAATTGTGACTCGGTACTGGGTACCAATTACTAACCCATGTTTGTTCACGCTAGGATTATAGTCAGGTAAGGCTAGTTTGCTGTGTATAAATACCCATTTTTATATCCTATTTAATACATAATTTACTTACCTATTGTAATAACTTTATAAATACCTACTTAGTATGAAAACTTGTTTATCACCTTAACCACTTGCGCTCATTCAACAAGACTGACCAAAATATTGTAAGTAATAATAATACCTATTACTATTATGAATAACGCATAGATATCTGCAGTTCGTTGACGGTATGAGTGTGCTTGGCGGCCGAAATACTTTTTATGATTATCAGTCTGTATAAACTCGATTAGCTGCTCTCGAGTGTACTCTGGCTGCTAATGGACTGTAGTTACCTACCTCACCCAACTTCAACTAGCTATAAGTTAATCAATTGTTTGTGATTATTGTCGGCACTATAGGTCTATAATAATACCACTATATATGTGTAAAATTTATTGTAAATGACTGTTTGTTGCCAAAATATAAATAAATAAAAATAAATAAATAAATTAGTTTGTGTATAATGTATACGATACTTATAGGTTTGATCAACGCATATAAACGTTATCACTTCATAAGACCACAAGAATAAAATAGGAACTTTCTTTTGAATTTTCATAACGAAAATAAATAACTAAAATAGTATCCGAGGTCAAATGGACCCTTGCAAGCAGCAAGCGTGCACTGCAGGGTTAGTTTCCCTATGACGTGCGACTGCTATTTGTGTCCGGTGCTTCAATGACGTACGGCCCGGATGCCGGGATGGCTATTAGAATACGACCCCCGGCGCCGGAATCAGCCTGTTTTTGGCAAGTTATTGTAACATAGAAGGATTGTGGGAGGAATTAGGATCGTACTTTTGGTTTCCGAAGCCTTTCCTTGTTGTTGTTTTTCTTTTTTCATGAATTTCCAAAAGTTAAGAATTATGTGAAGTAAGTATTACTCCTTTCGGCTTACTCATTTAATCAGCCTGTATATTTTATACGAAACATATTGATTTCTGGTTGGCACACATTGGTTTCAACAGATAACGTGTAGAAGTACTATTAAAAACCCCCAATTCAATTATATTTAAGTAAGTCTTTGAACGTACAACAGGAACGTATCGTGGTTATACATATTTATTTTCTGGAGATTAAATACCCAATCTTCCTGTTAGCATTTATCCGTCTTCACAGAAAAAGTAAGATAAGTATCTTAAGAAGAACTATTAAGTAATGAGCAACTCGCCCAAGTTCTTCTGAAAGTTAGTTTTCCTGTAACTTTTTGGTTAATTTAATCTTCATTCAGTTAGTTATTCTCCAAACGGTAAATGTACATGAGAATAGTTTCAAGGTCACGTTTTTTTTTTCAGAAAGTAACAAAAACTACACCTGGAGGTGGTTTTGCGGTGACAAAACCTGTGGCGTGTTGAAAGGATTATTAGCCAATCAGATAAGTAGTTAGGCACTGACTGCCCAGTGTATGTAGTATTACATGTTACACAATAGACTTTTTAAAGACTATCCTCCTCTATGGTTGCGAAACGTGGAAGAAACAGGTCTAAACCATTAATAAGCTACAGGTTTTCGTAAACTGATGCTTATATGCAACTAGCTGTTCCCGCGCGCTTCGCTTCGCCTTAAAAAGTTTTCCCGTGGGAATTCCGGGATAAAAAGTAGCCTATGTTCTTTCCCAGGGTCTAGACCGTATGTATACCAATTTTCATTCAAATCCGTTCAGTAGTTTTGGCGTGAAAGAGTAACAGACAGACAGACAGACAGACAGACAGACAGACAGACATGCAGACACAGTTACTTTCGCATTTATAATATTAGTTAGGATAGAGTGCAGTTCCTAGGAATCCTTTGGTTTGACTTTGTCTCCAACGATGAACTTTGGCGAAGTAAATGATATAGGTACTTAAGGTCTAAAACTTCGTATATTTTCATTTGCGCAGCATACATAAATTATATGTCACCATACGTAATATGTTAGAATATTTGCATATTTCACAAGATATATATTCAAGTTATTATTAACTTTGCTAACTCAAAATTTATGTTACAACTTAAAATTCAAAAGGCCCTTTTTGTGAGAATTTGTCGGTATAAATTTTCTTAGAGATTGTTTTATGTATACTTACATAAAAGTTGGTTTATTAAACTGTAAGTGATTTAAGTTTCTCTAGTACTTTCCCCACTGAACTTCCATATCTCAACCCCAAATTTACTTGTATTCGTATCAAATTAATTAGTTGAATTTCGAGGAAAGTTTTTCCCATAGTTTTTTCCTACGCTTAGGAGCGCTAACAACGATTCTATTTCGTACATTTGCACATGTTCGTTTGTTTTCGTAATTACAGTTGCCGCGTCACGGGTTACTTATCATCGTAGATATAAACATCACTATGTCGCGATTCGCCATAAATACGGCTTTGTAATTACCGCAACGCGTATTTCACGAGTTTATCGACATCGATAACCAACCCGTGCAGCGACAGCAGGTGGCATGGTTACCTTAGGGTCCTCGAAGTCGACCAGAGCCCCTCCCAGGTACTGCTGAGCCTTTAGGGCCGAGGCACCCAACCACAGTGACGTCACCGCTAGCAACAGGGTCAATAGTGTTCTGTAACAAAAGTATCATGCTGGTGACATATTTTTTCAATATTTATGACTTAAAAGGCATGGTACCTTAGAGTAATAATCATGTCATGGTACACACATTATAGGGATCTGAAGGTACGACCTAGTATAATTATGTGCCATACTCTTGCTCTTACAGTAAATCAGACCAAGACCACGGTAAAATAACAACCTAACCCTGGTTCTAATATCTAACTTTCAGCAATCATTTATATAGGTACTTATACTACACTTTGTATACTTATTTCAAAGAAGAAGTAACCAACATAGACACATACTCATAAACTTTCGGCCACACAACCAACAGATGGCAATAAATGTGCAATACACAGAACATGGATGGAACCGAAGTAAATTTATATGAAATCCTACATCGCGGTAATAAAGTTTCTCAGCTACACTGCAATAAATACAAAGCCTATTCTGTCTATCTATTCTACATAGACAGTGGCTATTCTGCATACATAGACAGTGATGTCGATTCTGAAGGCGGAAATTCTAAATTTAGAGCTGTCAAAACCTTAATTTCTTTGTTTAAAATTCGACTCTATGATTGTTTCTGTATATGTCATTTTATGCTAGCAAATTTTTTAGTTTGACAGCGTTAAAATTAGAATTTTTGCCTTCAGAATCGACATCAATGTCTATGTAGAATGTAGATATAGACAACGTAACTGTCTGTCTGTCGCTACTTTCGCATTTATAATATTCAAAAAATTCAAAATTCAAAATTATTTATTATGCATATAATACAAAAACATAATTATAAAATATACACCTTGCCCTTACAATTTTACAAAATTTTATAAATAAATAAATAAATAAATAAATAAATATGTGGGGACATCTCACACACGGCCATCCGACCCCAAGCTAGGCAGAACCTGTGTTATGGGTGTCGGACAGCTGATATATCTACACAAATACATAGATAGATAGATACTAAATATAAATATCAACACCCAAGACCCGAGTACAAATACCTGTGTTTAAACAAATATTTGCCCCAGCCGGGAATCGAACCCGGGACCTTCGGCTCAGTAGTCAGGGTCACTAACCACTACGCCATTCGGTCGTCGTTATGTTTATAACTTTAGCGGAGCGGTGGTAGCTCAGTCGGGTGAGCGCCCGCTTCTCAATCAAGAGATGTGGGTTCGAATCCCGACGCTGACATGTACCAATGAGTTCTTTTAACTTAAGTAAAATGTATACCATCGCTCTTACGGTGAAGGAAAACATCGTGAGGAAACCTGCATATCTAGATCTAGCACATCTAGATATGTGAACCCACCAACCCGCAGTGGACCAGCGTGGTGGGAAATGGTCCAAGCTTAGGAAGGCAGTTTAGACCTTGGGGATATGCACAAAGGTTCCACTCGAGAGAGCCAGGTGCAGGTACTTACACCCCCACAGAGAATAGAATAGAATAGAAAAGAATGTTTATAACTGATATTAATTATAGTGGCCCCACACTAAGCAAGCTTGTATCGTGGGTACCTTTACAAAGATGAATAATAAATAATAATTAGGATTTCATAATGTTTATTTGTAATGAACTAATGAATGAATTTAAACCTCAGAAAGGAAATAGACCGACATTTTATACCTACCACGTAATCCCACTTTGTATATACTAAATTCTATTGAGAGTTACACAGCTTCTTTTATAAAAGGGGTCCTTTTCACGTTTCCGTCATTAATAACATTATCTGAAAACCCTTCAAACAACATTCTACAGCCGTGGAGGGTGACTCTATATAGACGAAAAACTAACGAATGACAGCTGTCGTGCAATCGGCACGTTTAATGCAAAGACCGCCATATAGAGTGACCCCCCTGCCCTCTGATGTCCTTTATACATTAATTAAATGGCTATTTTGAGGAAAATCTCAAAGGTGGATGGAGTACACTCGAGTTGCTGTCGAGAAAGAAAAGACAAGTGACAGTAGCACTCTCCAACACTGCTGTGTGTCTACAGTATTGCGTTACCGTGTTGTAGAGGGATTAAATGTAGTGATATTTATAAACGATGCTAATATAATATATGTAATACTATACTACATTTAATGTATATATATATGTAATACCATATATTAAATGGTAATACACTCGTGAGCAATGAAAAATTTCCACTCACAAAATGAAACACCAAAAGACCCCATTTTAAAATAAGTTTACTACTCGTACTGAACATTTAGTATAGGTAATATGCTTATGCACTGTTAGGTGTACTTACTTAATCACTGCAGACGGCGTAATTAAGCAAGTTTGTTTCGTTTAAGAGTAATTCGGTGCTATATACTTTACTATAAGTATACATGCTGGTAGATAAAATTATTTCAAATAACCAAAATTAACTTACGGGTACTCCATTTTTGTCGCGACGAAGCACTCAAGCCGATATGATCTTCATATGCTCACAGATAAGCACTCTGGACTCTTATAACAGACGGCAAAAGGAAAAAGGAAAGATTCGGTGGAACAATTGCATTGTTGCGACACTCGTGAGTGCCTGTAGATTATTGTGTTTTGGGGTTCCGTATTGGAATATTCTACCACAGTTTTCGCATAGTTTAGCTTTTCCATGGAAAGTCTTGGAGAGGTATCCGTTAGTGCTTTGATGAAGAAGGCCGAAGACCTTAAGAGACCTATATATTGGTTGATGATCCTAGTCATGACCTGCTGAACTTTTCGTCCACATTTTCGGACATCCGCGAATACCCCCGTTAAACAAATATTAGCCCAGGCTCAACGGAGCTGGGCGATCAATGTGTGGACCGTGTAGCCCTTTGTAATTCGATAGCAAGTGTAAACATATTTTCGCGGCAGCGTGGACCAATGGCGGCTGTGTTAGCTCGCTCTTCGCTGTGTATGGCAACATTCGTCGTTTTTCAGTGTTCACAGCGCCAGATGTTCGAAACAAAAGGCTACATCGCTGCAGCTTGATGTCTGACAGACTTCACTGTACAGGCAGCATTGTAAATTGGACGCCATGACAGTTTTACATTGCGTGGCGATTTCGAGGTGAAATCTTTTTGGAAGCCAATCGGTTTGAGTGAATCCTTTCAGTTCAATACATTTCTCGATTGTATGTATTGGTTTGTTTGTTTTCATTACAAGTGTGAAAATTAGTAGTAGTAAGTAGTACAAAAAGTTTTTTTTTTTAATGTAAACGTATTATGACGTGTTATCAGGTTACCTAGCTTGCCTGCGCCATATAGTAGAGGTACAGTAAGGTGCAGATAAACCTGACCCCCCTCAGAAGCATTGTTAGTACCTTCATAGTAACAACGGTATAAACAGGCGGTCTTATTGCTGAAAGTCACCTTTTAGGCAACCTTTTGCGCTGTGCGAACCAAGTCCAGCCATATGGAAACACATCTAAAAACAGACCAAGACAGAGCAGATACGGAGACCAACTCACTCCCAAGTTCTAACTTACTTGTACCGCTCGGAGATAGTCCAACTAAAGTTTAAACAAACTAAATATGACGCGGTTAACTAAGTTTTCATTAACAATCAAGTCTCGGCTGGTTCTTGACTTGCACACAGGATGATAACGACGACACAATCTCGGCAGGAAAGATCCAGTAACATTTATTTATTTATTTAACAGCACATCCTCATAAAAGGACGCTGATAAAGCTATATGGATACGGAAAGCTGTATGATCGCATCCAGTGGCGTGCTTTGGGAGAGGCCTATGTCCAGCATTGGCCAGTATAGGCTGAAGAAGTATATTTTCCAATAGTAGTATTTTTATCAATTGCTTTAATTTATTTTCTTAGTCATTGTGGAATGTACCAGATTCGAGAGGCTTTGCGTAACAATGTCACTGAGAACTTTGTTGTTTTAACAGCATGTGTCGCAGCTACGGAATAATCAAATATATCAAACGGGATTTCCGGATGAGGTTAGCTACACAAGATATGTTACTCAAACTTTACCTACGTATTTCATTTACATGTAGGATGTTTCTCTCTTACTACTATTATTATTAGCTATAATAGCTAGTCGTATTCAATATTTAAGCACTTTTTCAAGTATTTCATCGATAGACTGTGCAGAAACAATTAAATCTAATGCAGCTATATGCTATCCTAACAACATAATTGTGACCGCTATCGCTGTTTGTTAGCTGGTAACTGTCCGGGCTTTTTGGTAATAATAACCTGAACAACGTTACAAACCCCCGACATTCAAGACTCAAAGTCGCATATCTTTGGAACTGCTGAATCGATTTTCATGAAACATGTCTAAAAACACGCGGAGTAACAATACCTACGACTAAAAAACTAAAATCGGTTCAGCTGTTTGGTACTACGTTACTACAGACAGAAACACACACAAACATGTAAAACTTATAACACCCATCTTCTTTTCTTTCAGGATTTTCTGTGGGGGTAAAAATAATTTAAGTACATGTAAGCAGTACCTACGAGTACCTGGCAGCCCGACCAAGCTAATTTAATCCGAAGGCGGTATAGAAACTCAAACAGATAAACTGCAAACTTTTCTATGAAGTTAGTTTTCTGAGTGCGAGAGATTTTCTAGCTACACTAACTCTAGAATTTACTTTTGTTTGTATTTCCACCGGCTAATCTCGTTTATTTTATGTAGCATTTAGAGTTGCGAGAATAATGTTTACGGGTGGATTTCATCAGTGATCGAGCAGAAGCTACGTCAATATCCCTACAATTCAGTTTATAATAATATAATATAATAATGAAAAGCTCAATTAAGTAATTAAATGCTGTGCAGTATTGCCACGGTCAGGTGTGCCTCGGAGTGGTATTTTCGGTTAAAATTGTATATGTTTTGTTATATTAATGATGTAAGCAGTGTTCGATAGATTTTTCAAGTTTTTGTATTCGATCTGAGTGTTCATTTCAGTGTGAATAAATATTTCAATATACATGTATTTACTCAATACTCATTAATTTAGTACATCCATAAGTTGTACACTGTATAGGTTCTAATTAATATGCAATAAGTGACTTACGAGGGCTACACCGAAAAGATCGGGAATAGAATACTTAGGAATTAATTAGAGTGAAACCTTTTTGGTGTATCAAATGTAGTGTTTTTTCAAACATAATTCCATTTTCGAATTTTAAAAAAAGTAAAAAATAAAAGAGTATTGACCATTTGAATTTGACAAGTCGGTGTAAAAAATGGAGCTTACGCGGGAACATTTCCGTGCAATAATTTTTCACAACTTTCGTCGAGGTTTATCTCAAGAACAATGTCTCGCCGAGCTTGTTTCTATTTATAAACTTGAAGCACCAAGTAAAACGACTATATATCGTTGGTATTCTGAGTTTCGCCGTGGACGTTCTTCTCTTACCACAGTCCCTTCTACTGGTCGGCCAAAAACAGCGGTAACACAAGATAACATCGATGCTGTACGCCAGTTAATAAAAGAAGATAGACATGTGACATACGAGCAGATTCGGGCTTCTCTCAGCATTGGTATGACAGCCATTCAAACCATTTTACATGAAGAACTGGGTGTCAAGAAGTTAGTTTCGCGCTGGGTGCCCCACCGTTCGACCGAGGAACAAAAGTCGGCTCGTGTTAATTGGTGTCGATCTGCTCTGCAACGGTTCAATGGAGGCAGTTCAAATGATGTCTACAATATCGTCTCTGGTGATGAATCGTGGATTTATTCATATGAGCCCGAAAGAAAACATCAATCGGCAGTTTGGGTCTTCGAAGGTGAGGTCAAGCCAACAAAAGTTATTCGCTCACGCAGCGTGTCGAAAAAAATGGTCGCTTCGTTTGTATCGAAAACTGGCCATGTGGCTACGATTCCATTACAAGAACAAAGGACGGTTACTGCTGATTGGTACACAACAGTTTGTTTGCCGGAAGTCGTAAGAGAACTTCGTAAAACTAACCCGAATCGTCGTATAATCCTTCACCACGATAATGCAAGCTCTCATACCGCTCGCAAAACAAGAACGTTTTTAAATATGGAAAACGTGGAGTTGATGGACCATCCTCAGTATAGCCCTGATCTGAGCCCCAATGATTATTTTACATTCCCAAGAATTAAAGATATGCTACGTGGTCAACGGTTTAGCGGCCCAGAAGAGGCGGTCGAAGCTTACAAATCAGCTGTTTGGACAGTATCCACTTCAGACTGGAATTACTGTTTCAATGATTGGTTTAATCGAATGAAAAAGTGCATTGAATGTCACGGAGACTACTTTGAAAAACAATAAAAGTAAATAATATTATGATATCTTTGTACTTTTTTCTATTCCCGATCATTTCGGTATCGCCCTCGTACTGTCAGTAGCGTCCCGATATTTACTAGGATTAAGAAAGAACTTAAGTTCATTATTTTGCTCAAAGGGTAAAGTAGGTGTGTAACATTTTAATAAAACATTAGTTAAGTTGGATGACGCCTTGCGAAGGAACGAAGGTAGTTTAAGTTAAGCAATCTAAGTTTTTCCCGGTCGCTTTTCCATCAAATTGCATACCTCCTAACATGATACATCAGTATTTTGTGGTCGAACACATATATAACAACGCGGACTCGGGTGTGGTCGAACAGAAGCTATTTAAATAAGGCTTTTAATACTCACATTGTATTGATTTAATTGAACTTGACAAACGCCAAATTGGTGGGTTTTTTTACATATCTTTTTATTATCATTAAGTACCTACCTAGGATCAAGTAAAAAAATCAATCACTTTAATATGTTTATTACATTTAAGACCAAAACACTTTCACTACCCCCAGAACTTCCTTAAAAAGCTCGTGGGTAGAATACCAAAAACCAAAGTTAAATAAAAGCTTGTTTAAAAAGCTCTCCAACTGGGCACGTGAGCTTCGTATTTCTCGAAAGCTTTATAACTTGCAATATTTTCGAGTTAGCGTCAGGAGGTCTACTCTGTAGTACTCTGAACTGCCGAAAAACTAAGTAACAAGAGCTGCCGTGCAATCGACACGTTTAATACAACGAGATAGAGCCGTGGCTCGCACAGCAGTGCTCAGTAACTTAGTGTTTTCTTATATAGAGTGACCCCCCTTGAAAGTAAGTGAGTTGCGTAGAAAGTCGGTCTGGAGTCGAGAGTAATTTAAGTTAGTGTCTTCAGTTGTCGTCAGATGTCGTCGCCAATTTGTCGCTTGACATAGTTCACTTGCAGTTTATATCCCGAGCTTCATAATTTTGCGTCAAATTAAACCATTTCGACGACGCTAAATGTTTTTGCTCGGCTGCGGTGAAGCCTAAAATTGAGGTTCTTGTGGCTTCTTTTTTGTGTGTTCTGTGGATTTCTTTTCTGGTGTTGAAATGTTGTTTTGGCCATTTAGGGAATTTAGACACTTTTCTTTAGCACTCAATCATCATCACGACTCATCACGTCCCCACTGCTGCTGGGGCACGGGTCTTCTTCCAATGATGGAGTCCACCACACTGGCCTAGTGTGGCCTAGTTCGCACTCAATATTAAGTAATAAATAATATGACTGTAATGGATATCATCGTATTAAATGTCGAAGAGATTTGGCCTTCTGATATTCATTTATTTTGATTATTAACACTTCTTGCGAATCTCGAGTATTGTCTAATCTAGATATTCTACACTCCCCGTTTATGTGATAATAATTTTCAAAAGTACGATTGGTCCCTATCCCTTATATTTGTATAAAATCGGGGTAAAGATGAATATTCATATGTGATATGATACCCTATTTAATACGTGACTAGCCTCATACTAAAGGTCACTTCACAATTCACAATATGGTAGGTACAAAATAATTGGAAAATACTTCGAATCACATTACTTTACATGTAAGCTTAGTTAGTGTTATAAAAAACCACATTACTCAGGGGTAGAATATTATAGGCATAATATTATTAGCACAGAGTACATTATTTATACTGAGAATAGAGTAATCAGTCACTGACATTGAGAAGCGCCATCTAGTGAAACAGAAATAAACTAGTACAGAATATATGTATAGCTATACCACCTGCTATAGGCACGCCCTCCCCTACCTATACATTATATTTTGGACTAAGGTCTGGTTCCACCATTCTCTATTAATTACTAACACCGCTGATAAAACATGTTGTAACAGGGATGTTAATAATTAACAGAATATGGTGGAACCAGACCTTAATCTCGATTTTTAAAAAATGTAATGTAACATAATCATGATTCATACTTAGAAATTGTAGTTGAGCACAGCTTGGTGTACAAACATTTTAAAATAAAACAGCAATTTTTTTATCAACGCTTTTTATGTTTATTATAGTAATCTAAAGCTAATGCTTTTATGTAGTCATCATTGACTGACTCTATTCTGGTGCCGTTCAATAATTTATTTACGTCTCGGCACCAGTTACAAATAAAAAACCTACAAGTTAAATCAATCACAAAATCTTTTAAATTTTTGTGATCTTTACAATTATTTATCAGATTTAATTCACAAATAGAATAAATTATAGTTTTACAATAATTTTTGATCTCTTTAATATTGCTTTTACTAGCTAATATATTATATACTGTCCTGCATATCTGAAAATAATTTTAGAAGTTGCTCAGAAGGATAAGTAAGGCAGTGTATAGAGGAAAAATACTCTCTTTTCGACAAATATTCATTGTTCTTTTCAGTATCATATAAATATTTTTTGCATTCTTGGCAATTTTTAAATATTTTTGTTTTAGCTTGCCGTAATATGTAACCAGTGACGTAATTTAATTGGGAATTTATTTTAGGATCCTTTTTTTTACGTCAAAGCCAACGAATTTACAATTCAAATCTTCAAATTCTACATGATGTGTATTTTGCGGTAACACCTCGCCTTGCTCTTTTTCTATAAACAAATTTTTCATAGATTCAAAATTTTTACAAAAATCTTTTTCGCAATTTGCCCCTCGTGAATAGTTATTTATGTTTGAAACTAACAGAGAGGCAAAAGCAGATTCAAAGCCAGTGGGGCTTGGCGAGGTGTTACGGTATCCGTGGCTTCGTATTCCTCCAAAAAAATTTTCTAATGGATCCTGATTAAAATGGCGCATCCAAATTGATTTAAAATTATATTCATTAAATAATTTACTTTTTAAATATTCCATATTATCCAAGGTGCGGATCCAGTTACATATTGACGGCACACTACCTTCCTTTCCTTCTTTGGTAACAAATTTCATAGTACGAAGTACTTTTTTTGCTTGTGACCAAACTTTACTGTGTTCTGATTTAGGAGTCACTGGTCCCAGGAGAGTCTTCCCACGTCGTTTAGTGTAGTTTTCAAATGATCCATTAATTGAGTCAAATAAATTATCAAAAAATAGTAAAACATCAGCAGTTTCTTCGCATTCTTTAGGAATAATTTCTTTTTCTGAAAGTACGAAAGTTAATTTTTAATACAAATAAACAAATATATTTACCATTATCCTCAAAAATCTAAATTAATTATAACGAAGTAGTAGAATGATGGGCTGTGTCACCCCCTTTCTGCAATATCACCAACATGATAGAGAAGAGTCTTGTAGAAGAGTGTCACACAAGTAGAAGAGTGACTCAGCCCAAATTGTTAACATAAAGAGAGCAACAAACAACTCACCTGCTAAATAACCCATATTTGTGGCAACAGTTCTACTAAAAACTTGCGTCGCATATTTCACTTTCATTTTGCTGATCTTCTTAGGGTTGACGTGTGCCTCAGTTAAGTTTTTAATTAATCTGATTCCCTTGTATGCTGGATTCTCTTCATATAAGTTTATTATGTGATCCCATTTTGCTGTTTTAATTGTATTTTCAATTATGCACTTTAGGTTTTTCGTTATCAAATTGTTTCTTATACCTTTGATCAAATGGGGGGGGTCAAACAGAGGTACAACTTCTTGTCCATTTACATAAAATGTCTCATTATGGGGTTCTGTATTTTGCCTTAAGCACTCTTCCCTGGTTTCATTTATTAAGTAATTTATCGCACTTACATTTGTCGTGCCTTGATCACACACAGTTGCTAATACTTTTAGCCCACACTTTTGCAACTCTGAAATAACATTTTTGATCAAAGTTTTTAATTCAATCTTTGGAGTGGTACCACTACAAAATGTGTAAACAAGTGGTTGTTTGTAGTTTTTTATTACCCCTCTAAGCATGAATACTAATGCGTGATCGGCAATTTTTCTTTTTATTTCACACCCATTACTTACAAACCCATTTATTAAATCCTTTCTCCTGTTATACTCAAAGTTTGGAGTGATTGATATTTCATCAAACAAGAGCATGCATAATTTTTCATCGTCTGTCATTGACACAACTCTTTTTTTTAACTGGGAAAATATATTTTTGTTAATCCCCGGCTTTATTCCTGCTTTTGATATAAGCCTGGTCAGTGTGAGCGGTGATGGCAGAATAAAAATTCTACTGAGCCACCTATAAGCACGCGGTCCTTGTTTGTATAGACTCAAGGCCATAGTTTTTTCCTCTAATGTAAACCTCCTTCCCATTTTTTCCTTACTAATTTCTCTAAACTGCATGACAGTAAAAATTGCCGCAAGTGTTGTAAACTGTTTTAAACATTTCTGGAAAGTGTTATTTTCACTCAATCTTAGAGCTTTCTTGAGTCGTGCTGCATAACCATCTTTTTTTTGTGTTAATTTTTTTATAAGTTTTTTCAGCTGGGTAGCACTCTCATCTCCTGGTTGCTCTGAAAATAAGATAATAAAATATTGTGATGCATGGTAGGACATGAACCTTAAGGGGATATTTAAAAAAAACCATTTGTGTGAGCCAGGTGCAGAGTACTTACACCCCCGGAAAGAATAGAACATCTAAAATATACATGTCTAGGAAAGAAGAGAGAAAATACATACGTTTCTTCATCTTTCGAGATGTTCTTTTATGTGTAGATGCCAAAGTTTTGGGAACAGGTACATCAGTGGCATTTTCATACAATGTTCCTGAAAAACAAAAAAAAAATATTTATTAAAACACATATTACATTATATTTTCTTCTTCTTCTTCTTAAATCCCGCTACTCCTCCGAGGAGTCTGGGGCTGACACCAGGCGCTTCCATCCTTCTCTGTCGTGGGCCAGCAAGTTGAGCTCTGGCCACGACTTCCCTTTCTCTTGGGCCTCGCTGAATATGGACCACTTCCAAGTATGAGCTGGTCATTATATGTGAAAATGTAAAAACTAAAACTTAAGTTTAAGGGTTAAAGGATGATTGACTGATTGTTCTGCATTATCCTGCAATGACTGATGTTATTTCTTTTGATTAAGTGCCTACTCTAGTTTTACCAACATTTATGTATATAACAGGGAAACACCTAATTCATCATTTCACTTACCAGTAGATGTTGTAGGCTCATTTTCATTTTGTTCTCGGTGGATATTTTGATGAGAAATCATTTCATTGGTTAATGTTCTCATTTGTTTTTTAGCAAGATTCATTCCTGTTGAAAAAGTATTAAATAAATCCAAAAATATATGTAGTCTCAAAACTAATCTGAACAGAATCAAATAATAATACACAAAATTTTTCAATTCGAGGTTTAAGTCATCATGGTAAATTCACATGTTGGCTGAGGCTTGCCAAACTTCGATCATCTGCTTAAAATATATACCTAGTCCAAAATACAATGATGAATGAGCGATATAATGCTGCAAAAATTTATATTACTTGGTCTGGATTAGGGCCCCCGGATAAACTTTATCGACGATCAAATTGGATATTGATACTTGGTACCAATACAATAAGGGTAATACCCCAGGAGTCTCTATTCCAAATTTCAGGTTTAGGAGGCAAATACCTGTATGACATATTTATGTGTCAGTTCACCGAGAATGTATGGCACATGACATTATAGTCAATATCTCAAAAACTACTTGTCTCCTAGATGTGGGGGTTGGAGGGGGAGGTTCCCCTACCCTCCCCCTTTCTCCCCACACACCCCCCAACCCTTATTTCTATTGTCGCTACTTATTTCTTTTACCGGGCCCCCAAGTGGGAATTGTGAATATCAGATACACTATGTAAGTCTAAAAAAACATAGTTACCTGGTAAATGCAAAGTTGGGACAGCATTAGCAGTTAAGGTTTTTGTCCATGTGTAATACTTTGACTCAAAATGTTTATGACATACTCTTCCTTTCTTTAATATTGTGTCATTGTCCAATGCTAATATTTCTCCACCAATAGCATAGATCCAAGAACGAAAACGGTCTGGATCTTTTTCAAATTTGGGAAAATAGTGTAATGTAATGTGGTCGTTTCCTGAAAGTATAAAATTTGTATGGTTATATAAAAAGTAGGAGCGTATTTAATTGTAAAGTAAATGATAACTAGGCTTTGTCCAAATTACTCGTACAATTTAAACCAACTAAGATGACTCACTACCTATATTATATTATTTATCCCTTAGTTGGATTTGTACCTACGATACATTTCATCGCAATTATATTTCTCCAAGATGCTACAATGGCTTACAGTTAAAATAAAAATAATACTTACGGGTCACGTTACAACATGGTACACAGCATTTATAGGCTGAAGCCATCTCCCAAGCAGCAACGAACTGGTTCCAAATCAGCAGCGAAGTCGAACACAGAAAGGAGAATAAATCGGAGTCCGGGTGATAGCTAGGGTCGTCGAATATAGCAGAGAAAACAGGTTCCAATAACAGATGCACGGTCAAACAGCAAGCAGAGATCGGAGTCCGAAGAATAGCAAGGGTCGTTGGTAATATCTGGAGCAGTAGTAGAGCACATTCAGGTCACTTATAACAAGAAAACGAGAATGAATCGACCATTTTAAATTAACGACAGATAGGTTAAATACGTTCCTATACAGTTACTTCATATTGCGAGCTTATATTATTTGCTTATATATTTAATAATTGAAAATTACAAATTGAACAATTAGCTTACAAATATGATTAATTGTGAAAAAAAATCATACCCAAAATTACTGGTTATATTTCGTTTATACAAAATTTGTAATGGTTTCTATTTTACTAAAAGTTCATTCAAAATGTTTGTGCGTGGAATGGAACATTGTCTTGACACATAATTTACAGTGTTGCTATAATAAAAAAATATAAGCTCGGTGATACCACTGTAAAAAATTCAATTAGCGCCATCTGGTGAAACAGAAATAAACAAATTTCATTGAATATTTCTTCATACAAAACGCGTTGAATGAAGTGATAAGACCCTGATTATTAGAATCAAATCTTCCATACTACTACTGCATGTTCAATACTTAGATACTCTGGTACTTTACATCAAATGACATAAATTATAAACCAGCTATTGCATATAAAAAATATTGAATCAGTCCAAATAATTATAGTCGTCCGTAAATAAATTTCCAGCTGAATACCGGAGAATCCCGGGCCTCCAAAATGGAAATCAGCAGGATGATTGCCAACCTTCGCTAAGAGACGGCACAAGAAGAAGAAGAATAAGTAAAAAAATACTCTATACAACAATTTCATCTTCACTTTCATGAAATGTGGCCACGCCCTAATCCACCTAAGGCTCAGTAGCCGAATCATCGCACGTTCTTTACTTTGCGGGTCTTATCTCACAACGTGATATCATAATCTCGTGGGAATGTCCCTTAAGCCTTTCTATGATTGAGCTCTTTGTGAGGGTAGGCCTAGTGTACACGGGGTTTCGAAGACGATATTGGATTTTGCGACTTATTTTGGATATTCATAGGACCAAACCTGAGTGTGTGAATGACATGGTCTCTTCAGCGTGTTGTGTGTAAATACAAAAAAAGCTTATTAGTGCAATTATTTAATCATTTAAGGCTACAAGTTTTAAAAAAAATCTTTCATGTTTTACCCGTTGCAAAGATAGCACTGGCAGTGCCTAGCACTTATGTATAATCTTTGGTAGTAATATATTAATAAAAAGATTTTAAACTAGTTTATTATAAAAAACTATCGTTTTAGAATCGCTTAGTCTGAATAGGCTGTGTGTGTTGGCAGCCCGCCACACTGTAGTTGATTGCTTGGGATATTGCCTGCCTTGGTCCACATAGTGTTCCATCAAACGAAATTTGATCGAAACTTCGACTAGATAATACCGACACACACACACACACACAGCATAGGTACTAAAAATAACAATCAGTGGGATGTAAGTTAGTCGACAAAAAATGTGTGTCATTGTGTTTGTGTATGGTGTTTGTGATGGTCTTCTGGACTTACGAATGAAAACCAAGAAAAAATTTAACTGCATTTTACAAAGATATTGCTCGGGGATCGAACCTGGAATCTCTCAAAATCGCACATTTAATAACCACTGAGCGTCACGACAAAATGAGCCACCGACAGAAATGTTTGAAGAGCGGTATTCAACAAAGTACCAACCCAAATGGAAATTCAATTCACTCACATGATGTAACAAAGCATTTAATTGCGGTTTCCAATCGGTTTAAGTACAACTAAATTAGATCAATTTCGCTGAACGACATTTGCTAAACATTTTGTGGTCCCAACATCAAAAATAATTATTACATCGAAATGGATTTTGCTCTTCCACCATTGTCATGCCAACAATTATGGTCAACGTTTATAGTATACGTAATTACACTTTAAAATATGAGTATTACTGCATCAATTTAATATTGGCTATTCAGTGGAAAGTTTAGTTTAGTTACTATACAGTCTATACACAAAGCTGCCAGTAACAGAGGCACAGATGAAATAGATACTTAACAGAAAAAAAAAACAATATGTTCGTACGTTCTATTTTTAAAATATCGCTCGTATTGGTTGTGGTTTTGACAGTGACGTCATTGGTGGGCTGTCAGGAGACTGAAGCTAGTCCAGCTGCCACCGAAGAACCGAAGGCTGATGAACCAGTTGAAGAAGAAGAGAAGAAATCATGTGGCATTTGGTGCTGGATACAGAAAATTGCGCTGTTTGTTGTGTCTCAATTACTGAGTGGATAGAATAAACATGTACCTATGTGTAAAATTGTGTTTAAGTTCTCTCAGTTTTAAGCAGTTATTGAATTTTTTTATTAATTAAAGCTTTTATAACTATCAAGAGTAACATGAGCGCTTCGTAAATGTAAGCCTAATATTAAGTACTATATTCAACGTTTATAGTATACGTAATTACACTTTAAAATATGAGTATTACTGCATCAATTTAATATTGGCTATTCAGCGGAAAGTTTAGTTTAGTTACTATACAGTCTATACACAAAGCTGCCAGTAACAGAGGCACAGATGAAATAGATACTTAACAGAAAAAAAAACAATATGTTCGTACGTTCTATTTTTAAAATATCGCTCGTATTGGTTGTGGTTTTGACAGTGACGTCATTGGTGGGCTGTCAGGAGACTGAAGCTAGTCCAGCTGCCACCGAAGAACCGAAGGCTGATGAACCAGTTGAAGAAGAAGAGAAGAAATCATGTGGCATTTGGTGCTGGATACAGAAAATTGCGCTGTTTGTTGTGTCTCAATTACTGAGTGGATAGAATAAACATGTATGTGTAAAATTGTGTTTAAGTTCTCTCAGTTTTAAGCAGTTATTGAATTTTTTTATTAATTAAAGCTTTTATAACTATCAAGAGTAACATGAGCGCTTCGTAAATGTAAGCCTAATATTAAGTACTATATTTTTCACCACACTACCCTAACCCAGCTCTAGTATTTATCACTGAGATACTAAGAGGAAGCAGTAGAATTTGTAAATAGATTCAAATTCAAATGATTTATTGCATACCAAGTGTGTTCATGGTGTTATATTCTTAATACTAGGCACTTACAACTTAGTAACCTTTTTCAGGTGTAGCAATTGAGGGCATGCAATTTATATAATTTAAATTATTATAATACAAAAATCGATGTATACAATTATAATGTCTTATAATTATAGAATGCACGCATAAAGTATTTACAGGATATTGTAACGGAACATAGTCCGTCCGTAGCAGACTTATACATTATTACAATATTTATGTATAGATGGGAAAAGGGGATAGAGAATGTATTTTTATAAGTGTGTGGATACGGTGGATTGCAGCTTCGACCAGCCGGCGGCGGCGCAACAAGGAACCTCAGCTAAGTGTCGATTGGATTTTATAATAACCACTATTTCGAGGTATCACAGCATATTATTATCTATATTCCACTCCATTCATAATATCAAAATATCTATTTATTTTGTTCTGGTTTCAAAATTCGAATATTTTCATAACCTAAAAATCCACTTGTTCCCCATTATTAATTGTTCAGCATCTTGGCCATTTTGAAATTGAAGGCTGCTAGGGTACCTAGGTTTATTAGGAGAGACCCAAGGAAACCACCTTTTACTTCATCAATCAGCCTTAAAGATTCTATCACATAAAACAATCAATTTACAAGAATAAGTACATTCGACTATGGGAAAATTACCCCACTTGTTTCATCAAGCTATGTTTGTTTACCTGGAAGGAATAAACTTAGTTACTTATATCAATATAGTACAGATATTGAATAGTATGTTCTATTGAGATGATGGCTAATGAGTCAAGTATTTAAGTATGTTACTTTTACTCACAGCAATCTATCTACCTGAAATTGTTTCACCCAGCAGTCTTTGCATACCCAGTAAAGAACAGTAATTAGCATAATACAGACCATTAGGTGTACCTATGTTTCATTGTGGTGGATCATAACCTATGTTCCAACATATTTGGTTTACAAACTTACTAGGCTTGCACAACAACCTGAATAAGTACCTAAGTAATAATAATGGATGATTCATCAGATATATAACATAATTATGTGGAATCCTATTCAGTGATAAGTGCTTGCAATTTAAGTAAATCTATTAGGTAACATATTAGATCATTCTGAAATTGTGTAGGTTACAAGAAGATTCATATTCCTAGGTAGTCGGTACTTATTTACTTATCTCCTGAGATACACAATATAAACTTATTTCTACCAACTCCATCTAGTTCTCATGTAAGCATGTACTTATCTATTCAGTCTTGAAACCAGAATGAAGAATATGCTTCAGGTTATTCATATTAAGCTATGAATCTATTTAGCAAAATGATATTCTTATTTGAATCAGCATTTCTATTTAGTACTTAAGTAATTTAAAATCTACAGCTAGCTCAACCTACTTTGATTCTCTAAGAGTGGTTATTATAAACATTACTTATTACTTGTATTCTTAATATTTGAAATGATTTTAAACATTTTTCCACCGGGATGAAAATTGGCCGGACCATATTTTCATAGAATACTATGTTTCTACTTGAATAATTATTGTGTGTACTTGTGTGATTCACTAGTTTAATGATTCTCTATGGTTTTATTATGGGTTTAGCTACACTTGGTAAATTCAGGTATTTGAAGTATTGTTTATCATAAAAGAAAAAACATACTTAACAATTAGGCAGCAACAAAACCAACAAACATTTAAGGGACACCAGTGTTATACTTACTTGCTAGGTACTTGATACTAGGAACATTGTGTAAAATATGGGATTGTATAAAATGCATTTCATCTTCAAACCACTTAGATGCTAAGCAGTTAGGTTTAGGCTGTGGGAGAGTAGGTTATTGAATTGAAAAACATGCTATCCTTTTGTATCTCTTGTGTTGTGTGGTGAATGTTATTGATGTATGTATGCTTAGTGAATCTAGGCTTCTTACTGATCTACATATGTGATAGGTATGATTGTGGTACTTACTTACCCACCTAAGTATGTAAAGTTTGTTTTATTGGAATTCAATAGGTATTTACTTACTACAATAACTAGTTATGTATCAGACAACAGAATAGAATTCATGTAATTATTCCTTTTATTCAATGGTTACATTGGCCATAACTTGTACCTGACTGACTGTGACTAAGACAATTCTTATATATTCAGCAAGTTAATGATAATTTATAATACTTAAAAACCTGCATTATACCCTTTTATTAATATAAATAAACATTGATTTTGCTTGAAAAAGATGTTAAGAATATTAAACAAAATTAATAAATAATAGGGTCAATGAGTCAGTTGCCGACCTAGTTGAGCACCAACTTTACTTTTACTAAAGTTATCTACTTGTATGATTAAAATAAAATAAATACCTTCAATTAGGTAATTATACCAGTAGGGTCAATGTGTTGGATGGCGGCCATAGGAGCACTAACACTATTTTTATTTAACTGAAATATTTGGATAAGATAAAATAAATATTTTCAAAGTGAATATTCATGCAATTTTACTTTTGATGGTTAAATGGATATCATTGACTATATATTGTTGACTGTGACCATGACAACTTTTACATATTCAGTGATTAATATTAATTTATTATACTTATTATTCTACGTTAATTCTTCTAATATAAATAATTATTGATTTGGGTTTGGATAAGATGTTGATAATATTAAACAAAATTTATAATTAGGGTCATTGAGGCGATTGGCGACCATAAGAGTTTCAACTGTATTCTATTCTAAATAAAATTTACTAAGTTTTGAATAAGATAGGAAAATATTTTCATAGTTCATGAGTTACTTACTACCGATAAATAAATTGAAATGACTTCTTATCAGCTTGGGTAAAGGAAAGCAGTTGCTGAATTGGATTCTTCTTACAAACTGACCAATATACATACTATATACAGGAGGAGATGATGACAGTTAGTTATTAATAAGTAATGTTGAGCTTGACTGTGATGAAGTTAATTAGAGGCAGGGAAACCACCTCGAACAACTTGTAGGTACCATGGTAGACACAAGCCAGCATCGATAAAATATTAATTGTCACATAACTCTGAGATCTACAATATAGAGATACATTTGAGTGATTGCTCTTGACACAAGCTGAAATGGGAGATAGTAATTATATTGTAATTATGTCCATTATTGGAAGACATTGTACTGTGACGATACACATGAGTAGACTCAGGAAATATCCGTGTCGAATAAATGTATAAGTAGACTCAGGGAATATCCGTGTCGAAAATACAAGAGTAGGCTCAGGAAATATCCGTGCCGAATAACTATTACACATTATGGATATATAAGATATCCGTGCCAAATAACTATTACACATTATTAAGTAGACTCAGGAAATATCCGTGTCGAATACATGTATAAGTAGACTCAGGGAATATCCGTGTCGAAAATACAAGAGTAGGCTCAGGAAATATCCGTGCCGAATAATTATTGCATATTATGGATACAGAAGTAGGCTCAGGAACTATCCGTGCCGAATAACTATTACACATTATTGATACATTAAGTAGACTCAGGAAGTGTCCGTGTCGAATAAATGCATAAGTAGACTCAGGAAATATCCGTGTCGAATAAATATTTAAGTAGGCTCAGGAGATATCCGTGCTGAATTGTGAAGCTGAATAAAATATTATTAACATCATCTGGATCCCAATCAATAGATCCTTTCCTAGGGACTGACTGACAAAAAAAAACAGTTTGAATAGAGCCAGTGGGCTAGAGAAGGTAGATGGGTCTGGTGGACAGATCTGGTCGTCCTTCATAGGGTGTGCGAGGCGGGGCGCACCTTCTATTCAAATTAAAAACCCTTTTTTTATAGATAATTTTGTATATATTTCAATTACTTTTGTTTAATTAAATCATGTATGTTTTAAGAAATAACTATTGCTTTAGCTTTGTTCTGTTGTCCTAACAAATAGATAAACTAGGGATTATGAACTAGGGTTCTAGGGATTAGTGCTAGGGTAGGGATTCTCTCAACCTCCTAAAAGAACTTGAGTTACTTCGGAAATGTAGAGTCCTAACCGCTAGACTAGACGATCACGTATTGGCCAAACGAATAATGCAAAACACGTATACCGTTACAAGACTTCTCTTCAGTTCGTTTCAGTTTAGTTAGGGCGAAAAATACGTCTCAAATAGGTAGGTTAGAGTCCGAAGGTTCACTACAGGGGGGGGTATATTACAATTGGTGCCGTGACCAGGATAGGGTGATCAGAATTATTAGAAACAGGATCGGGTTATTAGGAACGTTATTTTATTTGTGTGTTGCATTATTCAAAAACTTAAAAGGCTTTTAGCCTACAATTGTTGCCGTGAAACGGAAGGAGATTGAGAGAAAACGTTAATAGAAAAATCATATGTGTAGGCGTACAATAAAATAGGCATTTAGAGAAAAAAAAATAATAATAATATAATGTGTACACTTAGGTAATACATTTTGTTTGAACCATTTAAAAGGTCAATAACTGGTAACTTTACCCTTTACATAAAAAAAAAAAAAACTTAGCATAATATTTGTATACTTGTATACATTTTGCTTGAAACATTTGAAGTGCCGATATGTGGTACTTTTACCCTATTGTATACAAATTGTTGCATTCAAACTTAGTGTGCTTAAAATACGTGTAGGTTGCCTACAAATGCATTAGTAAAACAATCAAATAGGTTATAGGTAGCGTCCTGTCATTATTATTTTGGTATTGTAAGACATGACATTGTGATTTAGAAGCTGCGCACACTTTACATGGTTCATTTATACCGATCTTACCATGGTGCACTTGAAACTGGTAGGTTTGGCGCATGGATGTTGCGTCATTTTCTGTAATTATTTCATTAAATTAATAAAGGAAAAGGGGTACCTATAGTAAAATAAAGTAGGTACCTACTAAGTAAACGAGGATAAACTAGTAAGGTCAAAGACCGTTCGAAGTTAGCGTGGTAGGTAGCTATAACTAACAGATGTTTTGGTGAATGCAAACTTTAGTAAGTACCTAAGTACTTGTTTACCTATTTAATTTTTTCTACGACTACGATTGTCTAGGGAATAGATTTTTTGTTATTTATACATACATATACACATATTATAGGTAGATAGTAGACACATTTTAATAAGTGTCAGTTTCACAGCGGCGGATGAGATATATCTACTCATGGCAAATTTATTTTGATTGTGTGCATCCGATTTTAGGTTTAATTCCAAGTGTACTGTCTGTCTACTGTTATTTTATACTTCTACTTACCTTTAAATAAAAGGTAAATAAGGATACAACAGGAAGAAGTTAGCTAGCTGTATTTGATGTTCGAACCTGATTACCTGTAGATATCAATGATTAATTGCAGTTCAAGAGTTTTATCACAGGTGGCGCTGGTATACATATTAAAATATTTTGCATTGTATAATTTTATTTTCTTACTCATTTATTTAGGTAGTCCGTTATGTGGGTTTAATTAAACCATAAAGGAAGAGTGTTGTTATAGGTTTGGTGTATGTTTATATGCTGATATATTTATACTTTCAACGCTAGAGAAAGGGGTGTAATGAGAATTAGTTATGTATGACAAATAAATTTTGCCAGCATAGGAAAGATAGGATTAGTGTTGGGTCTTATGTCAAGGTGACTTTTACCCACGATAGAAGGGGATTGGTGTCATGAATTTGGTATGGATGTAGGTGAGTTCTAGATACCTGACGTGTAGGTACCTTACGGACAAAGGAAAGGGCTGTTATAAGTTTAGCGAATATTATTGTTATGAGTTTTGTGGATTTTAGTAATAGTATATTCAGCTTTCGTGGGGTTAACTGAATATGTATATAGTTACCGCATTCGTGTCGACAAAATTAAAGACTGTTTTGTACAGGTTCAATGACCTTCATGTATGTACCTATTTAATTAGGCAATGATAGGTAATGTTACTTCTTATTATAATGTCAGTGACAAACAGCTGTCCAGCTCCAGTGATTGTCACTAAGGTGTTTGTCACCGTGGTTAAAAGATTATGTAGTGGGATCAGTTGTCGGTGGCTGTTTGCCGATGCCGAAGGCACTGTTCGTGTGTTGGGTACAGTGGATATGTCACTCCTTTCGTTGTACCTACTTCAATGGCATGTATGTAGTAGGTATGCGTTTTGCTAATACGCAGGTATAGGTAATTAGGTATATAATTGGAACTAGGAGGGGAAATCGATACCTAGCATGTGGAGAAAGAGAGGTTATGATATTATGATCTTATGTTTCTACATGTATGTAAATACTTAGCTGGCTACACTACCGAATGTTGTGGTGGATAGTGACCTTGACTACTGTCTCGAGTTCGATCCTCGGGTTTTTGGTGTTCAATGTGTGTTGTGGTGTTAAATTTATGTGCATGAAGATTGTGGAGGTGGCTCTCTGTTGTTGGGGAATTGGAGGAGGTTCGTGTCCTGCAGTGTATACCTAAATACAGGCTGCGCGTGAGTGCGTGCTAGCTACATATAGTATAGGTACTGGATTGCTAATTGCGTGTAGGTGCGATTGAGTATGGATTGATATTGTGAATAATGTGCACGACATTAGGGATATTATGAGATAGAGGAATGATAAGATTACGGTGTAAATAAAATGAGCTAGTGAAGGAAACTATGTTCGTATTTACATACTTACTTATATCTGATTTTATCAATGTGTTAAATTAGGGTGGCTTGGGTTCATCATCATCATCGGCCGTAACATCATTAGATTAAAAGTTACACACAAATAGGTATTCATAGGGTTACTTCAATGTCGTCATCACATATAGGGGGTGTTTAGGACTGTTCCCAGGAGAGGAAGCTGGAAGGCATAAGATAGTGGGGGTGAGCCTAGTGAATGTATGTTACAGTTCTTTAAAAATAGCTTGATTAGAATGACAGCTGTCAAATCCATACATTTTATTTGTCACTTCTTCGCTTTCAAGGGAAACCCAACTTTATTTAGCAGGCATAAGTCAAAGTCAAATGGTTTCATCATCAGCCAATAATCGTCCACTGCTGGACATAGGCCTCTCCCAAGGAGCGCCACAACACTCGGTCCTCGGCCTTCCTCATCCAACCACTACCCGCCACCCGTCTATGGTCGTCGGTCCGGCGGGCAGGAGGGCGTCCCACGCTGCGCTTGCCTGTTCGTGGTCTCCACTTGAGAACTCGTCTACCCCAACGGTTATCGGTTCTTCGGCAGATATGACCAGCCCACTGCCACTTCAGCTTGCATATTTTGACAGCTATGTCGGTAATCAAATGGTTTAGTCGACGTAAAACTTTACAATTATTTGTCGATAGTCATCTACCAGGAAGATCTGTCAATCAAACGTGGTATATTTTAAAGGGCTCATGCTATATTTTATAAACTATAATATGTGTTTTAGATTATAATGATGTGTTAGATTATGATGGCCAAGATTCATAATCATCGGGCGGTTCAACATAATATTAGGTAAATGTCACAGAATAGGTATCCTTAGGGCTGCTCCGATTTTATAATCATCATCATCATCATCAGTAGGGGGTGTTTACGAATAGGTGACATAAGAGAGTGGGGGTGTCTCTTAAAGTGAGTAAATATGGGCTGCTCCAATTTTATAATCATCATCATCATCATCAATAGGGGGTGTTTACGAATAGGTGACATAAGAGAGTGGGGGTGTCTCTTAAAGTGAGTAAATATGGGCTGCTCCAATTTTATAATCATCATCATCATCAGTAGGGTGTGTTTAGGAATATGTGACATAAGAGAGTGGGGGTGTCTCTTAAAGTGAGTAAATATGGGCTGCTCCAATTTTATAATCATCATCATCATCAGTAGGGTGTGTTTAGGAATAGGTGACATATGAGAGTGGGGGTGTGTCTTAAAATTAGTAAATATGGTTTAAAAATGTAGGAATGTTTATGAATGAGAGTGTAGTGAGGTGATTGAATTGAGTCAATCAATACTATAAAATAGGAAAGACGGTCGTGATGTGAATGTGGGTTAAGTATTGTTCTGTTGTTACACACGTGGGGGTGAGAGTATTCATCTACAGGAATAGATAAGAGCTTAGGTTATTTGACAATTTGAATGCATTTTAAATTTGACTGTCTTGGAGTGAACGAATGTGCCTAACTTACCTAAGTATTTCATCAACATAGATAAATATTTTAGAGTTGTTTAATTTTGGGGGTGATACACCATTTAAATCATTGGTACTCAACCTTTTTTATGTAAGGGCCACAAACACGTTTAAGTCATTGTACGCGGGCCGCAGGTTGAGTATAGCTGATTTAAATTCTCATTGCACTCCTTTAAATAACTAATTGATTTTGTAAAGGATTTTGGGTTAAACTAAAAGTTATGGATTGGAATAGGATTATTGTTATTATGATTAGTGATTAGGAGAGTGGATAAATTCTTAAATCAAGGGGGTGTGTTGTGTACTTACACGAGAGGGATAGTAAATAAGTTTCTACTTGGATTTAAGTTTAGGTACAGGTTATCTGAAGGTACAGTGATGATGGTCACACCGTGTAACCGTGTCATTTATTCATTGGCCCTGTAAATTTTATACTTTTGGGCGCGCTAATGTCGGTGACTATACTTTGGTATGGTAATGAAATGGAATGTAGTTTTGGAGTACTTCTTCCTATACTTAATAACTTTACCGTGATAGATTACATTTTATAATATATATTTTTTTGTGAAGGTGATAAGTGATGGTTTTTAAATACATACCTACTGCTGAACAGTTCGGATAAACTACTGATAGGCATATAAGACATTTGCCGAGCTTCTATAAGGGGGCTATCAAATGAGTTATCTAGTAGCATTGCTTATTGGATAATGATATCTTTGTCGTTTTTATTGTCTCGACCGACTAAGACTTTCTGCGATGGTCTACAGTGCGGGCTTTCAACGATCTCATATTTGAGAAGGGAATAGTGTGACTTTGGATCTCAACTCAAATATTTTTCATTAATGAGTTATTATTGATTTGCATAAATCACAAAGACATTGAGGAGGAACTAATTTAAATGTCACTCAATGCGCCGATCGTTCTAAGAAAGTACTGTGAGACATATAGAGCGTCTGGTGAGCTTCTATAAGGGGGCTATCAGATGAGTTATTCATTAGGCTAAAAATACAAGCCTCTTGAATAATGATACTTTTGTCGCCTTCGCGGGAGTGCTGGTTTGGTGGGGCGATATTAATCTGCAGTGGGGGATTCGAAGTTGTTCCGTGTTCGAGGTAGCGAAGGGCACAACGACTGTTATCTCGAATACTTTGTCTACGCTTACCACTGGTTACAATTTTAGTGTGCCGTAATTTATTAATTAATATTTACGTAACTAAGCTATAATTAAGAAGTACTTCCAGAGATGCATTTCTTTTCGTTAAAAGTTTCGTTCAGTTATTTGTTTTTCTTATAAACTTTTATCCTGTTGTCACTATAGCTTACAGGTTTACATAAAGCTAGGTAGGTTTAGTAAATGCTGAAGGTGATAAGACCCAGGGATTCTTAAATTTACCTTACAAAATTCTGTTGATAAAAGTGTTGTGAAGGTGTTGAAGTGGAGTTAATCCAAGTAGAAAAGTAAAACGATTCGGGTAAACCACTGATAGGCACATAGGGCATTTGGTGAGCTTCTATAAGGGGGCTATCGAATGAGTTGTTCAACAGGACTACTGATAGTGTAAGCCTATTGGATAATGATACCTGTGTCGTAGATGGTGTCTGCTTGACTGGACATTCGGTGAGGATCTACAGTGAGGGCTCTAATCGATCACATATTTGAGAGGGGATATGGGTCTCAACTCAAGTATTTAGTTTAACTTTGTTACTTAGGTTCTTTTCTTAATTGCAAAGACATTGGGAAGAAAACAGTAAGCAATTCACCCAATGCATCGATCGTATGGAGAAATCACTGAGAAACATATAAGGCGTTTGATGAATTCTTATAAGAGAGTTATCAAATGAGTTGCCTGATAGGATTGATTATGTGCACGCCTGTCGGGTAATGACACCTTTGTTGTCCTCATTGGGTGCGCTGGCCGAGTGGGTGGTATCTATCTGCAGTAGGGGGCCTCGAACTCGTTGCATATTCGAGATAGCGAAGGGTACAGCGACTGTTACCTCGAATATCCTGGTTTTAATATTACTAAGTGACAATAAAACACTGGTTACAATACTATGAATTAAGTAAATTTAATATGAGAGTATTGGGGTTTATCACCTTCACTAAGATATAGAGTTATCATTGTCTATCAAGTTAAGTAGGTAAATTTTTATCCAATTGCATTTCCTAAAAATTTAGGGGGTGGTTGTAACGGAACATAGTCCGTCCGTAGCAGACTTATACATTATTACAATATTTATGTATAGATGGGCGAAATTTTTATTATAAGCAAAATAAGACTATACGCTGGTTGGAAAACACAACCATACCGAGATGTAGAAATGCCACACTAGTGCCATCTATTGGGTTAGACTCGATGACGCATTTCCTTATATGGTAATGTTCGGGGGGTGTTGTGTCGTTCGAATCGACAGATACCTAGAATAAGTACAAGTCTTATTGTTGACGCTTAGAGTTTAAAGAGATATCATACTAGATTCGGTTATATTATGTTTCAACCGTTTATACGGCTCTGTTAATTATTGTTTGATTATTGAAATGAATGACGCCATAGTGATAAGTTATTATTATGAGGATCAGATTTGCACAACACTAATTTACGCGACACTTTACGTACTACGCCTCCTTGACGCTCAACTGAGTATCTTTTAGTTCTAATTAATCGAATCAGGACTTGAAATTAGTAAATACTAGTTAAATAATAATAATATTAATTATCAATAATTATAGAACAATAGTCCATCGGTTTATTACCTTAAAAATATTTAATAGTTGTGTTATTGTCTAGCTCAGTGGCGCCACCTGTAGTCTAGGATCTTGGGGATGGAGTTGAATCGATAAAGTTCGATGGATGAACCGAAAAAAGAAAGAAAAAAAAAGAAAAAGGGAGTCGATGGTCAGGAGAGGCTATAAATAGATTTCGGGAAGAAAACTCGCCCTTGGTCTTCCCGCGGGATTTCGTGTGATAACATCAAGCCTTTGCATTTTAGAGTTTTATTTAAAGGGAAAAGGGGATAGAGAATGTATTTTTATAAGTGTGTGGATACGGTGGATTGCAGCTTCGACCAGCCGGCGGCGGCGCAACAAGGAACCTCAGCTAAGTGTCGATTGGATTTTATAATAACCACTATTTCGAGGTATCACAGCATATTATTATCTATATTCCACTCCATTCATAATATCAAAATATCTATTTATTTTGTTCTGGTTTCAAAATTCGAATATTTTCATAACCTAAAAATCCACTTGTTCCCCATTATTAATTGTTCAGCATCTTGGCCATTTTGAAATTGAAGGCTGCTAGGGTACCTAGGTTTATTAGGAGAGACCCAAGGAAACCACCTTTTACTTCATCAATCAGCCTTAAAGATTCTATCACATAAAACAATCAATTTACAAGCATAAGTACATTCGACTATGGGAAAATTACCCCACTTGTTTCATCAAGCTATGTTTGTTTACCTGGAAGGAATAAACTTAGTTACTTATATCAATATAGTACAGATATTGAATAGTATGTTCTATTGAGATGATGGCTAATGAGTCAAGTATTTAAGTATGTTACTTTTACTCACAGCAATCTATCTACCTGAAATTGTTTCACCCAGCAGTCTTTGCATACCCAGTAAAGAACAGTAATTAGCATAATACAGACCATTAGGTGTACCTATGTTTCATTGTGGTGGATCATAACCTATGTTCCAACATATTTGGTTTACAAACTTACTAGGCTTGCACAACAACCTGAATAAGTACCTAAGTAATAATAATGGATGATTCATCAGATATATAACATAATTATGTGGAATCCTATTCAGTGATAAGTGCTTGCAATTTAAGTAAATCTATTAGGTAACATATTAGATCATTCTGAAATTGTGTAGGTTACAAGAAGATTCATATTCCTAGGTAGTCGGTACTTATTTACTTATCTCCTGAGATACACAATATAAACTTATTTCTACCAACTCCATCTAGTTCTCATGTAAGCATGTACTTATCTATTCAGTCTTGAAACCAGAATGAAGAATATGCTTCAGGTTATTCATATTAAGCTATGAATCTATTTAGCAAAATGATATTCTTATTTGAATCAGCATTTCTATTTAGTACTTAAGTAATTTAAAATCTACAGCTAGCTCAACCTACTTTGATTCTCTAAGAGTGGTTATTATAAACATTACTTATTACTTGTATTCTTAATATTTGAAATGATTTTAAACATTTTTCCACCGGGATGAAAATTGGCCGGACCATATTTTCATAGAATACTATGTTTCTACTTGAATAATTATTGTGTGTACTTGTGTGATTCACTAGTTTAATGATTCTCTATGGTTTTATTATGGGTTTAGCTACACTTGGTAAATTCAGGTATTTGAAGTATTGTTTATCATAAAAGAAAAAACATACTTAACAATTAGGCAGCAACAAAACCAACAAACATTTAAGGGACACCAGTGTTATACTTACTTGCTAGGTACTTGATACTAGGAACATTGTGTAAAATATGGGATTGTATAAAATGCATTTCATCTTCAAACCACTTAGATGCTAAGCAGTTAGGTTTAGGCTGTGGGAGAGTAGGTTATTGAATTGAAAAACATGCTATCCTTTTGTATCTCTTGTGTTGTGTGGTGAATGTTATTGATGTATGTATGCTTAGTGAATCTAGGCTTCTTACTGATCTACATATGTGATAGGTATGATTGTGGTACTTACTTACCCACCTAAGTATGTAAAGTTTGTTTTATTGGAATTCAATAGGTATTTACTTACTACAATAACTAGTTATGTATCAGACAACAGAATAGAATTCATGTAATTATTCCTTTTATTCAATGGTTACATTGGCCATAACTTGTACCTGACTGACTGTGACTAAGACAATTCTTATATATTCAGCAAGTTAATGATAATTTATAATACTTAAAAACCTGCATTATACCCTTTTATTAATATAAATAAACATTGATTTTGCTTGAAAAAGATGTTAAGAATATTAAACAAAATTAATAAATAATAGGGTCAATGAGTCAGTTGCCGACCTAGTTGAGCACCAACTTTACTTTTACTAAAGTTATCTACTTGTATGATTAAAATAAAATAAATACCTTCAATTAGGTAATTATACCAGTAGGGTCAATGTGTTGGATGGCGGCCATAGGAGCACTAACACTATTTTTATTTAACTGAAATATTTGGATAAGATAAAATAAATATTTTCAAAGTGAATATTCATGCAATTTTACTTTTGATGGTTAAATGGATATCATTGACTATATATTGTTGACTGTGACCATGACAACTTTTACATATTCAGTGATTAATATTAATTTATTATACTTATTATTCTACGTTAATTCTTCTAATATAAATAATTATTGATTTGGGTTTGGATAAGATGTTGATAATATTAAACAAAATTTATAATTAGGGTCATTGAGGCGATTGGCGACCATAAGAGTTTCAACTGTATTCTATTCTAAATAAAATTTACTAAGTTTTGAATAAGATAGGAAAATATTTTCATAGTTCATGAGTTACTTACTACCGATAAATAAATTGAAATGACTTCTTATCAGCTTGGGTAAAGGAAAGCAGTTGCTGAATTGGATTCTTCTTACAAACTGACCAATATACATACTATATACAGGAGGAGATGATGACAGTTAGTTATTAATAAGTAATGTTGAGCTTGACTGTGATGAAGTTAATTAGAGGCAGGGAAACCACCTCGAACAACTTGTAGGTACCATGGTAGACACAAGCCAGCATCGATAAAATATTAATTGTCACATAACTCTGAGATCTACAATATAGAGATACATTTGAGTGATTGCTCTTGACACAAGCTGAAATGGGAGATAGTAATTATATTGTAATTATGTCCATTATTGGAAGACATTGTACTGTGACGATACACATGAGTAGACTCAGGAAATATCCGTGTCGAATAAATGTATAAGTAGACTCAGGGAATATCCGTGTCGAAAATACAAGAGTAGGCTCAGGAAATATCCGTGCCGAATAACTATTACACATTATGGATATATAAGATATCCGTGCCAAATAACTATTACACATTATTAAGTAGACTCAGGAAATATCCGTGTCGAATACATGTATAAGTAGACTCAGGGAATATCCGTGTCGAAAATACAAGAGTAGGCTCAGGAAATATCCGTGCCGAATAATTATTGCATATTATGGATACAGAAGTAGGCTCAGGAACTATCCGTGCCGAATAACTATTACACATTATTGATACATTAAGTAGACTCAGGAAGTGTCCGTGTCGAATAAATGCATAAGTAGACTCAGGAAATATCCGTGTCGAATAAATATTTAAGTAGGCTCAGGAGATATCCGTGCTGAATTGTGAAGCTGAATAAAATATTATTAACATCATCTGGATCCCAATCAATAGATCCTTTCCTAGGGACTGACTGACAAAAAAAAACAGTTTGAATAGAGCCAGTGGGCTAGAGAAGGTAGATGGGTCTGGTGGACAGATCTGGTCGTCCTTCATAGGGTGTGCGAGGCGGGGCGCACCTTCTATTCAAATTAAAAACCCTTTTTTTATAGATAATTTTGTATATATTTCAATTACTTTTGTTTAATTAAATCATGTATGTTTTAAGAAATAACTATTGCTTTAGCTTTGTTCTGTTGTCCTAACAAATAGATAAACTAGGGATTATGAACTAGGGTTCTAGGGATTAGTGCTAGGGTAGGGATTCTCTCAACCTCCTAAAAGAACTTGAGTTACTTCGGAAATGTAGAGTCCTAACCGCTAGACTAGACGATCACGTATTGGCCAAACGAATAATGCAAAACACGTATACCGTTACAAGACTTCTCTTCAGTTCGTTTCAGTTTAGTTAGGGCGAAAAATACGTCTCAAATAGGTAGGTTAGAGTCCGAAGGTTCACTACAGGGGGGGGTATATTACAATATCCTTGCAGAAAACTTTTAACTTAACTTATAAAATACGTTAATAAAATGATTACGAAGCACGTCCATTTTTATTAATAAGTTTTCAAAGATGCTTTCGCTTCGGGCGGTAGTAATTAATTCATTTAAAAAGCTCTTCAGATAAAAGAAACGTTTCTCGCGTATTACAAAACTCTTAAATATTCAGAGCATCTTAAAATTTAGAAATTTTTGCTAAAAATGTTCCGATCGGATTCCTATTTATGGGCTGAAATTTGAGTGTTTTTGTAGCCCTTTCCATTTAAGAACGGGTAAGAATTTATAGAAAGAGCTGTCTCACTTAAAACGCTCTTCTGGCGTAATTAGCGATAATAAAGAAAAAATGTTTAAAGGATTTTCTTTTTGCTGTTACTTTTTCAAAAGTAATCGAACCATTGGAGGTGTAGTAGAGGTACTTATATCCAAACCAGCACAACACCATTCAGATGATGATGATGATGATGATTCTATCTATTCTATTCTCTGTGGGGGTGTAAACAAGTACCTGAACCTGGCTCTCTCGAATTGAACCTTTGTGCATATCCCCAAGGTCTAAACTGCCTTCCTAAGCTTGGACCATTTCCCAACACTGCGGGTTGGCGAGGTCACACATCTAGATGTGCTAAATCTAGATATGCAGGTTTCCTTAGGTTTTTTTTCCTTAACCGTAAGAGCGATGGTATACTTATACCTACTTAAATTCCCAAGAACTCATTGGTACAAGTCAGCTACGGGATTTGAACCCGCATCTCTGGCGTAAGAAGCAGGCGGCTGACCTACCACCGCTCCTGATCCGATGATGATGATATTTGTATAAGCCGCGTCATACTGTATCCGCGTTTTCAAACTCAATAAGAGCACACCGTACAGTCAACTGTCTTTTCTTTGACCCAAAAAGAAATTCGCCCTTACTTGATAAAATATTTAAACGGTAATTTTCTTCGTGGGCGGTGAAATAAGAAGGAGGGTAGTAGGTGTTTGTATATCTATGTGTTTCCCGTATCATGAATTCAAGTGAATTCTAGAAACTCATGACTCAAATAACAGACTATTTTTCTAGTAAATGTAATTAGTGTGATTAACAAGTTACATTTCTATTTTAAGTTCGTCGCACTTTAGAGCTGCTTATGCTATTGAAATATTATCAATAATGATATATTTATTACAAACAAAAAATAAATAAATCTAAGTATAGAGAAAGTTTTTGATATTACGTTGTAGAATCTTGAAATAGCTGGTCGTTGGCCCCTAAGCAACGCTTTTGAACACCTATTTTCACTAATATAAAGCTCACAAAATCTATATAACACCACCTTTTGTAAGTGCGGTCTCTCACAAAATTAATTATCACTAGCTAAAATGTCCTTTTACACTGTGGCTTGCCGTTTAAAGTGATGAGAACAAGTAAGTATTACAACTACATTGTATGTACCTACTGCAGTGTAAACTAGGTACCAGCCATATGGTAACTCATATGTTAACTCATATGAATTAACTTATGACTTCACTAGAATGCATTATGGTACTACAGACGAAATTATGCCATCAGCTAAGGTCCCAAGTTCACTCTACACGGGGCTATTCTTAGAATGATTATGTACAATTTGTACAAATTCTTTGAAAACAAGCTAACTCTTTATATAAGACTATCTTTTCTTAGTAGTTGTTGAATTTTTTTTCATTGCATTTCTTTTCTTCTATCAATACCCACAGGTGTTTCAATTATATTTAAATTTATCCAAATTACTGAAAGAGATTACTTGTAATAAGACCGCTAATTTTACCATAGTTTTTAGTATCTCCTGTTTGTAATTTCTATGACATCTGTTGCACGGAATTAAAAACTTATGTATCTAAATAATAAATGTAAAGTATTTTGGCAGCACCGCACTGCGCAGGTTCTACCTGCGTACAGCAGGGGGTGACATCAAAAGTGGCTAATCTCATTTTGCCACTCGTGCTCTTTGAAGTCGGTTTTTGATATTTTAATTATCTAGTCTCAGCTCCCTCGGATCAAAATTACAACTTCTGTTTCTGCTAATCAACGTTGAAAATTTAAAGTAAGGTAAGAAGCATGTAAGTACATATATACCTATGTCAGAATTTTTGAAAAGATATCGGTACTTTTTTACGGACTAAACAAAGCTTCGTAAGGCCTTTTCTGATATATTTTCATTTCATCAAAGAAAAGCCACTAACGGCTAATGAGAGGCTAAAAAATAAGCAAGATTAAACATAAGCAAGATTTACTATATTTAACTTGTTTCCTGGTTATTTGACGGAGCGAAAAGCTCATAATCCCATCAGTTGGTGGGCTCAGCCGGGGTTTCTTGGCTTGCTTATTATGTGAAAAAGTGCGGGCCTAATACTATTGTAAATAGAATAGCATTGAATAGAATATGAAATAATTGTAAATGATAGAATTCTAAATCTAGCCTAAGCAAATTAGAATTACATACAGAACACTAGCAATTACGTAATGTATTGTACGAGTATAATAGTTAATGAGCGAGTGGTGCAGTGGTTAGTGACACTTGCTATTCCGAAGGTTTGATCGCCTGCCGGGGCAGATATTTGTACTTTCGGTCTTGGGTGTTAAATGTAGAAATAGCCCAAGCATTTCAATGCGACTTAGAATCTATTGATAAATTTATTCACTTTAATACAAAGGACTTTTATTTAATAAATCAAAACATAACAAGTATATACTGTCACTTTGATGACTTATTGGTTACTCTTGCAAATTTAGATTTTTGTCCTGACTTGATTGTTCTAACAGAATGTTGGCTCAGTAAAGACAAACCGATACCTATTCTACCTAACTATACTTCATATGCAACAACTCGATATTTTAATCAAAATGATGGAGTGATAACATATGTAAATAATAATATATCAGTCCGGGTTACTGAAATTAGCTTAGCTGACGCCTCCTGTCTTCAGATAGATACAGAAAATAACATTGTTCTGGCAATTTACCGGTCCCCTTGTAACACTAATGCTGAAAACTTTATAAATACTTTGAACCTTCACTTAGCAAAACTAAAAACATGTAAAAATATAATACTAACTGGGGACATCAATATAAATACCATCTCTAAAGAACATGAGCAAAGCTATGAGCGAAAGAATAGACAAAATTATCTAGAAATGCTCCCTACACATAGTTTAATGCCGGCACACAATCTACCAACACGACAAGGCAGCTGTTTAGACCACGTAGCTCTGAAAATAGATAGAAGTAAGACATCTGCTCTAGTTTTAGTTCTGAACACGTCTATTACTGATCACTCAATGACTTTACTTAGTCTTACAAGGCAAAACCTTAAATACAAATGTAGTAAAACAAAAAAAGTTATTAATTTTGATGAAGCTTTAAATTCATTAATGAATGAGAACATATCTGAATTATTATTTTGTAATGATCCTCAATTGGTTACACAGATCCTAATAGATAAAATAAATAGATGTCTTACAGACAACACCCGTGAAGTAAAAATTTCAAAAAACCAAAGAATTATAAAACCCTGGATTACTCCAGGACTCTTACGATGCATTAGAAACCGTAATAATATCCAAAAACAGCTACGTGCTAACACAGGGGATGAAATCTTGAAAATTACCTTTAGAAAATACCGTAACTTCTGCAACAATTTACTCAAGAAAATTAAAAGAAATTATCAAAGAAGGTTATTACAATTTGCCTCGAAAACATCAAAAAGTTTATGGAAAAATATAAAAAATATAACTCATATAAAGAATAATAAATCGGATAGTACAAAATTACTACAAACTAAGTCCTCCTCTCAGGAATCTGTTGATTACGTTAATAATTTTTTTGCTGATATTGGAAAAAACCTTGCTAATGCTTTTACTCAAAAAATTGGTGATAAAATACCTAAGCACAATACAAATTGTTATACTACTTCCCAAAGCTTACCTTCATTATCGTCATTTGCTATGTTAGACACAGATCCCGAAGAAGTTCATACTATACTAATGGGACTTAAATCAGATAGTGCGCCCGGGTGGGACGGTATACCATCCAGTTTTCTCAAAGTAGCTAGAAAAGAAATAGTACCCGTCATCTCTCACCTGGCAAATCTCTGCTTTACCATGGGTGTATTCCCTGCACTATTAAAAATAGCAATCATAACCCCGGTTCACAAGAGTGGGGACAGAGATGATGTTAATAATTACAGACCAATTTCAGTTTTACCATCATTATCTAAAATAATAGAAAAGTTAATTAACAACAGACTAATAAATTATCTTGATAAATACAAAATTTTATCTGATTATCAATATGGATTTCGTAAAGGTAAAAGTACACAAGATGCTGTTTTATCTATTACATCAAAAATCATAGATCAACTTGACAATAAAGGCAAATGTCTGACAGTATTTTTAGACCTCAAAAAGGCATTTGATACTGTCTCTGTCCCCATTCTGGTGAACAAACTAGAAAAAATTGGAATCAGGGGTACGGCTTTGCAGTTGCTTGGGGATTATCTAAGTGAGAGAAGACAAAGAGTTAAAATTGAACAAACTGTCAGTGACGTCACAAGTATAAGCTACGGGGTCCCTCAGGGTTCTGTACTGGGTCCTACCCTATTTTTGATATATATCAATGAATTATGCAACATAGAACTTGATAACACCCAGGTTGTCTCATATGCAGATGACACAGCAGTGGTCTTTACTGGTAAGTCTTGGGACACTATTAAGATAGCAGCAGAAAAAGGATTGGCTTCTATTTCAAACTGGTTAGAATCAAACTTACTTACACTCAACACCGCTAAAACCAATTTCATGTGCTTTTCGATCTATAATAATAACCAACCTGATAGTTCATACAATATCAAAATTCACAACTGTACCAACATAGCCCAGTCAAAATGTACCTGCCCAGCTATTACTAAAGTTAGCTTCGTAAAATATTTGGGTGTCATCATAGACCAACGTCTTTCGTGGCATTCGCAAATAGAGGCCCTCGCAGGGAGATTAAGGAAACTAATATGGATATTTAAAACACTGCGGCACGTGACTGACAAAAATCTTCTCAACAAAATATACATAGCCCTCGCGCAATCATTAATAATATATTGTATCACTGTCTGGGGTGGTGCGCTAAAAACAAAGTTCATAGAGGTAGAACGTGCACAAAGAATTCTTCTTAAAGTCATGTATTTTAAAAAACGAACCTTTAGTACTCGCGAGCTGTACCTTACAAGTAACCTATTATCAATAAGACAACTTTATATATTACATGTTATACTGAAAAAGCACACAACACTTAAATTTGACATCAGCATATTAAATAAAAGAAGAAAGGATGTTGTGGCCAAGTCCCTCCCAGTTAGAACTTTGTTTGCACAGATACAATATCCTCACCAATCATCTCATCTATTCAATACTATAAATAAAGAACTAGAAATATACTTTATGTCGTATCATGAATGTAAAAAGTCTTTAACTGAATGGTTGAAATCCTTGGAATATTGTGAATGTGAAAAACTTCTTGAATATAATAAATTTTAAGTGGTAGTTTTGGTTTTGGATTTAGAGAATCAATAAATAAAGATAGAAAAGTAACATCTCGATACCAATATTTTGTTATCTACTTTTAAATACTTGTCTACTTGTGAAGCTCTTAGGGTGCTGTTTTACTGATCAACTGCTGGTGTGTTGTATTTGTTTTGTTATTATTTTGTTATATTTTAGTTAGTGTTATTTTATGACATGATACAGATACCTGCTAACCTTGAAATGCCTTCAGATTAAATGATATTTTTGTTTGAAGCTACCACACTGTTCATCTCAAACTGTATAAATGAAAGTAATATATACTAAATAAAATTTAATTATGTTAATCTTTTTATTGTCTATCTCTTACTTTAGCATAATAACATATAATAATATTTAACTCAAACTGTAAATCTTTGGAACTTTTAACCCTTACTCATTCAAAAGGGTATCTAAGGCAATAACACTGTTTGATTTTTGCTTGTATAGCTGTAATTATTCACATTTTAAGTTTTTCAATTAGCTACTCAACATCTGACTGCCTTGCTACTCACAATTTAATAAATTTTGCTTACTAAAAATACTTGTATATCTCAATTGCTTAAATCCAATTTCTTTCAATGATATTCTTTTGTTTGAAGCTGCCACACTGTAAATCCCATACTGTACCTAACTCATGAATGTGTAATTAAAAGTAATTTACTAAAGTTCATTATGTAAATCTATTTATTGTCTAGCACTTACCATAACTTAAATAAAATAATATTTACTGATATAGTAGATAATATTTTTGTTTGAAGCTACCACACTGCACATCTCATACTGTTGATCATAAAGGTAATTTTACTGGAATTGATTAAGTATGTAAATCTTTTTATTGTCTAGCACTTACCTTAACTTAAATGGAATGAAATGAAACTCAAACTGTCAATTGATTACTGTTTATTAAAGTAGGTTTACTGAAAATCTTGAATATAACTTGTAATCTTCCTATACTAAGGTATTGGGTGATAAATAAAATAAATTGAATTCTTACTTTTATATCTCAATTAAATACTTAATTACATTTTTGGTTTTATACTTATCCTTCAGTGTATGACTGGTTCAATACTTACTGAAATATGTTAGACTTGAAACATTATACTTGAACTAAACTTGAATTATACTTCACATAACATAATTTATGCTTTAAATTTAATATTAAAAACTAAAATAGTATAACCGTGTCATTGTACTTAATACTTATAAGAATTAAATTATGTCAAAATTTGGCTAAATTACTTTGTTAAGAAAGAGTGACCTCTTCTGGCACAAGTGCTTATGTACTTAAAAGAAGGGGTCAAGCTTAGTTTACTGAAAAACTTTTTGGCAAATGAATAAACGTTTTTGTATTTTTTTGTATTTTTTTTTTTTTTTTTTGTAAATGTAAGATTTGTGCATAGCATTTACTAATATAATAAGCGCCTACGCCAGAAAACGGAGTTATACACGAAAGTATGGACCTAATAAGTAAAAGCCTTAATACATTCTATATTTTTGTCCTTTGAAGCAATAGCCATGAAATAGCAGACCTTCAAACGTTGCATTTTCCTTTTCATTTCCCTCGTGTAGGCAAAAAGACAAAAATTCCTCGTAAAAGCTATAAACATCCTGCCAGAATATGTCACAGACTTTTCGGTACTCTGAAGAATACGCCAGTCGCAAGGTACACGCATAAATTATGCTCTATCTTTCGTAATACGTACTGTACGGTTGGTGAACGGGCTTACATCGTGTCTCCTATTATCATACTAAATGTCGGTAAAAAGGGTCAACTTTGTGATCCTGACTTTGTTGTTTCCGAATTATCTCAAAGGCTTGTATTTAAACCTCCACCAGAAATTATATGATACTGCCACCAATAAATTCGAAATCTCCGCCAAAACGGATAAATCATCACCAAATCATGCTTTCCAAAATATTTTTGAAATGAACCAAATTATTTTTTACTGCATACTGTAAAACTATATTGACACCATTAAAATTTATTTCAAACCAAATAAAGTATATCATCGCTAAATAGATGTAACCAATATATTCTTTTATCAGTATCATTTTAATAATCCTTTGTAACCAAAAAAAGTAAAAGTAAACATTAAAAATTAAGTTTATACCAAATAATAAATATCTTACCCCAAAACGAAGTCACTTGTTAAATTGCTTTATGAATTAATTAAATCATTAGTATGTGCCAAGTAAAATCTATCCGTTACGCCATCTCGACGTCATTCGTGTGGCCGAGGGTTTGAATTCTGCCATGTACCAATAAATTCTATAGAAATACCTTCCTGCCGATCCGTTCATCCATCCATACATCCATACATCCATACATCCATACATCCATACATCCTTACATCCATACATCCATACATCCATACATCCATACATCCATACATCCATACCTCCATACATCCATACCTCCATACATCCATCCATACATCCATACATCCATACATCCATACATCCATACATCCATACATCCATACATCCATACATGCATACATCCATACATCCATACATCCATACATCCTTACATCCATACATCCATACATCCATCCATACATCCATACATCCATACATCAATACATCCATACATCCATACATCCATACATCCATACATCCATACATCCATACATCCATACATCCATACATCCATACATCCATACATCCATACATCCATACATCCATACATCCATACATCCGTACATCCATACATCCATACATCCATACATCCATACATCCATACATCCATACATCCATACATCCATACATCCATACATCCATACATCCATACATCCATACATCCATACATCCATACATCCATACATCCATACATCCATACATCCATACATCCATACATCCATACATCCATACATCCATACATCCATACATCCATACATCCATACATCCATACATCCATACATCCATACATCCATACATCCATACATCCATACATCCATACATCCATACATCCATACATCCATACATCCATACATCCATACATCCATACATCCATACATCCATACATCCATACATCCATACATCCATACATCCATACATCCATACATCCATACATCCATACATCCATACATCCATACATCCATACATCCATACATCCATACATCCATCCATCCATACATCCATACATCCATCCATCCATTTGGTGATACTAATGAAATTTTGAACAGTTAGTTTTGGTGTCAATGTTTATATTTTAGTATAGCATAATTTGGTGATGATTTATCCGTTTTGGCGACGAAAAAGATTTTCTAATGTAAACTTCCAATTATTTGGAGGCATGTTTATTTATTTTGGAACGTAAACGGTTTTTTTGGGATTTCGATTTTGGAGCTGGTCTAATTAATTTGGTTTTAATTATTTTTTTTGGTGCAATGTATTAGCGTACAATTATTTTTTTTGGTGATGATTTAAATTGTACCCTATCTCAAACGTTAAAAAAAGGTTTGTTTTAAGAGGCTCTTTAGTAGCCTTTTCTTTGTAAGCGTATTTTTAGAGAGGAGATTTAAGGATTTGATACGTCCTACGGCTTACGTCCAGTAGTGGCCTGCTAATTAGCTGATAATGATTTAAGGATTTGATACGTCCTACGGCTTACGTCCAGTAGTGGCCTGCTAATTAGCTGATAATGATTTAAGGATTTGATACGTCCTACGGCTTACGTCCAGTAGTGGCCTGCTAATTAGCTGATAATGATTTAAGGATTTGATACGGAAACTGTGTTAAATTGCTAAGAATTAAAGTACCTAGTACCTACCAACATTCATTAAAGTAAAATATTAATAGAGAAAACCTTATAAATAAATACTTACGATACCGTTGAATGTTGTCAAAAACCGTATACAAAAGAGAATTTTATGAATACGTATTATGTAAAAACTTTGTTCATTTAATTTTTACGAAAAGGCGATACCCGCATCTTGACGTCGACAACATCGTTAATAGGTAGGTATACATCATAATTATCTCTACACCAAAAACATTGCTTTAATTAAAATTGTAAGTAAGTAAGTACTATAAATAATATGGTAAAATAAAAATACGATGTAAAAACACTTTAGATTTGTAACTTCATTAAATGTTGATATAATATTGCGCCCGGCTGCTTCCGGGTTGAATATAAATAAAAACAGAGCTACGCAAATATTTTTCATTAAAAACTCCCGTTTAAAAATAGCCTTCATTTGTAACTTCCATTACGGTCCGATAATGAAGTTTACTGGAGCAACATTGCAACAGCGGCGGCGGTGCTGCATACAAATTACACTCTGGCATTGACGAATCTACCCGCCTATACAGGGTGTTGCAAAAAGGGTATACTAAGCCGAAACCTACATGTGCAGCATGGTATATCTAAGCCCGAAACTGAAATCAGAATTTCAAAATTCGCGAAAAAAAAATATGCGACACCCTGTATACATGTACAGGCATGAAGTGAACTGGCAAATGTAACTAACCCTTGGCCGTATACAATACAGAAAGAAAGCTGGAAACTTATAAGCGCTTACTTTTCCGAAACAGGCGCTGGTAAGCGTCGCAAAAGTAAAGTAAAGTAAAGTAAAAATCATTTATTTGCGTAAAAGTGGTAATAATACAATAAGATCTTAAGTTTCATAATTCGTCCAGCACTTCCTGTCAAGTTTTTGACATGCAAACATACAAAGAATAATAATACAAAAGGCCTACAATATTTAAAAAAGATATATATATCTGTACAATACATATTTATCAGCGCACAGAATAAAATAACAATCTAAAAACTCCTTTCGTTTAAGTATTCATTTATTGAGTAATAGTTTTTTTCTAATAGCCATTTTGTTATTCTCCTTTTGAAGGTATAATCTGTCATTGTATCATTCCTGAGATCATTTGGTAATTTATTATAAATACTAAATGCCATGCAAAAGCAATTATTTTTGTAAATTTTTAATTTATTATGTGGCAAGCACAATCTATTTTTGTGTCTTGTTTGTCTACTCAGTGATTCACCATGTGTAGGGAAGTAGTATTTATTTTCGCGCACAAATATTGCCATTTGTTTTATGTACATACCTGCTAATGTGAGTATTTTTAGTTTTTTAAATAACTTTTTGCAAGACTGCCGTTTTCGTGCTTTGCAAAGTGCACGAATGCATTTTTTTTGTGCTACAAATGCTTTATTTGCATCAGTTGAGTTTCCCCATAGTATTAAGCCGTAGTTCAGGACGGATGCGACATATCCATGGTAAGCAGCTAGTGCAGTCTCTAATGATGAGGTACTACGTAGTTTTCTTAGGGCAAATATAAATTATATTATTATATTCAAAAAATCCATAGTAAATTAAGCGTAAGTTTCCAGCTTTATTACTGTATATATACGGCCTTAGTATAAATTTTAGTTAAACATTGCTTATTCGGCAGACCGTGTCTATGGAAATTCCCATAGACGATAGGAGGAGCTCGGATCCTAGTGACCACTATTACTTGGGGAAATGCAAAGTTTGCGCTTTAGAACGTTGCCGTAGTAACCTAGACTGTATCTCGGTGCATTAAAAGTAACGATTGCATGACAGCATTGCGATTCTGTAAAATCAGACTTCGCTTCGCATTTCACTTAGATCTTCATTCTCCCTTCACCTTTCACTTCACGTTCGAACAGTTATGTCATCTCATACATTATTTGTCAAAATCTCGAAATTCGATGTGTCTACGGAAATTACAGAATGCCAATTTGAAAACTCACTCCGGATTCAGAATCGAGTTTTGACAATTAGCTTTATAGAATCGCAATACAGTTCTTAGAAACTTCGTGTTTCGTTAATTAAGAGTAACCCCTCTTCGTACTGGATGTTGCCTACTTACACTGGCATCCTCCGCCAGAAAGGGCCAAAATGGACGACACACGACATCCCATGCATGGCTTCATCCCTGCGCCGCAAAGACTGCCAAGCCGACGCAGCTTTATGAAATGTGTTGATCCACTGAACACTAGCCAAGCGCAAGCGAGGTGTGCTCTCTGGCGTCAAAAAGTGTCCCTTCCAACCCCATTTGTGCAGCCGTCAGGGAACCTCCCACCTGGACATAAATTGCCTTGGGAGACCTGGAAGTCTTTAAACCGACTTCGAACACAGGTCGGTCGTAGTAAGGACAATATGGCTAGGTGGGGATTCACGGATGCACAAAATCTGAACTGCTTGTTACAAACTATGGTGCACCTCACTTCATGCCCCGCGTGTCCCTACACCTGTACGCGGGAAGAGCTCATGACCGCTACCAGCGGTGCAGTATCAGTGGCCCAGTTCTGGGCATGTATTATTTAGCGACTTTGTTGGTTTGTCGTCGACACGATAAGAAGAAGACTGGCATCCTGTAAAGATTATGAAAATATTACTGGAAAATGTCCCTAAGATTCATAGAATGCCATATGATGATTTCATATAGATTCAGAATGTGTTGAGCTGCAATCCACACAAACAATAAAACGAAAAGCAGAGCACAAATTAGGGGGATCACTCTAGGTTTACGAATACCTACAATATACTGCAGAACTTTCCGGAGGGGTCACTCTCTAAATCGACGAATGAACGTGAGAGTTCTCGTTCGTTCGCTCGTCGATTAAGGCCCGGGTCTCCTATTTACTCCGTAGGTCGCGTCAAGTGTCACCGCCGTAGGCCGCGTCACAATGCTCACTACCTCTACGCGCCAACGTCGGCGTGTGAGGGAGACCGCATCAGTACATTTCTATAGTGAGCATCGTGACGCGGCCCACGGAGCGACGCTGGACGCGACCTACAGCGAAAATAGGAGACCCAGGCCTTAGTCAGTAAGTCCGTGCCACAGAGCTGTAATTAGAGTTTTCGTGAGACTGAAGTTGACCCTCCGGATGTTACGTCATGCTAAGAAGATTATATGTTTTATAGTTTACTGAGCTGTTTGTGAAGGAAAACATCGTGAGGAAACCTGCATTTATCTAGATTTAGCACATCTAGATATTATGTGAACCCACCAACCCGCAGTGGACCAGCGTGGTGGGAAATGGTCCAAGCTTAGGAAGGCAGTTTAGACCTTGGGGATATGCACAAAGGTTCCACTCGAGAGAGCCAGGTGCAGGTACTTACACCCCCACAAAGAATAGAATAGAATAGAATAGAATAGAATAGAGCTGTTTGTGAGTTTATACGTATAACATAAAATAACACTCACGACTTGTACTAATTTATTCCCTCACTGATTAGGCCGAGGTGAGATACTGTCGACGACCGGATGGCGTAGTGGTTAGTGACCCTGACTACTGAGCCGAAGGTCCCGAGTTCGATTCCCGGCTGGGGCAGATATTTGTTTAAATACAGGTATTTGTTCTCGGGTCTTGGGTGTTGATATTTATATTTAGTATCTATCTATCTATGTATTTGTGTAGATATATCAGCTGTCCGACACCCATAACACAGGTTCTGCCTAGCTTGGGGTCGGATGGCCGTGTGTGAGATGTCCCCACATATTTATTTATTTATTACTGTACACATTAGTAGTAGTAGCTTAGTACGAGTAGCAGTACGGACCATATCCATGAAATTTTGCTGTGTGTACACATACTACACATTATCTACCACTTGTAATCCTCCAATAATTATTGTTAGCTATTCCTGTTCTATCGGTCCTATCTGTTCACCAAGTTGACCCTAAAACACACAGAAACATGCGATTGTTCCCTAAACGAATATTAATGGGGTAAGATAACCATGGGTTAGCGGAAGCTAATTCCGCCCCGGATATAAATAAAGACGAGGAAAAATACAGGAAGCACAATAGACCGACTGATAAATAGACCAACGGTTAAATGGATCAAAATTAAGAGAACATAAATTTGAATTTTACATGAAAATAAATGTACCTATAGGTTTGAATTTTAAAATGTAAGTAAGTACATTGAGTAAATAAATTTAACTCTGAAAAAAAATTGCAATGTTTTTATTTCAATAGAAATAAGCTTTTTAAAAACAAAACACGGTTATGAATTATGCCTAGACCTGGGTAAAGTGTAGGTGTAAGCTAATTTTACCTCAATTTTTATCTAATGCTGTCTGAAATAATGGTACCTGCTTATTAATGAAATAGAACATGAACGCTGTGTAATATCATAATGATGATACTCGCATTATGATAATGATATGAAGCCTGTATCAAATTTTAATGTCATCCGGCCACTTACAGCCACATATTTATAAATAAATTACCCGGCTCATTTCCATCCATGTTTATATCAGTCACAAACTAGCCTTCTCGCCGTCAGAACGAAGGAAAATAGACTCAGACAGGCAGACAGGGAGCTCACTCTACCTTACAAAAACTAAGTATTCGATCGCTGCTGCTCTACCTCGTTGTATTAAACATACCGATTGGGTAACAGCTCTCGTGCGTTCGTTTATTGCCAAGCTGGAGTAACCAGACAGTTTATTTTGTACATCGAAAAGGTCAAACGAAGCTGTCGGTGAAGATGAAACTGGAAATGGAAAATATTGAAATAACTCAATAATTATTGCTTGTGGAACCACGGAGAAATTGCCCAGAAAGTGAATTTCAATTTTAACATAACTTGACGGAAGAAAATCTAGTTTTTAGATTGGATTCGATAAATGTTCCTTAGTTGTGTGCTCGGACTATTATTATCTAAGTAAACTACGAAAAGTTACATAAGTGTTTTAAATATTGTGTATAAAATATAATCTATTTTAAAGTATCCTAAGTAATTGATATTAAAGTATGTTTAAAGGACTTAGAGGGTAGCCACATAAGGAAGGAGGAAAATGTAACAAGATGTCAATTAAGTATGAAAATGATATACTCCGCAAAATTGGGGGTCAAAATCAAATATACTATAGTTATTATACTTTTTGCACTAATATGCAAATCGTTAGCTTGTTATATACCGAGACATCAGCCAGATTATGAATACATACCACATAGTTATACTACACCTAAAGTGTTATCTACTACTACTACAACGGAGAAACCACGGAAAAAAACCTGTGATATTTGGTGTTGGATAAAAAAAGTTGGTATTTTTATTGTTCAACAACTACTTACTGATGACGAGTGATATTAAATTTACTGAAAAAACTGAAATCTTTACTTACTTTATTTTGTTTGTTTGTTGAATTCGTTTATGTACTTATTTAAATTCGATGTTGTTATATTATACTGTACAAAATTGAAAGTAAAACGAATTTATTTGCTTACTTGCCGCAGGCAATTATAATTTGAGATACCTACAAAATTACTTAGAGTAAGGTATTGTGTTGTTTTCTTTATAGATTAAAAAGTTTATTGGTCACAATTCTTTTTGTGTGTTTTATTGGACAATTTAATAAATTCCAGGTAACAATTATTCAAAATTTCTAATTCTGATATTGTAATTTAATTGCAACGCTTATACGTATGTAACTATGTATAATATAATAACAGTACAAAATGGTGGTCTTATAGTTTAAAGCGATTGTTTTAAGACTACCTGCATAGTTTAACCATGTCTTTTAACTTATTTACAGACTGAACTTATTTTATTTGCCATACAACAAGGAAATCGCAATAAAATATTCCTTTTGTTTGCGAAACAATACAGTTTCCTTATAATATTGGAGAAGATTATTTTGGTACAGTCAGCAAAAGAGCTACATGGGCCATCCTGGCGCAATCTCTATGATTTTGTGATCCACTGACAGATGATACGTGACACGAGAAATACTCAACTTATAGTGATTCATCACGACCCATTACGTCCCCACTGCTGAGGCACGGGTCTCCTTCCAATGAAGGAAGGGTTTGGCTAGTCCATAGTAATAGTGATTGTTATAGTAATTATTTGATTCATCTATGTATCTTCCACCCATGACTCTCAGGTCCAAACTGTTTGCGCTGGGGTGGCAACCTATCTCTTTTGCTGACTGTAAGTTCGTACCTCCCCTAGGGCGAAATCTTTATTGTCTGAAGAACGTCTTATTTATTCGGACAAATGCCAATTGGATAATAAAAGATAGTTATAACGCCCACGTCCATGTTTAGCCGATCCTCTTATACCATTCGAACGAAAAGGTGGAAACTTGTTAGACCTAAGTAATTATCTTTATTTTTTTTTATTATATTATATAGGTACCTATTTACTTAAACTTTAATTTATGAATTTAAAAATGGGTGTAATCGATAATCAACAATATAAATCGATATCTGCTGTACGTGTCTACCTGTGCGATTTCTATCGATAATTTTCAAAAGTCATTTAAGAAAAGTACAGAAGGACCCCAGAACCACTTACTTTCCTGTAAAATACAATATGCACATGTACTTAATACATAACAATTAGCATTAACACCTGGTGAATTACTCTTCTAAGCCAATTCGAAAATATGCTCTTTTGGCGCCTAATCTCGCTGTTTGTAGAACAATAGGGCAATTGTTTTGGCAAAAGTATAAAAACACCGTAACAGCCGGTTTTGAAACAATATTCGTTTCAGTAATTTGTGCAGTTTCTGTTTTTCTCTCGGCTGCAAAAGCTGAAGTCACTATGTGAATATTATAATATTTGTGTTATTATTGTAAAAAAGTTGTTATATCTAACTTTATAATAAGTAAGTTCTTCCACTTTTGATTATATTATGCTCACAGGTCGCGCAGGAATTTCAAACGCAAGTCAGATAAACTAATTTCGATACTTACACTGATTTCAAAAGTGATACTTAGGTACCATAAATATTAGTAACACTGTGTGGGTACTTATTACTAGAACACAGGGTGGAATTTTAAGGTGAATACTGTTTAGAAAAACATCGCGTCTTTACAAAATGTACAGTTTTTAATTTACAACAGTGCCGAAATGTCTCTAGAAAATATGAAACGCAAAAAGTTTTGTATTTTTTCGTTTGTAGCTCGCGGTTGCCATTTCTAAGCAACAATTCTCTTTAACATCAAAAGAAAGAAAATTTGCATAACTACATAGTTAAGAGAAATGTTCCCCAAATGTCGGTTGCTACCTACAAAGGACGAAACTTTAGGTTTAAAAAGAATGCTATATATATTTAAATAACCCACAAGTGTATTTGTATCCAAGTTTAATCATATATTTTTTCTAAGTTTATTTTGAAAAAACTGGTAGAACAATTTGTAATTTGGTAGCAAGATTATGCGACATTGTGCAATGCCCTGAAATTATAGTAATCGTGTCTGTATACGGATTTACACATAAAAGTGCTATTGTTTAGACAATAATTAAACCAAACTCCATATTATTATGCCTACAACTGTCATCCCCCAAAGGGGTAGTCAACGGTGACTCGCAAGCGAGCCTTGCGCTTTTTGGAGTATATTACGGACGTATAGACATTTTACTTATTCTATTCTATTCTCTGTGGGGATGCAAGTACCTGCCCGTGGCTCTCTCGAGTGGAACCTTTGTGCATATCCCCAAGGTCTTAAACTGCCTTCCTAAGCTTGGACCATTTCCCACCACTTGGTCCACTGCGGGTTGGCGGGTTCACATATCTAGATGTGCTAAATCTAGATATGCGGGTTTCCTCACGATGTTTTCCTTCACCGTAACAGCGATGGTATACATTGTACTTAAGTTGAAATAACTCATTGGTACATGTCAGCGCCGGGATTCGAACCCGCATCTCTTGCGTGTGAAGCGGGCGCTTACTCGACTGAGCTAACACCGCTCCTTTTTACTTATAACTTATATGTTTCAGAAATGATTCCCGCCACTGTGTTGCTCGCCGTACTGCCGTCCGTCCTCGGCCTGAGCCCTCCGCTCCTCTTCGAGAGCCTCAAATCCGAACCGACAATCTCAACCCTCTACACCACCGACAAAAAAGCGGACAAAATCACCAACGAATGCCTCGTAGAGATGTACCCAAGGAACTTGTACAACTACCCGCTAAATATCGATAAAAACGACGTTCCGTGTATACTACACTGTGTTCTGAAGAAATTCGGCATAATGAGCAACGATGGAAAGATCATTATCAAGAACTACTATAGGAGAGTGCAACAAATTCATAGGTACGACCCACGGATACTCATTTCCGATGTTGGAGACACGTGCGCCCAGAAGATCAAGTCTATGGATTTGAGTAGAGATGTCTGTAAGAAGGCGAAGGTGTTTAATGAGTGCACACAGTTGTTCGCTGTTTCCCTTAAAGATTCTGGTCGCTAGTGGCTGTGGTCGTTTGTATTTTTGTATTCGCAAATTAAAGTGTTGCTTCTAATTTTCCCCCTGTTTTTTAAAGTAGTTTTAAGGGCTCCATCGAATTAAAATACATACACTGATAGTTACATCAATTCAAATGCTTACCCACTTTAATTTTATTATTGTATAGATTAAAAATAGTAGAGGTAATAAATATGCCATTTTGTGCTGACTGTTTCCTAATTACTTTACTAGTGTAGTAGAGCAAATCCAATTCAACGCAAGTATATGTATATGGGTCTTTGCTATGGACACTGGGGTAAGTGATATCTGACATTAGTGGCGGAAATTAATCCTAATCTTCAATCTGCTTTGTAAATGGGAATTCAAACAGTTAGTCTAGTTAGATCTTAGAAAGGTTTTATAGAAGATTTGTAAGTCAGCGCGATTACTACTGGTACAAAGATTAAAAATTCATGCGTTTTGATTTAAAAACTGTCTACAAACCATTCGTAAGTCCTGTGTTTACGCGCCCTTGTGTGTATGTCGGAATTCAAACTTAAATGCCTTTTTACAAATGGGTTTCTCATCATCAGACCGTTTTCTTTGACTGCATGGACATAATTATGCCATTCACAATGAGTACCACAACACTCTGTCCCGGCCGGGAATCGAATTCGGGACCTCAAGCATAGCAGTCAGGGTCACTAACACTACACCATTCGGTCGTCAAACTCGTCAATGTATTGAGTCGTTATTGAATGCCATTAAGTACTTATAAATAAATAAATCATTTATTTCAGACCATAGATCCATATTACTTATAGTTTAAAACCAATGCTGAAATTTCAGGATAAACACCTCTTAAACGTTAATAACATGGTGAGAACATCGCAGTTACCACTGTAATCTCCTCCAACAGCTCGGCGTGTTCGAATGGGGAATCCTTAGTCTCATTACAAATGCAATGAAAGATAATGGCGACATGGAAATGCGCAACTTAATATCTGAGGGGTCTTTGAAGTTCACGGTAAAGTAATAGGAATGTCGTTTTATGAATTTCTCGTATTATTTTAAAAGTAATTGGGTTTTTTTAAACTCTACTTTTTTCGAGATTTGACTTCTTAATGCTACCTGTCGCGAAAGATCGCGAATCACATTTCGACTTCACTTAAATCGAGTAGAATTTTCAATAGTGTAGACGAGCCTAAAATTTATATCGGTAACTAGTGGGTAGAAGTGAATACGGGGCGACTCGACGGGTGTGGTGGAGCGCCACTTTTGTGTGAGCAGCCGCGGTGAGCAGACGGTCAGAGTGAGGGGGTGATCAGTACCGTGGAATCGTGAGGACCCGGCGCAGCGGAGCCGAGGCGACCAGGCACGTGGAGCCGAGGCGGGAGTGATGGCCCGGTTCAGACAATAGTTACAGCGAGTACAGCTAAGTGATCTTTCTACTTACTTTTTATCTCTCGTTTATGATTGATAAGTTATACACTTTATTCCTTGATGGAGCAATTGTGTTTATAATGAGTAACGAAACTATGGAGATAATGTAAGTGGAAACCATTTTATACTTTATTTTCTTGGTGTTTGAATTGTGATTGCTATTGACATTGATTATGCTAATGTTGGTATGTCGTTAAGCATACGGTAATTTGAAGTCGTACCCCAAATAAGAGTGGACTACTGTGACTTGGGTAAATGTTTAACTAGTGAGAAGAGAATATACTGTGTGGTCAGGGAGGGCTATAAGGGGTGGTTGGAGGCCCTTCGTCGGTATCTACAGAACCGACATTTAATGTTTATAAATCATTAATAGTGACGAAACATGATATGAGAGAGTGATAGATGATGAAAGAATGATAAACGTATGCACGTGTGCATTGCGGTGCAGGTACTCGTATTACGGCCCTTAGCGAAGACGCGGGGCATGAGTTGATGATAGTAAATGTGTGCGGGTGTGCATTGAGGTGCAGGTACTCGTATTACGGCCCTTAGCGAAGACGCGGGGCATGAGTTGATGATAGTAAACGTGTGCGGGTGTGCATTGAGGTGCAGGTACTCGTATTACGGCCCTTAGCGAAGACGCGGGGCATGAGTTGATGATAGTAAACGTGTGCGGGTGTGCATTGAGGTGCAGGTACTCGTATTACGGCCCTTAGCGAAGACGCGGGGCATGAGTTGATGATAGTAAACGTATACGCGTGTGCATCGTAGTGCAGGTACGTGTATTACGGCCTTCAGCCAAGAGGCGGGGCAAGTGAGGATGCTATTGACATATATTATGCAGTCTGAAGCTTTAGTGCAATGCAATGGCAATGAGAGTGGATGTATGTGATTGGCGTGTAATGTTTTAATATAGGCTGTGTTACCACAGTGCACCGATTTGATTCACCCGGTGAGAGTTGGCATATTCGTATTTATTTTAATTTCATTTCTTATAGTATGAGCACAACGTTACCATATGAGACGGTCCGGCAGGGTACGATTTCCTGTGCCTATTCTACAAGAATCACAACCTCATATTACATCTCTTAAATAATACCTATGATTGAATAGTATCATGACAATTCGTGATCGCCATAATTATGGCGGTTCGCGACATACCAATACTAGCTAACGACCATCATGGTTGGGTAAATGATTTTTCTACTATATAGGTACTCAAAACTCTATCATTACCAAATAAAAAAGATAACATGAAAAACAAACCAAAAAAAACTAGCCTTTATATTTTCCACTGTAGCGTGTAGATTCACAATTCCATAAAACCCTTTCTCGCAAATATGTTGTCATATTTAAAACTTTACGTCCCCAAGGAATCGTAACAATTTAAACACAGAGTTTTTGCTCTGGGCCGGGCGGAATAATTAATAACGGTCAAACTTTTCTCTTCATACGAGGTCACAGCACAAAGGATTACATAATGTGAGATATATTTTATATAGCTGTAGTGAAATCTATTTATAATTGCTAGCTTAATTGTTTGACCCATAATATGTATTTAATGGCGCTGCCAAACAAAGTTAACTGTGTATATGGCTACTTCTTATAAATAAAATATTAGTCTATAACTATCGGGGCCTTTGTGAAATGGTGGTAGAGTAATATTATATTATGACAATGGTGGACAGAAATAAATGTAAAATTTTACGCCTAATAAAAGATATTATATTCTAAAAATATTCCATTCTATTCTATTCTATAGCGTGTAGAACCATATCCATTCAATTTAATTGATAAAAATGGGTATTTATTTTGGGATTGTTGCGAGCTTATTCATGCAGACGATTTCATATTGGTAAAAAAAACGTTCAACTACTTACCATTCACCGTTTAATATTAGTCAAAAAGTCAAAAGTCAAATGTTTTTATTCATAGTATAAATACATAGACCTACTACACATATACATATAAAATATTCTGATGAACGTCTATTTTTACAAACTACTCTCCGTACGGATAAGGTACTTTCTATCTTAGGAGAAGAACGGAGACAAGAAACTCCTGAGCCATCTTTTCAAAATGACAAAATGTATTGAAAAAAAACATTCAAGGTGTGGCCTGTGCAAATAGAGCAACCGATCTTGGTTGATAGCATCGTGATAGCTATTTTATAAAGACTACGCTTTTCTGAACCATCTCTGGGTTTAATTAATTTGGCTTCGTAAACATTTTAGCTCGAAAATTCACAGAAGCAATAGTACGTTTGGTAATCGGAGCGCTTGTTTGTATGGATAGTGCTGATTCAGAGCTGAAAGGAGCTTTTAATTAATTTTGCATCTGGCAACTTAAAAAAGAAACGATTCTAAAGTAGCTTCAAAAAAAGAACAGTGTTCTCCATTCTTCTGGATGTTATTTTTATGTATTTTTACCGATAGTCAGTTATGTACCGATCTTAATAGTTATTTTGTATGTTTTAATATTAGGAGGTTTTAATTAGCAGTGTACCTACCTGTTTTTATTACAAAAATAATTTCCACCTGTAAGGGTGGCAACATGGTCGCCCCATAGCCATCTTCCAGTTTTTAAGGATATACTTATATGAAATATTATATTTAGGAAAGTACTGTATCCAATTACGTAACTTTTACATAAAATTCTATTTCGAAGACCTGGCGGATACAAATAACGTTAAATTAACCGTTAAAACATTCTCAATATTTGCGCTTCCAAAAGCACCTTTATATTAGCAATTGGCTGTTAGAGTTGTAAGCATAAATCTAACGAGTATGTCTGCGATCCCAATCAGTAGGTATTTACTTACTGAAGTAGGTTGAAGTAGGCTTGCGTTTCTAATTAAGTTAATTGATTTATGGTGCCTCTAAATAACGGTAAAACGGTAGGTCTTTAGGTAATTAAATCAGGAAATAAACACTTGAAGTTACTAATTTGAGTTACGAAATACACTCACGTGCAATGAAAAAGTTCCAATCAGAAAATCACCAGGTAATTCCTAAGCGGAAAAAGCTTGCTGAATGATGGCGTCTGTAATATTGAAGGACATTTAAAAGCTCACCAGAATATTACTAACTAAAAACTCAAACATGTTATTCAAATTTCCTATTATGTATTATAAATATAGGCTATTTAGTATCGTAATTTTATAAGTGGAACTGTTTCTTTGCACGTGAGTATTATAAATATATATATATATATATATATATATATAGTATTAGTAAAATAGTATTAAAATTAAATCCTCATAAATGCTCGGCTCTTTTATTGTAAATTAATCGATACACATTCAGTTATTTTCTTCAACTTAATCCATTTCAAACTTTCAAGCGTTGAAACAAAAGACGAATTACACGCGCATAATATTTTTATTAATAGAATTAGTTTTATTCTTCTATCCACTGAGCAGTTGAGATATAACGAACATGGCAATCTTCTGAATCCAGCACCAAATGGAACATCCCTTCTTCTCTGGTTCTTCTTCCACTTCTTCCTCTGCTTTATCAGTGGGAGAGACTGTGGTCTCAGCTTCTTCACAGAAGGACACAGAAACAAAAACTATTAATAGAATCAAAATCGAACAGCTTAACAGCTTTGAGGCCATTTTTATAGACGATGTTTTCATTGACTGTGCAGGTGGAGTAATGAGGATTGGCAAAATGTATTCAGCTACAGGTTTGGATTGAAATTAGAATGCCATTAGGAGATTATATCTGGCAATGTAGGATGCACAGGTAGGTACTTATGGGGTACGTGAAGTGATGCGTAATCAGCAGATTAGGTACCTATATATACGCATAGTCGTATAGCTACATAACAGTTTGATTGCAGTGTATATTAAGAGAGGACGGAATCAATTTTGATTCATATTATGTATTAGGTCACGGGTGCAGGAGGCTAAAGGAGCCTCAACGAGTAACTTATAGTTTAATTAGATTTTCCTAATCTAAAGGTAGATTTTACTACTGCTACTGAACATGATAAGCTTATGAGTACTTATATTAAATTAACACCCCTTATATCGGCGCATTCTGGGCATAATACATTTATCTTTATTGATATAAGACACAATATACATTACAGTTTTTAAACAGTACGTGGTATTTCTTATATTTTTATTAAATACGACCGAATGGCGTAGTGGTTAGTGACCCTGACTACTGAGCCGATGGTCCCGGGTTCGATTCCCGGCTGGGGCAGATATTTGTTTTAAACAGATATTTGTTCTCGGGTCTTGGATGTGCCCGTAAAATGGCAATAGGCCCGCCCCCTATTACATTGGGACTAACATAACACTGGCGAAAAGTGGGTGCGGCAATGCACCTCTGCCTACCCCGCAAGGGAGTACATTAGTACAAGGCGTGAGTGCGTGTTTTTTATTTTTTTTTTATTAAATAGGTTACGTAGCCCTGCTTTCTTTTAACACTATGTTGCCTCTGCACGATAGAATATAATATTATCTTATTAATTCTTATTGATAACCAAAAAACACATACATTACAATTAGGTACGTATTCTACACACAGTGGCCATACGTAATAAATATCACGCTGCCACTGCATTCATAATTATAAGCCCATTAAGCTAATATAAGTAGGTATAATGTTAGTGACATTAGGAATACACATATCAATAAATTATGCATCATCCCCGACTGTCTGTGTTTTGAAACTGACAGAGATAACAGAGCTAATAACCTAATAATAAATCTATCAGTATTTATAAAGTGTCTAGATATACTTAGGATTTACTATACTACTTACTTTTAACCCCATATCTTTCGTGATTTTTCTTCATAAACTACTGATGGGTACTTTCCGGGCTGACTCGCCGAGTGGGGGAAAAAGACTAAAATAAAATACCATGAATTTGTCCTTCCTCACTAACGCTGAGTTGCAGAAAGGAACTTTAAACTAATGTGACCTTAAATATATTGCTGCCTTGCTTTGATAGTATACGGACAGAAAGAGACAGACATGTCGACATTAGAATAGAATAGAATAGAATATATCTTTATGGAACACCACAAATTAAAACATACAAAGAGAACTAGGAACAATGAACGATAGGCGACCTTATCGCTTAGGGCGATCTCTTACAGGTAACCTTAAACATAAAGAAATAAAAGTAAAGAAAATTTGAGGGCGGTGTACCTACTACCTAACTACTTATAATATAGCTAAATAAACCATTAGCTTAAAGTTTCCTTCTGCAACTCGGCATAAGTACCTATTACCTATGAAATTTTGAGTCTTTAGACAGTCGGCCCGTAGTTGGCCAAATTAGCAATCGTTAGCTCTTTCCAAAGCACGCTGAGCGTCTACAAATCGGTGGACCATTCCAACCAGAAGTGTTCCTGTTTCTGCAGTATAACGTCATCACCGACATCATCTATTGATTGAAGACCTTGAACCCTGGGGAGAGAGAATGGCAGAGGAGAATATGTAAGACGCTTCGCAAATGCCAACCTTGTTATGCCTTGTACCCGAAGTTGTTTTTGCCGAGTGTTTCACGGATAAATTTTCACTCTCTATAATAAAAGCCTTGTTTTTCCCCTAGTATAAATTTGTTCGCACCATATCTTTAAGTTCCTTTACTTTTTCTTTCACGGATGTAATAAACTCGTATTAAACGTTCCGACACCAGACCAAAATGGATCTTATTGTCTTACACACACGTGTGTTTCCGAGATGTCTTGTTAACTTGGTCGAGAAAAGCCGGGTGGATCTCAGAATAATGGCTCACGGTTAGGTTTATTGCGTGACGAAAAATGAAGGACTGCTTTATTCAGCCGGTACGTTTCTTTTAAACCTGCGGCCGAAATAGGGGTCATATAATTTTGACATGTGCTAAAGGTATGACGAGATGAGGCACCCTGCACAGTCCGTGGGACAAGCTACTTTTATCACGAGTAAAAACCTCGTTTCAGCTAACATGATTTCAGGAATCAGTTATAGATGTGTTTTGAGTTTTACGGTTTTTGGTATATCCTACTACTTAATTAAATTCTTTAGACTTTAGTCTTTCAACTAATTTTATGACTCGTATCCAATAACATGTAACTAAAATTAATTAACAAAGATTTCGCAATAGTATTTGTGCGTTATTAGGAAAATTGTTATCTGTCACAGGAATTATGTTAGCTGATAAAAGGTCTACACACACAGCTCTAGTCTTTATCACCATCACGATAAGAAGAAGAAGATATATCCTTATCATACTGAAAACCTCTAAAAACTTTATAATCGTCGCTATGCAGCCAAGTTATGTGCAAATTAGTATGCAAAGCAAAATTCTCCGTAAAAGTAATTTTCATAGCGTACAAAATTAGCACAAAGAAAGGGGGAGATGTACATTTTATACATATATTGAATACAATGCACACTTCAATCCACTTTGTTGGGGATAATTTTCAAGGAAAATTGGTCAGTTTTACAATTTCGTAGCATTTTTCAGAAACCATTTGATATTTTTGAATAAATGTATACCTACAGATTCATAGACCGTATTCTAAATTAACAAGGATAAAATGACTTTGAAACACACGAGTTTAGACGTCGCCATGATGTTAATTTTAAACCTATTTGTAAGTTGTAGATCCCATCAAAAACAATACTTGTCAAAAAAAATCAAGTCTCGTAACTCGTACTACGACTACCACTAACTACTACGTAATACCAAGTCTTATCCACGCACGCATCTCAATCTTAAAAATATTTAATGTTTTATATAAATATATTGACTTGGTCATCGCACTAAATAATTTAATTAACACGTGTTGCCATGCGATGGCCGAGTCAATATATTCATATAAAACATTAAATATTTTTAAGATTGAGATGCGTGCGTGGATAAGACTTGGTATTACGTGGATCTCACAACTTTTTACCGTAGAACAACTGAGTTACGAGACTTGGTTTTTTTTGACAAGTATTGTTTTTGATGGGATCTCATTTCTTTTAGTATTTTGTAGACAGTTCTACTTTTTTTCTTTTCGGTACCTTCTAGGTACGTAGGTGCGTTAACATAGTTTGGTAGGTTGCCTACCTACATAAATCAAGAATCTTTATTTTTTGGCTACGTAATGTACGTAATGAATAAACGTAACTTTGATACTTCGTACTGCATCAAATTTCCCTAATTAAATTTCAACCTTAGTTTCCAATACACAAAGTTCATTGTACATTAAGAAAAATTTACTATAAGTGGTAGCACTGGTAGCCTGATGTAATTTGTCCGTAGGTAGGTAATCCATTTTTTGCGGATTAAATTTCCATGACGCGAATCTTTTGCTCGATTTGGCAGGGGCACTACCGTGCGCCTATATTTACTTGGTGGGCACTGCCGTGCCCCCAGATATGTGATTATGAAATTATTTAAAACTGGGCCAAAATTTAAAATTAAAAATTTTACTCGAGTTGGTGGTGGAATATTTTAGTTTTTCCTTGGTTTATACACCAAACACTACTTATATTCCAAATTTGAAGCTTCTAGGTCTGCTAGAAGTGCCTTAGAATTTTTATGATCGGTGAGTGAGTGAGTGAGTGAGTGAGTGAGTCAGTGACAAAATTAAGAAACTTTGACCCGTTATAATTCTTAAACTACTGGTTCAAATTGAATGAAATTTGAAATATACCGTGTCTTTACAATGCCTGTATGGTTATTGAAAATTCAGTCTTTTAGTTTTATCCACAACCAAGTTACAGTGGGTCGAAAATGGCCTGAATTGCTTCGAGAAAAGGATGGTACGGCCGTGCCGCTTTTTTGCTCGACTTGGTGGGGGCACTGCCGTGCCCCCAGATAAGTGGATGGTGACGTAGATAAGGCGAAAAACCGATTTTTGGACAATTTGAACAATTTATTTAATTTCGGAAGGTAGCTTCACACTTTAAAAGGCAAGAGGAGCGTGCGGCGGGCTTGGGTCTCAAATATAGACTAACATTGGTTTTAGAAAAATGTTTTACGATTAATAAAATTACTACCCGTCGCACGCCCCTGACAAACAGGTATAGCTTTAAATATCATATGTGTATTAAATAGCTAATATCAAATGTGCGTCGCTAACACTATTTTAAAGTGACAAAAAGGTCAAGATTCCGGGGGTAATAAAGTATCATTTATATCTCTCTTTCTGTTGTTCCAAGAAGGAAGCTGTCGGGTGGCATTTTATATTATGTATGTTTCAAAAGTACCACAGTAATGGGAATGTTTTACTTGCGTCTTTAATATAATTACATTTGTGTTTTCAAAGTTATAAAACAGATGTTATGGGTGGTGGGGTTCGTCAAGGGTATGTAGGTACTGTACGTATAAGCCCAACCCAATGTATAATTTAGAATGGTAAACACTTCAAAATGTGATTAAAAAGGTAATGTAATCTGAAAAAAAACACATGCTATTTCATATAATATAGCCTGCCCCCATGTTCACCTCAAAAGAACAAGTGTAAAATGTAATATATAATATAAGTAAGCACGGGAGCGGTGGTAGCTCAGTCGGGTAAGCGCCCGCTTCTCACGCCAGAGATGCGGGTTCGATCCCGGCGCTGGCATGTACCAATGAGTTCTTTTAACTTAAGTACAATATATACCATCGCTCTTACGGTGAAGGAAAACATCGTGAGGAAACCTGCATATCTAGATCTAGCACATCTAGGTATGTGAACCCGCCAACCCGCAGTGGACCAGCGTGGTGGGAAATGGTCCAAGCTTAGGAAGGCAGTTTAGACCTTGGGGATATATACAAAGGTTCCAGTCGAGAGAGCCAGGTGCAGGTACTTACACCCCCACAGAGAATAGAATAGAATAGAATAAGTAAGCACGTCGAATTGTGAACGGGATAATCAGGCCAGCATGGATGTCCCTGATGTAAGCACAATACCGGTACGATAATTATATAAAATAATGTTTATTGATGTGTTGTAAGAGTTAAATTGAACGGCAATCGATTCATTTATGATATGTACTTACGTATCGGAACAGAAATTGATACAATTTTTGTAAACTTGAACTGTTATGGTTATTTGTTCAAACGGCTTGTTGGTTTCATAAAGTTTTATGATACCAATAGCAAGCTAATAGCTTTGGTATTCATTGAGTGGGCTGTGTGGCTCTTATATTTGTGGAAATTTCCGTTTCTATGGTAACGATCCTGCTATTTCAGGATTCCTATAATCTTTCAGTAAAAGCATTGGTTTGTTTCGTAGAAAGAGCTATTCAGTAACATCGTGTTGTAGCTTAAAAGGATCTACGCCTTAAGGTTATGTAAATGTCGGGACAGAAAACGTGAGTCGCTTAACTAAATACTTAACACGTCTTGTGCTAAGCTGTTTATTCTTACGCCCATGCGTCACTCAGCATTGAACATGTTTTGTTTGAAAAACTTAGGGTGAGAGGGAGTTTGTGTAGAGACGGAAACGAAAGGAGGGGCAATTTTATACCCATATAGTATTATATTTAAGTGTTAAGTACTTTCATAAAAAGTAACTCAGGCATGTTTGAACTATCTTTACCTCAATGAGTCAAAAATCATTATAAACAACAATGAACCTGTGAGGGTCTAGCGAAGTCGAAACTAAGTAGGTACTAAGTGTCAAATTCAATACATTTTGAACCCGAAAATCGTCAAAACTTTTTTGTGGTATCGCATACCTTGAATGGGAAACTCACAACAGTATTGTACCTACTGAAACACATTGCGGCAAGTAGGTAATTATTTCCTATGATATTTGTGCTCAAAGTTCATAACAGGAGTATTTCAACTATGCTTGGAATGCTAGGATCCTGCATTGAGTAAAGCGAATTCCGCCATAGCAGCCTAATTACATAAAGCAAGTTCATCCAGCAAACAAGCTCTAATAAACCAAATGATTAATTTCGGCGATACGATTGACAAGTTTACTGATAAGTTATTACACGGGTAGGTAAAACATGTAAGGTAATGAGGTAAAGCAGAGATACATAAAAAACTAATGAGCGAAATCAGTTAATAGGTACATACAGACGAATTTAGACGTTTTTAGAAGGTTAAAAAGCAGGACTCCTAATGTTCTTGTCCCATAATTTTCTACGCACTCCGACAGACCGTCATTAACAATGGTGAAAATTTACGGTTATTGTTTTTATATTAATTATTATGTTGTTTATTTGTCCATCTCGGGACCATGGGGTCCCGGACATTTGGAAGGTGTGCATGGGGCCGAAGGCCCTTTTAACAACATTAATCGACTTGAAATGTGAAACTAACCGACGATTTTCCCGGTGAAAACTATAGAAGTAAAACCCTCGGTTAGTGCAGAACTATTGTAGGATATGGAGAACTATAATACAGTTTATGGAAGGGGGTTCTAAATGGACTGGGTAACTGGGACTATGGGAGGACTATGGCCCCCACCTGACCTATATGATTCACATACGGATAAAAAGGCAGGGGGTGACTCGCACACATAGCATGGGCCCCCAAAATAGTCGCTAGCACATTACCGTGACGTAGAGCTTTCCTCGAGCATATCTGCTCTAGCGGTACACCACTCAAGCCAGCCAATGAAGACAAGCAATAGGTGAGAGATCCTGTTCCATTTCAGTGTTCACTCTGGACAACCAATAAAGGCAAGCCAGAGATGAGGAACAGTAATTATTATTACTATTATCAAGTAACTTGATTGTTATGTGGTAAAAATAATAATTGTCTTTCATAACCAGTTAATAAACGAGACCATTTTTTTATAGTGAGAGGTAATATAAACCGGAATCCTAGAGGGAATTACTGTGGTATAATTTTTCAACACAATAGGCACAAAGTAATGTGCGATATTAGATCGAACTATCACTGTAGCCAGAATCGTACAAAGAGATGGTATGGATGAGTTATTGCTGGTGTTTCCTTCCTCGTATCCAACAAACAAACAGATACACAACAAAATTATCTAGAAGAGTCTTATTGGGGAAAAGTATTATCATCAAAGCGAGTGTTCATAATCCAACACTGCACACCAAAATAAGGAAAACAAATATTTAATAAAATATAGATGAACTCTGATAAAGATGCACTACTTATATATTTAATAATTTCTGAATAATACAGGATGTTGCAAAAAGGGTATACTAAGCCGGAACCTACATGTGCAGCATGGTATATCTAAGCCTGAAACTGAAATCAGAATTTTAAAATTCGCAAATAAACTCCATAGTAAAAAAGTCACGTGACCAACAAAGTTTCTATGGAAAATAATTTTAATTTATTAAGTATTAAATTATTATAATAAATTTTATTCTGATTTTAGTTTCGGGCTTAGATATACCATGCTGCACATGTAGGTTTCGGCTAAGTATACCCTTTTTGCAACACCCTGATATTGACTAGAAAAGATACTGTAAAACTGAGAGCTTTACTTTTTGCATCTTAATAATAGACTCGTGAGAGACTCGTAAACGGAAAAGGTTAGCTTTGACGCCGTCTGCAATATTGAAGTACATGTAACTGTGCATCACAATATTACCAACCAAAAACGTGTGTTGTGTTCTAAATTAAATATTTTAAAATTAAGGCTATTTTGCACTTTAATAAATAATAAATAAATAAATATGTGGGGACATCTTACACACGGCCATCCGACCCCAAGCTAGGCAGAACCTGTGTTATGAGTGTCGGACAGCTGATATATCTACACGAATACATAGATAGATAGATACTAAATATAAATATCAACACCCAAGACACGAGTACAAATATCTGTCTTTAAACAAATATCTGCCCCAGCCGGGAATCGAACCCGGGACCTTCGGCATAGCAGTCAGGGCCACTAACCACTACGCCATTCGACCGTCCGACTTTCCTGGAACTTTTTCATTGCTCGCGAATGTTTTATATTGCCGTTTCTAGAGTATATTTAGCCAGAACGGCGTCGAGTAACGCATAATATTTTCCGCACAGATGCCTTATTTATGAAGCTTGATATTACCTTCCAACTAGGACCCATCCGAAAACTCCTTATTTTGTTTGGTTTGACAAATAAATATGTATGAATTTACCGAATGGCGCAGTGGTTATAGAGGTGTTGCAAAAGTGGAAAGTACCTAACCTATATAATAGTGTTAAAAGTGATCGACGCAATTTCAACAGAAAAATATATTTTTATTGGAAAAATTCGAAAATTGACAAACTAAGGTTGATTATTAGGACTGATTTTAAACACACTGTATAGAATTTTCTTCGATCTTTTAAAACCTACCTACATCATCGGCTGATACTTGTTGAAAAAGTAACGTAGACAGACATATTAATAACAAAAACTCGTGCATAGTGCATACTCACCATAGCACCCAATAAGCGAATAGCACCTATATTAAAAACTTGTCAACGGTACAGGCTGATGCAGTATGCAAAGGATGGATATTTTATATTAGTTTGTCTCCAACATCTTACGGGTTCTATTCTACTATACCAATACCTAATACAATAAAGTGTTGCATGTGATAGCCGGTAGTGCTTTCACATCATCTTTATTGCACACAAACAGAAACAATTTCACAAACATAGAAAGAAAATTAATGAATCAAGAAAATGGGCAATATGGCCTATGTCTAGTAGTGGACGTTTGCTAGCTGAGTTGATGATGAAAAGGCTTCGAACGGATGCAAAAACAATTAGATTTTTCTTCATAGCAGAATGGTAACCGAGCATGATAGGAAAAGTTTGTAACAAGTAAGTAATATATGTATCATGGCTTGTCAAGTGGTTCATTTGAAACTTGTTATTTTCTACTCGAGACTTTTTAACTTGCAATATTAAAGCTCTCGACGTGACTAGCACTACCAATATGAAATCGTATATTGTGCATAGTACACATCTATACCATTAATAAATAAAAAATAAATAAAAAACACGCACTCACGCCTTGTACTAATGTACTCCCTTGCGGGGTAAGCAGAGGTGCATTGCTGCACCCACTTTTCGCCAGAGTGTTATGTGAGTCCCAATGTAATAGGAGGCGGGCCTATTGCCATTTTACGGGCACATCCAAGACCCGAGAACAAATATCTGTGTTTAAACAAATATCTGCCCCAGCCGGGAATCGAACCCGGGACCATCGGCTCAGTAGTCAGGGTCACTAACCACTACGCCATTCGGTCGTCTTTAATTTCATTAATAAATACTTACACACAATTATCTTAAGTAGGTACATATTGTGATAGTGGAATTAGTAACTATAGGTATACCTATTTATAATGAATTCTTAGATTTTATGTTTATAAATATGGATCTCATGTGACTGCGTTACCGGTCCGGTAAGAAAAACACGCTGTCACTCTCTGTAATGATGTTTTAGACAGTGACAGCTGGTATTTTATCCCACAGGTAGCCATTATCCAGACATTGTGTAACATGCCCTTATGGCAATATTCTGGAAAATATCGATACGGACTCGCAACTTCCAGTATCATGTTAGGTGTTATATTATTATTATTATTTACTTGTATCTATTCTTAAAAATCGGTAAATAGTAAACAATTTCAAAGGTCAGAAGACAACCGACCTCAGCTATTTATACAGTTTCAGTACAAAGGGGTAGCAGACGCCGTATTGTGGTTGTACTCACACTCTTGTATACAGGGTGAAATATTATAAGTTTATGACCAGAAATATCAATGTAATGTATATATGAACTACATTATATTGTTCTTGATATATTTGTTGACCTGAAAAAAGCGTTCGATACATTGACTCACAGTATTTTTTTAAGAAACTAAAGCGTAGGTATTGGTGTCGCTGGTTCAGCCTATGATATTTTCCAATCATATTTTACTAATAGGTATCAATTAATATAATATAATATGACAATATATTATCACTTATTTATACAGAGTAACCCTTTAAAAAAGAAAATTAATCACTGATCAAATCGCACCCTGTATACGAGTGGGTGCTATAGTAGTTGTGTACTTTGTAAGAGCCTCCTACGCTGTAGCATTGTGTGCGCCGCACTACAACCTTCGGACCTCATGTTTTGTCACCGAGAAGAGTGCGTGAACCGGGCTGGCAATGAAGAGTTTTAATACAAATACAAATACAAAAATATATTTATTTGACCCATTTTCACACACATTTTACAAATACACAAGTCAGTAAAAACATAGGTACATTAAGAAGTTACTTAAACTATTATTAGGTTAGCATGCAAAACTTAGGTAAGTTATTGGTGTTTTAACAGTGCTCAATATAGGTACTTAGGTAATCTAGGAATGTGTTATTTACATTTTTAATTCCACCTAAACTAGGTCTAGCCTGTACTATAGGAGGAAATGTTTTTCTAGCCAGTAGGTACATGTAGTATTGACAATGAAGGTATTTTGTGAGCGTTTACTCTTGTTACATTGTTAATGTTACATACAGATAAGTACTAAGAGAATTTGAGTTGCTATTTAAATTAAACAAACAATAAAGTTTATAATGAAGTTTATAGTGTAGGTAATTAATTTTATAATTATTTATGGGTAACATGAAATTAGATGCAAAGGATTTTTAACAAAAAAATAATAAAATAATAGCAATGAAATAATGTATCTAGCTGTAATTCTACTAATTAATTAATTAGGTAACAACAACCAACAAGTCCTCAGTTTCCTGATAGGTTCTGTTTATGAGCCACTTTTGCAGTATTTTTTTAGCTACAGCCCTGGAGTTTGGGTATAAACTTAAACTGCTATTTAATTTGTTGTATATATATGGTCCAATTAATATGCGTCCTATCTTTGATATCGGATGACAGAGATACGTCTTCGGAAGCTATACAGGCTGTTGCAAAAAGGGTATGCTAAGCCGAAAGGCGGTGACTCAGGTCATCCTGAACGACTTTTGTACTACTAGTTTTGGAAATACACGAAAAAAAATATCCTTTTCCATAGAAACTTTGTTGGTCACGTGACTTTTTTACTATGGAGAAACAATATTTTTTTTTGCGAATTTCCAAAACTCGTAGAACAAAAGTTGTTCAGAATGACCCCCTGAGTCACCCCCTTTCGGCTTAGTATACCCTTTTTGAAACACCCTGTATATTCTTTATTAGTGTGTGGAAGTGTTTACTCGGCTAGTTCTCTTTTAGATTGATGTATTCAGATACATTTCTTATCATCATACTATAGGTCGCAGCTGAACAGATCTTCACTTTACTTGATGACTTGCATAAATAGCGAAGGAAGCCTACCGTCTAGACTGAAGCTAGCAGGGTAAATCTATTGTGATATTGTCTCATAGCTCATAGTCACTAACATCGACCCCTTTACTAGACAAACAGTCGTGATTGCGTTCGTATTCGACCACTAATCAACAGCATTGTTCGTCCATATTGCAGCGAACAATGAAGCAATCTATCTGTGACGATGCGTCGCTCATAAAAGATGCAGCCGACCGCTTTAATTGACAAGCCACGGAGCGGGTGATTGGCTATCTAGTGTGCTGGCTGGATTTAATAGGGAGCTTCACTGCCAATTTCTACGTTAAGGCGCCATTAGGTGGCCCACGACATTATTTTTCAGCACGACGTGGTATAGTGTAACTTTTTACTGCAGAGAAATTATGTGTCAACAACGTAAAATTTTGTCAGCCATATCTTAATAGGGATGTGATTCAGTTCACACATCTACCTTAATCATCCCATAACTAATTCATAATGATCGTACATATAGTACTTATAACCTACATGCCAATTTGCAGCTTTAGAAGTGCAGGAATTTTTACAGTGTTAAACACAAGGCAGTCTTATTAGTTTTAGGAAATCTTTCAGTTTTTCTCATATGATTCAGAGGGATATCAAATTTACTGTGTGAATGAGCTCTGGTATCTACCATAACACACACTCTCTCTCTCTCTCTCAGCCTTCTGTAGTCCACTGTTTGGACATAGGCCTCTCGACGACGACGATCGCCACCCCAAACGGTCACCCGCCATCTGCATCCAGCAGTGGCTTCCCGCTACCTTCCGCAGATCATCAGACCAACGGGTTGGGGGGCGACCGACACGCCGTTTGCCGACACGGGGTCTCCACTCCAGAACCTTTGTACTCCAGCGGTCGTCGGCTCTGCGGGCTACGTGGCCAGCCCATTGCCACTTCAGCGTGCTAATCCTTTTGGCTATGTCGGTAACTTTAGTTCTCCTGCGGATTTCTTCATTACGAATCCTATCTCGCAGGGACACGTCTAACATAGCCCTTTCCATAGCACGCTGAGCAACTCTGAGCTTGTGGATAAGCCCTTTGGTGAAGCACCACGTCTCGGCTCCGTAGGTCATCACTGGCAACACGCACTGATTGAAAACTTTTGTTTTCAGACACTGAAGTATGTTTTCAGTGAAGATGTGTCGTAATTTCCCGAACGCTGCCCATCCGAGTTGGATTCCACGAGCTACCTCTTTATCGAAGTTGGATTTACCTAATCGGATCATAACACAACCGTATTAAATATTTACAGGTGTAAAACATAGGCAATCATCAAACACACTTTGCCATTTCTTGGGAAGTAAATAAATAATCATACTATTAGTGAACAAAAAATTTACTACTTTTCTGTTTGTGTTTTCGCGGGCAACAGCTACTTATTAAATAAAGTAGGTAAGTAACAAAGTAACCACATTGGTTTTGTACTGAATATAAACTCTAATATCACGGGAAAACTTTTTATCAGTGTTGCCAGTAGCAGATAGTCTAATCTAACACGAGACAGCTCAAAAAGAAACATTTTCACATGAAAAGTAACATTATCTCATTTTATATGGAAATCGACCCTTAAAACAAAATTGGCATTTTCATGGAATTATATTATAATATTTAAGGCTGAGTCCATTGATATTATCTAGATCTATGTTTCAGTTACTTAGTTGTACGAAAAACCGTAATTTTGTATGTCATGTTTTTTCAACAATAAACATAAATTTTACTTTCAGAGTATTGCCAAAATCTGGTGATACCTTAGATACGTTTTCAAGTTTGTTCCTTATTTTTTACGTCACGGGGATGCTTCTCAAGTTTCATAATGTAGAAAAGATATAGACATTTGGTTGCGCTCAGATCTGAGTAACTGCGATATATAAAAGGATCGTATAATTAACAGGTGCTGGTGATGCTGAAAGAGAAAAAAATTACAATTAAATTAATAATGTGTAGGTAAATAATATACCAACCAACTTAGTAATGTCTTTCAATGACAACTACTTACTTTATTATATATATATATAATTGAGTGGATGAATATCAAACTGCCATATGTCACGTCCACGCAAAATTTGGGAAATGGAGGTTCTTGTTTTCTCTATTATTTAATGGTCATAGAACTTGCCCCGTGATTTAATCAGTTGACTTGTGACCTTAAGAATGTATTTTAATAAACAAATCCATTATAACACTCATAGAAAGGCGTAAAAGTTAATAAACAGTTTGGACTTATAGCAGTTTGATATGCCCATACAAGACTTATGCTGTTTTGATATGAGTCATAAGGACTTATAGTTGTTTGAAAAATACTAATATCATGGGCCGGACTCAGTAAGACTAATATAGCCTATATTCTATTAAATACAATGAAGTTAATCAACTAAAATTTATCGGTAGAAAAGTACCTACCTACCGTATTATATTCTACCCGATACGGCCCTGCGTTTACTACGAAAATGCTTTGTGATTGACACGTGGGTTGGAAAAAAAAGGGGTTTTAAACTTACTTCGCCATAGTTTTCTGTCTATTTTTTGCTACACTCTTCAATCTGTTCCTTTTCCGAGCTTTATCAGGGTCCACAATCACAATTTCCTCAACATTTTTATTCATATTCGTTATAAAACACTGGGAGTACACACCTCAGCCTCGAAATTCTCACCAAAACTGACGCCATGTTGAAAAAATTACGCTCTGTGATTGGCCGGAATGGACTTGTGAAAATTTGTAATGCGAAACGGTTAGACTTAAAAGGGTTTGAAAAAAACTTACTTTTTCAACGGCTTTTTTCTCATGGATGCTTTGCACTTATTGGAACTTGAATGGCATAGGCAAACTGACATTTTAACGGAGAACACGACCAAATCAAAAAGTAAATTTTTCGGGTAGGTGGACATATGGCAGTTTGATATTCATCCACTCAATTGATATTTATGATATGAGATCAGGCAGGCAGGGTAGCTAATTTGAAGTGGAACCTGGTGAAAAGCGTTAATATTATATTAGCATCGTATTCATCAAAAATTATACTTAAAATATTGTGAAGTAAAGAATAATGTGTTAGTACCTTCACCACTCGTGCTATATGTTATTTTTGCATGCAGCATTGCTTTGGATGGTTCAAATTTCGTGGCGTTTTTAATGTTCGCTTTAGTAGCCATCAAACTAGAAATGGTCTCAGTCTTAAGCCTGTTCCTGTTTTCACATTTTATTAATTTTAATTGAGAAAAAATTCTTTCGACGCATGCATTCGAAAAAGGCAACACAAGTAAAAGCCCGATAATCTTTTTCAAATTTGGAAACATTGGAGTACCGGTTAAATCCTTCAATTTCAATATTTGTCTCCAATATTCTTCAACGCTTTGAGATAAATCTAATTCATTATGGTCAAGGAAGGCATGTTTTTTCCATTCCTTTTGTAGCTGCACTTCATCAACATCATCTTTTATATTTGGGAATCTGTGTATCACGCTGGACAAATCTTTAATTTCAAATTTTTGAGCTATATTTGGTTCAAGGACTTCTATAATGCTGTACAATGGGTCAGAAAAATCGTAGCGTTGGGTAATTTGTTTTATTGATTCTATGTAAAACATTAAACAGGTTCTTTTGAAATCAGTGATTTGTGTTTTCGGTTCGGGAATTTCTTTTGATAATTCTTCTATTGATGTTTGTGCAGCTACCCCTAAATATATTTTCTCAAGGGGCAGAAAGAATCTTGGATTGGCGTATTCTATACGGTAGGCATCGGTAGTTTTACAGTAATTGAATTGCATGTAGTTGCTGCCTATTGTTTTTATTAATTTTTGAATCTCAGGTTTTAATTGGTGGAGCAATGGTTTTTCAGACTGAAACAGGCGGTTGAAATCGTTGAATAGATCTAGGACGTAAGACATGAATTCTAGATAAACTTTGGTGAGTTTGTTGTCAAGTACGCCTATTATATCCTCCGTGATCTTACTTGGATCTTCTAAAACTTCAAGTCTAAAGTACTCAGAGAGTACATCGTACTGTTCTAATACTCTGTTGACGCACGCCTGTAGAGATAACCATCTTGTAATTGAAGGACTCAAAATTTTATGAACATCAACATTAAAAAATATTTGTAAATCTCTTAGCTTCTCTTGTCTAAGTGAACTGCGGCTAAAATGAGATCCAACATTTCTTAAAAAGTCTTCTACAAATCTCGGAAGCTTGAGACATGCTTTAGATGCAACTAGATGGATCATGTGGCAGCTACACTTTACACATGCAATGTGAGGTACTTTTTCTTTTAAGTGGCTGAAAACCGAGTTATGTTGCCCAACCATACTGTTTGTTGTGTCAGAAGCAAAGCCAACTAAGTTTTTTAAGGGGATCTGTTTATCTTCAAGCCATCTCAATAATGAATCTGTGAGGTCTTTGGCTTTTCCAGAAGTAACCTCATAGATGTCAAGGAATTGGGTACAAACCAAGAATTCATCCTCGTCAAAAAATATAACTGCCAGTGCACATTGCTTTTTAACGCTTATGTCTGTAGTCTCATCCATGACAATACTAAATGTTGTTTTTTTAAGTTTTGACACAAGTTCTTCTGTCAGTATGGGACCAAGTACAGTTTTTACTACATTCGTTGCTTTTGTTTTTCCTAAATTGACAGATTTTATTATATCTGAATCAGAAAATGTGTTTTTCAAAAAAGGTATTAAGTCATCTGACAACGACAATGGCAAATTATGTTCGGCAAGAAAAGCACATAATTTGAGTTCAGCTCTTTTCTTTAGCTCTTCTTCTTTTTTTGGTTTAAAAGCTTCTTCTATAGATGTTGATTTACAAATAGCGTTAACATTTTGTTTGTGTTTTATAGTACTTTGGTGCTTTACAAGAGCAGGCTTATGGTTCAGTATACTGCAATTACATATTTTACAAAAGGCCGTGACTGAGCCGTTTTGTTGCTCCCTTTTTGAAATCCAGTTTTTAAACGCGATGTCTACTAGCCATTTTTCGTTAAAATTATAAACTTGCTTCCTTTTTTTTTCGGGCGGAGCCTCATCTACTGAGCTATCGATATTTTCTCGATCATTATTTTTTTCTTTGGAAGTAGATGCTTTAGCTGACAAAAACCTCTCCATTATCTTCAGATAGTGATTTTTTTTTGTCATAGCGAAACATGCAATACATCATTGACCACCACACCATACATGCAAAAAAGAGCGATAGACAAAGTTAGTACATTAAAACAGAGACAAAACCATGTCTCTGTGAAAAAAAAGATATGTGCGTAAATACCTATATCATGGCATCCCCAAAAAGTAACGTGCATCGAAACACAAGATTTATTAATCAAATTGTTAAATTAGTTCAAAGTAAATAGAAAAATAAATAGTACATGTTATGACTATGAGAACAAAATTATGTTATGCAAACTAGTTATTTCGACGTTGCAAAGATAAAAGCTCTCATGTGTAATTTTTTAGTTCTCGAGAATTTTGGAAATAACTGCGTATTTATCTTTGCAATTCCGATTTATTGTAGGTTATTTACGCAAGTACTAAGTAGGTTCACAAAATATTTTGCGTCGAAAGATACATCAATATGGCGAATAAGCATAAAAATATTGAGCTGGCAACACTGGAATGTAAGAGATTGTCCGTACTGCCCCCGTATTATGTAACTCCGAGTCGGGTTGGTTGGTATAAAATGGCTGACAACTTAGAGCATTATTAATTAATAACTTTTTACTGACTTATCTGATTTCACAAACGTTTATGTTGAATGTAAGGATATATTGGTAGGCTTCTTGCATATTTCTTTCACTAAGATTTTTGGTGTTTTCGGTTAATAAGTCTCTAAGTTGATACCAATTATCACCGGTTGCTAACTCTCAAAAAGTTACAAAATACGGGGGCTGAAGCCTTCTAGATTGCCATAGCATTTTGCTTCATATTTAAAAGACAATAAAGACTTTGACGCGTGACATATATGATGGCGCGCGGGCTCTAGTGATATTCGCGCGGGCTTATTAATTTGATTTGAAACATTCAAATTATAACTAGAAACAACTTACCTTGTTCGCATTGGCCGATATAGATAAACAAAATGAAATTCTAGCCCACTCTAGGTAGTTCCTGTAAATAAACCAAAGTTAACCATAAGTAAGTATATAAATAAACCATAAATACCTAGTAAGTAAGTACCTAAATAGCTAGGTGCATTAACTTATGGAAGCTAATGTGCAGTAAACACCACTATATTACGCTTTTTTACTTGATAATGAGAAGACAATACCAAAATAAACTTATTTCAGTTGCAAACACGACTTTGCTGTTGAATTACTGATTATCATTTACTTACCAAGTATTGTTAGCAACACAAATTAATGTATAGGGAACCAACTGTTCACAGCAATGCGTTCTGCAATAAGTAAAACAATAACCCAATCAAAGTTTATAAAAGTTGAATCACAACAAAACATCACCGAATCGAAAAGTTAGAAGACATTGTTGATTGTTTTGATTCGTTCGCGCCAGTTTCTCGCCTGATTAAGCGAGATGGAAGATGTATAAATACAATGCGAGTGAGTGTGAGGACAATGTCAAGTGCGCCAACATGACGAACAAAAACTTTCTTGGATGCGTTCCGTTTTAGGATTATTATTTTTTTGCTGATAAAAAATTCTGTATTTTTTATTGACCTAAAAGTAACTTGAAAGTAACATTTAGAGTCGTGTAACATGAAGGTAACATGAGAGGGTCAAAAGTAACGTAAAATGTTACAAAAGTAACATTCTGGCAACGCTGCTTTTTATGGCGAAACGAAGGTCACACGAAAACATAAATTAAGGGTCGGCAATAGGCAATCGAGGGTTGGCATTGTCATAGAATTATGTAGTAAATGATGCTCTACAGCCTTGAAAAAAATCACACAGGTAGCCGAAGAGTCTAGCTAGGTGCTGAATCATTCGAATTTAAGTAAATGCTTATGGATAACTGTAAATTAATTACGAAAAACCAGTAAATCACACTCCCGTATTGTAACAACTGTGTCGTAATTATCAAGAATTTTCATATGATTCTTATCAAATTATAAATATAAATGCTTGGACTAGGCGCTAAATACCTTGTTTTTTAATAAACACACACCTATTTTGTGTAAATAATCCCAAACTTGAGCAATTTTTTTCCCTCAAATCTTCATACAAATATCTATGGCGGCTTTCTGTGTTATAAAATCATAAACACAAGCGACGTTTGACTTAGTCGGCCGGTGGCCTCCAAAGAAGGGTCACGTCGGTTTAGGCGGCACTGACAGCTCGCGATCTAATTGTGTACAGACACAAAATCACTGCACATTGGTTGTCATTGCACTTTTTCAACTTTTATGACACCAACATAATTTGATTTGAAATTGAGGAAGCATAGAAGCATAATTCTTATACTATATTCAATAAATTAAATGATAATGTTTTTTATTAGTTAAGTTCATGGTACTTCTTGATTAAATTATAATTATTAATGCCTAACTAAAACTCACTAATATAAAATTAAAATTAAACTAAAAAGAAGATGCTGGCCAGATCGCTGCCACTGTCGGGTAGGGTACCCAAGACGCTGGCCGCGTTACCCCGCTATATAGCGATGCTTAGCCTTTGTGATAGGTAAGTGCCAGCCCTAGGGTCCCTTGAGACTTCTATTAGTCTGCTGCTGATGTCTTTAAAAAGCTGACGTGCCTCCCCACGGCCCTGGGATGAGGAGCAGGAATATAGTGAATGGATCTAAGTGATGACAATACGTAGGAAGATTAGGTTAGGATTCAAAAACACAGTCTCATGGTGCTGGTTGAGGCATGGTCTCGTGAGGATCTGATGAGGGCAGTAACACGGAGGTGACTGAATTTTATTTCAAAGATTTAATAGCTAAAAGCATCGAGTTTGGGCGCGGTGGTAGCTCAGTCGGGTAAGCGCCCGCTTCTCACGCAAGAGATGCGGGTTCGAATCACGGCGCTGACATGTACCAATGAGTTCTTTTAACTTAAGTACAATGTATACCATCGCTCTAACGGTGAAGGAAAACATCGTGAGGAAACCTGCATATCTAGATTTAGCACATCTAGATATGTGAACCCACCAACCCGCAGTGGACCAGCGTGGTGGGAAATGGTTCAAGCTTAGGAAGGCAGTTTAGACCTTGGGGATATGCACAAAGGTTCCACTCGAGAGAGCCAGGTGCAGGTACTTACACCCCCACAGAGAATAGAATAGAATCGAGTTTGGGCTATTAAGTATGTTTTTCAAAGAGAGAGAGAAAGATATTTTAGGTTTCCTCTGGATTAGTTAGGTTTACTGGGTTTACTAAATTCATTCGTAACGTAAAATTGTCAATGACGGAATATCTTCTATAGACAGTAGCCACTAATAAAAACAACGATATATGGCGTGATTTGCAAAAGTACCTATCTAGTCAACCTGCCACGGGGTGACTTCGGTGGGTAACTCAGAATAATACTACTTATATGTTATTGCATCAATAATAAAAAAATCAAGAAAATATTCAAAGTTTCCATCCTCGCTTTTCACGCACACAAATCACAAACTCATGCCTTGTTCTAGGAGCAGGGTCTACCCTGGTGCATTTCCATGACCACTTTTCATTAGCGTCCCACCGGTTTCGATGCTCAGCGGAATAGCACCATTAACCATTATTATTCTGAGATATCATCACTTCTTATTCTGAGTTACCCAACATAAAATCACGCCATCTATTAAAATCATTTTTTAAATTAGGTTTTGTCTATGGTGTGGTCCCCAAATTTAAGGGTAAAAGCCAAATAATTATATTTTAACCTTTTTTTATACCTATTATATTAAAAGACCTATTCAACGATACCCTACCTACACCATCAAAATAACCGGAAAAAATATCAGCCCCAATTTACTTGTATGGGAGAGGGAGTACCCCAATTTTTTTTGGGTACTCCTCATATCTATGCGAAATATCAGCATGATATCTTTACCCGTTTCTGAGAAAAAGGGCAGTGACAGACAGTCAGTCAGACAGACGGACAACAAAGAGATCTTATAACGGTTGCTTTTTTCCTTTTGAGGTACGAAACTCTAAAAATATGAAAAAATATTATTCTGCCACCAAAAAATATACTTACAAACATACATACATACAATCAAAAAACATTACTCTCCTCCTTCGGCAGTCGGGTTAAAACAAGTGAGACTGATTCTGAACTTTTGTTCTACGAGTTTTAAAAATTAACCAAAAACAACCTTTATCATAGAAACTTTGTTGACACGTGACTTTTTACCATGGAAAACGATTTTTTTTTTCCCGTTTTTGCAAAACTCGTAGAACTAAAGTTGTTCAGAATGACCCCTTGAGTCATCCCCTTTCGGCTTAGTATATCCTTAGTATAACTTATTATCTACACTTTAATACCTGTAGTTACCTTTCTACAAGTAAATACCACATTTGTTTAGAAATCTAATCGGGTTCCGAGTATGGAGAAAAGTGGCACCCCTATTAATTTCTACTCTTTCCTGGTGCTTACCAGTGTAATTAAAAATTAAACCTACCCTCAAATCACTACTTGAAAATAATTGTCAATAAAGTTGGCGAGTAAAAGTTTATCGACCCACTGTGCAAACTTACATGTGTGCGTGTCACTGCGTGTGCTGTGTGAAGAGCATTGAAAACCCAAAATTGGCGCGGCACGTCACCCTGTACGGGCCCTTAAATACGAGTAAAGAAGGTAAGTAACCACATTGGTACTGGGAAATGTTTAGAAAGTTCAAGTGAATGAATAAAGTTTTTTTTGCCGGCTGGCTTGACATTGCTCGATTGGAAATTTAATATCGGGAAATATCTAAGAAAAACTCAAGAACTTTTTATCGGACTGCGGAAGAGTCTAACTTTATTTTTTCTTAGATTTCATCTTTAACATTCTGCTATTTTTGTGACCAACATACTTTTACCATTTCTAAACTGCTCTAGAAAAAGATTTATATAGTATATTGTTTCGTAATGTAATTACTAAATATTATACATACCTACCTATTTTCTTTTTACATAATTATATTACGAAATTGCTCAATAAAACCTATATTTGGTGTACCACAGAAATTTTATAACCATTTATGCATGCCACCATTCTTCTCAAAGAATAGGCTTATTTTAAATTCTCGGGAGAGACTGAGTAAAATATTTATTAGCGAACTTGATATGTGTTCAAACTTTACCAATTGTTTTCGGTAATTGGCTACGTGATATGTGTGAGATAATTAAACTTTAAATATTTTAAGAATATTGTATTGGTTGTTTTAATAAGTATTATTGTAGCCCGTACTGTGGAGACGAAACACGCTTCAAAGTTTAGAGTCGTTAAGAGTTATGTCATTTTACAAGAAAAAAATTACATGTAAGCTACATACATATATACTTATTTTACTTTATCGATATCTTCTTTTTTACGTAATGTATTCATAGAACCAACTGACAGTTTACAAAACGCTTATAAAGCGGCAACTTACCTATTCACGAATTTTGACTTTTCATTTCAGAGTGGAAACTCTGGTTTCTCTCCGATTTACGAAGCTTTTACAAACCCACAGCATACGAGTATAACTTCTATGAATACGAGGTTAAATCTTTAATACCTAGCTAAATTGAGAAATAGCTAATGATCGCTCGTTAAAAATTCCTTTGTGAAAATAGCAGTGTCGTTCAGGTCCTCTGTACAAGCACAAAGAACGAGCCAGGGGGGTCACTCTATATGACGAGAAACTAAGTTTTGGAGCACTGCTGCGCGAGCCACGACTCTATCTCGCTGCATTAAACGATTTTGCACGACAGTTCTCGTTCGTTAGTTTTTCGTCAGTATAAAGTAACCCTCCAGGTGCTTCTATTGGAGTAGAATAGAATTTGCGCAGTCTATACGTTCCGCTGAGTGTGTTAGTATTACCGACACGATGTCTTTTATGCAAGCAATTTATATCTCCTTGCTCGATTTTGTAGTGAAGGAAATATGCGATAGTCCTGAGGCGGTATAAGACTGTTATGTCTAGGACAGCTATACTCAAACTGCGGCCCGCGGGCCGCATGTGGCCCGCCGGGCTTTTATCAGTGGCCCGCGTGCCATGAGAGATAATAGAGAATATACATTCTGTATAAAAAATATCCATAAAACAAAAAATGTTTTTAATTAATCCAAATTTATTTTATCACCTTCTAAGTTTGCTCCTTCAGAAACGATACACATACGCCAACAAATTATCCAATCATCACAACATTTTTTTAAACGCTGGTTTCAGAGTTGTGTTTATTACTCGCGGCGATTTTTTCTTAGTGTCTTCTATCGATTAAAAAAAGTGCCTCGAAGTGGTAATTTGAGTTTAGGGAAAAAATAGGCTAGAGCCGTGAGCTGCAGCCATATATGTTTAATACGGTGGATCATCAACATCATCATCACGACCCATCACGTCCCCACTGCTGGGGCACGGGTTTCCTTCCAATGAAGGAAGCGTTTTAGGCCTAGTCCACCACGCTGGCCTAGTGCGGGTTGGCTGGATGATCGATGGTATTTTGTTGAGTGTTTGCTCAAAAATTCATTCACAATGATGATCCTTGTGAGAAAGAAGCGATATCGTGGTAAAAAATCTTTTCTCGATTTTTTTTCCACAAATCTGGACTTTTTCGTCGAATTTGCTGTATTAAATTCTACATAACCCGCAAATAATATTATTTGCCTACCGTTTGACTTTATTGCAAGAATTCCGAGTGCACAACACCACGATAGTCAAAGAAAACAGTCAACATGACTTTACCGAGTACTAAACACAGCCTTTAAAAAAATGTTGTGATGATTGGATAATTCGTTGGGGTATGTGTCTCGTTTCTGAAGGAGCATACTTTAAAGGTGATAACATGAATTTGGATGAATAACAATCATTTATGGTTTTATTGATCTAATCCCGATACTTTTTACAAAGAGTAGTATATGCATGTGTTTTTTTATATTATTATATAAACATCTCTTTATAATAGTTTAAAAAAATAGCTTGCGGCCCGCGACACCATGACTTAAACGTGTTTGTGGCCCTTATATAAAAAAGGTTGAGTACCAATGGTCTAGGATGTAGATTATAACATTGTGATATTATGATAAAAGAGGAGAGAAAATCCTGTTGATACTCGAGGCTGGTTGAGAAAAGCCAAGGACAGAGTGTTGTTGCTTCTTGAGTGAGGTTCTGGGTCTATATCCAACAGTGGATGACTCGCAAATTTCCAAAACTTTTACAACAGAAGTTGTTTAGAATGAGCTCTGTATTTATCTTAGTCTGGTTTAATGGCACTTTTAAAACTAGCCAAAAAATGTATTGTAATAAAATGAATAAATAACATTAAAAACAAATTAACTCTACATTTTGTTGTATTAATGGACAAAAAAATACATTTCTTTGCCAGTCAGTGGAAGCGAATAACAACGGTGAATAAAACGATTCAATTCTCATGCCACACCTCAAAGTGTTCAATAAAGCCATTCTTAGAAAGAAAACATAGCCCTTTACCGCACCCACAGCAATAAACATATTTTTCTCTTTGAATAAACAAAAAGAGTATTTATGGCAGATAAATAAGAACCACAGGATCTATTCACTACCTATACATAGAGGTATTATGAGATGTTATAACTTCTGCCCCTTCCCTTCTGCGGAATCCCTTGAAATCAGACACAATAGAAATCTATTGTCGTCTTCGTCAGGCGCGATGTCGCAACTTCGGGACGCAAAAGGTTAAAACTTGAAGGTTTCCTCTCGTAGCTACATTCCATACCTTTGAAGCTAGCTTCAATTTATGTAAAAATAGATAATTCCCAGTGCACCAGAGTTTTACAACTGAAAAAGGAGTGAAATATCGCAACTAAAGAAATTCACAGTTCACATCACGCTCTGTTTTCCATTTTATTTACTCTTTCCTCACAGCTGAGATGAGTTTTTATGTAAATTGCTGCGACATTGTTATTTAAAAGGCGTTTTCTCCTTTTAAGTGCACCAGTTTTAAAATCCTTTTAGAGCTCTAAAAGGTCCACTCGCCGTTTGAAACATGAGGTTTATTTACGACGCAGCAATATGTTACATTTTATCGGCTATGTATTCTGAAATTTTATCATTAACTTAGTGGGTAAAAGTTTTAAAGTTTTGGAGCAGCTAATGTTTTTACTTACCAACTTTGAATTTTCTTGATGGTTTATTAGTGAAGTTATTATTTTATTTGGACAGTTGGACTGTATATCCATAGGTCGCTGGTTCAAATCCGGCTCGCAGGACCAATGTTTGATTCATGGACTGTGGGTTTGGCTGGCTGGTCTTCTTGATTAAAAACCAAAGTTTCACAGCGAGACAGTATTTTATTTTATCAAAACAACAAGAGCACCGTAGAGCAGTTTTATTGTAACAGCATATGATACGGAAGTGACCATAAACATTAATTAAAAATAAACTTGGATTTATAAGGGCCGCTGCTGCGCTAACCGCGTCCCTATCGCGTTGTGTCTCTCATTCGATTGATTTTTGTTGAACTTGAGTAGCCCTCCTAGTAACATGACATATACTTATTTGGCCAAAAGTGAACCTTAGGACAGGAGGGAAACAATGAATAAGATGGGAAGTTAAGACAACTACCCACGGAATGAGAATTTACGGCTGCGCTTTTTTTGTTAGAGTTAGGGTTAGAGTGTGTTAGTCAACATCGTGCCGGCAAGAGGCTATCGCTCGTCATTGTATACAACTTTTGTTCTAAGAAACAAAAACGCGAATATTTTCTTTTTGGCACTCTGAAGGACAAATAAATAACTACCTTTTTCAATAGTCAGATAAGTATTATCTGAGGAATAAATTTGTTCCTGTCACATCTGAATGTTTGTAATTTTAATTGGTAGATAGTAATTTAAATTTTGGGCAAGTATATAATTTGTGATTGGTACACTTACAGTATAAGCACTCCATTGTAGAATTGGTTGTTGTTGCCAGAGTCACCTTACTCTTTGCTATGCTTGCCGGCTGCCGTTTCCCAGATGTGGCTGTCTCACTGTGAAAAAAAAAAAAAAAAAAAAAAAAAAAAAAAAAAAAAAAAAAAAAAAACAATGTATATTGCGTGGACTGTAGATTTGGCTGGCTGGTCTTCTTCATTAAAACCAAAGTTTCACAATGAGACAGTATTTTATTTTATCACAACACAAGAGCACCGTACAGCAGTTATATTGTAACAGTATAGGATACGGAAGTAACCATAAACAATAAATTAAAAATATACCTGTGTTGCCATCAACATATTGCCGCCCAAGAAAGAGCAAACGATAAATTAACTCAAGAGATAACATTTGTATGACCAAATAAAGTGCAATCATGCTTAAACACTTATACCTAACATAGTTTACATAGTATTTACTTAGGCATTTTTTGTACATTAGATATTATGTCAACTCTAACTTGAAAGATACCTATCGAACAACAAGTTATGAAAATAAAGTTTATATAAACAAAGCTGACCGTTTTTAATTTATGTATTTACCTAACCAACATATTTTATGAATACCTACTATAACCATATAGAAGAGTACTTAAGTATATAATAGTAAATCTAACTATAACGATTATGCACCTAAATGTAACTAATTTCAACAGTAAACACACATGTAAGGCATATACTTTAATTTAACAAAATATTATTTAACTGCATCTTAAATGCTAATCAAGTATGTAAGTATATAACAGCATTTTACTAAATCTTAATCAGTAGTAAAACTTTATATAAGGTAAGCACACATTTAACTATAGTAACGTTTATCTAGCAATTAAGGTTGCAATTCTTTACATTATACAAACAACTTAACTAATTTTTAACTATAAGTACCTATTCATAACAACAATAGACATAGTCTTAGTAGTATCAATGACATACAATGAAACAATCTTAAATCTATAAAAAAATATCTATTTATAATCATTTTTCAATAGGTAAAACGCTTATGCTCTGCAATGACCTAGTATACAATTTACCATCAGCTGTTTTTAACTGAAAGGCTCTGACCTTGCCATCATTTCCAGGGAATACTTTCACGACCCGTGCCATGGGCCACACCAAAGGTGGAGAATTGGGCTCTCTCATAAGAACTAGTGAACCTTCAGTTACATTAGGCATAGATTGACACCACTTACTTCTATTTTGCAAAGTATTTAAATAGTACTTATACCAAGCCTTCCAAAACCTTTGTTGCAACTGTGTACATTGTTGCCAGAAGCTTAGCCTATTGTTCCTAGTTTCAGAATTATCTACCTCGGGATACATAGTTAGAGACGTGCCTATAAGGAAATGCCCCGGAGTCAGGTAGCAGTAATCATTTATATCCTCAGAGAGGGGCAAAATAGGGCGTGAATTTAGCACAGCCTCTATCTGACATAATACAGTATTTAACTGTTCATAAGTTAATGCAGCATCTAACACAATGCGCTTTAAATGATATTTCATGCTTTTCACAGCGGCTTCTGCAAGCCCAGCGAACACCGGTGCATAGCTAGGTGTGAAATGAAACTTTATGCCTTCTTTGGCAGTATATGCTTGCAGAAGTCCCTGATGATCAGCAGAACTATTAAGTTTGTACAGTTCCACCAGCTGGTTCCTTGCTCCTCGAAAACAACCACCATTATCACAGAATACCTCGCTGGGCAGGCCTCGTCTACTTGAAAATCGTTTAAAGGCTGCAAGGAACGCCTCAGTAGTGAGATCAGAGGTCAATTCCAAATGAATTGCCTTCGTGACAAAACACACGAATATACATACATAACCTTTGCTAATAATAGCTTTTCTAACACGCGAATTTTTTACTTTGACAGGCCCAGCGAAGTCAATGCCTATTTTCTGGAATGGTCTGCATGGTGTGACTCGCTGAGGAGGCAAGGATCCCATTAGCTGCTTCGCTGCACAAGCTTTGAGCCTAAAACAAACCAAACATTTATGAGTTACCTTTTTTACTTGTCGCATTCCATTTATTAACCAATATTTTTGATTTAAGTTAGCAAGAAGCGATTTAGGCCCGGCATGTAATAACCTTTTATGCTCACTTTGTATAATAAGTTCAGTTATTCGTGAATTTTGAGCTAAGATGATAGGATGTTTTTGTGATAGCGGTATGTCCGAGTTATCAAGTCGCCCCCCTACTCTGATCAAGCCGTCTTTATCTAAGAAAGGATGTAGAGATTTCAATGGTCCTCGCACGCAGTTGCCCTTTCGCAATGAGTTTATTTCATCATAGAAATAAATAGATTGCTCATGCTTTATTATTAAATGCAACGCATGTTGTAACTCATCAGGAGTTAGTGTTTTATCATGAATTTTTGTACCGCTCTTCAAGTTATTACAAAACCTAAGGATATAAGCTATCACCCTAGTCATTTTATCTATATCTGAATATTTATTTAAAATTTCAGATAATATGTCCTGTTCGATACCTGTAGTAAGTACCACTTTAGCAGGCAGTGGTGTGGTCTTGGATTTCTTCATCTCTGGCAAACTGACAGGCAGATCTAAGTCTTTACTTTCAAATTTGTACTCTGATTGCAGGAACTCTGGCCCCTCCCACCAGAGGGCGCTGTTCGGAAGCTCCTGAGGACTTATACCTCGACTTATGAGATCAGCAGGGTTAGCTGTGGATGGCACATATAGCCAGGGCCACTTATTAGTTTTCTGCTGTATTACCCCTACTCTGTTCGATACATAAGCTTGTAGTTTAGTTGTTTCAGTTTGAATCCAAGCCAAAGTTATTTTAGAATCAGTGAATAAGTACACATCATCAATTTTTACATTTTCATGCAAAGTGTTATACACTCTCTCCATTAAAGTGGACAAAAGCAAGGCAGCATTTAGCTCTAACCTAGGTATGGTTAGGGGGTTCGCGCGTGGGTTAACTCGCGACTTTGAACAGAGTAGGTATAATTTAGCCTTACCTGTTTTGTCGACCACACGATGATAAATGCAGCACCCGTATCCCGTCGTACTAGACGCATCAGCAAAACCTATTAGTTGCTCAGTTACTGCTGTGTTCGTTGGAATGTACCTATTTATATTGATAGGCTGCATAGCCGCTAGACTCCTAACAAATTGAAGCCACTCATCAGCTAGCTCAGCTGGAATACGTTCATCCCAAGCAGTATTATTAGACCAAATCCTTGATATTATACTTTTAGCTTTTATAACTATTGGACCCGCAAAACCTAAGGGATCATAGAATTTAGATATGTAGCTAAGCACTTCCCTCTTCGTTATGACCTCCTCATTGAAAGGCACTGGGCTGTTTATTATAAAACAGTCCTTCTGTACATCAAGATTAAGCCCCAAAGCCTTCATACTATAGTTACCTTTCTGAAGTTCAAGCTGACTAAATTGCTGCTCAGCCTCCGGTATGTCAGCCAATATAGAGGGTGTGTTAGAAGCCCATTTATGCAAACTAAAGCTCCCATAACTTAACATTTCACACAACTGCCGTTTTGCTTCAATTAATTGGTTTAAATCCGAACATGAATATATAATGTCATCAACATACGTACAATTTTTTATTATAAAAGCTGCTAGAGGCAGGTCATGCTCGTGGGTTTTTGCAAGCTCAAATAAACAGCGCGTCGCTAAATAGCTTGAAGATTTCATACCATAACTGACGGTATCAAGACGAATACACCGTATAGCCTGACTAGAGTTATCGCGCCACAGAATGTTCTGAAGTGAAGTGTGCTCCGGGTTTACCAGTATATTGCGGAACATTTTTTTAATGTCAGAGCTCAAAGTGTATTCCCCATATCTATACAATAGCACAATGTCAAACAATTCTTTTTGCACTGTAGGTCCATTGAGTAAAATATCATTTAAAGATATTTTTTTATTTGTTTTCATACTACAATCAAATACAACCCTCATGGGCGTACTTTTACTATTTTCGTTTATTACCGAATGATGCGGCACAAAATAAATTGGATCCTCATTGAAATTGTATGAGTTAATATCTACATAGTGCCCATGCCCCAGGGCTACATAGTCATCAATAAACTTTTGATAATTTGTAAGCAAATTGATGTTCTTTTGCAGTCTTTTTTCTAGACTGAGAAACCTGTGTAATGCTAGGTCAAATGAGTTGCCTAGAGTTTCATTAATGTTGCCGGTTTCTATTTTCAAAGGTAAGTCAACAGTAAACTTGTTATTTTCAAGCTTTACTGAGCTTACAAATAATTTTTCTGCCAACTCTTGCTCTGAATCCCGCTCTTTTAGTAACTCCGGAACACTCTCCACTTCCCAAAGCTTTTTTATATTGTCACTTACATCTGATTCACATTTAGCACAAAAAAGAGATACAACCTGATCCTTTATAATGGTATCTGTTAATGCTCCGGCGATGACATGGCCAAACTTAGTGTTGATGATGCTTGGAGATGAAGATGGTAGCTGATGGTTGGTTGAAGGTGAGCGTTGGGCCTCCTCAAGCTGCAGCAACACCTGGAAAAATACACCAGCACCAATTAGCAGAGATTAGATGATTGAATGACGGGTCAGCCAAGGTGATACCAGCGGGAATGTTCAAGTTTTTTAAGTCTACTGGTGACTGTGGTAATTTGCATGTGATCTTTTCCACCACATGACAGTCCACCAGGGTACTAAAGTTAGTTGTCAATGAATGAACTTGCAATGGTAAACAATAGCTGACTTTATTATTACTCCCAGTTACTCCGATGAGGTTTAGATTGTTTTGCTTGGGTGTAAAGCCCAAGACCTCAACGGCTCTTGCTGTAATGAGTGACACCTGTGAACCGGAGTCAAGGATACATTTTATATGAACTTCCTGTCCATTTTTCGCAAATACTTTGACCCGTGCTGTTGGGATTAATATATCATTTGCAGAGTCTCCAGAAAGGAGAACTACTGACCCTGGGCCACTTTCTTCGTCGAGGTGGAGCAGTGTGTTATGATTTTTCTTGCATTGCCCACACCTAAAGTGGAATTTACATTTGCCAGGATGTATATTTAAACATGTGTTACATAGGTTATTTTTTCTTGCAAATGACACTCTGTCTTGGGTAGATAGTAATTTAAATTTTGGGCAAGTATATAATTTGTGATTGGTACACTTACAGTATAAGCACTCCATTGTAGAATTGGTTGTTGTTGCCAGAGTCACCTTACTCTTTGCTATGCTTGCCGGCTGCCGTTTCCCAGATGTGGCTGTCTCGCTGTGATCGGTGTTCTCCAAAGCAAGAGCTCGCCTCTCCAGATAGGAGAGGAAATCTTGAACTGTTGGGTCATTCTCCAGGTTTCTCTCCAGCTGATATGACCTCCAGCTGTATGTGTCTAACTTACGCTGCAGAATACCCAGTAAAAACGGGTCTTTGTCATCGACATTCACCTGTAGGTTGGTGAGAGCGCTCATAGTCTGGTTCACTACTGAAACAAAAGCCCTTAAATCGTTAGCGCCTGCATACTTGGGCAACTTTTCCAAGTCTAACAGGGTGTTAACATGCTCGTTTACTATCTGATATTTGTTGTAAAACCTTTTGCTTAACAACTGCATGGCTTCCTCGTAACTCTCTGAGTTGAGTGGTAAATTTTTTACTAAGTCGAAAGGTTCACCCTGAAGGTAAGATCGCAGGTAGTATAATTTCTGTACATTGTCTAGGGATTTGTCATTATGAATGACTGACTTGAAAATCTCAATGAACGTTACGTATTCCGAGTATTTACCTGAAAAACTTGGAATGTTTATACTTGGTAACTTTGTCCTACTAGAAATGCTACTGGTACCTGACTCCGGGGTTTCACTAGCACTACTATGCGACTTAATGCTTTGGTTTAACACAGTTAAACAATGAAAATATTTATCCTCGACTTCACCAACATCCTCAGTGTCTGACAAGTCTAATGCCAAAATATCCTTATTAAGCTGATCATAATCAGCAAACGTGGTTGTTAACCTATCTCTTTTTGTAATGAGAGTTTCCACTTCACTTGACTTAAAATTTTCGCTATTTACAAATGAAAACAATCGCGTTACAATACCTTTTGCATAGCCTCTCTGGGCCTTTAGAGCTTTTAGTTGTTCCTCCATTATGATACACAGTTAAATTACACAATGTATCGTATTTGTTGCGACTCTAATGTTAGCTATTTACAATTACAGTTATTTACAGCTAAACTTTGCACTAGAAATCGAAAATTGAAAGCAAATTACAAATTATTGCAACCACCACGCCAAATAAAATAAGATGGCGAATTTGTTGACGTCGCATACGCCGTTCCGCTAGAGGGCGCAAGTTTCGCAAACGCAGCGCAGGCCTGCCAACCTAACTATTCTTACTTGACGTATGGTATGAACCAATGAGACTCGTCCGCTGCAGACTCGGAGTTCTTTGACGCGACGTGATTGGACGATGGTCGCTTCCCACGTCTCGCTGTTGATTCCGTCTTCGGTCTTCGCCGCTCGAGTGGGACGACTGGCACGATGCTATCTTCTTTCCCTTTCTCTCTTGCCGCGATATGAATTGGAATGGCGGGAATTGTTCTTGGTTTATTATTTTGATGCTATTTCTTATTTATTGCAACAACTTCTATCTTGAAGTTGTCGAGAAATATATCACTGTATGACGTTCGGATGATTTCGCAGATACTTGATAGCTTGATTTCGCAAGTATACTGATCCTCCCGCCTTTTTAGTTCTTGCTGCATGCACGCATTGCGGCTCCCGTGTGCAATTTTATCTCGCTGTCCTTTCGCACAGGAAACTCCGTCGGATCGTTATGGACCAATGTATATTGCGTGGACTGTAGATTTGGCTGGCTGGTCTTCTTCATTAAAACCAAAGTTTCACAATGAGACAGTATTTTATTTTATCACAACACAAGAGCACCGTACAGCAGTTATATTGTAACAGTATAGGATACGGAAGTAACCATAAACAATAAATTAAAAATATACCTGTGTTGCCATCAACAGTATTAGACAATGACAGCAACAATTTTATTCTTCAGATAACACTTATCCATACAGACTTAGGGCTGATTTTTCAATACCATTGAAAAATCAGCCCTAAATCTTCAAGTTTATTTTTACTTAAACATTTTTTAAATTTTTTGAAATCCATAAAACATAATTTTTCCAAAATCCGGTCTAAATGAAACGATATTAAACGTATCGGTTATCGCAATTACGAATCATTATAACTCCTAACGTGGGATCTTATGCCCACAACATAACCTTTCAAGCGATAACCCACGCTAACTCTACGCACATAAAATTGCATTATACGATTCTTTATTCGCACACACAAAGCAGCATTTCCTCGGACACATACAAAAGGACAAACACCCGTTGGGAATACACCAAGTGACACGGCCATGTGCTATTTTTCCAGGCAAATGCGAAGCGGAATATGTTTTTCTGGGCTTCAATTGCTGCTGGTTAATGTCGGAAAAATTATAAAATGTCTGTAAATTTTACAATAAAAAAAATATGTGGGGACGTCTCACACACGGCCATCCGACCCCAAGCTAAGCAGAGCCTATGTTATGGGTATCGGACAGCTGATTTATCTACACAAATACATAGATAGATACACATTAAATATAAATATCAACACCCAAGACCCCAGTACAAATATTTGTCTTTAAACAAATATCTGCCCCAGCCGGGAATCGAACCCGGGACCTTCGGCATAGCAGTCAGGGCCACTAACCACTACGCCATTCGACCGTCATTGAGATAGTGGGCCGGTCATATACGGGTATTCCGAAGATAAACAAGTTATAATAAGACAACAACCAAAGCGTAGTGAGAGGATTATGAGGAAGGCTAAGGATAGAGTGTTGTGGAGCTTTTTGGGTTAGGCTTGTCCGTATAGTCTTGTCCAACAGTGGACAACATTATAACATTAGATCTAAAAACAATACTAGCAGAAAGTGTTTTTATGTGTATTGTAGAGTTACAGTTTTATACAGATTTTTTATACAGAAGGCACTCAGAGTGTCTTGGACCAAACATTTAAACGAAATTAAATCTATTGCTGTCTTGCTCAGTCAGTATACTGTCAAAGCAATAGATTTTATTTCATTTAAATTTTTGATGCAATTCACCGTTAGACGATATAGTTACATAATATGCATAAGCACACATCTTATTATGTTATGTTATAATTACAGCTCCCCGTAACCATAACTATTACTGTACATAATGAGATGCTTAGAAGGATTATATCCAGTTCATTAGGCGGATTGTGCGTAATCTGAAGATTTCATGCGTAAGTGAAATGTTACGCTTCTCGTATTATAATACCATATAACTAGGTTATTACCGTAAAATTCACGATGACGCCTGGTTTTCTGATCTCGCCCACAAGCGGCAAAAACGTCACAGTCGTGTACCGACCACTAGCTGCACTTTCACTTGTAGATCCTGCGGGAGGCCTTGCCGCTGCCGTATCGGCTTATATAGTCACGAAAAATCGTGTTCCAGACACTAACTAAATCGTCTGTCATAGACGTACAACCCCACGATGATGATGATGACTTTTAAGGTGCGAATTGGCCGCAGACGATATGATGTTGCAAAAGAGGCAGGTCGCGACGTCACCAGTAGACTCCACTAATGGTGTATTCTGTATCTTTATGGGGATTCGTTCGGCGGGTAGCGACTTGACGCTCGACGACAAGTCCATATAAATACGTAGGAACAGTGCGAATTATACCTGTAATTTATGTATCAAATTACCTATTAACTTCAGCAGCTCGCATGACGCATACGCAAAATCCTATCCTAATCCTAACTAATATTATAAATGCGAAAGTAACTGTGTCTGTCTGCCTGTCAGTTACTCTCTCACGCCAAAACTACTAAACGGATTTAAATTAAATTTGGTATATATATGGTCTAGACCCTGAGAAAGAACATAGGCTACTTTTTATCCCGGAATTCCCACGGGAAAACTATTTAAGAGGGAAGTATATCACTTGCTCGTCCATGCAAAAAGAGAAAACGTTTACATCAACAATCTCCATGATTTTTTTGTATGTTATTGACACAAATAATAACTAGGTTTCTAAATTTTCTATAGATTTAAACTTAAAGGCACCTCAAATAACGTAATTTTTGTGATAAAAACTTTGTTGAATCAAAGCGTTTGTTGGACAATAACAATGTATTTTTTAAAAAGCGAAAGCTATAAACCTACAATATATTATGCTGAAGCGATTGCCATCAAAATCAAAGAGATTGGTTGATATTTAGTTAGTGTAAAACGTTTTCTCCCGAAACCTATTTTCATCAAGAAAAGTACCTATTATCAGTGGCGTGCTGCAGTGCATCTCTATCGCACCCGTACCCGGGGCATGAGAGTACAAGCGATAGAAAATGTATTCATAAATACCTATTTCGCTAGAATCGCGAAGGTATACGTGTCCTCTTAAGGCAAAGCGAAGCTCGCGGGAACAGCTAGTATGTAGTACATAAAATACAGGATAACCCCCTACTGTATCCAGCGAAACACATTCATCGAACGATTATGAATTTTAATACCTTCTAATAAGGACTGTGAAATCTGAAACACGTAAAGTGACGAGATAATGCCTCCAAGCGTTACTTTGATTGTTTATTAACAACTTTGTTTAATATTGTTTCACTCGTTTCGTTTTACTCTTCATGGATGAATCGGGCCTAATTACAGCCGTGGAGAATTTTAATAATAATATTTAGGCCCTGTTTCACAATGTCTGGTTAGTGGCTACCAGTGAGGTAAAATACATGCTTCTACAACTACTTTTTTATGTAAGTACCATTGTGTAAGTATCAGGGCCTCAAGTCTGCTAATGAATGGCGGCTCAATGCTGTGTCGTCTGAATAGTTTTCCGACTTTAGGTATCTGTTTTCTCTTGGTTAGTGAGTCTCAGTAGTGCAATATACAACACACAACACTTATTACTATTTTTAACGTTAGTTCTTTAAAAAATATGCAATAAATATTTACTAAAACGCAGATAATGAATACCTACAGAGGCTACAGAGCGAAACCCATACTGCCGACACACAACTGTGCCGCCATTCCTTAGCAGACTTGGGGCTCAGTACTATTGTTATGTACCAACTATATTAAAATCAAATCCCTAACGAGTTCAGTAAAAAAGCTTCGCGATTAAAAGCGTTGATGACCAAACATAAACTTTTCAATACTACTTATGGGTGGATTTCAACAAGTCCTAAAAAATCTTCATTTCCGTGGACTTTTTTATCTTAAGGTTTTTTATATCAGAAAAACGCTTTTATTAAAGTTTTTGTTAATGTTAGTGTTCTTACTAAATGGGTAGCAGATAAGTTAAAAACTTAACAAGATACGGATGATTAAAAATTTCGTGCCACGGCGATGAAACATGCGTTCACGGCAATGAAACAAGCGTCCACGGCAATGAAACAAAGGCCCACGGCAATGAAACAAACTTCCACGGCAATGAAAGAACTGTATACGATGGAAATGAAAGAATCAATCCACTGCAATTTTTAAAAAAGACTGTGAGGGAAACGCAAACTAAGACAGGCATGTATGGCAGAAATATTTGGATAGATATTGGAACGAAAGAAAGAACGACAGTATGTATAAAAAAATAAGAATATAGTATGGAATTCTCTAAGTAGCATTGTGGGGTCCGTATTGCGACGTATAAAACAAAATGTTTCATTTCACACTAATAACGTTTACAATATATAATAAACCTTACCTATAACATCTATATTTTTATTTATAAGGTATAATACCCAATATGTATACTGTTCATTTTATGTAAAATTCATAAAATATACTATAATATGACATATATTATCTGTGCTGAATTACACAACACCGGCAAAACACCTAGCACCAAAATATAAACATAGGCGTGTGCGGTTAGGTGCACATGTTGGTCAGCTAAGCGTCTCCCTACATAGCGCCAATAATAATAACGCAGTCAAAACTCCTTGCACCAAAACCTAAACATAGAGCGTCTCCCCATGTAGCCCTGCTTCGCTTTTGCTGAACATGTGCACTTAACCGCTCCTCCTCGCTTTTCTCGTTATCGCACCTATCTTTAGGTTGTGGTGCTAGAGGTTTTGATGGTGTTGTGTAATTTAACACACATTATGTGATATGATAGAATATTTTAATTGGTATAATAAAATGAAATGTACATGTTGTCATCATCAGCCTATAATCATCCAATGCTAGACATAGGCCTCTCCCAAGGAGCGCCACAACACTCGGTCCTCGGTCTTCCAAATCCAGCCACTACCGGCTGGTAACCTTAGTCCTCTGACGTATAACTTCTTTTCTGATACCATCCATTAGAGAAACCCCAAGCATAGCTCTCTCCATAGCACGCTGAGTGACTTTAAATCGGTGGACCAGTCCCACCATCAGTGTGTCCAGGTCTCTGCACCGGGTTCCCCTCATCTCGCCTAATCCTTATTATCCTAAACTCATTTCGCATAACTAGTAAGGTTTAAACTTTTTTGGTAGAATCATCACTTGGCATAAGACTCGTTTCGTCTAAAAGTCTTTTGGCACAAACTTGAAACATCTAAGTCTCGTTTGCTCAAATGGTTCGTATTGGTATAATCTTGTTTCTCCTAATATTATCTTACTATATTCAGTATGTTTTAAATGTACAAATTGTGGTATTTTTCTCCTACATCCCGAAAATCACGATATTGAATGATCAAAATATCGAAAGTGAATGACCATTATAATTATTACAATCGCCATTAAACCCGATGGGATCGAAACCTAAAGGTAGGTGCGACGACGAGCAAAGCGAGGAGGAGCATGTTAGGTGCACATGTTCGTCGAAAGCAAAGCGGAGCGCAGTGAAACGTTACCCACATAGCGGAAAATTAAATACCTAATGCAAGGCACCAGTTTGCGCTATATAGGGAGACGCGTCGTCAAAGTTAAAGCCAAATGAATATTAGTAGTTTTTATAAGCTATGCCATAGTATTGTTAGCCTATTTGAGATTTGACCATACCATTATTAGGCTAAATAAGATTATGCGAAATAACTTTTTACTAAACGAGATTTATGCCATACAATTTTCGGCGAAACGAGACTTTGACCAAACGTTACTATGCAATACGAGATTAGGCAAATAAATCTTAGGCCAAAAAAGGTAGAACCCTCTGCACCATATGTCATAACTGGCAGGGTGCAATGGTTGAAGACTGTCGGATGCGCCTTTCAGCCTCCTTGTCGAAGTTGCTTATGCCTAGCCGAATAGTCTGCCTCAGGTAGTCATATTATTGCACAACTTCGATAGTTGTCTCACGAACGATCACCGGCTCCGGTTTTATGTGAACATTCTACATGACTTTAGTCTTGCCCAAGTTCATACGGAGGTCTACACTCAAGCAGCATTAAGGCCACTTAGCATCCAGATGAGCTCCTGCAGAGATGTATGTTCTATTATATTCTATTCTACTATCTGTGGGAGGTGTAAGTACCTGCACCTGGCTCTCTCGAATGGGACCTTTGTGCAATGTGCATATCCCCAAGGTCTAAGCTGCTGCCTTTCTAAGCTTGGACCATTTCCCACCACGCTGGTCCACAGCGAGTTGGTGGGTTCACATATTACCTAGATGTGCTAAATCTATAGGTAGATATGCAGGGTTCTTCACGATGTTTTCCTTCACCGTAAGAGCGATGGTATACATTGTATTTAAATTCAAAGGAACACATTGGTACATGTCAGCGCCAGAATTCACACCCGCATTATTGGAGTGGAAAGCGGGCGCTTACCCGACTGAGCTACCTTCGGTCTTATTTATACATAACGTTCATTATAATTATGTTGTTATTGTTATTATTAATGTAATATTATATATTTCGTTTTTATACATCGCGATACGCACCCGTTTTAACGCACTGCAAAAAGAGGTAATTTGACTAGTTCTGTAGGTAATGTCAGTGATCGCTATTACCTGTATTACAGGTAAAAGATATGTTACTTTGCCTAATCATACATACCACGGCGATGAAAACATAAGTCACGGAAATGAATAACCTGGCCACGGAAATGAATAACATAACCACGGCAATGAATACAAATTATTTTACAAGACATGGCAATGAAATTTTTTTCATTGCCGTGGCTTTTTTTTCTTTGCCATAGCAAATATTGGCCACGGAAGCCACGGAAATGAAAGAATGGCGATGAAAATCAAGGCATTAAATATAAATAACTAAAAAAGTATTAACTATTCGAAGAAATAAACACTTTATAAGGTAAATATTTTCAAAAAGCTTTCTTTTGAATGCTTACTCTAGAAGACAAACTTAATTTTATAGAAGTTATATCTATCCACAGCAATGAAAGAAAAAATGTCCAGTCCCCAAAATTTTTATTGATTTTCACTATAGCGCAAAAACGCGGGCACCGATGTACCTCCTTCCACTTCGAGCAGTTAGGCGACACTTGTAAGAAACGATTAGCGCACTGAGGGGGGCACCCAAGTTCATAGGTAAAACAATAGCCTTGATCACGTTTAGGACACGGCAATGAACAGAAGTTTTGGGACACATGAATTTTCACTTACCGTTCGTTATATTCTTTATATATTTCAATAAATGTATTCCGTGACTATACTTTAACTATTAAAGTATCAAATGAAACTAAGTTTAACTATCAATACTCAATATTTTTTCATCAATGAAGAATAATACAAAACGTGGTAACGTGGGGACAGACACGGCAATGAAAGATTTGGGGGTTTAATATTTTTTTTTTAAATATCCATTAATCCTATTAATAAAATATTTAGTGCTACACATAGATAACTATTTCACTTAACCGGAAAAAAATATTAGAAAATTATAACTTGGTTCTTTAGTACCGATTTCATTGATGCCACGCAATTTTTGGCCGCGGGAAATTCACCCTTATGCGGTTTTTTTTCTATTAAAAAAATATATATATATTTACACGCTTTTTACTGTAGAAAATACTGTTGTGCGAATGAGGCCTAAGACTTCTTCGAAATAAGAAACCACAAAGTGCCCAACCCCCAACGCTATTCCAATGTAAAGTGGAAAGTCATACAGATAAAATCTCGATTATGTATATTGCCCTCAAATGGACCTGCCCCATTGTGAATAAGTCCACCCATACTCAATACCCAATATCGATACACTGAGAACCTTTTCTGCCCCGTATAGGACCCGTCACTCTTATTACTTTCCCCTTAGTGGCTACTTTCATCTAATTTCCAAGTTTCAAGGAAGGACGGGGCTAAAACTAGCGTAATTCTCAAACCGATGGCACCTAATAACATTTTGTTGACAGCCGCGAGAACCAAGAGACAGAGATGGGTTGCATTCAGTATGTATATAGAGCTGTTATGTAGTATTGAAATAAATGTATGTGCTCGTATATGGGTAACGAAGTAGGTATCCTTGAGGGTTAATTGGCCAGAGGATGAAAATGTCCATGACACAATGTCCATGTTACAACCGTATGTACACATAAAACTTTGATGGTCATGTGAATTTTTACTATGGAGAAGCAAAACAATTTCAATACTCAATCATTTTCAAAAGTCGTAGTGATTCACCCCTTTTCGGCTTAGTATTACTTACCACTATCGACAGACTGTATTGTGTCTAAAAATAAAAATTCTACCTTGGAACTTGCACTAGCAAAAAAAAGGCGAAGCAATGCACTTTTTAAAGCTACTATACGTTATATTTGCTTTAAAAAGTCATTGCTTCGCTCACTTATATTATTTATTTAAAATAGGTAGAAATATCGAAGCTAAGTAAAATAAATACTTAATTGCTCGCTAACAACTTTTACAAAAGACAGTCTTCAGGTGGCTACATTAGAATTCTGTCGCAAAAGTACTTATATTACCATGATCACAACCCATCACGTCCCCACTGATGGGGCTCGGGTCTCCTTCCAAGGAAGGGTTTAAGGCCTAGGTCCACCACGCTGACCCAGTGCGGGTTGGTGGACCCCAACACACCCCTTGTGCTGAGAGAGTTGCCGGATAAGTAGGCAACCCGACCGTCAGATGTTTTAAAGCTGCCTGAACGACCTATATTTTTATTTAAATATTATAAATTTATCAGCTCCAAAAACATCCGCCCACAGAACACAACCGCCCTTCAGTATAAACGGGAGCGCGCGCCCGCCTCGCGTCATTCGAGTTCTGTCTTGCGCCGCGAACGGACGCATTTCTCGCGACATCTCTGCTACCGCGTGCGTACGTAACATCTCTTATATTAATTGTTTTTTAATTTCAAAACTATTAGAGTTTTTCAGGTTTAATCATCGTAAAATATCGGTTTAAGATAACAGTTCATTTATCTTAAAATATTGGGTACTTAAATATTTTGTGCCGCAAGTTTTTTTATTGAAACCGGCACTTGTTTGGTCTATTCGATTTGGTGAGCGGTTTTGTTTTTTTTTCGGTCGCCTGTGATTGGATAGTGACGGTGGTTTTGTGTTCGGAGTGTTTCAGCGGCTTTTCTTCGGTGTTTGGTAAGATTAGATAAGGATGTTATTTGTGTAGCGGTGGAGAAGTGATCAGCTCAACTTTTGAGATCTTCGGGGTCTGTTTCTTACTGAATCGACCGTCTGGATTCTTTTCTTCGAGAGATTTGGCTATATGATCATCATTATTTCTACAAATATATATTTTATTTTCAAGGTTTTCGTCAGAGCTTTACATACTGAAAAATATGTAACGATAATCTACATCTACATCATCTACATCCATTTGGTAAAAGTATTGCCCACTTTTAGACATTACTGTCATATATAATACTCGTATATAGATCAAGCCTACCCCGGCCGGGAATCAAACCCAGCAGCTTCAACTAAAAAGTCAGTACCCAACCACCACACCTACACCAAGATCTAACCAATTTAAAAATCCCCAGCGGATATCGATCGACGGCACAATATTATAACAATATTTTCACCGAGCGCCGCTAAGTCAACAAGTTGAAGACCCACGCTGCGTGGCTTTCCATATTTATTACATTAGGAAACATTACTACGTGACCTCCGAGCCTGAAAACTCCTTAGCGCGTATTTGCGTTCCTAAACAAACATATGATTCAATGTTTTCCCGGGAGGCCTCGACGTAAGGCTGTCCACCAGAGCGGAGCGAGGTAGCGGAGCGATGAGCGAGGTAAAAATCTACATTTAAAAACAGACTTTAGTGTCACCGATTCTCTAAGAAGAAGAATGGATACGGAGCTGAGAAGCGAGTTGGAGCGAGGTATACTATTTAGCTCTAGCTTCGCGAATAAAGAAAAAGCCACAACTCCGCTCCGTTTCTACGCTCCGTTTCCCAGCTCCTATATGTAGCTCCGCTCCATTACTTCGTGGATGCAGTCCATTTATCCACTCCGCCTTTCCTCGTATCCCTGTATAGCTGCCTCGCTCAGCTCTGGTGGTCGCGCAGCCTAACTGGACCAGTAACAGACGGCGCTGGTCCAACTTATGATAAGCAGTATTTCCAGCTTCCCTAAGTTTCGGGTTAATTTGTAACTTTAATTCATAGTTGCCAGGTTGCCACCCCGAGTTTGCTTATGAATATGATAATTTATAAGTAAGCTGTTTGGTCTAACTTTCAAAGTATGAATATTCTTTGGAGATAATTAATTAATTATTTTTATTTCAATTAATTTGGTAAACTTTTCTTGGCTGTATTTCGAATGAAGATCACGTAGAGCTTCAAGCAAGATAAGGCTTTAGAAAGCTACATACTTTCGATATTAGAGTCGAGCTTCACAAATAAAGCTAGGTTTGTTAATATTGGACTGAAATAAAATATTTCACTATGCCGAAATATGTTACACATGCGAGCAATTAAAAAGTTCCAATGACAGCACCAAATTACTACTAACCGGAAAGCAATATCGAAGTACATTAAACTAAGAACATAATGTTCTGCAACAGTTTTTTGTATTAAATTGTAGCTATCTAAAGGTAATTAGATAAAGAAAAACCATTACCATTTGGGGTAGCAGAATTCTGGCCAAACGATCCATTCGATTACAAACTAAATCGGGGGGCATCTTTGGGTCTTCCAATTCTGCAGCGGACCGCACTAAGCACATCATTCAATACACATTTCAATTATACCGATCCAAGAGGATAGTTATACCTATGTATTTACCTCTAGGGTTGATTACTAGAGCAAAAGACGAAATACTCACATATTTTAGATTCTTACAATGTACTTAACCATGTACCTATTGCAATATAGAAATAGTTTTTTTAATAGATAGATAGACGTGTATAAGTAATAAATACATTTTCTACGAGTAGTTTTACTCGTACATAACGCTTTTTTATATAAATCATCAACTGCCATTTCTGAACAATTGTTGTTCTACAAAATTTAAAAGTTCGTGAAAGAAATCTCTTTCTCGCGAAGTCCGTGTCTTTGTAGAAATGGATAACCAAATTTTATGTTAGAAATGAAGATCCTAGTTTTCCGAAGCCATAGAATAATAAAATTACAGAATTACCATCTATCAGTCTGATTGATATTACTAATCACCCTGATATTACACCTAACGAGTAGAGTGGCCCAGACAGTGTCCTCGGCCTAGCACTCGGTCTTTGATCGGCCTTGGTGATTGCTAGCTATTTGATTGGTCGAGGATCGGCCGAGGATACTGTCTCGCCAGTCTACTGGATATAAGTGTAATCAGGGTATAAGTGTTCACTTTTTGCTAGTACTTATAGTGATCTGAGGGTTACTGATTAGGGGGTGTGTCAGTGTGTCTGCGACTGTACGGAGAATCAATCTTTCGGAATGGTTATTTTTTTTTCTCATTATAAGAATCTTTACTACCTAACATATCAAAAAAATCGACCCCGTATCTAACTGAAGTACTCACTTAGATAACGTTTGTATTTTTAACGAGTTATTGCTACTAAGATAATATGTTATTCATGGATAACGGATAATATTATATTCCAATAACATGCAAAACAACACAAAAGTTTTACATCGATGCATCAATACTGTTTTAGTTTCGCAAACTACAAGTTATAATGTGATACAGATACCATGTACAGAATATTTTCATCCACTGGAGACTTGGAGGTTTATGATGGATCAGTGATCATAAATTACATAGATATTTTGAAGAATTGCTTGTAAAGGCACATTCTCGCCCGTAAAAGATATTTAATGTAGAATTGCCAAACTGTAGTTTTCCATTAGACCTGAAAAATATGAGAGGTTTTTGAGAGTCCCTGAAAAATTGAAATAATATTTTTTTTCTAATACCGCTGAATTTTCTTGCTTTCTTTTTTAAAATAAATAAATAGCAAGATACAGCTCATGCATTATGTAGCGTTCACTTCCATTATACAGTGTGACAGTGTTTATTATCGAATAACAATATTTTTGCGCCCCAAGCTTTGTTCCACGGGTCAGTATCGATATTGTACGTTATGATATTGCTTGCATAAGCCGCTGAAACAAGCGCTGCTAGCGGGCTATTCTCATTATTATCGCAGGGTTATTCCGAGCAAACAACGCTTTACTAGTGGTGAACTTCCACGAATGGCTGTTTTCATAATGCACGGTTACTGTACTGACAAAGTGATACTGTACAGTGCTCCAAAATTGATAATGCGCATAGAAATCTTTGACAGATCGGTTGTTTTCGATTATGTGACACATGATATTGACTCCTATTTCTTTCGAACAAGGTGCAAAATGCAAGTGTTTTTTTAAGGCTCTTACGATTTGATGATTCGGGTGTGAAGATCTGCATGTGCATTATTAATTTTGGACAAGTGTACAGATAAGTATATATGGGGAACCGCCACCAACACTAGCATCGCTCTCTTGTCAAATCTGACAGATGTTTGGCTAGCGCACGACGCTGCTTATGGATTGCTTATGTGTCGGTGGTGGTACGGTAGCTGTTTACAGTCTGCAATCATTACTTAGACGGATGATCGGTGTAGTAAACGTGTTCTCTGCTGGAGACCACGAAAGGAAAGCTTAGCGTGGGTCGTCCCATGTAGCCCGTGGCTGGATGAGGAAGGCCCAGGCCAGAGTGGTATATGGTGTTCCTTGGGAGAGGCCGATGTCCAGCAATGGACAATCACGGGCTGATGATGACTATTTGGACAAAGTGCTTTCACTGCCTATACAGGGTGTTCGGCACATGGACCGATTGTTTTCTGTGATAAATGGAATGTATTTTATGTGGAAATAGGTTATGGAAAGTATTTTATTCTATTTTATTATTTGACCCGTATGCCCAAAAGCTAAAATTAGAATTAACATGTCCGTTTGAACGATAACTTCATTTTTAAGCGTCTGTGCGCATGGCGGCAGTGGCGAATAAAAAACAAATAAACTACAGCTTCCGACTCCAACAATGTAGTATTAATGGATGAGGCCTGAAAAAAATGGCTTTGCCACTGCGCTCCATTCTTTTTTATCGCTCTGTTATTTCGGCCTCAGAACACGGATCGGGGCGGGAACGGACCTACATTTTCGGTATAAGTTTTAAATTGAATTCCTACACCTACAGATTCAAATATTTTCAGTAAGGCAATTGTCTAGTTTTAATTTTTTTCTAAACCCGGAAAACGATTGCAAAGACGAATTAATACGCATAAGAGAAGTACTTATGTTCCTTGATTTCATGTTACTTATGAGAATTCTTATATCTTGTACAATGAAAACAAACAATGATTCCGTATTTTAAACATTTATTTATGATTCGAAATTAGGAATTATTGCCCTCCCTATCTATCTTGAGCATATCGAGCGAGAGGTAAAAAGGGAGTACAAACAGAACGTAAATTACTTTTGCGGCCGGTAATAAGAGTATTGAAATAGCTGAACAATCGTCGGAACTCGTATTTTGTATTGCCTCATATAATAAGAAAAAAAAGATTGAAGAATGTTTTTTTCCATTGTATGAACGTAACATTTATATGTAGGTACCATTCTATGGTATCGATATGGAAAACGTATACCTACTCGCGCTCGCGAGCAATGAGATAGTTCCAGAGACAATAGCACCAAATTACGCCTAAACGAAAAAGACTAGCTTAGTACGGTCAGGTGCAGAGAAACCTGACCCCCCTCTCATAGTAACAATGTTTCTGAGAGGGGTCAGGTCTTTCTGCCCTTTACTGTACAATACAAAACAATATAACTTTATTGGTCACCACAAATATTAATCTATGTATTAATATTTGTGGTGACCAATAAAGGTATATTGTATTGTATAGACAATACTTATAAACTAGAAACAATGAACAATAGGCGGCCTTATCGCTAAGAGCGATCTCTTACAGGCAACCTTAAACATAAAGAAATAAAGAAAATTTGAGGGCGGTCTACCTACTACCTAACTACTTATATTATAACTAAATAAACCATAAATTTAAATACTATAAGTAGCTACATAAATACTAACATAAGTTACATAATGACGCCGTCTGCAATATTGAAGTACATTTAATAGCGCATCAGAATTTACCATTTAGAAATCAGTGCGTAAGTATGTATGCATCACGTATTTACAAATGCACCCACCTACGTAGGCAATATTGAAACAAAACTTGGCAGTTATTCAACGGGCCATTCTCCACATAGATGGCTGATTGGAGAGAGGACTTGGCTCTCTCTACACATAACTTTCCTTTATTGTACCGACCCTCATCATTATATGGATACTTATTTTGAATTATTATCGTAGGTGCTGTATATTGATAACTCATTCATGTCGTTTACACACATATTATGTGATAATTGTATAAAGAATGGACACGCTTAAGGCATTTTGTAACAGTCAGCTTATAGTATTGTTTTTTCGATTCTCTGTATAATATATATTTAATTTATGGCTTGTCTGTACATGGCTTTAATATTTCAGTAAGTCGTCAATACCAATAATAGAAGAACGCGGACTCTGGTGTACCCTCAATCAATGATACCAATGGATCGGTAGAAATTCGCCTTTAGTGATAGTGGTGAATAATATCGTAGCACTTCCTGTCTAAGTATAACCTCAATTCGAGTTTACTTCCGGATAATATAGTAGGAACCGACATTATGGAAATATTCCTCAAGTTCCGTTTCGCTTCCGCAGACTTTGATGGAGCTGTTATAAATACTTCGGCTTTCTTGGCGTTAGTTTCAGTTTGATTATGTTATCAGATGTCACTTAGGATATGTAATACTTTCGAAGAATATTTGGGAGGTTTTCGGTTAATATATCTACAGTCTATGCTGTTTTATTTTCATTCAGGACTTTTACGAATGCGCTTTAAATAGCTAGTTTAAGGGTCGATTATTCAATGGGCAGATAAACCTTATCTGAGGAATAATTCTGATGCTGTCACATCTGAATATTTGTATTAAACAGTGACAGCAACAATTTTATTCTTCATATAACGTTTATCTGACCATTGAAAAATCAGCCCTACATAATATGATATACTACTTTGTACACAAGACACTTTGTAATCATTGTGCATCTCTATTCAATTTTAAATTTATTTACATTTGACTTACAATCCTACCAAAGTAAGAGTAACAATAGCAGAACTATTATATATTTCCATCCCCAAATAAGGACACCCAAAAATTTCTGTAGAGTTTTGTAACGTATCATTATACTGGTTCAGCCCAGTAGTCTGGAAGTTAGGCAGCTATCATTTGACACAGCTGACCTGGCACGTAGATATTGGGTTCGCTGAAAAACTTTTCATATTTTGATTTGTTTACCTTTTAAAGAAAGAGTACGAAGGACCAGTATATGTCCCATACAGGTAGGAACTTCTCAAGCCAATTTTTTCATTCACTAACTTGACTTCCTGATACTCATTTATGCCAATCCATTTTACCTTTTTTAATTTTCTTCAATAAAAATATTTAAAAATTCCAGGATTAAAAAAAAGCTTTTAATATAATATTATGTTACACGATCACCCAATTTAAGATCCTTTGAAACAAAAACCAACTAACAAGCAAAACCAACAAAAACCTAATTACAGTCAAAACTAAAAGCAGAATTGACATCTATCACAATTTTCTGCGTTTGTGGCGGCACTGTACTTACAGCATGTGTCAGCCCTGCGACCCACTTTCCAAGTTGTGTCATGTCAAAATGTTCTCTGTGCGGCTATTCCTGGAAGACTGTTGCTGGTGCTATTCATTAAGGCTGGGATATGTTCAGTGTAATATAATAGTGCTAACTACAGCCAGTAAGCTGCCATTGGACGCCAACGACATGAGTTTAAATTTTTTAAGAGGATTTAACTGAAGAGGAACTGATTTTCTAATATCATTAGTAGGTTTAGATGTAGTAGTGTGGTGTACACACGACACGACGTAGAAATTTCCTTCTGTCTCTCTTGCTCACATTGGGCGGCCTGGAGACCAAGTGAGATGGAAAACTTTTCCCTCGTCTTGTCTTGCGCATCGTGGACTCCATGCTAGGTATACCGACAGCCTTATTCGGGTCACTCTGACTCGCAATAGCTATCCTACTGTCAACGTTTAAGCGTTTGTTATGTCGCCTTTGTCTCCCCAACAGCGGGTATATTCGCGAGCGTTGTGTAAGTTTTTTTCCTCTTTTCCACACCCAGAACTGTAAGCAACTTAAGTACCCATTTATTTTGAAGTAGCCGTTTGTTTTTACGATGCGAGTAAAACTTGCACATTGAAATGGTGCTCACACGATGATAAATAATAAAATATTTTGTAGAGGTTATCTGTCATTTTAGTCGCGTACACGGCCTCTAATGCAGGTATAACCCGCCTTCTTAAAAAACACATCAAATATTGTTTTTACTGTGTTGGTTAATCAAGATATAAATATATACCTAGGTACTATAAAATAATCAACATAAATCTAGACTATAATAAAGAGAATATATAACGATAATAACTCGTTACTGACGCTGGTTTCATCCACAAACAAATAAGTTATTAATTACTGAGCTTTCACAAAATTGAGCACTAAGCATAAATTAACTCAGTAAATTTCATTTCGAATGATTTAATCTTAATTTAACAGCTGTAACACAAACAACTGAACCATTGTAGATCTCACAATCATTTAGCGGTAAATTAGAGCCTACAAAATATTCGCGACTTCCAAAACAAATACGAAACACTAAATCTAATTAGTCTCGCAATTTCCACAGAAAATCCCCTGATTGAAACAACTTTTAGGGTAAAAAAGCAGCAGCTCCGACGAACACGGCGGCCGCGAAGGCACCCGGTGACAAGGCTGCGTCTAAGCCCAACAAGCCGGTTCCCTCGGCCGCGGCACCCGTGACGCGTAGTAAGGCCACTGTGTCTAAGCGCTAATGTGTGTTTTATGTGCTTGTGTTCCCCATGAAAAAGTTTTTCAGCGATTCGTTTTCGTATTTTAGATTGGAGGTATTTTAGTATTTTTTCAAGTGATTCCACCGTCCTAATTTTGTGATTTTGTGTTTGTTTTTCAAGTGTCAAATTATGGTGATGTCAAACTGTCAATGTCATTGTCACGACCGCATTTATTCTGTTAACTTTCAGCTCAGATCAACTACAAATAGATTCGCAATCGCCGTGTGCACTATTCTCTTTCTCACTCAAACCATAGATGTTGCCGACAAAAAAATAAAACCTAAATATGGGGAAATTTAACTTATCATAATAACAAAAACAAAACTTGAGTATATCGTCGGTTGATAGGAAAAAGACACTAAAGGCTAATTTTTCAATAGCCAGACAAAAGTTTTGCTGGGAAATAATTTTGATGCTGTTGCGTCTCAATGTTTCTCAATGTTTGTATTACCCAGATAACATTTATCTGAATATTGAAAAATCAGCCTTAGTGAGTTTTTCCTGTCAACTGACGATATAAGAAAAAAAACTTTACTCATACTTATTTGATTTCAATATAATTATTTAATATACACAAACTGAGTGGATTGTATAATTCATTGTCTTCGTCCAATCGAAACCATCCTCTTCAAAATGTGCCGAACAGAATTTTTGTATGTGTCCTTGGTTCCCAATTTGTGCGACCGGTAATATCTATCCATTTTCTTGATATTTTTTTTTCTGTCGGAAACCTATGAAAGAGATAAATGGATGAGCATGAGCATTATAATCGTGGGCCAAATATGTGATGGGGTTTTTTTTAAAGGAAACACGTATTTCGTATCAATACTCCAGCTATCTTTTGTCACTACTGTCTTTCAACACAAATAATAGAACTCGAGCTTTTAAACCGTTTGCCCTTAGATCCTATATTAACAACACCTCGTTTTACAACCCTATTGTGCGAATGTGCAGACTCTACAACAGCATTGCGTCAATAGACTCTAATATAGATATTTATGTTGCGAACTATGTTAAATTTAAGGGATCCTTGGCAGATGCGCTCAGTCGCATAGACTAAATAGATACAAATACCTTTATTTTTATTATTATTTTCTTCTTTTTTTTTTCTCCATTTCTGGTTTCGTTCAACCATTTTTGTTATTTAGTGTTAGTCTTTTAGTTGCTTAGTTATACTATAGGTTAAGCATAAGCACGATTTGTTTAAATTAATTATGCTGTAAACACATATTTTGGATTTCAATTCAGATCTAAATTTATAGTACGTAATCATATTATTGTGATGTATTAATTGTAATCCGTTTTGTGTTTTAATAAATAAAATAAAAATAAAATAAAATACAATAAACTTTATATTATACAGAAGAAATCACACATGGAAGAAAAAAAAAGAAACGAACGTTTCCTCACAATGAGAGGCACCTCATTTGAAAGAGGAGAATGACTTCTACAAAATACAATCTTCACAAAAACCGAATTCGTGCGCCCCATTTGTAAACCCAACCCGAGTCCGTTACAATTTCTAGTATTTTCTTTGCATACTATAATATTTGTGGGTAAAATAAATTTTCAATAACTTGCAACACCATGTGATTTGTTATGATATGGTACCTCGTAATTTTTACTTAAAACTGATACTAAAAGACCTTACAGTATTAAAATTAGTATCGTTTTATATTAAAATCGAGCCAATAGATAGTACTATGATGAATGTAAGCTTGTTAAACTTGATAGTATCTACTTACATGTGAAAATATATCTCATCCATCATTCCATCGTGTTTTCGTTGAATATGCTCTATACAACCGAACAAAATCCACCCACCCATGTCACACACTCGTTAAGTGATGATAATAGTCTAATAAACTTAATAAACACCCACAAATCACTAGCAAATCAAAAATAAATAGCATTTAGAAAATTTTGTTGTAACTGTCAGCCTTTGTTTGGCACAGATTTTTCATTTGTTTCATTGTTTGGCACAGAGAACTGACGTAAACAGGCGCCACAGCAAAAAGGACAAAAAACATTTGCAGCTTAACGTTTCTTTCTTACGCTTAATGTAGCTAAGCGTCTCTTTTTCGCAATGTCAGAACTGTCACGATTATACCCCTGTGACTTTCAGTAATGATTAATTCGTTATTTATTATTATAGTAACGATAACGTATAATATGAACAACAGTTACTATTTTTATTTTTCTTATTTATCTCAGAATAAGTATTTCAGACACTTTAATTTATTTTCTTTATACAAAATTTAATATAGGGTTTTGGCAAAATTTGTGCAGGTTAAATAGGTATTTATATTAAATACTTTTAAAATAGTACATTTAGTAACACTTTATTTATTATAGTATATTGTATATTTAGGTATTTATTTTATATATTTTATTAGTATGAGTATTTATGATTCTGCCAATAGTGATGATAACGATGATTCTTTTCTCTCTTGTTCCTCAATTGCCACAGCCAGCAGTTGTGACTTGTCCTACGTTTCTCTCTTTTCGAATCTCAACAATGTGTTTTCGAACTGTCCGAAATCTTTGAATGTCGTTCACATAAATGCCCAGAGTATTCCGGCACACTACTCCGATATGCTTACATCTTTCGATAATAATAATATTCATGTCATCCTTGTTTCTGAATCCTGGCTGAAGCCTTCTCTTGACTCATCTTTTTACCCTCTTCCAGGTTTTCAGCTGATTCGGAATGACCGAACTAACAAGGGCGGAGGTGGAGTGGCTATATATCTACGTAGCCATATTCCCTTTTCGATCGTCAGCAAATCTCCGAGTGAATATTCTGGGAAAGCCGAACACCTTCTGATAGAAGTGCGTCTAGGCTACGCCAGGATTCTCCTCGGAGTTTGCTATAGCCCTTCACTGACGGTGAATTACTTTTCCTCCTTCGAGAAACTTCTTGATGATTTCTCTCCTTTGTTCGACAATACCATCGTCATGGGTGACTTCAACACTTGCCTTCTCAAAAACAACTCTCGGTCTAATGCCTTGCAGTCTATTGTCACTTCAAAAAATCTTCACATTTTACCTCTTCAAGCTACTCACCATTCACCCAACTCAGAACCTTCTCTCCTAGATTTGATAATTGTTTCTTCTCCCGATCTTGTTATGAAACACGGCCAGTTCACAGCTGATTGTTTTTCATACCACGATCTTCTTTACCTTTCGTATAAGGTCCGCCCTCCCAAACCTAAAAAGCGTACTATTCTCCAACGTAATTTTAAAAAAGTGGACATGCAGCGTCTTTGTGAGGATGCAAAAGCCATTGATTGGGCACAGCTGAACGACATAGACGATATTGACGAGAGGGTAACTATGTTTAACTCTCTGCTCACAAACCTGTTCAATAAACATGCACCCCTTCGTCCTGTCCGTGTCAAACAGCTCCCTGCCCCGTGGCTAACGGACAAGATCAAAGGCTTCATGACGAAACGTGATCACGCCAAGTACCGCTACAAGAAACAGCCAACCGAGGAGAATTTGAAAGCGTACAAAGAGTTGAGAAATCGCTGCAATAGAGTGTGTAGGGACGCAAAACGCCGATACATCCATACATCTATAGAAAACTGTGATACCTCACAGTTGTGGATTTTTTTGAAAACACTGGGCATAGGGAAATCTAAGGCAAACCCTAACTTTGACATTGACCTCTCTGCTCTTAACAAGCATTTCTCTACACCTCCATTAATTCTAAATGATCAAATTAGAACAGAAGCTCTTAATCATCTTTCTTCATTGCCTATCCCTGACTGCCCTTCTTTCAATTTCAAACTTGTTACTGGCCGTGACGTTAAGAGATGTATCTCTGACATTACTAGCAAAGCTGTAGGCATTGATGACATCAGTGCCCATATGATAGTTATGATTCTGGACGTCATTTTACCGCATATCACCAATTTGATTAACTATTCACTCCTGTGCAGTTCTTTTCCCAGCCTTTGGAAGAAGGCCTTCATTCTTCCTTTACCAAAAGTCCCTAATCCTACATCCTTATCCCAGTTCCGACCCATTTCTATCTTACCCTTTCTATCCAAAGTTCTCGAACGCCTAGTCTTCGAACAGTTGTCCTCTTACCTCTCCAACAACCAACTCCTGAACCCATTTCAATCCGGCTTTCGTCCAGGCCATAGTACAGTCACAGCCTTAATAAAAGTCACCGATGACATCAGGCACAACATCGACCATCAACAAGTTACAGTCCTTGCGTTGCTGGACTTCAGCAATGCATTCAACTCGGTTGACTTCGAGTTACTCCTTGGTGTCATTCAATCTCTTAACGTATCTCCGGCAGTTGTAAGTTGGTTCGAGTCTTATCTCAAAGGGCGTCAGCAGTGTGTACGTACTGATGCCGAGATTTCTTCTTGGTGTCCAGTTCTTGCTGGCGTCCCTCAAGGCGGCGTCCTCTCTCCTTTACTTTTCTCCCTTTTTATCAACATCCTGGCTAACAAACTTACTTCTAACTACCACCTATATGCAGACGATCTTCAGCTCTATGCCGGTGCACCACCAGAGAGTTTGAGCACGGCCGTTAGTGTTATTAATGAAAACTTGGAAACTATTTCTAAGTGGGTCAAGTCTTTCGGTCTACTGCTCAATCCATCAAAGTCACAAGCAATCATCCTCGGAAGCTCACGGATGCTTCGTAAAATTGACGTTTCAGCTGCCATGAGAGTCATGTACGATCAGACTGTCATACCATACGTAGCTTCGGTAAAAAATCTTGGCGTGATCATGGATTGCACACTTTCTTGGATTCCCCAAGTAGATGCTGTCAGCAAGAAAATGTTTGCGTCCTTCCATTCCCTTAAGCGCTTGCAGTACTTCCTACCACTGAACACTAAAGTTACGTTGGCACAGTCCTTACTGTTTCCTATTCTTGATTACGCCGATGTAAGCTATCTTGACCTCACTGAAGAGCTACTCAACAAACTCGAACGTCTCCAGAACCTGTGCATCCGATTCATTTTCGGATTGCGCAAATATGATCACATTTCTGAGTATCGAGCTCAATTACAGTGGCTTCCCATTCGCCTTCGCCGGAATACTCATATTCTCAACATATTGTACAGTGTTTTAAATAACCCCTCATCTCCCCAATACCTGAAGTGCAAGTTTTCGTTTTTGTGTTCACATTCTCAGGGTAGAGCCTTGAGGTCGGTAGAAAACAAATTGTTGAGCATTCCTGATCATAATGCTGCCTCCTATAGCGATTCATTTGCAATGAAGGCAGCATGTTTGTGGAACTCCTTGCCAGAGGAAGTACGACAGTCACCATCAATGGCAACTTTTAAAAAAAATGTTAAACATCACTATTTTGAATCATTAGGTTGGCAGGTAAAATAGATATATAGGTATATATATTTATATTTATGTAGTATTATTTATATAAGTATGATGTAATTTTTATAAGTTATATATTTTTATATAAGTTATATGTTATAATATTATGTTTATTTTATGTTGTAATCATGCACTGTTAATTTAAGGTTAGATTTAAACCATAGGCTAATTTCTGTTTGATAATTATTAATTAGTTAAATTATTATTAATTAATTATTAATTAGTTAATTAGGAAAACAAACACAATTAACTGAATAATTAATTTAATTTATATAAATAACTAAGTAACTTTATTTAAAATATTTTAATATTTTATGAAAGTTTAAACAGTAATACCTGCTAGCAACTATTATCTCTGCTGTAACATCTACAAGACCTGCACAAAATGGAGAACTTATTTGAGTCCATAACTGAGCTGAAGGAGCACTTCACAGTGAAAATGGCAGACTTCCAGAGCCAAATAACTAAGGCCCCCGCCTCCACGACCACAGATGGACTTGCCTCCGAGTTCACTGTCTTCAGATCCTTCATAATGATGGCACTGGGGACCCTTCAGAGGCAGGTTGAGATGGTGGTCCAACACATGGACCGGATGGAGACCTACAGCCGGCGGAAGATGCTGCTCCTTCATGGCGTACCGGATAGCAAGAGCGAGGACACGGCTACAGCTACAGTGAAGGCCATCACAGAGCACCTGCAGGAGCCTGAGTCATTCTGTGCGGGTGACATCGCACGCTGTCACAGGATGGGGCGCCTTGGGGACAAGCCTCGCCCAATTCTCATCAAATTTAAAGATCTGGCAGTGAGGAACAGGATCTGGTTTGGCAAGTCTAAGTTCAAGGGCAGCGGGAGGACACTGGCTGAGTTCCTGACGAAGCCACGCCACGACACATTCATGGCAGCGAGGCAGCGGCTCGGCGTTTCACAGTGCTGGACCAGGGGCGGCTGCATCGTCGTGCTGGGCCGCGACGGGAAGCAGCACACCATCGTGTCGATGGCGGAGCTCGATGCGATCTGCCCGGCCGCGGCGGATACGCCGGCCCCTGCTCCTGCGCCTAAAGCGAAGGCCGCGGTCACTGATGCGGCTTCATCGTCCAAGGCGAGGGTTAAAAGGGTAACCAGGAAGTAATCGCCATATTCCTGATCTTGCGCATGTAATCCGGCCCTTGGTACCTAATAATTCGCACTGTTTGGTAGTTGGTACCCTCTGTTTCTAGTTTAGTTTTCATTCATTATTTTGCAAGCAAATGTTCTCTTGTGACAATTGTGACATGTGTCGTGTTTACTTGTCTTGTCAATGGAGTGTCAATGCCAATTGCCAATGTGACAGTACTGACAGTGACAGCTGACTTTTTCGTGCGTTCATCAGCGTTCATTCAGTCATGACCCAGTCTTATTACTTTTTATTTTGTTATTCGCTGTCATTGTAATTTCTGAACGTAACCGATCTTTGTTTTTAATAGTGCGTTTTGTTATTGCAATATTGTTTGATGTTAATATTATTCTTCTTTACATTGAAAGTTGCTAGTAGTAACTGTAACTACATAATTTTAATTTAATTGTAACTATAAGGTACTCTTATTATATTTATATATATATATTGATTATTGCGATATTTATATTTATTTAATAATATTTATTATACTTCTTATTATAACTAATTATATTATTTGGTATATTTATGTTTGATAGATGCAAGATCCTGGTGCATGCAGTGATGATGAATTTGGTTCCATCGTAACTTCCGATGAATTGAACAGTACAGGTAGTAGTTTTTACAGTATACCGGATATTCCGGATGTTCTTAATTCTGTTTTTTCTGACGTTAAGACAAATTTTAATGTTGTCCATATAAATGCCCAAAGTATTCCGGCACATTTTACTGATATGTTGGCATCATTTGAAAATAAAAATTTACACGCAATATTAGTATCGGAGTCTTGGCTCAAGCCATGTCTCCCGTCTACTTCGTACGCATTGCCTGGTTATAGTCTGATTCGCAATGACCGCACTGGTGGTGGTGGCGGTGGCGTAGCTATTTATCTCCGATCGCACATTCCCTACTCAGTACTTAGTATGTCTTCTCAACCTCCACCAGGCGATGCTGGCGAACATCTTCTGATTGAAGTTACTCTATTGCACACTAAGATTTTACTTGGTGTGTACTACAGTCCCTCGTTGCGTGTGAATTTCTTTAGTTCTTTTGAAAACCTTCTTGTCAACTTCATTCCTAATTACAGTCACGTTATTGTTATGGGTGATTTTAACACCTGTCTCCTTAAAAATGACAGCAGGTCGTCTTCCTTAAAGTCATTAGTTAAGTCCTGTAATATGGAAATCCTTCCCCTTAATGCAACACATCATTTCCCTGACTGCGTACCGTCCCTTCTGGACCTAATTCTTGTTTCTTCGGGCCAACATGTTGCTAAACACGGGCAGTGTGCGGCGACAGGTTTCTCCTATCACGATCTCGTATATTTATCATATAAAATTCGCCCCCCTAAGGCTAAGCCAAGAACGCTTCTGCTGCGCAGTTTTGGTGGAATGAACGTAGAGGATTTGCGGCGCGATGCAGTAAATACGGATTGGGCTCCTGTTCTCAGTGCATCTGGTGTTGATGAACAGGTCACCTTATTCAATTCCTTGCTCACCAAACTGTATGACGTGCATGCGCCTTTGCGACTGATTAAAGTGAAACATCTTCCGGCGCCTTGGCTCACTGAGGAGATAAAAACTTTGATCCGTGTCAAGAATGCTGCCAAATCCAAATATAAACGCCGTTCAACTGAACTGAATAAGGAGAAATACATTGCTTTACGAAATCGCTGCAACAAGGCTTGTAGGGATGCTCAACGCCGCCATATCTATCAATCAGTTGAAAATGGAGATCCAGCTAAAGTTTGGAAGTTCCTACGGTCATTGGGAGTGGGCAAGTCACGTACTGATTCCATACCTAAAGATTTAGACATTGATTCTTTGAACTCTCACTTCTCTTCATCAGCAGCCATTGACAGTGCTGTAAAAACTAGTACACTTAGTCGCCTCACGGCTCTGCCTACTCCTGACTTTCCTTCGTTTTTTCTAAGTCAATTTACCGATTGTGATGTTAAAAAGGTCATTATGTCTATCGCTTCCAATGCAATTGGCACTGACAGTATAAGTCGAAACATGATAGTACCTATTTTAGATATCATCCTTCCCATCATCACCCACATCCTAAATTCCTCCATATCTACTGGTATATTCCCATCGTCCTGGAAAGAGGCTGAAGTGGTTCCTCTCCCGAAAAAATCCAATCCCTCCTCATTTTCTGAATACCGTCCCATATCCATTCTACCGTTCCTATCCAAAGTCCTTGAACGCCTTGTCCATTACCAACTTTCCAATTTCCTTACCCATAATAACCTGATGAACCCTTTCCAGTCTGGCTTCCGTCCTGGCCATAGCACTGTCACAGCGCTTATAAAAATCACTGATGACATCCGCCAGAGTATGGATAAAGGTCAAATCACTATCCTTTCATTGTTAGACTTCAGTAATGCCTTTAATACTGTTGACTTCGACATCCTGCTTGGAATACTTCGATCTCTTAACATATCTCCAACGGTAATCGACTGGTTTCGCAGCTATCTGCATGGGCGCCGGCAGCGTATACGCATTGAGGAGTCACATTCTCAGTGGTGTGATATCTCGGCCGGTGTTCCACAAGGCGGCGTGTTATCTCCACTACTCTTCGCAATTTTTATCAACTCCATTTCTGAAAATATTTCAGCTTCTTACCACCTTTACGCAGACGATCTCCAAATTTATAAGCATGCTTCTCCTTCAGAGCTTCCAGAGGCTGTTGCATCCATTAATATAGACCTAAATGCAATTTCAAACTGGAGTAAAAATCATGGGCTCAAAGTGAACCCCAACAAAACCCAAGTGATTCTTATAGGCAGTTCACGATTGATCTCCAACAACAACTTGCAGAATATTCCACCTATATTATTCGATGGAGTTCAAATTCCGTTCAGTGATACTGTTAAAAACCTTGGAATTTTATTGGACAAGTTTTTTACATGGGGCCCTCAGATGGAGGCCGTTAGCCGGAAGATTTTTGCGTCAGCAGGTTCACTTAAAAGGTTGCGTAATTTTCTACCTACTTCCACCAAGATCGCGTTAGCACAATCACTTCTCCTCCCTGTTCTTGACTACGCCGATGCCAGCTATCCTGATCTCACCGAGGAGCAACTAAACAAACTTGAGCGTCTTCAAAACTTTTGTATACGGTTCATATTTGGCGTAAGAAAATATGACCACATCTCCGAATACCGTACTAAACTCAAGTGGCTCCCAATTCGCTTTCGCCGGAATACCCACATTCTTTCACTTCTTTACTCTGTACTGTTCAATCCATGTACCCCAGCATATCTGAAGGAGCGTTTTGGGATGCGTTGCTCTACCCACAGCTGTACCCTTCGTTCATCGCAGAATCTCAGGCTGAACATCCCTGAACATAAAACTAAATTCTACAGCGAATCTTTTACTGTCCAGGCCACATTGTTGTGGAATGATTTACCCACACATATCAGACTTGCGCCTTCGCTAGCATCATTTAAATCCCTGCTGAATAAGCACTACAATAAATTATTATCTTTGCCAGAATAATATTTATTTATAATATATTATATATTTAAAAGTATGTATATATTTAAGTATATAAGTATGTTGTATGTAGTTTATATTACCTATTACTAGGTATAGATTAGGTATCATTTTATATAATTGTTAATTTTTCCTTTTATAAGTTACATATGTTTGTAATTTTTTGCACTTTCCCCTTTTCTTTTGTATAATTTCTCTCCTCCGAGGTAGTCTGGAAGAAATTACTCTTAGTAATAAGGCCGCCATTTGTACCGTCTATGTTGTGCATATTCTATTGTAATTTCTGTGTTTGTGTGCAATAAAGAATTATCTATCTATCTATCTATCTAATTGTACCTACTCAAATTAGTTAAAGGATCTAATGTCATTTATCTTTCACCCAGTCGTAGGTTGGCTGGAAGAAATTGCTTTTTGGCAATAAGCCCGCCTTTGTATACGTCTTGTGTTTTGATTTGTAACTGTTCTCTTTTATGTTTGCTTGTGTATGTGTACAATAAAGTGTATATAAATAAAATAAAAAAGAGTTGAGTGTTGAGTTTTAGAGAACGACCTACGTTTTTCTGTTTACAAAGCTAACAAATTGGGCCATATTAAATTTAAAATACGGTTTTTCTTCTTATAGAGATAGTGTCGGTAACAGCTACCTAATAGAGAAATAATTTTAGTATACCTTATCGTTTATAAGTTAGCTTAGGGTAAGGGTATGTTAACGACGTGAAATTATTAGTCACTCACACACTGGATATTCTTACTTTAGTTTTAGGTTATAGCATAGCCGCTTATCACCTAGGGCCGCTAGTCCAATAAATGTACTCATATAGAAATATGCCAATAGAATGTCTTTTGGATGTAAACGCCGGACAGATAGTTGATACTACAGTTGTAAAAGTCGACCAGAGGATAAAAAATCTATTGGAGGATAACCAAATTATATATACTATACGAATTTAATAACTTACCAAAGTACATAATAATTTTCTTCTTAAATAATACTTATTTTTACATACATATTTCAAAGAGTGCCTATCCAGATGAATGAGGCCGTGAGTTGATACTTTGAGACACTGGAAAAAATATTGGCATTTTTCCAGTCATATTTCCTTGCTTCGAGTAGGTAAAGGCTACTGGAAATTTACCGCAAAACGGATGAAATATTGGAAAATAATTCATAAAAGTCTACCCTGGTAGCTTTTTTTTCTTACCTTAGTATTTTGTTTCCAACGCAAAAAACATATTATAATTCAATGGCTCTTTTAAAGTTCATGTCTGTGTAGTTTCCAGAAAACTTGTAAGGATAATGAATAAGTACTTAAATAATTTTCCAAAAAATAATAATCAAATCAAATCAAATTATTTATTTATTTCAGACTCAAAGTCCATAATGAGTACCTAGGAAATTGTTGTTTTTGTTATACTACCTACTCTTTCAGTTTTTCTTTATTTAAACTCCACGATAAACTGCCTCGCAACCCCTTTAATCTGTAAGGTAATTTAAATGACAAAAGCCTATTAGTAAAACCTTTTCTCTTTTGCCCGGGAGCTCAAAGCTTAAAAGCATTTAAAAGTTGCTTATGGATGGGAGACAAAGTTTTTTATGAAAATAAAAGTATTTGTTGTGTGCTTCTGTGTACAAAAATTGAATATAAAAAGGTAAACACTTATGATACACTTAACGACGAAAATCTACTAGTTAACGTATTTCTCTCCTCTTATACCACCTACAAAAACCCAGCATGCATTTGAGTCCTAAATAGAAAATGGCAGGCTGGTAACACTGAAATTTAATCTCTTATTAACGAACAACTAGAAATTAACCTACAGTTTTCATCGACGGTTGAAACAGCTGACTAAAAGACAAGCAAGACCTCTGTTCCGACACTAGACTTCGCGGCAGACTAGTTTATAATACGTTAACCTAAAAGTTCATTTTCCGCGCGCTTAAGCTTACTTTCCAATAAAGTTTTCGATAGCTGAATTTCATTTTCAGTGCTGAAGAGGCGGCAATTCGGACTTAGCTATTATTTGATAAAATACGGCAAAGGGTTTTGTGTTCGCTGATATTTAGGAATACTTCGTCCAGAATATCAACTTATTCAGATCACGAACATGCAAACTGTAAGAAAACGTGCTATTATTTATTTATTGTGGAATTGAAACATATTTGTGATTACTTGAATATATAAAAAAATGCTTTTTTAATTATTTACTCGTTCATTCCCTTAGGAAGGTAGACATTTCCTGTAAGCATGGTTTAATTTGTGTAATTGCGATTTATAATTCAGTACCTAGGTACGGTGGCCTGCGCCTAAAAGTATACAGGCAGAGTTTTTAAAATAGCGATCTCAAGCTCACATGCTGCTCAAGCACATCCACATAAACACCACTGCTACACACATCACACACAACACGTCCCCAGATTTATAACAGATGTAGCTGGTCCCTTCATCATCAGGGATCGCTATTTTAAAAACTCCGCCTGTATACTTTTAGGCGCAGGCCACCGTACATATTCTAAATAGTTCAGAAAGCTGATTCTCGTCCTATAAACACAGAAGAAACAAACAGTTTAAAATCATTAATCGGATTAATTCCCACGAAGGTATTAAAAACGTTTTTAAAAAAGCGTTGTTCACCCCATTTTATGGCGTATAAAGCCACGGTAGGTATAAGCTTTAGCACGGCTATGATGCTATCCCACTGTACATACTCTCTCTCTGTAGATACAGGTAACTGAAGTTCGGTCCATAGGATGATATTATTAACTGGCGGCCCCATTGTACAATATATTTCAATAATTGTGCAATATAATTCATCGTCTAGGGTTAATATTGAAGATTGCGCAAACTTCATTTGAATTAAAAACTTATTGCACAATATTATTGTAGGTCTAGGGTCCGCCTATAAGAGAAATATATTTTGCGGGTTCGTACAAATTCCCATACGAGTTAGTTACTTCCATGGTTTAACCGGAAAAGCACTCTAGTCCATTTGGTAAGAGCTCGTCAGTTTTATGCATGACCGGTGACTGGTTTTACGGTCGATTTTACGACAACTTAGGACGTAAAAATCTTTACTAGATTATTAGAGTAGAACAGTGAAGCTTAACGTGACGCTCGGGAATTTGTACCTTCATCCGTGCGCATTAGGGGTTATATTTAACTGTGGGAGTATGTAAGGATATTTAGTGTTTATTGTCCTAGAGGTATATGCATGTATGCATAAGGCAGCAGGAACCAAAATCGCGTATATTATGTGTGTCTGAATTGGTCGTAAGCAGCATCAGCACACGATCTAGTATTACCAATTACATACCTAATACTGGAAAATAAGTAGCACTAATGTTAATGTGTTAGATTAGGCGACATTATTTTTGGAATGAGTTTTAAACATTGACGGTCGTGGGAAAATTTCCTGATTTCAGCAATGTATAGGTATTTGTGTACCTCTAACTCGTTTATGAAAAATTCATTTGTTCTATTTTTTTTTTTTCTTTTTTACCTTTTATATGAAACATTAATAAATAAGGGCACTTATATTTGATCTTTGGTAAGGCTCACTTGCACCAAAACTTTAAACGAAATTAAATCTATTGCTCTCACTGCTTTACAGACAGTATTCTGTCGTGACTATCAGCAATAATTCATTTTGTTTATATATTTGATGCAAGGTAAAGTAAATTAGTATTATATAAATAGAAAGGCATACACTATTTGTAAGATACGGATCCCTGTTGTAATAATGGTGTATAAATTAGCAAATTGGAATTCAAAGCACGCCTTGTTATTAGAGGGTTTCTGCTAATTACAACCCGTGATGAATTACCTAGTAGTCAGGGGAAAATGTCACGTCTATAGATCTATCTATCCATTGTATTTCAACAGGTCCTATAAAATCTTCATTTCCGTGTATTTTTTTAACTTTAGGTTAAAAAACGATTTTTGATAGTTTGCGATAGTGTTAGATAAGTTAAAAACTAACGAGATACAGGATTAAACAATTTGTGACACAGTAATAAGACTAATAATAAATGCAATTATGTTCTAAAATTATACTTGATAAGTATTTAAAAAATATAGGGTTTTCTTCGCAAACGGAAGGTAATACATATATCTAACCGACATCAACAAACCACTATCGTTACCAAGAAGAAAATACATTAAAATTGAAGTGAAAATATAGATTTCATAAACGCCTTGCGCTCTATCCGAACCTGGTCTATCTACGAGTAATTATCGCATTTTAAATACCGTTAAACCCAGTAAAAACTTTTTGTGGTACTTAATACATACAGTTTTTTTTAACTTTTGGTAAGGTTTACCCAATTTACGTACTAGGGTTGCAGTTAGGTACATAACGATGCACCATCTACCAGAGCGTCTGGCCGCCCCACTTGAACTGATTACTGCCACGGCGGTAATGTCATCAGAACAATCTTGAAATGTCCTAGAAAACTTGTCTTGTGGAAGGTGAAACTTTATCAGGGGACGAGGCATGTGTGTGTGCACCGAGGTGGGAAATAAGTACCTTTGTGGGTGTGTTTTTATATCATGTTTTTCTCATTTGAATCTCCGTACGTTTGCTATTCAAAACTTTACTGCATAAAGTGTAAACATTCATATTATAAATACACTGATTAAACATAATAATATACGTGGGTGGTCTGAAAAGTTTCCGACCTAACATAGATACAAGATTTTTTTTCTTAAAATTAATTTTTATTCTTCTACATAGCCTGTAAAACAGTAATTAGGCGGCGCCAAAACACGGATTTATTGCGCCTAAACTGCGCCAACAGAGCATTGGAAATGTTCATTCGAACACGTCGTTGGTCTGACTTTAGCAAACGCGGCAGCCAACGCGCGGACAGCCTTCTCATGCCTAAATCTTGATTTAATATGTGATAAACACGTTTTCTGGACATTTATATTGCGTCTGCTATCTCTCTCACTTTACTTCGGCGGTCGTCTAACACCATTTGGAGAACTTTAGCGATGTTATCGTCAGTAGTTACAGTTTTTGGACGTCCCGAACGTTCATCATCTCCGAAGCTCTTACGGCCAAAATAATATACGGCTGCCCAAAATTTTACAGTGGTAAATGACGGTGAAGAGTGCCCGTACACAGAATCTAACTCATCTTTGATTTGCGTAGGGGTGTTCCCTTTCAAAAACCAATATTTTAAGACAGCTCGATACTCGATTTTTTCAATTTTCACAGAAATGCTCACATCGACTCACTCAAACGACTGTAAAATAAAAACCACGCGTCAAAAATGGCTGAAACTTTGAAGTGTTGCTGTCAAAAGATGCACAGTTACATTCCCTGACTTTAATTGATGTGTGCTGCCATCTTCACGTTGAGGTCGGAAACTTTTCAGACCACCTACGTACATATAACATATACCTAGTCTTTCTATACGAGCATCATTTTCTTTTAACCAGCCCCTATCTAGTATTTCTATTACACTGGCATCGAAGCAGCGTCCAATTATTTTTAATCGTGCCACTTCCAAGAGATGCTTTATTTTCGTAGAAAAAACTAAGATATCAAGTTTATTTCAACGACATTTGAGCCGTTACTTTTAACGATATCGTTTCACGAAAACACCTCTCAAATAATATATTTTCTCTCTTTTTAATATACTGTGTACTCACCTACATTAAATAAATAAATGTAACTTGTTGTTTTATTTGTGCGTATTTAGTTTTAAAGCCAGGTGCACATCAGCAATTATGATATGAACCCAGGCGACCCGGCTTAGCAGAACCAGTAACATTCATTAACCTCAAACGTAAATAGTTTAGTTTACAGACATTTATTTAATCAATCTATTACCTATATACCCGAAGTGGCCTTTTCTTTTATACCTAGAAAAGTCTTTTATACCTACCTATAGACCAAAAGGTAGGTAACAAGCAGATTGTGCGAAAAGTCTCCTTTACTTTGTGTAATATGAATTGCTGACTTTGTACCCACAGTAAATTGAGACTGTTGAATAAGCTGTTTCTCCTAAAACTCAATCATAAAGGTGATACAATCATCAAAGGTGATACAAAAATATTTGCTCACAATTTTTACCAGAAACTGGCTAGGATATTGCATAATATTTTAAGCGTTGTAGCACATTTTGCTAATGAAACAATTTCTGACGCATCAAGCTCCAACTCACACAAAAAGAATAACTCTTGATGAGTTTTTAACAGTACAAAAAGTTCGGCCGTTCCCGCGATATGAAAACTGAAATTTTGTGCCAATTTATGTAACATTTTGTTTGTTATTGGGGGTGTATGAAACGATCCCCCCAAGTTGACCATGGAGACTATAGACAGTAAGCGCTGACAACTAGCCAAACAGGTTATGTAAATGACCAATCCTTTCACCAAAGTGACGAGCCCTAGTCCAACCCTAATATTTGTCACCGACACGACAAAAATGACCAATTTTCTCTTCTGAGAAAGTCAAGTTACTCAGAACTTGAGTATAGAATGCAGTTCTGTGATTGGCTGAATTTGTCGGACTTAAGTTTATGCATAGGTAGATTTACACAAGTGAGAAACTGTGCCTTTATTATACAAGCTTCTATCCTCAAACCGCCATCAAAATAAAGAGGTATTTTAAGCTGATGACCTAAACTCGGCCCAATTTGAAAATAACAGAAGCTCTATAAAATCGGATGAAAATAATGACGCTACAAAAAGGGTGGGACAAAAGTGTCAAAGGGCAATTAAGGAAGCTCCAAGCTTAAAGAGTTAAAATAGAAAGTAGCTCGTCTGCTCTCGGGGCAAATAATAGCAAATATTAGCTGGAGCCACCACACTCCACCGCACAGACTATTTTGTATGATAGTGGAGGTACGCTTAAACTTTTGGCATCGTACGCAACGGATGCATCGGATTCAGTATTATTTGTATAAAAATTCACTCAATGTACGTCCACTTCATCAGCATTGCCGACACCGTCTATGCATACATTTTTATGATTTTTCATAGGTGGACGCTTACCGTAATGGTTTATCAGATTGGTGAATGTGTGATTCTTTTAAAAAATGGGAAGTAGGCATGTTATGAAATACATGCAATCGCATGTAAAAGTACATTATCTATTATTTACATTGTAGGTACTTTTGAGTTTTCTCAGTACATAACATAACGAATCCCACAAAGTTGTTATAAAACCTAGGTAGCTATTTTGTATTTTTTTAGGAATACAGTGTACACGTACTGGGATAGAAATAAACATAAATGTTTTCTAATATAAATCAAAACTTTTTATAAGTACTATATTATTATATTTAATTTCGATTAAGATTATGACTCTAATGAGACCCACATTTAACAACCTTCAAATTTGTTTGTCGTTTTTGAATAACGTTAAATTATACGGAAGCGGTACTAGATTTAAGGAAGCCATAAAGCCTAATTATTTAACTATGTAAATGTACGAAACGAGGCCCTTTATACGGCCCTCGGGGCAAATGAGGGAAACCCAAGCATTTGAGTTTACAGTTGCTACAATCATAAACATTACATTACTTTAATTGAGTAACTTCTGGCATTGCTTTTGGCTCTGCAATGTAAATCAAACTAACAAAGCACATTATCTATATATTATAAGATATCTTTAATACCTACAAATGTATGTATAATTGTATATAGTAATAATAATGATTACATAGTTATTTACACTACCCTATACTTTGTTACTTTTTTCCGAATAACCAAGGTTGCCTCTAAGAGATCACTCGTATCATCATCTAGAGAGAGAAAAGCTAATCTACTACTACTCACGGGCAATGAAAATGTTCCATTCGCAAAATGCCGACACCAAACAACCACATTTTTTCAAATATTTAATTTATTTTTTTAAGAAACTATTACCGTTTTTAGTTGTTAATATCCTGATGCTCTGTTAAATGTACTTGAATGTTGCAGAAGGCATCATTAAGTTAGGCTTTTCCGTTTAGGAGTAATTTGGCGCTTTTCTCAGTGGAACCTTTTCATTGCCCGTGAGTGTATGTAATTTAACGCATTAACTTTTCACTGCTCGTATGTTGTGAAATACGAATAGGTTTACTCAAATGAGTAAAGTTTATACGTCTACTAATAGAAACTCAATTTAGCAATGTGGGGCTGTCGCTATTCCCAGACTCCCACTGCAATTTCGCTACTCTGTGCACGAATGCAAGCCTTTATTTTAGGCCCCGCTAGACTGCTGGCGAGTTGCCAGTTGAAACCAAAGAGTTAAAAATAAATCGGGAATAAAACTATGCAGAATTTATCTTAAAAGGAAATATGCATTTCGCCTTTGACTGCAAAGTTTACAGGTCAGCTCAGAATAAACAATTTACTCCTAGTCTCCTTTCTGTGATAGCCTAGCTCCAAAACGGCTTAACCGATTTTCATTTTGTTTGTTCAAGGTAACTGTTAATATTATAACCCCAAGTGTTCTTAGTCATATTTTATCAAAATCGACTAAGTTCTTCAAATGTTATACCTACGACTTTAAGTGTTGAATGTCGGGGTTTTAACGTAGGTTAGATCATTTCAGTATAAGTTATAAGAACGCCCCGTAATTTACTCAATAGTAAACCACATTTCCCAATTGGCTCAAAGAGTAGCAACGTTAGTACTTCTGGCGTTATGTCGCAACTAATAAAGGTTCGTTTATTGGCTCAACGTTATTGTGTTAGTGACGTCACTATCGGAACAACGGTCGGGTTTGGCTCCTGTTAATTCCAAACAAGCTTAGCGTGATTAAATTTTTAACGAAAATAAAAGCTTTTTTTATAATGCATCAATTATTAAATCCATGTGATTGCACACCTTCTTTTTTAAATTGTACAATAAAAGTATAAATAAATAAAAATAATGATAAAAAATAAGGATTATAGAAGACGTTAAAAACGTTAAATAATCAAAAAACCGGCCAAGTGCGAGTCGGGCTCGCGCACAAAGGGTTCCGTAGCAGCAAATATAATTTACAGTTAAATCAACCTATCTCAAAAACTATAAGAGATACTTTGATCAAACCAAAAATCGTTGAAAGAGTTAATTAGCATGCATCACCTCTATTTTTTTTAGAATTTTATACCCCGTAGTTATAAAAATAGAGGGGGGGGGACATACTTTTTACGACTTTGAGAGCTGATATCTCAAAAACCGTTCACTTTAAGAAAAATAATTTTTAGAAAACTTTATATCATTTTAAAAGACCTTTCCATTGATACCCCACACGGGTATGTACATCGAAAAAAAAAATTTCATCCCTCAGTTACATGTATGGGGGGCCCCACCCCCAATTCTTTTTTTTACTATTTAGTGTCATATTTTTGTAGCGGTTCATACAACACATATTCCCATCAAATTTCATCACTGTAGTACTTATAGTTTCCGAGTAAATCGGCTGTGACAGACGGACAGACGGACAGACGGACATGACGAAACTATAAGGGTTCCGTTTTTGCCATTTTGGCTACGGAACCCTAAAAAGAGGGGACTCAAGACTAGTACAAGTAACTACAAGTATTTCTGATCAACTTTTGTATGTAATATACATATTTAACTCAAATTTGTGTAACAGTAGTCTTAGCTGATGTCCCAATTTACCCCAAAACATTATTTTACATCTACCATAGCAATATTTATAGGCCTAATCGAGACTAATAGCTGAAAAGACACAAAAATTACCCGTAAAATTTCAAAAATGGCTATTACGCGATTATTGGAAATATTTCTTCTTAAACCGCGACATAAATGAAAATAAATTGGTGGCTTATGGCTACTTTATATTTGATTTGTTTTAAAATCCACCATTCACAATTTCGTACTTAGAGTATGACGATGGCATAATCATCAAGAACAATAGATTTATATATAATAATTATTATCATATTTTTCCTTTTACACAGGACACAACTGAATAAGGCTTTCACACAGCCCCATCAATGGGAGCTGAAGGAGCTCTAGAAAAGTGTTGACGCCGGGTCATCATCTCAAGATGATGCAAGCTTTAAAGGGCCGCCAGTTACAAATATTTAAAATCCTAATCCTAACTAATATTATAAATGCGAAAGTAACTGTGTCTGTCTGTCTGTCTGTCTGTTACTCTTTCACGCCAAAACAACTGCACGGAATTGATTGAAATTTGGTATACATACGGTCTAGACTCTGGGAAAGAACATAGGCTACTTTTTATCCCGGAATTCCCACGGGAAAACTTTTTAAGGCGAAGCGAAGCGCGCGGGAACAGCTAGTTAGTAATATTTTCAATTTATTTGCAATAAAGGTTAAACCTTGAACTAGTTAGGTAGGGAAGTTAGAACATAGAGAATTAAACTATCAAATAATTACTTAACTGACTACCGACATGATTTTGATGACTCATAACTTTGATATAAAACTAAACTAACTTCGCTATTTGTAATCCTTAAAATAGAGCCGTGAATTCTCTATCTTTATTGCAAAGTTGAGTAGCTTAAACTGCAAGTCTTTAGTGCTAACTCGTGCCGCTGTATTTTTCAAGTGGTTAAGTTGAGAGTTGATGCACAGCACTTTAGCTCAGTCCGAGTTTGTACAAACAAAATAATAAATCTTCATATATAGTAATACAATATTATGTTGTACAGAATGGATTCACATCAGTTTACTCCCCGTAATTTTACAGCCAATGTATTCTGCTAAGCCAACATCCCTTGGTTTAATTGGGAACACCATACATTATTTGGTACGAGAGATTTAATTAAGTTTTTGATGCAAGCTCTCACAAAAAAATCGTAATAATTTTAAATGAGATGAGAACTTTATTTACCAAGCATAGAATCTGTCAATCAAACGTCAAAGAACTCATGCTATACTTTGCAAAGTATAAGTAGTTACATTAAAATACCTCAATAAAACTTTACATAATACAAGAATACAAATAAATATTTAAACCTTGCTTGCAAGCTTTGTGAAACTTTCATGGATTAAAAAGTTAGTCGAGAGCTTGTCGGTTTCCCTTCATAAATATCGGTTTGATTTCCACAGCGTTATTGAATTTCTGTTTGTCGGAAAAACAAGAAACTTTCATTTGTCTTGCGTGATTTTAGTTTGTTTTTAAAACTCAAACTTTGCCGAGCAAACGTGCGTCAGCGATTTGTTGTTTTAGACCTCTACCGACGCAATGTTAAACTAAGTAAAGTCTGTTTTTTTAATCTCAATACTAAATTTACGGATTCTCAACGGTTTATCAACAGTCATTTGTGCCACCATTCAGTATCTGAGAATTTAGTATGTGAGATTAAAAAACAGACTATCGTACTCAATTTTTAGAAAATAATAATGTTATAATATGAATATAATACCTATGTGGGGAGGGGATTTCTCACACACGGCCATCCGACGACAAGCAGGCCTGTAATAAGTGTATCGGACAGTTGATATTTCTACACAGATACGAGTACATACAGACATGTTAGTTTTCGATTGCTAATCGCAAGAACTGAGGGATGAGTCTCGTCCACATAGAAAAAATATAATTTAATATACACACATGTGTAACACACTGTTTTTTCAATAGACATATGTTTTTATAACGATAAATTTGACCACGAAAAACTACCTACTCTTTAACTTCCATTGAGTTAAGTTTATAATTCTTGTTATTCAAAGTTGCACTCAAACAGAGAAACTAACTTGTTCTGAGATATTCGCTCGAAGAATATAAGATTCTTTAAGTAGATGTTAAACCTGTTGTATTCCTATTGTAAGACACATGCGGGTTGAGGAAAGTTTGTACAGACGTATGATAATGCGACCACTATGATATTGAAGTTAATTCCGGCATACCTACATAAGTTCACTTATTTTATCAGTAGTAGATGTGAAAGCAGTATAGTGGAAATAAATACCATAATTATACACTGACGGGCAAAGAAACAGTTCCACTTAAAAAATGCACACTTTAAATGGCCCTAAATGGATGTACTTAAATATTGCAGAAGGCGTCATTTAGTTACGTTTTTCCGTTTAGGAGTAAATTGATAATTTTCTCAATGGAACTTTTTCATTGCCCGTGAGTGTAAATACAAGTAATTATATATTGCATTAATCACTACGCTGTAGCATTAATACTGACACCGCATCGCATACAGGGCCACATTATAGGATTAAGTGCTACACCGAATTATTGTAGCATAAATTGCTACGCCGTCTCGTAGCGTATTTGCTACAACGTTGTATCGTAGCATACATTGCTACGAAACCGTAGCATCATGAATTACACTGTTGAAATTTATCAGTGAACTTATAAAAGGCGGGTCAATGTACCCAGCATGCTGAGTAACTTTAACAATCGGGTCAAGTCTATGAAAGCAGCTGTTATTCGTAATCCACCCTGGAAATAGCTAGTGCTACGCCGTATTACCGTAGCATATATTGCTACATCATAGTTTCGTAGCATAAATATCTCAATCACCAGCACAGATACTACTAGTACTTTTATTTAATGCATTATGTCTACGCCTTTCTCATATTTTATACCATAAGTCTTTAATTCAACCAAAGGTTGCCTGGAAGAGATCCCTTTTAGCGATAAGGCTCCTTCAATGCTTACAATTTCTTTGTAATGTAATTTATGTTGTGTGTTTTTCAATTAAGTCTTATATAATTAGGAATATACATACCTGTATAAAGTATTTAATGCTTTGGTAGAATTGTTTTAAAAAACTTGATAAACTTAATTTGAATTTTATCCCATCAAAGCTTTATTGGAATTCAAATATCGTATTGTTATAGAGACGGCTTGAAACCTCAACCACAACAATTAATAAACATAGATTGACTATTATGTAAAGGTCGCTAGTGCCTTATTTAGGCATATAAAGCCATTACAAAGCGAACGTAAAATGTATTTCTGATAATAATGATGATAATGGTTATAATGAAAGAGCAGTTGTTATTAGATTTATTATTAATACCACAGTTCCCTTATAACATAGAACGAGATAATCTTATAAACTAACGTACAAGTACTAGGGAAATAACGAGGTATCGAGGTATAGACTGGACCTAGGTCTATCATCATCATCAGCCAATAGTCATCCACTGCTGGACATAGGCCTCTCCCAAGGAGCGCCACAACACTCGGTCCTCGGCCTTCCTCATCCAACCACTACCCGCCACCCGCCTAAGGTCGTCAGTCCAGCGGGCAAGAGGGCGTCCCACGCTGCGTTTGCCTTTTCGTGGTCTCCACTCGAGAACTCGTCTACCCCAACGGTTATCGGTTCTTCGGCAGATATGACCAGCCCACTGCCACTTCAGCTTGCATATTTTCACAGCTATGTCGGTAACCTTAGTCCTCTGACGGATAACCTCATTTTTGATACGATCCATCAGAGAAACCCCAAGCATAGCTCTCTCCATAGCACGCTGAGCGACTTTAAATCGGTGGACCAGTCCTACCGTCAGTGTCCACGTCTCTGCCTAGGTCTATACTAACTACAAAAGTTTTTTAATTGAAACTTACGTGATGTCTCACATCTCCATGGAGATTATTGAAATAAACCTGATGGCGTAGAGGAGGCCTATGTAATGCAGTTAGCTGATCCCGCGAGCTTCGCTTCGCCTTAATAAGTTTTCCCGTGGGAATTCCGGGATAAAAAGTATGTTCTTTCTCAGGGTCTGGTCCATATGTATACCAAATTTCATCCAAATCCGTTCAGTAGTTTTGGCGTGAAAGAGTAACAGACAGACACACACAGTTACTTTCGCATTTATAATATTTTAGTTAGGATGCGTTACTTACTGAAAACATTTCAAAACTGCTATACGACTATAAACGCTGAGGTCTTCAGAATCAGATACCGGTCTAATAGCTATACATATTCCGGGAATCCCCCAGATGATATTGAGGTTATTAATCTGACCCTTTCGGGTTAATTTAAGGTCGTTGTATCGTAGAGGTAATGATCGATGTACGTAGGTGTATTTGTGAAAACTATTTATGCTTGTATTTTAGATCTTAATTGTATGGACATGGGATTGTAAAAGTGTTTTAAGCAAAATGACTCTCTCTTCGTTTTGTCGGCACTGTGGGATCATACCTAAGAAGTTTTACTATGTTGATATAAGATACGTTCTAGTATTAACAGCTGGTTAAGATTTAGTACCTTATATCGATTTAATTATATGGTAGGAAAATATATGGCTTGAAATTTGTAACATTCGGAATTTTAATCTGCTGCATTGTATACTACAGTATGTTTTTAGACTTAAATTAAATTATGAATATTCATGAACATAAACATCCTATCACGAAGAAAATATCCATTTACATGTAATTATTTTGCGAAAAGTGCGTAAAAACAGAGACTTTACTGAACTTTTCCAAGCTATAAACTTTGGAAGTTATTGCTCAATAAAAGTCGTTAAATGTTGTACTTATTCTGCGACCGAAGTAATCTAATTAATCTCGTGGGTCTCTGCTTTATTTTAATTGGCTAACATTTTATTGAAGAATAAAACAACAACGAACTTTGTAAAAGTTTTTTATTGTTACAAAAATCTTGCAATATCACTAAAGTTTCGGTTTATTAATTATGGTAATTAGCTCCAATTTCTCCATGGTCGGTTAGATCGTAACCAGGGAAAGGTTGATCAATTATACGTCATCTCCATATTAAAGTCTTGACAAAAAGTCAAGCAATAATCCCTGGTTATGCTCTAACCCGCTATGGCGAAATTTGCACTGTGTAATAAAATGCTATAATTTATCCAAAATCACTCAGACAGTCAAAAGTTATGAGATCTTTAGTCAATGCCTAAAATTGCTAATCTCGCAAAATTATTGAACAAGACATTTCTCATTCAACAAAATGATCAATGTAAAAAATGATCTTAATAAAAGTTCTGAATTCTAACAGTAAATTTGTCTCACCATTTTGTGTTTTGAATTACTGAAATTAATTTTGGATACATTGTTTTTTTAATTGGGCACTTTAATAAACACAATCAAAACTCGTTAATGGTCGGTTACTCGTATTTCAATTGGATATCTTATAATTGTTTTTGTTTCATTATAATTTAGTCTATTGAATTCCAATTCTAAGAGATTTACGTTTCAATCGCTAAATAAAATAAACTTTAAACTTTACTTTGACTAATTAACTTTAACGATGGTACCAAGTTAAAAAAAATGTTGTGTTGTTTTTTCATGGGTATTCAACTGGCATGAATAATTTGAATGAAATATTTAAAAAGGTACCTATTATATTTATTATGTTATGGCGCCTACCTCAGCTATTACAGCGCCTACCTCAGCTATTACAACACCCAGGCCTGCTACTCCAGTTTACTCGGGAGCTAGGCTGGCTGAGCTGAAATCAAGGGGATATGTACAAAGGTTCCACTCGAGAGAGCCACGTACAGGAACTTCACCCCCTATGAGAATAGAATAGAATAGAATATTATTTTTATTTTAACAAGACGCTAAGGCCCGGGTCTCCTATTACGCGCCGTAGGTCGCGTCCAGCGTCACGCCGTAGGCCGCGTCACGATGATCACTACATCTACGCGCCAACGTCGGCGTGTGAGGGAGACCGCATCAGTACATTTCTATAGTGAGCATAGTGACGCGGCCTACGGCTTGACGCCGCGCCGGAAGCGACCTGCGGCGTAAATAGGAGACCCAGGCCTAAATAATACGTTTCTAGAATTGGGCGATAATGTTTAAAACATGTTGATCAGTAATGCAGCTATATTGGTGGGGAAACATTATTTTCATTTATTTATTTCATTGCATACATACATTACAAAGTTACACATTAAACACAGAATGTACACAAAGGAAGGCTTATTGCCAAAAGCAATTACTTCCAGACAATTATTTTTATAAAGTTACTCATAAATAAATAACAAAGCATACACACGGCCATTAAAAAAAACATTGGCACGGCTATGAACAGTCAACAATAATGAACGATTAAGTAGTATAATATTACAATTCTTTTTTCAAGGGAAAATTTCCCTCTAGCTTTTCTAAGTCACGTTCACAATACAACCATTTTCCTCCGAAAGGGACTTAATTGGAACTTTTAGTGTGCTAAAGAGTTTGCAATATTGCTGTTAAGTTGTAAACAATTGATTTATTAGCTACAGCTGCTGTGGACTTCGGTTGTTTGGGGAAATTTCAGTAGCAAATGTGATAAATAGTGGTTATGATTTATATCTTAAACTTGACGATAAGATGGTCACTGACCTCCATAGTCTCCATTGCACATAAAGAAAGCTTTCCCGTAGCTATGATGGTTATTCTATTCTATTCTTTTCTCTGTGGGGGTGTAAGTACCTGCACCTGGCTTTCTCGAGTGGAACCTTTGTGCATATCCCCAAGGTCTAAACTGCCTTCCTAAGCTTGGACCATTTCCCACCACGCTGGTCCACTGCGGGTTCACATATCTAGATGTGCTAAATCTAGATATGCAGGTTTCCTCACGATGTTTTCCTTCACCGTAAGAGCGATGGTATACATCCTAACTAATATTATAAATGCGAAAGTAACTGTGTCTGTCTGTCTGTCTGTCTGTCTGTTACTCTTTCACGCCAAAACTACTGAACGGATTTGAATGAAATTTGGTATACATACGGTCTAGACCCTAGGAAAGAACATAGGATACTTTTTATCCCGGAATTCCCACGGGAAAACTTTTAAAGGCGAAGCGAAGCGCGCGGGAACAGCTAGTTGTACATTTAAATGCATTATGTCTACGCCTTTCTCATATTTTATACCATAAGTCTTTAATTCAACCAAAGGTTGCCTGGAAGAGATCGCTTCTAGCGATAAGGCTCCTTCAATGCTTACACTTTCTTTGTATTGTAATTTATGTGGTCATTTAGTATTGTACTATATACCACAGTAAGTATACATAAAGTATTTAATGCTTTGGTAGAATTGTTTTAAAAAACTTGATAAACTTAATTTGAATTTTATCCCATCAAAGCTTTATTGGAATTCAAATATCGTATTGTTATAGAGACGGCCTGAAACCTCAACCACAACAATTAATAAACATAGATTGACTATTATGTAAAGGTCGCTATTGCCTTATTTAGGCCTATAAAGCTATTACAGAGCGAATGTGAAATGTATTTCTCATAATAATAATGATAATAGTTATAATGAAAGAGCAGTTGTTATTAGATTTATTATTAATATCACAGTTCCCTTATAACATACAACGAGATAGTCTTATAAACTAACGTACGAGTACTAGGGGAAATAACAAGGTATCGAGGTATAGACTGGGCCTAGGTCTATACTAACTACAAAAGCTTTTTAATTGAAACTTACGTGATGTCTCACGTCTCCATGGAGATTATGGAAATAAACCTGATGGCGTAGAGGAGGCCTATGTAATTCAGTTAGCTGATCCCGCGAGCTTCGCTTCGCCTTAATAAGTTTTCCCGTGGGAATTCCGAGATAAAAAGTATGTTCTTTCTCAGGGTCTGGTCCATATGTATACCAAATTTCATCCAAATCCGTTCAGTAGTTTTGGCGTGAAAGAGTAACAGACAGACAGACACAGTTACTTTCGCATTTATAATATTTTAGTTAGGATGCGTTACTTACTGAAAACATTTCAAAACTGCTATATAAACGCTGAGGTCTTCAGAATCAGATACCAGCTATACATATTCCGGGAATCCCCCAGATGATATTGAGGTTATTAATCTGACCCTTTTGGATTAATTTAAGGTCGTTGTATCGTAGAGGTAATGATCTATATGTATGTAGGTGTGTATTTGTGAAAACTATTTATGCTGGAATTGTAGATGTTTTATTGTACACTAGCTGTCCCCGCGCGCTTCGCTTCGCCTTAAAAAGTTTTCCCGTGGGAATTCCGGGATAAAAAGTACCCTATGTTCTTTCCCAGGGTCTAGACCGTATGTATACCAAATTTCATTCAAATCCGTTCAGTAGTTTTGGCGTGAAAGAGTAACAGACAGACAGACAGACCGACAGACAGATACAGTTACTTTCACATTTATAATATTAGTTAGGATTAGTTAGGATGGGGTTGCAAAAGTGTTTTAAGCAAAATGACTCTCTCTTCGTTTTGTCGGCACTGTGGGATCATACCTAAGATTAAGTTTTACTATGTTGATATATCTTATACTATTATAGCTAGTATTTACAGTTGATTAAGATTTAGTACCTTGTATCGATATAATGATATGGTAGGAAATATTATATAGATGGCTTGAAATTTATAACATTCAGAATTGTTACATTCAGATAACAATCTGCTACATTATATACAGTATGTATATAGACTTAAATTATGCGTGTTCCTGAACATAAACATCCTATCACGAAGAAAATATCCATTTACATGTAATTATTTTGCGAAAATGAATAATTTGAATGAAATATTTAAAAAGGTACCTATTATTTTTATTTTAACAAGACGCTAAATAATACATTTCTAGAATTGGGCGATAATGTTTAAAACATGTTGATCAGTAATGCAGCTATATTGGTGGGGAAACATTATTTTTATTTATTTATTTCATTGCATACATACATTACAAAGTTACACATTAAACACAGAATGTACACAAAGGAAGGCTTATTGCCAAAAGCAATTACTTCCAGACAATTATTTTTATAAAGTTACTCATAAATAAATAACAAAGCATACACACGGCCATTAAAAAAAACATTGGCACGGCTATGAACAGTCAACAATAATGAACGATTAAGTAGTATAATATTACAATTCTTTTTACAAGGGAAAATTGCCCTCCAACGTTTCTAAGTCACGTCCACAATACAACCATTTTCCTCCAAAAGGGACTTAATTGGAACTTTTAGTGTGCTAAAGAGTTTGCAATATTGCTGTTAAGTTGTAAACAATTGATTTATTAGCTACAGCTGCTGTGTACTTCGGCTGTTTGGGGAAATTTCAGTGGCAAATGTGATAAATAGTGGTTACAAGATTTATATCATAAACTTGACGATCAGATGGTACATTGGCTAATGGGTCACTGACCTCCATAGTCTCCATTGCACATAGGATAGTCTCTAAAGAAAGTTTTACCGTAGCTATGATGGTTGTGGTGCCTACGGTTGCTACCCCAGGATATTTAAGGGGTCAAAACCAGCTTGACATAATTATCTTAAAATAATCACTGTAATGTATTTATAAATGATTATTCAAATGTAAACTACGAATGGTAAAAGAACATTTTTTTTCACCAAGCGCAAAATTCCAACTACTAATATACCTATCGGAAATTTGTCAGATTATTGATTGAAGCCCATTTCTTATTGTATAGCCAGGTAGGTATAGGTTATTTATATAAAGTTACTTAACTAGGTTAGTTTAGACATTAATCTTAACTAACATTATATTCCGGTAATGCTCATGTAAGCCAACTTTGCAACAATAACGGACAGAATAAAAATTAATTTGTTTCAGTACCTAACAAAAACATTCGTTGCCAACTTCTGCACGGGACGCTAGATACAACATACATACATATTTTTTTGTTATTTTTTTTACCACTGTTGAAAAATATACTTAACTATTTGTTCTACACTGGTTTTTAAAAACTATATTATTATATTAAACTAGATGGAATAGTAGTAATTCCGAGAAAAAATGCAAGTTATTCGCCGGTGAACGAACACGCTACATTTCGTATCACAAGTATCACACTAAGTAGGTCCTAGTAATGTCCTAAATTGACACACAAGATATTTAGGGTTACTTTTACCGAACGCTTTATCATTAAAGTTAAAATTAGCTATGTCTTTACCTTTCAGACCAACTAAACACACATTGCATAACCCTTGTTTAGTTTGGCAACTGTTCAGGAGACGCTACGTGTATAAACTACAAGATATCAAAAGCGCTCACAACACAGGTACCCAACATCAAGGGGTGATTAAATTGTAAGACATGAAGCTATGTCGCCACCCATCCTGTTATTACCTGATGTTGTGACTAACCAATACATACAAAACATATACAGAGTGTTGCAAAAGAGGTATGCTAAGCCGAAAGGGGGTGACTCAGGGGGTCATTCTAAACATTTTTTTTTTAACTTTAGGAATACTTAAGAGGAGAGTATACCTTCGCGATTCTAGCGAAATAGGTATTTAGGAAAATATTTGTTATCACTTGCGCTCTCATACTCCGGGCACGGGTGCGATAGAGATGCACTGCTGCACGCGACTGACAATAGGTACTTTTCTTAATGAAATTCTGGTTTCGGGAGAAAACGTTTTACACTACCTAAATATCAACCAATCTTTTAGATTTTGGTGCAAATTGCTTTAGCATAATATATTCTAGGTTTATAGGTTTTGCTTTTTATTAAAAAATACATTGTTATTGTTCAACCAACGGCTTGATTCAACACACAAAAATTACGTTATTTGAGGTGCCTATAAGTTTGAATCTATAAAAATTTTCCAAAAAAGTAAAAGCTATAAACCTAGTTATTCCTTGTGTCAATCACATATTAAAAAATCATGGAGATTGGATAGTATTTAGAGGTAGTAAAACGTTTTCTCTTTTTGTATGGACGAGCAAGTGCTATACTCTCCTCTTAAGTGCATATTCTAGTGTAGCTAGATAAATAAATCACATTAAGAAGAAGCTCAAAGTCATATTGCTTCCTGATAAACGTTTATTTGAGTCTAAAATAAGTTTATAATCAGTGCTCTAAGTTAAAAAAAATACGTAAAGTAATGACTGCTTTATTCAACTCCGATTGAACAGATTTTACCGTGTCAGCTACTGAATCAGGACGCTCTGAAAGGCTCCGCGTGTGAATTCCAGCAAAAAAACCTTTGTCTTTTTAACACCATATACTGTGGTACTGAAAGCGGAATTTCGTGTATTTGGTTGTTCCGACCGTTATTGGCTCCCTTAGATTAACAATATGCCAACAAGTTGGTTTCTCACATACGGAAACAAAGCTAAAAACTGTTCGCATTTTGTTTACTGTCAAAGTTTTAAATTAATCCTAATGCAGCTTTTTGTACCAATGAAAAAACATCACAAATCTTCACACACATCGATCGACAGTCCATCTTGTTCGTATATTGTTACTCTAAGGCTCCCCTTTATTTATCCCCTCTTGCTTGAGCTTAAACCAGAGCTTTGTCAAGTGTCAAGTTACTCACGCATCTTCGGTTTGATTCCATTTCAGCGCGGTTTTTTACGTAAAATCGACATTTGCTAAGAAAAAATTTACCCATGGAAAAAATCATCTTACCCACGATAATCGATTTGTTTATCTACTATTCTTTACCTACTCTATTACCCTTTGTATCAAGGTAGGTCGTTTGCGTTGCCCTATTGCAATAGAAGGTTGTCGGTTGTGTGGCAGCACCCTTATACATAAAAAATAAAGTTCGCTAATCGTCACAATCGAATGCTTTTAAAGTAGCTATCATAATTATATTTTAGCGTCATGCTGCCGTCACGAAAAAAAGTTTTCTTCTGGACCTACTGGTCTAAACATTCATATATCTCTTTGAATTAAATAGTACTTATGACTATTCGCTAAGTACTTCGCCTATCACGACAAAATACTCGTATACTCAGATTCCAGTAATTGAAACATAATTATACCATCGGCGTTTGAGAAACAGCATAAAACGTAAAGTGTTTATATGTATGATACTTTTTGTATGTTGGTGTTCTCATTGGTTTATGTTATGTGTAAAAGTGAATAAATGTTTAATCTATCTATCTAAACTTAAGAAACCCCACTCCTACTTAGTAAATTTGCTAGGAACTCACAAGTTGTCTACCTTAGTACATTTACTTGTAGATATCTCATAGAACATTTACTTGCATCTACAAAGTTAACTAACTCCTACTCCAAGCGTAGGTGTGGCGGTAAATTGTGGTATTAGTTCTATTCCGAGTATTCCGAAACGTCAATCTATTTATACCTACAGGTGTTTATTTAATTTAATTTAGGGACTGAATGGTGTAGTGGTTAGTGATCCTGACTGCTATGCTTAAGGTCCCGGGTTCGTTTCCCGGCCGGGGCAGATATTTGTGCTCGGGAATTGCGCTCAGTTGGGTGCATGTATCTATGTATCTATGTATCCATGTATCTGTGTATGCAGATATTATTATATATCAGATGTCCGATACCCATATTACAGGCTCTGCCTAGTTTGGGGTCGGATGGCCGTGTGTGAGATGTCCCCACATATTTATTATTATTATTTCATTGGGTCTAGAGCTCTCAACAAAGTTTCGAGACTACGTGGAGACTCAATATTATTTACTAGACTTTGGCATACCGATCATCATTCACTGTTACGAGTACGCCCTAAGATTAGATTACGTTTATCACCCCGGATCTTCTTTCAACGTGTCACACATCGATTTATCTCCCTAAATGTCCTTAGCCAAGTCTGATGGCATGAAATTGAGCCCGCTCAATCAATCAAAGTACCTACGATACCAACGAATATACGGGTATGTTAAAATCACAAGTGCCCACGTAAAAACAAAAGCATGAGCCTGAAAGGATTTCTAAACGTGTGTTATGAAGGCATGTCTGTCAGGCGATAATTGATTTGGTATTGTATCGTACCTATAATTTATGTGTTTATATCTAGGTACGAATATTTGCCTATTATATTATGGATAAACGCATCTATCTATCTATCTATCGTGGTGAGACCTACTGCATTTAGCCTCTGAGGTGGGCCATTATGCCACCAAGACGCCAGAAAGCCAGTAGACGACCTAGGTTACTTAGGACTTCCCGGAGAGACCCCGACATCTTGGTTCCTCCATGCCTTTGCAATGTAAATTTGCCTGTTAGTTTAGGGTTAATTACTGGTATGTAAGCTTTTGTTTGTACTCAGTGCTGTATGAATTTACAGTATATGTCATGCTGTAGTTCGAAAAGGTTGTTCTATCTGTTTTGGGTCCACTGGATCGAGTAACGCCAGATCCCTTTATTGCACTAACTTAACCTAAAATAAAAATTTAAAGTTGTAATAATTTATTACAAATGCTGTAAGCTTTACAGATTGTACTTAGTTATAGTTACTTCACGTGACCTTAATACAAAAAAATTGGTTTTACGTTGAGTTAATCCAAGCGGATAATAAGAGACACTTCACACTTTCATAGTATGATATTACATTTAAAGCCGATTTTAACCCCGTATAGATTTATCAATTTACTTGAGAAGCTGCCGCATAAACATGTACCTAACACTTTTTCATGCAAAAAATATTATTTTATGATTAAATCAAACTAAAGTGAAAATAGTTTAATAACTAGTTTTTTTTTAGTATTAATAAAACATATTATGGTCGTATAAAGTGGATAGATGAATTTGTATACTGCACATCCATAAATAGGTAAGGTCAACCGGGGCCATTGCGCCACAATACTTTGACTTTCATATTCATTTGATCATAACAAACAGACTATACGCCCTATTAAGCTATAACTTGTGATACATATTAGGAAATTTTATCTAATTTCATATTTTGATGCAATTTTGAAGAATTTTAAATATCTTCTAAGTGTAAACGACGTTTCTACAAAAAATGGGATTTTTAGGCGCAATAACCCCTAGTGGGGCTAATGCCTCTTTCACTAGTTTTGTGTGCTTAGAAGAGTTTTTTACAAGTTTAAGTGGATATCATTTATAGAATTACTGTTAACGTAGCTAATTATTAGATTGTAAAATAAATACAGCGCTTAGTTAAGGAGAATTAGTTGATCAAAAATTTTCGGGGCTATGTCGCCTACATACCCAAATTTCTTGTAGTGGCATTTACCCCATCCAAGATTCCAGGGGTGCTCAACATTTTATTTATAAATACTTTATTGAACATAAAAAAGTATAAATACTTACATGACAAATTAAAATACAGTATAAAAGCATACAAGGCCATATTTTTTCTAATTTGCAATCAAACCACAACTTTAAATTAGTAAGTGTAACGGGGTGGCTTCGGGAGCAATGAAAGACGGTGGATACGGATACTATGAACTATATTCAATTACTGAATGATAAGAGTATTGACAAAGTTATGACGCGGATACCTATTAGAACCGCCCAGAAGGGACCGCCGAGGCGATGCGCTCGTCTGTGCAAGTTAGACTGCACTCTTGTATAGGTACCTGGCCCGAAAACGTTCCAACAGAGGAAGCAAATCCGTGCGCAAAATATCTATAGAGGAGTGAGTTTCTAAGTGAAGCTCGATACAAACAAAATGTTCTTCGGCCCATATAAGTTAATTCGTAAACGAAACCATACCGCGATGTAGAAACGTTACACCAGCGCCATCTAGTTTTCACTATGGGAACTAATCTTTTCGTTACAGGCTCCCCCTCTGTCCGGAAAATCGTCCCGATGCGCGGACAGTTTAGTTGGACGTGTTCTTTCTAGGTCTTCCCCGTCCTCGCTTCTGGGTTACATTTGCAGATGGTTCTGTTTGTTTCCTTGGTCTTCCGCGACTTCTTTCCAGAAATATCTTTGTGAGATCCTGAGAAATGTTTTCTCAACCCCATAGTGTCCGGCTCTTGCATCATCGTGATATGTGGCCAGAACATTGGCCCATTCGTGAGATGGCACGACAAGTAACGCATCATCGGCTTCCACATATGGACAGTTTCGGTACAGTAACCTATTGTGCATGAGGTATCCTTTATTACTCCAGTACCGTGCGTTTTCATCGTCGTCGTTGGATTCCAGGACAGTTATGATCTTAGCGACATCGGGGTCCTTTAGTTGCTCTAGTCGGATGTCGGCAGGGCTACGGGTAGGCATATCTACGCTCACCGTGCAAATACCGCATTCTGCAGTTGTATCAGGTGTGCAACAGGGTCGTGACAGCGTGTCAGCCACTACGTTAGTTCTGCCAGGTGTGTATTTTATGGTTATATCGAAAGCCTGTAGTTGTAATGCCCATCGAGCAAGTCGGCCCGTCGGGGACTTTAAGTTCATCAACCATTTGAGGGCTTGGTGATCGGTTACCACTATAGTCGGTACTCCTTCTATGTAGCCGCGAAATTTGGAGATAGCCCAAATTACTGCCAATGCTTCTCGCTCGGTGGTAGTATAATTCCTTTCAGCAGACGTCAGTAATCGGCTCGCATACTCCACGGGGTGCTCGTCTTCACCCTCCCCCTGTACTAAAACTGCTCCGATGGCATAGGAACTAGTATCAGATTTTATGATGTAGGGTTTAGTTAGGTCGGCCTGCCTCAAAACAGGAGCGGAGGTTAGTCGGCGCTTCAATTCATTGAACGCATCGTCATCGGAGATGTTTTCTGTCTTCTTAAACACCTCGATCGCCGATATGAACGCCTCTACCCTTCCAGAGTCTCTACATCCGTTGAAGTTAGCTCTACATGTGTTGAAAGAGCCGTCTCTCTTCGATGCGAGAGTTGTTAACAGTTTCTCGAACTGCTCCGTGGATAGATTTACTGTGGCCATTTTTGTCGTCGTTCCACCGGTGGTCGCTACCCTTCCAGACTTCGTTACGTATGTTGCTTTTTCAGCCCTCACGTTGTGCGCCAGTTTGTAACGGGGTGGCTTCGGGAGCAATGAAAGACGGTGGATACGGATACTATGAACTATATTCAATTACTGAATGATAAGAGTATTGACAAAGTTATGACGCGGATACCTATTAGAACCGCCCAGAAGGGACCGCCGAGGCGATGCGCTCGTCTGTGCAAGTTAGACTGCACTCTTGTATAGGTACCTGGCCCGAAAACGTTCCAACAGAGGAAGCAAATCCGTGCGCAAAATATCTATAGAGGAGTGAGTTTCTAAGTGAAGCTCGATACAAACAAAATGTTCTTCGGCCCATATAAGTTAATTCGTAAACGAAACCATACCGCGATGTAGAAACGTTACACCAGCGCCATCTAGTTTTCACTATGGGAACTAATCTTTTCGTTACATAAGTATACCATTTTTAGAGTCTGACGGAATTTTGCTCTTACAAGGATAATCATGACAAAACTATTCAGAGTTTTAAAAATAAGTGGGATCATTCTGTTAATATGACTAATTTTTATTTATTATTTTTATATGATTATTTTCTATATACCGTGTTAACAACATCATAATGTCGACACCAAATGACGCCAATTTTTTAAAACATTTAGTTTAATATATATATTCAAATTATTTACGTTTTAGTTGGATTACCAATCGAAGAATGTTAATTCTAATACGCTGTTAAATGTTCTTCAATATTGCAGAAGGCGTCATTAACCTTGTATTTTTCGTTTAGGAGTAATTTAGTGCTTTGGAACTTTTTCATTGCTCGTGAGTGTATAAACTACTTTTATTATAACACAAAATGTTTAGAACCTCTGGAAATGGGGCTATTGCACCGCAATAGAGGCAATAACCCCATAAGCCCAGATGCATTTACCCCAAAAAAAAGCTAAACCAACAATTTTTTTTATTGCATTTTGTGTCCGAATCTTACTTTATTTCAATAAAATAATCAAAAAAATATGTAAAGCAACAAAACAATAACAGTATTTACAGTTAGGAAACATAGATTCTTTTAAACAAACACGCATTTGGAACGATTCAAAAAAACGTGTCAGGAAACCGGAGGAGGCCAAAAGAGGTGAAAAAATTAAAATGGCAGTTTATTTAAGATAATTTCCCCGGATACGACATCTATTGGTCAGTAGTAAAAGTTTGAGTTCCAAAGATAGATAGCAGATGACTCCAGTAGTTCTAAAGTATGTGGTTCGGAAGATAAATGGATTCGAGGCATTAGCCCCGTAGGCGACTTGGCCCCGGTTGACCTTACTACTTTTATTCTTCGTTTATCGTCGACACAATAAGAAGATTGTAATTTGTGTAAGTATTCCAATATCCAAGTCTAAATTAAATTTTGATTAAAGCCATACCTATATTAATTTGATTACTGGATGTTAATTATAGGCAGATGCCAATAATGAAACCCACCTTCATATACTATTAGCTACCTAATTTATTTCTCCTTTGAACTGAAGAAAACATTGTACATATGTATTATTCATCTAATACATATATGTATGAACGAGCACTATTATGGCAATCTATTCTATTCTATTCTATTCTCTGTGGGGGTGTAAGTACCTGCACCTGGCTCTCTCGAGTGGAACCTTTGTGCATATCCCCAAGGTCTAAACTGCCTTCCTAAGCTTGGACCATTTCCCACCACGCTGGTCCACTGCGGGTTGGTGGGTTCACATATCTAGATGTGCTAAATCTAGATATGCAGGTTTCCTCACGATGTTTTCCTTCACCGTAAGAGCGATGGTATACATTGTACTTAAGTTAAAAGAACTCATTGGTACATGTCAGCGCCGGGAATCGAACCCGCATCTCTTGCGTGAGAAGCGGGCGCTTACCCGACTGAGCTACCACCGCTCCCATTAATAGTGATAAATAGAGACAGGAAAATTGCCATATTATGGCAATTTTCCTGTCTCTATTTATCTTTAGTACAGCCTAGAGGTTGTTGGGCTGTGCGTGGGCTATTTGTGGCTGAGGTAGGTCATTATCGCACCAACCTTACAATCATTTGGACAGCAACAACAGTTAGTTGAACACACAACAAAACAAGACCGTTCTCAGCTATCTCTTTAATTCTATACACACATGCATAGAACAACGCCTATGTACATTGCACATTGCACACTTATATAATAATATAACCTGTGTACTCTGGACTATCCGGGTTGTGTCAACTTAACTGCTTTCTTTGTTATTCTTTCATCTTAAGCTTAACTCAATATACCTAATGATAAAATAATAAAATAATTATAGCTAACTTCGGAAAAACCATATGGGCATTGACATATATTACTAGATATTGGGGTTTTGTCATATCTGTAGATATTTGTTTAAACACAGATATTTGTTCTCGGGTCTTGGATGTGCCCGTAAAATGGCAATAGGCCCGCCCCCTATTACATTGGGACTAACATAACACTCTGGCGAAAAGTGGGTGCAGCAATGCACCTCTGCCTACCCCGCAAGGGAGTACATTAGTACAAGGCGTGAGTGCGTGTTTTTTTTAAATATATATTGGGGTATATTTTTTTATAATTTTAAGCTCCAATTTCTCCATAATCTGTTAGATCATAACCAGGGAAAGGGTGATCAATTATACGTCATCTCCATATTAAATTCTTGACAGATATGTCAAAAGTCAAGGAATAATCCCTGGTTGTGGTCTAACCCACTATGGCGAAATTGGCACGAAATATTAGTATTTAGTAAATTTTGATTCCATAGTTTACGACTACGATATATGAGAGCTTTGCCACGCTCAGCTGTAAAGCGTCTCAGGGGGCTAAGTCCAAAGAGGGGGGAGGAAGTATTTCCTTTGTCATATTTGAGTATACTTACTGTAATATCCCCAAGGTACCGATTAATGAAAGTGCAATATTGTCTTTTAACTCCTCACATATTAAAAGGTATCGTGAAAATATACAGGGTGTCATTTTGACATTGCTCGCCCATTAAGTAAGAACTACATTTTCCAAGAGTTCGCTAAACAAGCTTATACGTATTTAAGAAAAGTAATAATTCAGAATGATGGATGACCTTTAGATAATAAAAGCCATTTTTATACCTAAATTCTATTACAAGTCCCGAAGAATTCTATTTCTGTCCATTTTCAAGTAACAAACAATAAAGTTCAAGCCACAAAGTCAATTTGTATCTCAAAACTAATTTAAAAGAGCGCGTGTGACATGGGTGTGTATTGAAAAGTTGGACTGGCTGATAAATGACAACAACATAACAACTCCGTTCGAAGCAAAATTGTGCCCCGAGATTGGTTTTCAAAGTGCCCCTTCGGTTCAGCGGTTAATAGAATGTACGTATTTTATTTCAGTAATTTGAAGTTTAGAGAGTATTTACGAGTACTAATAAGAAGAGTCCAACAATTAACTTTGCAACAGAAACCAAAAAAGTTTATTCACGGTTTTTTTTGTTGTAATATCTGACACTGCGGTGAGCGGTGGTGGCGTTATGGATAATGGTCATCTCAATCGAGAGGCCGTGGGTTCAAATCCTGGCCTGTACCAATTCTTTCAATTGTGTTTTCAATTAACCATTTACTGCATACGAAGCCATAAATGGCTCTTGGAATTTCATATTTTATTCTACCTCAACTAATAAATAAAATCAAAAAATAATATCCAAAAAATAGAAGCCATAAATGGCATAGACATACAAAGTGCCAGTGCATACGAAGCCATTTCTGGCTCCTAATTTTTTTCCTAAAATAAAGTAGCTAATTTTTTTTTAAACAATAGAATGTTGTTATTGTCCCCTCTTAAACGATATTCAAGTAAAAAATATTTTTTATCTCCATCCCTTCATAATTCATGCAGTACGGGGTTAAGGAGTTTAAGTACCTACAATAATACCACGTGCTCTTACGGTGATGGAAAACATCGTGAGGAAACCTGCACATCTAGATTCTAGATGTGTATCCGAAGTGCATTGTACTTATCCCAAAACGGCGATATGGTTCGCAACCTATCACGTGAGTACAAATGTGCTGCGAAAAATGGGTGGCTCGCTTGTGAGCCACCTATGACTACCCCTTCGGGGACTACAGTCGTGAGTGCATATGTATCTGACACTGACGTTCTAAGTTTTATTCTTATTAATTCTTCAGCGCAAGAAAAAAACCTTCATCTTTCACCCGTTGTAAATCACGAATAGTATCATTTTTTATTTAGTCTCAAAAACATTATTCTATTTTCTACCGTATTAAACAATAAGTATAAAAACGTTAATAAAATTCTAATATAAGTAATTGTGTTTTAAATTAAATCGTACATGAGGAACTTAAATCGCGCGTTCTTAGTTACAGTTTCATTGGAAATGCTTAGAATAGTCTGCAGTTCAGTTCGGCACCGAACAGTTATTATAAACAGCTTTGCGCTTCTATAAAATCTGAGCGCACGGATTCGATCCCAAAAGGTGGCGAATAGTTCGATCGCTACAGATTCCGACTAACATAACAGCTGTACGAGTATGTGTGAAATTGGACACCGCACTGCACTTTTGGCAACTCCAATGATTATAGAGTTGTATTTTTTTACAGAAAGTGGGTGTTTGTGTTGTTGGGCTTTTTAGTTAAGTGTCGTGATATCATTTATCGGTATTATGATCGCACCAGCCTACAGTCGCTATTATGTATATGTCGCAGGCATCTGGTTTAATCTCCTGTTTGATTGAACCGCTAGCCCGTTCATTGGATGACGCTGCTTAGTTGTATGACTAGGCCGAACGTTGATTGCACAAGCGTCACAAAACGTCCAACTAGTTAGCGGACTTAAAATAAGTCAGGTGGTGAACAAAACAAATATGGCGTCTAACAGCTAACAGCTGACACAAAAAGCACCTATATTTTTAGTTTTTTGCAAATAAATTAGCTTTAAAGTGCGTTATTTGTGTTAAAATAGTGTGACAACATGGATTTACCTATTATTACGCCGCGGGCGGATAGTTTAAAAGAAAAAATTGTGGCGTAACTGGATAATTATAAACAACAATATGATGGTACGTTTATTGTTATTGTTTAGTTAATTTGTGAGATAAGCTTTGTAACATAGTCTTTTTGTTGACTCTTGTCTGGTCACGTTCACCCTAACCAGACATTACAAAGTTGCTATACTATATCCCATTCAACGACTCCGCTGAATGACGTTCAGTCAAGACGTCGAACGTTACAATCAACGACTTGACGAGTTGTCCTTTAGTCATACAACTGAATAGCGCCATCCAATGAACGGGCTAGTGGTTCAATCAAACAGGAGATTAAACCAGATGCCTGCGACATATATATCATAATAATATTTAGACACTAACCCACTGACACCAAACCTATGATTATTATTTAATTTCGTAAGAATTAAATCTCTGAACATGTGAACAGATTAGGATTTATTAAACGTAGATTTGAGAGTTAGCATATTTTGGCCTTGTGGTCTATTTATCGTTTACTTTCAGGCAAAAGTCATTTCGTATAATTTATTTTTCCGGGGCCCCAGCTTCAGGTCCAACAGTCCACATTGTTGGTTTACGATGTTGTCTCGAACATATTTCAGCGCGGCACTTGTTTTTGTTTACATTTCAGTTGCTGTAAACATTCATTTTTCATGTTTGTCCGCGTTAATACAGCAGTATTGTTTGAAGCAATACACATGCATTTATTGCTCTAGCGTTTAGATACTTGTGCCATTCTATAAGGTTAGTCTCCAATCCAGCTGGATGTTCCGTAGTATAGAACACTGACGGATGTTTGTCTCTTTAGCTTCGATGTGGGTATGCAGGTATATGAAGTATCAAAAATAAATCTGCACATTTTTATATATTTTGAGAGAAGCCAAGGGATATGAGACATGCAATTGTTATTTCAGATTACACTGTTATAACTACGACTCTTAATACAGTTTGTGCTCTGGGTGTGATAAAGGTAAATATTTGCTTGTCGTAGTCGTATACCATCCGATTATCGGTGTTAAAAGTTGTCAGTAAAATCAACAGGCCAGCAGTGGCTAGCTCAAGGGTTGCTGTAGAACTGTGTCTCTTTTAACAGTATGATTTGTTTGCAGGCAAGCGCAGGTATGGGGCACGAGGACAGCGTGGAACAATGGCTCTTATTGTGATTAAGATTTTATTCTTCATTCTTCTTCTTCTTTCGTGTCAGTGAACATGCTAATTTTTAAATTTGTCCAGACCAAAAAGAAGCAACTTTGATAGCATTCTGGTTGGCTTGGAGTAAGTCTTCCCGAGTGCAGGTGGAAGGGCACAGGGGACAGGAGAGTAAATGCTCCATATTCTGGGGGGCGGTACCACAGTCGCATAGGTTGGAACCGTTGGTACCGACTGTGGTACCGCCTTAACGGTATTCTTCATTGCAACTCACGCACTGCCCGGCACGCTGCGTCCCGACATGGACTGCTCGGATCTTAACTATGTCTCTTGTACTAGTGTGACTGAGGTTGTGATAGACGGTCGAATGGCGTAGTGGTTAGTGGCCCTGACTGCTATGCCGAAGGTCCCGGGTTCGATTCCCGGCTGGGGCAGATATTTGTTTAAAGACAGATATTTGTACTCGGGTCTTGGGTGTTGATATTTATATTTAGTATGTATCTATCTATGTCCGACACCCATAACACAGGTTCTGCCTAGCTTGGGGTCGGATGGCCGTGTGTGAGATGTCCCCACATATTTATTTATTTATTTATCTGTTCACAGGCACGCAGGATGGGGCGCGCGGGCGCTCTGCTGCTGGCGCTGGCGGTGGTGCTCGCCGCCGAGTGGGCGCACGCCTCTTACATTGACCCAGGTAATCATTCTTACTGGATACACTAACGAGCAATGGCAAAATTCCTCTCACCATTGACGTTCCATATGTCAGGCTGTTTTTAACAGCATGCGGATTTGATCATGCACGCGGGATATTCCACGCGTTACAATGAATACTAGTAAGAAAAGAACACGGGGCAATCTCGCGTGCGTGATGATATCCACAAATCCACATGCTATTAAAACGCTCACACTGGAACTTTTTCAATGCTCGTGAGTGTAAGTACTTACTATGTTTATGTGGTAAAAATATTTAGGCCATGTAAGAAAGTAGATGAGACGATTCAACATAATAATAATCTGTTAGCTTGTCCACCTACTACAGAAACAAGATTATCTATTCTTGGATCAACAGAGCGCCTATTGCAACACCCAGGCTTACTACTCCAGTTTACTCGGGAGCTAGGATGGCTGAGGTTTCACTCGAGAGAGCCATGTACGGGAACTTCGCCCCCTCTCAGAATAGAATAGAATAGGTATAATTATGATTTATATGGCAATGCTGCGCATGACACACTATACCATACATGTAGTGATTTCTGCGCTGATGTAAGGTATAAAAATCACTGAGAATATAAGAGAAGACATTTAAATTCATATAGTTAAAGATGTATAGTGCCACAAACTTATCTGTTCCGGTGACAGTTCAAGTAAATGTCTAATATTTCTTAATTTTATAATTTTAAGTTTGCCCGTAGTGGTAATTTGCCCTTGAGGTTTTAATAAACCCATCTAATCCATATCAATATACAATTAATTAGTAAGTAATGAGATATGGATCAATTTAGTTCACTCTCACCGGAAAAGTTTGTGGCACTATACCTAAAGAGACACTCTTTCCGCCCGTTTAGCAAGGTTAATCGAAAAAGCTATACTTATTACGTAAAGAGCACCTACAAGTATAAATAAACAGGGAACATTTTATCTCTGTAAAAAATATATTTCAACATTACAACAACAAAAACGACTAGACTCGAATTTTCCAAGAAACTCTCTAGCGTTTTTGCAATTCTTTATCAGTTGGTATAATGTTTCGCACAAGTTTGACACGACCACAAAGATATTAAGGTTACATAAAATATCTCGCCCCAGTCGAGTTCACATAACAACAGAAAGATTTCTCGTATAACAGGGGAGGAAATTCACACCGAAAATACTTCGTCATACGAGTCGTCAAACAAAAGCTGTCTATATTTATGTTATCTTTATTTTTCTTCGAGCGAAGTGATCGAAGATAAGTTCAGAACGTTGTACATTTCTGCTTGGTTTTTATGTATACTTGTTTTGCTATGCTTGGTTTCGTTTTAAAAAACATCGTCTGTAAGTCAAATTGCGCATGTCCTTATATTTACTTACAACATGCATTTAAAGATAGGTAATAATAGGAATAATATAGGTATAATTTATGAACATAGTATTCACGAATTTTGTATACATAAATAACACAAAAGCAAAAGCCATTAGACAGTAGAGATAGATACCTATTGACCAGAAGTGAGCCTTTACTGCTTTACGCATCATCGTTTATGTTATGTTTTACATACAAGTGTTGTGCTATCATGAATATATAATAGAACGCAAAGTGCTGGAACAGGCGAAGCAATTCATAACAGCAAAGTTAGTGCAACCCTTCTGACTGGATGCACTAAGCTCTTATTTCATAATTTACGAACTTGTGTGAATAACTATCTATTACGAGTATTATGGTGGTAGCCAAGAGTTCCACTGTAAGTCATATTAAGTTACGCATTTAAAACGTAAACGAGTCTACATATTAAACAAATAGACAACCAAAATAGGTATCCAAAAATACCGCCGCTAATTATCCAATAGAACTAATAGAAGTATTATACTTACTGGAGTTGATGGTGAAAATAATATGGTGTTATTTGTCACCAGGAGACCAAGACTTGGAAGCTAACCTGGCAGAATACGAAGACCCGGCCGATCTGCAGATGCTACAGGACGTTGGCAAGTAAGTTCATACCACTTGTATGAATAATTAGGAAAAACCAGTAAGGGTGTCTTGCACAACAAAGTTAATCAAAATTAAATATATGGCCTCTTGCTCTGACATTATACTGTCAGAGCAAGAGATAAACTATTTAATTTTGATTAACTTTGTTATGCAAGCCACCCTAAATCTTACAAAAAGAAACGAAGAGAGCTGTCACGCAATCGGTACATTTAGGGACACATTTACCAAACTCTAAACGTTTTTAAATTGTATTTAATTCTAAATGCATTTTGTCCTAATTAAACTGATAGACGTGTTGTTTGACAGGACTATTACGTTTATCATTTGGTAAAAGTCCACCTTATTACTATTATACCACCTTATAACAATATGACAATCGTGGTTAGTGCAGTAGCGATTCGAAACTTCGTTTTTGTAAACTAAATTGACCCCCCTGAACCAAATCGTAATCTAGACGTCGTATTGTATGTGCCTAAATATTGATTAGTTAAGTAAACTTACTTCCAAATTTACTTATTGTAAACAGTTCATAATGTCCAAAATCTTTTAACTTTCTCCGTTTAGATGGGGCTTCCTTGTAAAATGTAATAGCTGAATTCCTTCCTTGCAATGTGTTAGTGTCGAGATAACGGTTCTAGATCGCACAAGAATTGGTTCCGTGCCAAAGTAATTAACTCTTACAACCAATAAAGAATTATATCGAAGCTGCAGAGTTTCATAATGTGACCGTTTAACTGCTTTTCTATAAAACTTTTTAATGTGGTTTGAAATTTACGCTTTGGAAGCTTAGATACTTCAAACCATTCGGTATATTTGCCATAACTAGTATAAAGTAAGAAAGTAAAGGCACATTTTTCTTTTATTTATATTTATTTTTCTTTTAGATATAATTTCTCTCTTTGTGTACCTTGGACAACACAATAAGTTACTAAAGAGTCAATAAAAGTGCCAATAAAGACATAAATAGCACTAGAATGTTCGATAAACTGTTCTGAGTTATAGCGGTTGTTATTAACCCTTTTATAGATTTATTATTGGTTCAGTGAGAATTGTAACAGATGTTTTCTAGTGTTCGCTATATCAGCTGGTGCATCTAGAATCTAGATGTGCAAATGTTTCCTTCAGTTATTAAGTATTATTGTCTGTAAATAATAATTCATTGGATTACCTTACATGAATGGTTTCAGATTCACCAAACAGTTATCCTACCTAACCTATGCGTAATAGGTTAGGTAGGCATTCACTAAAATACTGTCAAACTCCATTACTAGCTGCACTTAGGGTACACATCTAGAACCTAGATGCATATCAGGTTTCCTCGTGATGTTTCCCTTCACCACAAGAGTACGAGGCATAATTGTACTCAAATTCTTTATTTCTAAATAATTAATTGGCACATGGCAGTATTCGAACCCACGGCCTCACGAATAAGAGCCGAGACCTTATCCATTTTGCCATCACGCTACCAGCCTCGCACAAACTTAGGCTAGCCTTCGATGATGTCATTTCAGACGTTCGTCGCTGATCTACGTTTTCAGGCGCGCGTGCATCCGCCGCGGGGGCAACTGCGACCACCGGCCCGGCGACTGCTGCCACTCCTCGTCCTGCCGCTGCAACCTCTGGGGCTCCAACTGTCGCTGCCAGCGCATGGGCCTCTTCCAGAAGTGGGGCTAGAGCGAGACGACATGTGGCGCGCCGACCCGCTCCCACCAGCCGACCGGGCCGCCACGCCACCACCACACAACAACCACGCGACAACACGGACCTTTCATTTCATTAGCAATGCTTTTTCTAACATGTTCGAGCGAAACAGGGACCTAGACTTTATTAGTTGGATATTTTTGGAATTGTTTACAATTTAGACGACGAAATTCTGTTCGGTTTTCCGTTCGTTACGACTTCCCGTTTCTTTTTCTGATTAGGCCGGGTGTCCGCTTACGTGGTTGGGCAATCACCCAGCCTTATTGCCCAATCAGTACGCCTCGACGCTATACTCGGCCAATCAGACGCCCGCAACTGCCGCCGCCGGTGACGAGCTCTTGGCCAATCGTTTTGTTTAACTCTTTTGTTTCGACCAATGAGCGCGTCGCCGCCTGCGCAGTTCGTTCTATCGCAAGTATGTATGTAGAGATAAGTAAATTAAAGTAGAGAAATAAAATCTGTAGCATCTAACAAAATTGGTGGTAAACTTATGTCGTTAGGAAGTAGAACAATACAAAATAGACAAAAAAAACTTAAATGTAACTTTAAACCTAAATGTTCTAGTCGATTAAGGGATATGATCTAAAGAAAAACTTGGTGAAAGACGCTATTGTAAGCCTTTGTAAGAAGTCGCTTGTACTTGCGATTGGCAACTTAGATTAAAATGGAATATTAATGTTCTTAACATAAAGCATACTAATATAACAAGCATTTAATGTACTACTACATATAACTCTTGGACAGGAGGTATATTGGTATTGCAGCCTCGTAGATCTCTGTACGTAGCTTCTTATAATACCTGTGCGTTCCTCTTGCGGAATCATATTTGTATTATTATAATGGAATATGAGAAAACGGTAAATTATATTAATAAATGTTTATGGACAAAATTGATGTTTCAATTATTGCCTTTTTTATTTTGACTCCTCCCTGAAATAAGTACTTTTAGTACCTGAATAAGTAGGTAGGTACCTATATAAAACCTGAGTGAAAGCGTAGAAATGGACCGGAACTAAACGGCACGACCAAAGAAAGTCTTCGAAGATTGAGAAGAACACTTACAGACGGGATGTTTCATTTTGATATATCCAATAACAAGGTCACCTTAAATTTAAAATCGTATTGATGAATGAATCGTACTCATAACCATATTTAGAACAAATGATCATCAAATCTTGATAATAAAAAGTATGAAATGTTAAGTATATTCTAAATCTAAATCATCATTAACTGTTCTGTCTGTTGGACTATGTCTAGATTTGAGGCATCGAACACCAAATAAGCGAACGTGGGACGCCCTGCATCCCACTGGACCTGAGACAGGAAGCTGTTTGTGGTTGGATGAAGAATTCAGAGGACATGGTTTTGCGGCGCTCCTTTGTATCACTCTATGCAGCAATAGATGATTTTTAGCTGATGATGATAATGTTGAACATCAAGATTTTCTTCAGCAGGCACCCTACTCAGGAGCACCTAAACTTAAAGGCGAAGGACTAAGTATGTACGTTTTCAACAAAACAATGAGATAATAGGAGGTACCTAATGTATTAACAGCCAGTTCCACAATGTCATGGTTAGTAGATACTGTTGTGGCGAGTGTCCCGGGTTCGAACCCCGGCTGGGACAGGTAGGTATTTGTTTAAACTAAGAAAATTGTTATCTAGATTTGTTTGTAACCAAAGGGTAGCAATAGGCAAATCAAAATATTGTCTAAATAAATATAATCCTAAGGCTCAGGAAATAAGTTAGTTATTACCTACGTTACCATCCTTTTAAAAAAAGTCCTTCCAGTTTTATTTTAGCACTTAAAGGGAAAATTATAGATATTTTTTCTATAAAAAAAACCCTACTCGTATGAGAAGATGGGAAAAACCGTAGTAACATGAATCATAACTTTTTTCTTTCCTCTGTAGTCTTGATAAATAAATCATAGAACTTTACGATAACTTGGTGTTTGTGTTTTGTTATCAAATGAAACATAACAAAATCCGTGTGCTCTTAGAATGCACTTAGACAAATATAGAAAAATTTAAAAGAGTTTAATGTATATATATATAATATAATATATTTATTGCTTGTATTACAAAAACATTATTAACCCCCCTTCAAGCATTGAAAACAACAAAACAAAGTTACAAAGTCAAAGTGGAAGTGTCCTATACATAATGAAACTGAAGTCTTCAGTATGTATGAACTTCTTGCTACGCGACTACGCCGTAGGCTTCTTGATACGAGTCCACGGCGTAGCATAATATACTTGTCTAAAATTATAACCAATAATATACATACAATGAATAAAATAAAATAAATACATTCACGAGCAATGAAAAAGTTCCACTCTCAAAATGTCAATACTAAACGACAATTTATTTTAAACATAGCTGTTCCCGCGCGCTTCGCTTCGCCTTAAAAAGTTTTCCCGTGGGAATTCCGGGATAAAAAGTAGTCTATGTTCTTTCCCAGGGTCTAGACCGTATGTATACCAAATTTCATTCAAATCCGTTCAGTAGTTTTGGCGTGAAAGAGTAACAGACAGACAGACAGACACAGTTACTTTCGCATTTATAATATTAGTTAGGAGTTAGGATTAGGATTCAATAAAAATAACACAGTATTTACGTTATAGTTCAGTATTTAGATCGCGTATTTAAGCTAGCCATTTCCACTGAGGAGAAATTTGGTGCTATTGTCACTGGAACTTTTTCATCACTAGCGAGTGTATTATGGTCTGTTATTATTGTATCTAACACTTACTGACTGCACTCGGAAAAATATGGTTCAGGAAAAGCGTGTTAAGTAAAACATATTTCAACACACTGAGAGGAAGCTCTCTCGTTATGTACGTGACAGATTTTTATCAGAGTGTCGGTCAGCTTATTGGAACTGCTTAAGGGTAAGTTATCGGCAACGAGTTCAGATGCGGAGGGATTTCAAAATCGGTTTGTTTCAATTTAATGTTCTTTTATCGTTATGGTATTTTCAATATGTTTATTGCCACCCGAAATAAGCCAGTATAAAAATCACATCCATCACTTTCCGTTCGTTAAAGGTAAGCATTATCCACGTTTTACCCCACAAGTAGTTTCTTGTTTTTTTTTATAATGGAATAGGAGGAAAGGCTTTAGATTTGATATCTTCATATTTAGACAAGAGACAACAAAGGGTCGATATTAACAATACTAAATCACAGGGGGCTCATGTAAAAATAGGCGTCCCTCAAGGATCTATTCTAGGACCATTTTTATTCCTCATTTATATTAATGACTTGCCTTTTATGGTTGAAAAATTGACTAATATAGTTTTATTTGCTGACGATACTTCTTTGCTTTTTAAAGTTAAAAGAAGAGAAAATAATTTTAATGAAATTAATTCAATTCTATCTGACATACACGATTGGTTTACCGTTAATAATCTTCTATTGAATTCTAAGAAAACGAAATGTATTAAATTTACACTGCCGAATGTTAGACAATGCGATACTAACATTATTCTAGATGGGAATAAATTGGACCTAGTTAATGATACTGTCTTTCTTGGGATGACTATAGATTCAAAGTTACAGTGGGGACCTCACATTGAAAAATTGTCTGGAAGGTTGAGCTCCGCAGCTTTTGCTGTACGGAAAATTAGACAGCTGACCGACGTTGAAACCGCCAGATTAGTTTACTTTAGTTATTTCCACAGCTTATTATCGTATGGCATTTTGCTTTGGGGTAGAGCAGCTGATATTGAAACTATATTTGTATTACAGAAAAGAGCCATCCGCTCTATATACAAACTTGGTTCCAGGGATTCATTGAGAGAACTATTTAAAGAAATTAACATCCTTACAGTTCCATGTCAGTTCATTTTTTCCAATTTAATGTATGTACGAAAGAATATTTCAACTTTTGATACAATTGGCAGTAATCATGACATTAATACTAGGAACAAGCATAAGCTGGCTTTTCCAGCGATGCGTCTGGCGAAAGTTAATAAATCGTTTTTAGGGTACTGTATTAGATTTTATAATAAGCTTCCAGCAGAAGTTGCTCAAATGCCAGAGAATAAGTTTAAGTGTTACATTAAAGAGAAACTCAGTAAAAAAGCTTATTATAAAATTTATGATTACTTAGAGGACGTTAATGCATGGCTGTGATAAGTAGTTAGCTCTGCTCATATTATTATAATAATAATTATTAAGCTTATATGTAGTTATTGTATACCAACTAGTTTTAAGTCTTTTTTTGAAAAGATGGCTCAGGAGTTTCTTGCCTCCGTTCTTCTCCTTAGACAGAAAGAGCCCCCCCTTATCCGAACGGAGAGTAATTTGTAAAAATTGACGTTCATCAGAAAATTTTATATTTGTACGATGAATAAAAAATTTTGAGTTTGAGTTTTTGAGTTTGAGTTTAATGGTAGGTGAAAAGATTATCAAAATTAAAAGGAAACGATCCGTAAGTATGTATAGAACGTCCGTTTAAGGTAAACGTCCACCTTTCGGCATTTTACGCAACGGACACATCTTATTCAGTATTCTCTGTGTAAAAATTCACACAAGTGCGTCCACTTCATCGGCATTGCCGACGCCGTATCTCCATATATTGATGAAAATCCGTTTGGTCCGATACGTACGATACCGATAGGTGGACGCTTAAAACGGACCTTCAATTCATACTTAAAGAATTTATTTATTTTCTTTTTAATTTCTCCTTCCACTCATTATAAAAAGAAACCATGAAACTACTTGCGGGGTAAAACGTGGATAATGCATCACTTTTCTCGGACATTGATGGATGATGATAACGCCTAATTGTCTTTATGAACTAACTAAATCAAACAAAACTAAGATGGATGTATATTTTTCTTCTAAATTACGTTCCTTTTCTATATTAATGAAATTATACTATTCATAATTACAATTCTATTCATAATTATCTGCTAGGGTCTATAATAACTATAAATATAAATAATATTTATAGTTATTATAATAACTAAATAAATATATTATAATAACTAAAAATATAAAATATATATAATAGCTACTTATGCTATTCCTTTCATGGGTAAAGTAAAACTGGGCCCAATTTTGCGTCAGTAAATTACAATAAATGTGTATCGTAAAAAAGTAATAAAAGGATAATTTCGCCTACTCTGAGAAACAGAATAGGGCGCTCTGACATAAAACTTATCTTATATCTATCGTAAATGCTTGTTACAGGGTGTTCTGGCGACCCTACACAAGGAAAATGCAGTCTTTCAGGCAGAGATGTGATCTCCTGATAGTCATTTCACGCATCTTTGTACCTGTTTTCCTGCACCTCCTGTAGGTTGGCTGGTAGAAAATGCTCTTAGCATTAAGCCCACCTTTTGTACATGTATTTTCATATTTGTAAAATAAAGAGTTTAATAAATAAATTTCAATGACTTCCTAAGTCTACGGCTGAATAGTTATCGGAAACTTATAAAAAAGATGTTGCAAAAGTTGTATACCATGCCAGATATTTTTACATGACTGTATCTTAAATCATTTATTTGTAGTTTCCCTATGTCTTACTAAACTTAGGTAAACTTGGATACCTTTAATCACATGAATTGAAAGTTCATTTATACGTATCTATCAAACCTAAAACCCTGCGAAGGGATGTAAATTTTGTACCGAATTGCCTCAGTAGGACATCATCATCGAGGAAATAAAAAAATAGACATTCTCCACTCACAATCTAATAATAACTTACACAATACACATAAGTATACATAACTTGTTTAAGTATATAACTACAATGTAATAGGATTAAAGAGATTATTGTATTAGCACACTATTTAACACTTAGCTCGTGTCCAGGATTATGGTGTGTTTACACTTACACTCTAATCCGAGTGTATCTGCAAAACAACAACATCAATAAATAAATGAATAAATATGTGGGGACATCTCACACACGGCCATCCGACCCCAAGTTAGGCAGAGCCTGTAATATGGATATCGGACAGCTGATATATCTACACAAATATAAAGATAGATATATATTAAATATAAATATCAACACCCAAGACCCGAGCACAAATATCTGTCTTTAAACAAATATCTGCCCCTGCCGGGAATCGAACCCGGGACCTTCGGCATAGCAGTCAGGGTTACTAATCACTACACCATTCGACCGTCTTGGCATACCTTTAACAAAAACGACTTCGCCTTAAAATCTTTGAGCAAGAAAACATAACCACTACGGCCGTTAGCCGCCGCTGTCAGGGAATTTTACGACATAAATTTTTCTGCGGAAAATCACGTAATAAAAATTGAATCTCATTTTTTCTGAAATTCCTCCTATACGTTAATGAGCAGGAAATGGAATTTATGCGACATAAGAGACAATTTATTATCCACTATGTATTACCTACACTAGAGATGCAAACTTTAATCTCAAGCTTATAAGAATATTGAAGATAGAAACAACACAAAATAGGCAATCAATATGAATAGGTAATGTGTCTGAGAATAGGGGAGCGATGCCGAGAGGAACGTATTCAACATATAATGAGTATACATTATTTATCACCATACATATACATACAATTACATAGGTTACATCGATTTAAAAAGTGTGCATCCGTTACTGGAAACTATAACGAAAATATTTTAAAAGTGCGTTGAAATACACTAACTCAATTCGACAGAATATTTTAATATATCGATGCTAGTGAATGCATTTTACGTTACACTCACAATAAACAGTATTTATAACAACAAATTGTACTATCTATAGGTACACTACAACATATTTCATAACCACAGCCAGTAATATCCCATAAAGTATAACCGAACAATAAACGAACGGAAAATAGCTGTAACTTACAAACGCATACATTTATGACCGTTTACGCCGTCGATATACGTGAGGTAATGTTAATGTTTACAACTGAATTTATTTATAGACACTTCTACATAACGCCGTTTCTACGTTTTCAGACTAGACTATAGGGCGGTTTCAGACTAGCATACATTCGCGTGTTTTCCGCGCGTATACATAGTACATAGTACATACCCTCTTAAAATCCAGTTTCATAAAAAAATTGTCATCGTCCTTATATGGGCTTAGAAGCATGTCTACGCTCGTGACATACGAGTTAAGCAATGTGTAAATCATATGTAGTTTGTTAAATATAAAAATATGCTAGTCTGAAACCTCTCTAAGAAAGAAATCTATATATATATATATATATATATATATATATATATATATATATATGTATATTTGAAACAGTGACAGAACATAACAGACAAGATCAGTACCTAAAATACCTACATAAATAATAAAATAACAAATTGAAAACTCCATGAATTTTCATTAACAAACACCTTAAACCAATAGTATCCACGGGCTCAAAGAGTAAACACTTACTTAGCTAAAAGACGCCAAAGGTGCGACGGGGATTTAAAGGTAAAGTTCTGAAATCCCTGGAGTAGAGTAAATCGCATTTTCGATAAGACAACCTTTGCTGTTTTGTCACGTGCAAACAAGGACTTTTCGCGTAATTTCGATATTTTAAAAACATTTTGTTCGCGCAAGTGTCACAGATAGACACGATAAGTAATTAAGTGTAAAACCAAAAAAAAAAACATTCAACCTTAAAAAGTTGTGAAATCTATGTAATAATACAAAGTCGGATAATTTATTTAGTCCCTACTTAATATTTATGTAGCTATATTTTATGTTACTATTTTATAAACTGGTTAGGGCAGGTCTATCGTGGGCCCAAGTGAAGGAGACGGCTCAATATAGGGAAGCGTGGCGAAGAATGTCTGTAGCCCTAAGCTCCACAGGGGAGTAACAGGACTATAAGAAGAAGAAGAAACTGGTTTTAGAGAAAATAAATCGTCTCTTCTATACACAATAATTAGATCATTATATATGATAATATCAAATAAAACTTAGCTAGCTTAGTAGTTGGCTCTGTCTTTTCAAAAATATTTACTAAAAAAACAACATCCAACTAACTTCCAGGAAAAGTGTTTACTTATATGAATTTATGGAGGAGCGAAGGTGTTGCCACTCCTCCATTGAAAAGGGAGGATCCTCCGACCAAGCTGGGCGGTTTAGCTTGGTGGGCAACTGCCCGACGGTTACATGTCGGGATTCTGTATATATACTGAGTAGCTGTAATTCTTAGATACCGCGATGTAGGTTTTTGGTATTTTGCTTTCACTCTTCCATGCCATCTGTTGGTCGTCCTTGATATCTCTTTGCTGGATCTATATCTTGACTTCTATGCTTGCACGTATTCATTATAGATGTCGCCACATCACTCCCCCCCGAGACCGTAGGTCGATATTCCTCAGTGCTTCTGATACGTCTTGTTCACCAGGTCAGATTGCCGCTAGTCCGCCTTTCAGGACTATCTGCGGTCTTCATTCGCCGTAACCCCAATTCGTCTTCAACCGGGAGAGTTGACGCTCGATCGTACCGGCTTGAAGAGTAGTGCATGGTTAGGCGCGTGGCGATGTCCCCAATCCAGCTTCAACCGGGAGAGTTGACGCTCGATCGTACCGGCTTGAAGTGGACTGCAAGGATCGCTCTGCTACGACTGTTCCGGTGCGTTGCCCCAATGCTTCTTCGACCAGGAGAGGTGGACCCTGGACCGACGCTGCTACGGCTGGCCGAAGTGCACTGCAAGGTCGCTGCAGTCTGTCTGCTCGAGGGTGTGACCAGGCTCGCGCATTTCCGCTGCAAGCTGGTGGTCACGGTGCCCGTGGAATCTGCAAGCTGGTTGACTCGGGTGGCTGCTGAAGGATGCTGTGGGGGTGATGGTACTGCTGGACTTCATCTTGTAGCTGCTGGAAGGTCTGCTGATCGTCTGTGAGGTCATCGACATGGTGGAAGATGTTCTGCTGCTGCTGTTCTGCATGGTCATCATCAGGTCGTGTTCCGGTTGTAGGGGTCACCAATATGGAGGAGCGAAGGTGTTGCCACTCCTCCATTGAAAAGGGAGGATCCTCCGACCAAGCTGGGCGGTTTAGCTTGGTGGGCAACTGCCCGACGGTTACATGTCGGGATTCTGTATATATACTGAGTAGCTGTAATTCTTAGATACCGCGATGTAGGTTTTTGGTATTTTGCTTTCACTCTTCCATGCCATCTGTTGGTCGTCCTTGATATCTCTTTGCTGGATCTATATCTTGACTTCTATGCTTGCACGTATTCATTATAGATGTCGCCACAAATTCATATGAAAAACTCCTGGAACGACTGGAAGCAAAACAAATAATGTACAGTTACAAGCACATTTAAAACATCCATATTTATATTTAGTATCTATCTATCTATGTATTTGTGTAGATATATCAGCTGTCCGACACCCATAACACAGGTTCTGCCTAGCTTGGGGTCGGATGGCCGTGTGTGAGATGTCCCCACATATTTATTTATTATTTTATTTTTATCCAGAGAATACATTGATACCAATAAAAAAATCCTGAATTACTGCAGTGTCAAGTGCATTTAAAAACGGCGATACGGCTCGTGACATATCACGTGATTAAAAATGTTCGATAAGACTTTTACATTCAATCAATCAATCTTTGTTTGTGGCTGTGTGCCGTGTGTGACTAACACAGCAAATTCGGCCAAAAACGATTGTGTTAAGGTACACACTATGTTAATTGCTGTCTTTACGGTGGAGATTTAAAGATATTTACAAGGTTAATACCTGAAACAAACAGACGGACACAATTTATACAGGGACATCACAAACATAGGGTTAGTATATTATAATGAACACAAACAAATTTATAGTTTAATATTGTTAGTTTTGAAGAATTTATACAGGATGTTAGCGATTGGGGTATGTACAAGTGTTAGTAGGTAATTGATATTTACAGGTCTTGGGATAGAGGAAGGGAGGATCATAGAGGGAGGTTTGAAGGTTAGGACACTCAAAGAAAAGGTGGTCGACAGATCCTTCGCTGGTGCCGCAGTCACAAACCGAACTATCACGCACCCGAATCCTAGCCAGGTGCACAGGCGTGCACGCATGACCAAGACGGAGTCTGCAGATTGTCGAGGTGGAGGTTTTATCTAGGAGTCTTGCTCTAAAAAACCATGGCCTTTTGGGAATATGTGGTTGGATTAAGGAGTAATACTTACCTTTAATGTTCCTGGAAGCTTCCCAGGACTCCTTCCAGGAATTATCAAGTCTCGGTCCTGCGAGCGAGGCAAGGTCGTGGGCAAAATTATGGTAATGAGTATCCAGGCCCAAGCTAACGGCATCCTTAGCGAAGGAATCTGCACACTCATTACCAATGATGCCACTGTGGCCAGGTATCCAGGCAATAGCCACCTCTATACCCTGAGTCTTGCAACGGAAGAGAGTTTGTCTAATTTGAAGAATGATAGGGAATTTAGATTTTGATTTAAAAGGAAATAAAATAATTGAATGTAAGCAGCTAGAAGAGTCTGATAGAATAATAGATTTATTGAGTTTGTGAGACTCAGTGTACAGAAGTGCCTCCAGAATAGCGGTAGCCTCGCCCGTGAAGACCGAGGATTCAGGGGGGAGTTTGAAATTAAGGGTAATTTTGTACTTAGGAAGCCAGACAGCTAGACCAACATTGCTCTTATCTGAAAATTTGGAGGCATCTGTGAAGACTGGGAGCCAACCAGGCCACTCTGACTGGAGTTTATGAGTCAATGTTTTCTCGGCCCCCGGAGCGTTTTTCACAATGCCCATGTCCATAACAACATTGGGCTGAAAAACCAGGGCATCATAAGGGACACTAAACAGAGGGTTCATTTTAAATTTAATTGAAGGATGAGGAAGGTTGGAAGCAAAAATGAATGATTTGAGAAGGAAGGAAAGGCCATGGGTTTCTTGAGCATGACATAACCGCTTAAGGGTATCGAGCTTAGACAATAGAGGGTGAGACTCTGACTGCCAGATCCCGAGGAAAAACCGGTCACACAAGTACTGTCTCCGCAGCGAGAGAGGGGGGTCGACACACTCAACCTGAAGGGCATTGGTGGGGGTAGATTTCATTGCACCGGACACTATTCGAAGACACTTGTACTGAACCTTATCAATTTTTTCTAATGCAGCCTTATTACAGGGGTCCAGGATAAATGAGGCATAGTCAAAGTGACTTCGAACAATGGCGTTGTACAGTAGCTTCTGGGAGTATGGATGTGCGCCCCACCAGACACCTGACAGTGACCTGAGGACGTTGACACCCCTCTCGCACTTCTGAGCCACGTAGTTCATGTGATGGCTACCCGACAACCTGGAATCCAGAATCACACCCAAAAATTTAACTTTATTTGACACAGTGATTGAATGCTCTCCAATAACAACATCCAGATCTGGGATGTTTCTTTTTCTAGTGAAAATCACTGCTGTGCATTTAGTGGGAGAAAGAGATAACCCATGTCTATCCAGCCAATCCGTGAGGTACCTAAGAGCCAGGTTCAGCTGGACATTTGTCTCCGCTAACGAGGGAGAAGCATAATAGAGGGCCAAGTCGTCAGCGTACTGTAGAATGTCGCAGAAGCAGTCAACGGATTTATCTAGATCGTAAGTATACAGACTGTAAAGGAGGGGGCTTAAGACCGATCCCTGGGGGAGGCCTTTCCAAACAAATTTTGGGGAATCAAGGGAGGTGGTAGGGGATTTTATGTAGATGGATCTCTCCATGAATAGGCTGCAAACCAGACGGGTAAGCTTCACTGGAATGCTCAGCTGGCGCATTTTCTGCCTGAGCACAGGAAGAAGTACATTATCATAGGCAGACGCTATGTCAAGGAAGACACCCACAAGGTATTCTTTCCTCTTGAATGCGATGTGAATATCTGTTGTAAGTATTGCAAGGCTGTCTAGAGTACTCATCCCTTTCCTAAACCCAAACTGGGTTTTGGCTAGGATTCCTCTATTCTCAATTAGCCATTCGAGCCTGCATTTAATTAAGTGCTCTAAGATTTTCGCCAAAGCAGAGGAGAGGGCGATAGGACGTCGGGAGTTAGGATCACGGGGGTCCTTTCCGGCCTTCAATATGGGAACAACTATTTGCTTACTCCAAGAGCATGGAGTAACTCCGTACTCAAGAAAGTAGTTTATCAGCTCCAAGTAGGCATGCTTGACCTTGAGGCTTGATTTTGAAAGGAAAGAGTATGGAATGCCATCAATACCTGGAGATGAATCAGTTAAACCGGATAAAGCAGATTGGAGTTCATCCATAGTAAATGGAGAATCCAATCTGTCTGAAGATAGTAAGAGAGCTGGTGGGGGACGGAGAGCACTGGAGTGTGGGACATAAGGTGGAGCCAGTTTATCGCTGAACCCTTCTAGCCATAGAGAGGGATCATTGCTCAAGATATCTTCGACGTTAAGGGAACCGCGATATCGGCGAATGTATCTCCACACCAGAGAAGGGGGGGACCTAGGCGAAAGATTTTCACAAAATCTGATCCAGCCCTGTTTCTTTTTCTTCTTAAGGAGCCGTTTGGTGCGTGCAGCTATCCTTTTGTAGTTTATGAAATTTTCCATGCTCATATTAGCGATATAAACATCCTCTGCATTTTTGCGCTCGTCAACAGCCAAGGAGCAGTCGGAGTCCCACCAAGGAGGTGAGACTCTTTGGCCTTTTCGCAATTTTCTATTTTTGGCAGAGGATGTTAGAGCTTTTTCAAACTGATCATAGTTATTTAAAAAGTTGTCACTAGTACAGGGCCTCAAGTCTGCTAATGAATGGCGGCTCAATGCTGTGTCGTCTGAATGGTTTTCCGACTTTAGGTATCTGTTTTCTCTTGGTTAGTGAGTCCCAGTAGTGCAATATGAAACACTTAATACTTATTACTGTTTATTAACGTTAGTTCTTTAAAAAAGATGCAATAAATATTTCCTAAAACGCAGATAATGAATACCTACAGTGCGAAACCCATGCTGCCGACACACAACTGTGCCGCCATTCCTTAGCAGACTTGGGGCCCTGGGCTGGATCAGACTGAGCTTATCTTCAACCGAGGTGATGAAGTTGGACCACTCATTCCTGCCTATCACGTACCTTGGGAAGGCACATGTATCAGCAAGAATGGTGGATCTGGTAGGAAGCGTGATAGATATGGGAAAATGATCACTCCCAAAGGTATTTGGGAGGACCCTCCAGAATATTGATGTTGAAAGAAGAGGGGACGAGAAAGTGAGATCGACAGCACTTTTTGGGTTCTGACGGGGGAGGACTCGACGGGTAGGAGACCCGTCATTTAAAATACAAACATCTAAGGTATCAAGCATGTCTAAGAGGGCGATTGCAAAAGCGTCAGTGTGATAAGAACCCCATGAGGTATGGTGGGCGTTAAAGTCCCCCATGATCAGGAGAGGTTGCGGGAGAGAAGAAATTATATTATAAAAAGATGGGAGGTGAGAAGGGTGGGGATCAGGGAAATACACGGACACGAAAGTAATGTCTAAAGCCCTAAGGGCCACAACATTAAATTCCTGCCCGTGGGGAGGGGTAGGGATAGAGGAGAAGGTAAGGGAACGCTTCACAAGTAAAGCGCACCCAGCAAACCCGTCATCCCTGTCATCCCGCAGACACGAGTAGCCCGGAACTCGGAAACGAGAACCCGGCGCTAGCCATGACTCAGAGATGGCAACGATGACGGGCTTGATGTCATCTATTAAGTTGAGTACTTCATGTTTTTTACTTTTAAGGCTCTGAGCATTCCACTGAAGGACCCGGGTCGGGTTCAGAGCCATTCTGGCTGAAGGATGAAAGTTCTCTAATCTTAAGTGCAACGTGGGGCGGTATTGTGTCGCTGAATTTAGACAGCAGACTGACAACTAATGAAAGTAAGTTATCCAATAAGTTGTCATTGGGGGTAATCACATTCAGGGCACTTCCATTAGGAAGTGAGGAAGATGGTGATGAGATAATGGCCTGATGGGCAAGTCTGTCATAGCCGGAAAGAGGAGACCTAGGCCTGCGTTGAGTGGTCACAGTCTTTTTGTAGGATTTTTTTAAAGATGGTCCATTAGGTTGTGAAGATGCTACTTCAGCAAATGATTTTTTGCTTTTAGGAAGTCGAGCATCGGCTTCAGCGAACGAAATACTGTCCTGAGACATAATGACTTTTATGGATTTTTGTCTAGCTTGTTCTGGACAGTTCTTATCCGTGGAAGCATGACTTCCTGAGCAGTAAATGCAAGTGGGAGGATCTGCATCGCAAGTCTCACCCAAGTGTGGTTGGGCACACTTGAAGCAGCAAGGCCTTGATCGGCAATTAGCCTTCACATGGCCAAACCTGCAACAAGCGTGGCACTGGATGGTTGGGTAGGTGTATCTGTCGACTTCTACAGCAGCACGGAAAGAGTAAATTTTTTCTGGGAGGTATTGTCCCCTGAAAGTGATTACTACGCTTTGAGTAGGGACATATGAAACGTTTCCATTGTTGATCACTTTGCGACTAAATCTGCGAGCTTTAAGAACAATACCGCATCCATGGGGGAGGTCCAAAGAACCCACAAACTCATCCATGGAGAGATCCACTGGGACTCTCCTAGCAACACCCATACGGGTGATGTGGTAAGTTGGGATAACTGCCTTAAACTTGTTTGGGGACAGAGCTGGGTGGTTGATAAATTCGTTGGCCGCTCCCGCAGACTTAAATTCCACAGTAACACGGTTACGACCGGTCATTTTGACACCACCTCTGGTGATGTCAGTCACTTTGTGATTGTACAAAAATTGTCCAAACTTAATAGCCCTCAGCGGGGTCCCAGAAGCTGGACTTCCTGAAGAGCTATCCTGAGAAACGTGGACGATAAATGGTCCAGGGTCACTGTCATCGTACACCTTAGTGGCGTCGAGACTCGGGTGCGTATAAATGGTCTGAATGCTAGCAGACGCGAGATCGGGGTTTAAGATAATTCTCTTACCTTGTTGAGAAGGTTGTATATCATCCCTAGGGCGCTTTCGCGTCTCCTGGGGAGAATCCGTCAGCATTATATCCGGCGAAAGATCTGGCGGGTCGGGATCTGGAGGACGATCTGAATGGTACTCCATTTCAGAAAGGGAAAGAGGGTTTACTGACAATCACAACACTCACCAGTTACCACCACCACAATAACAACAAATAACAGGTATTAACTATGTAAATGGGGGCTAACGCGTGTGAATTTGCCGCTAGGGGCGCTGGTGTTGACTGAGGTTAAGTGACATTTTACTTTTCATATAATTTGTTTGGCGGGCTTCGTGATAAATTATATTTTCGTTCATTTCCCTGTTGAAAAGTGATCTCTTTTTGCGAAATTATCGCAAATATGGATTATTTGTCGTTGAAAGCTGAATAATTAAGCAAAAGAGGCGCAAAAATAAGCAGTCTCAAAGAGCAGCTAATTTCGAGGTTAGTTTGTTTACTGTTTACAAACTTATTGTTTACGAAGTGTATGCTTGTTTGCTTAGGTAACAATGATTTCAAAAGGAAGGATACGCCCTTCAGAACATTTTGCTCAAACCTTCTTCATACAAGTAAAATAACTGCCATCTGTCATAATTTGTTGGAACTATGTCAGAGCCGAGCTACTTATCCTGACGACGCAACCTTGTACGTGCGTTCATATTTTACCGTCACCGGACAGTAGGTACATAATAATATGAGTGAGTTGCATACGGACGTCCGTACAAGGTTACATCGTGCGGCCATTGTATACTTTGGTAGTAAAATAATTATCGCTTTAAAATGTGTTTATTTATTAATTATGGATGATACGATATTCCATATTCCTTTTTGACCTTCGTATCATAGTTTTTGTAGCCTTTCACAACAAAATAGGCATATTTATCACAAGAAACAAAGACTCATCTCTCCGTCACAGACAACTGTCGACTGAGTACTGTTGGCCCTAAAATGTCTATTTTAGGGCCAACGCGCGGGTGCCATTTTCTTGAGTGGTTTGGCCTGTCCTTACGCAGTAATATATATGTCAATGTTAGGTAACAGCTATGTTTTTTCTTTTTACAGACACCAAGACTATGACCGTAACAGTAACTTGGTTGAAAACGTAGAGGACAGCATCATACAACAACATGATTCAGTGTATACTTACTGTTGAGTGGCCTTCAGAAACTTTGTATAGCAGTGTGAACACTAAAAATTAAACTCCAGATCTAGATATTGTCACCAATGAGTACTTTGGAATTTATGTACAATGTATACCATCGCTCTTACGGTTAATTAAAACATCGTGATAAAACCTGCACATCTAGATTTTCGAACCCACCAACCTGCAGAGGACCAGCGTGGTAGGAAATGGTCCAAGCTTAGGAGTGGAGTTTAGACCTTAAGGCGATATGCACAAAGGCTCCATTCGAGTGAGCCAGGTGCAGGTACTGACACCCCCACAAATAATAGAATACTTACCCCCTTATTCATAGAGAAGTTACAAGACGTTTTAACTAATAAACTGTTTTGTCCCTCTCCGACAAGGAACAATTTGTTCTTTGACAGAGAGGGACAAAACAGTTTATTAGTTAAAACGTTTTGTAACTTTTCTATGAATAAGGGGGTTAGAATACTATACTACCATTATTTAGTTTCAACTAACAACTCAACCAGCATTCATTGTGTGGATTACTAATGTGTTATATTTTAGTCTGTCAGTGTGTTTAAACGGAAAGGATAAATAAAAGTTAAATCAGTGTGTACCTAATTCTTTTATTTTTATTGTATTTATTAAATGCCTAATCCTTATTTACATTATGTTCTTTCTGAAATTTGTTATAATGATTTTCACAAACACGAGATTGTCGGATAATAATTATTTCACAAGCCACTGTTTTAGAACAGTTTTATCACTTGTTAACATAAGTCCTCCTTTTCTTTCCGAACATAACGGATCTACACTACATTGCGGCATAGTAACTCGATGTGATGATAGTTATTTTATAATTAATAAGCTTATAAGATTCAAAATTTTAAAACTTTATTTCGCGCCAATTTGATACAGTCTCCTTTGATAAGTTTGACAGCTATGGTACCTCTTAACCACAGTCGACAGTGGCGCCAACTGGTGAGCAAAAAAACGGTAGTCCCCATTGGCACAGAAAAAGGTCCGAAATCGCGATGATTGTTAGGAACACGTGGGTACCCCAGTCACGCACGAAACCGAATCCGACTTTTACATTTATATGTGTGTAGATTGAAATTAATGTATGGTAGGTAAATTTTACTTTGACAAGATGTCAGTCGCGGTTAATCTTCGCCGTGTTGTTCTACCATAATTGTGTGATTTTGGGAAATATCAGTAAATATCACTAGCTACCATTAAACATTGTTTTGTACACAGTGAATTTTGTGAGTGAACGTATCACGATTCCTTCGGATTCCATCTTGGAGGGGCCCCCACGCCGAGTGCTGGACAATCGACTTCCCTGCGTGAGCAAAACCTATCATATTATTTATTCCTTTCCTATATACATATTAAAATGTAGGATCTAACAACAAATGTAAGTACAGCAAAAATCGGGTGACAATCTGACTTCGGGGAAGGGAAGGTTAAAAAGATCGGATAATATGAAAGAAATATGGAACAATCCTTCACACAGAAAAAAAAACGAAGCGAATACAGCATGGCGTTTTACGGTTTTTCTACAGCGAGTTATCATTATCACTAATCACACATTGAACAAATATCACAAGGTTTGAAAACTTGTGTGTATCTGTTAAATACCTACTTAAATAATTTAAAATTAGCTGAAACAGAAACATATGATGCTACACTATTATAATATTAAATCAAGCAAAGCAAAAATAGCAAAATGAATCCGTTGGCAACTGTAAGCCAGCACGTTCCAGCTCAATCCACTGTCTCGTGGGAACCAGTGGTTCTCAATGTTGCTACTGAAATGATTAAAGATTAAACTTTATTATTTATGTTTACTTTTCCCTTGTAAAAGTTCCCTTAACAAAGCGTAAGAACACTTTTTCTACACTCTGTATACAGGGTGTTACAAAAAGTTTTTTTTTCGCGAAATTTGAAATTTTGATTTCAGTTTTGGGCTTAGATATACCATGCTACACATGTAGGATTCGGCTTAGTATACCCTTTTTGCAACAACCTGTATACCGATTTCTGATTATAATAGTCCATCTGGGCTCTATCATCTGCAGATATAAGCAATATTTCAAGAAAATGGTCTCAGTCTCTCAGCAAGTCCGCAGACAATTGAAAACGTGTTTGTAATAGGCACTATTAACTTGAGCTTTGTCTCGTTAGTTAGTGCTGAGAGTATAAAATATATCTTACAGTTGACGAATGAAATTATGACAAAAAGCATGCGGCGTATCTGTTAATTATACCAGCTTTGCACCTACACGGAATGGAATAATAATTTGCTGTGACGAAGATGCGTGTGTTGTATTAAATTAAAAAATAAACAGTTAAACCAATGAGCCGTTTTCCTTGACAGCTGTCAGTTGAGTTTTTGTTCAAGCCGATAGATGGCGTGATAACACAGTGCATGGGGAGTTGTACCAAACGTCAAATATTGCACACAGAGAACAAAGAGATTGAAGTATTAAACTTGTTCTTAATCCTTTAAAATCAAAATGTCTGATAATGGGAACTAAGAACCAACGTCAGCAAATAGAAAAACATGACCCCAACATATTAATTAATAACGAACCTGTAGCTAGAGTAAATTCCGTAAGAAATTTGGGTCTCCATGTAGATGGCGAGTTGAGATACGAGGAGCATGTCAACAGTCTGGTAAGAAATGCATTTTACAAGCTAAAGGTATTATACGGTATTCGGGACTATCTGACAGAAGAAGTTCGCAAGATCTTGACAGAGTCGCTGGTTCTTTCTCCCTTCAACTACTGTGACGTTGTATATGGACCTCGGCTATATGTGAAAACCGAGAGAGCAATCCAACGCGTACAAAATGCCTGTGCCAGGTTCTGTTATAGAATACCTAAGCGTGCTCACATTACCCCATATCTAGATAAGCGGAAAATTTTGAAAATGAAAGCAAGAAGAGAACTTCATTTAGCGGTACTTATTAAAAAAGTTATAAAAACCGGACAACCTATCTACTTATATGATAAACTTTCTTGGGCTAAAGATGCACACAATATAAACACACGCAGTAAACCTAATAATAATTTGTCGATACCAGAGCATAAAACGGTTAACTACAGAGGAGGTTTTAAGTTCTCTGCATCGAAAATCTGGAATGACCTTCCTCCTCCTTTAAAAACATTGAGTATGTCATTTGGTACTTTCAAATTAAAGTTGAAAAATATACTAATTTTAAAACAAATAGAGACCTCAAAAACAATATATACAACCATAAAAAAATAAAAACTGATATCGAAACATATATATATTTATATTAGATTTTTAAACATATATATATATATATATATATATATATATATATGTTTAAATATATATATATATATATATATATATATATATATATATATATATATATATATATATATATATATATATATATATGTTTAAATATATATATATATATATATATATATATATATATATATATATTTATATTAGATATAGTATTAGTGTATTATATTAGTATAGTATAATAGTATAAATATAGTATATAAATTTAATTTTAAGTTTAATGTTTGAACATTATCATAATATTATAATTGTATTTGTTAAAGAGTGCAACATTAGGTTTACTAATAAGGTAATTGTACCTATATAAAATATTTATTAAACACGGAGCAGACTGGAAATCAGCGTTGTTCAGACGGATGTCTGACAACATGGCTGAGTCTGTTGCCATTTGCCTCAGATAAATTATGTGTAGATATAGTTACTAAGGTGTTACTCTATTAAAAGAATTAGATTATGTTAAATTGTAAGGTAAGGTTTAAGTACATCTTTAAAGTGTAAAACTTCGTCTGTGGCAATAAAGATTATTTTCTTTCTTTCTTTCTTTCTTTCTTTAAACTCAGAATAAGAACTCACTACTTTTAATAGTAGGTACTTCTATTTAGTCTAATTTACAAGTTCAGAATGTGTATTTTTCAAGTGTCGTTGCTGTAGAGAACGCCCGAGGGGAAAATATAGAATTTCCTCCGTGGAAATAAGATGTGAGCTGTTACAAAATCTGTGTTCTGAGGGTTTGACAGTTGGTACAACTCGGACAACGCCATCTGTTTCTCCAAAAATGAAAACTTTTTTTTTTTAACAAACGGCTCATAATACCAATCTATCAATACATAGCTAGGTACTTCGTCATTGTCAGACCACGTAATTTAATACCTCAGGATATAATAATTATACGTGCCACGCCATAATCCATATTTCATGAAAATTCGCTGTCAAAGAAACACCTTCCGTTCTGACATCCAATCATTTTCAAGATTTGCATAATAATGTACTGTCAACGCGCCTATCTATTGCCTAAGGGGCCGTCTGCACAGGCGGGAAAATCGCGACGAGTTAACGTATCCGCGCACTCAACCACTCGGCGATAATAATTAGTACCTAGGTAGGTACTTATATTAATATCTGTATTTAAACAAATATCTGCCCTGGGCGGGAATTGAACCCGGGACTAACCACTGCACCATATAATATAAGGACGTCAATATGATATCATATTTGAGTTTCCAAACATTCATTCATTGAACAATTTCAGAGAGCTTTTGAACATATAATAGTTTTTTGTTTATTTACAGTACGAAGGTAAACAGAAAAGATACATAACCGTTGAAGCTTTACAGCAAATTCATTGCAGCTCTACTGGTCAAACAACACAATATGGGTACTTTTTTAATTCATATACAAAGGAGAATTAAAAGTATCATCAAATTATTATGATCATCACAACCCATTACGTGCCCACCACGTGTTGGGGCTCGGGTCTCCTTCCAATGAAGGAAGGGGTTTAGGCCTAGTCCGCCACGCTGGTTTAGTGCGGGTTGGTGGACTTGTAGAATAATGTAATCTACAAATAAAAATGATGTAAAATTCATGTGTTCTGCTCAGCTGTAACCACATAATATACATATTATAATCGTGAAACTTGTCAAGTCGTGAGGGAAACTTGATCTAACTGAATGCAAGACTTTCCTTCTCTTATAGAATGTGGGTACAAAGGCATACATTCTTGTGACAACAAATTTGGCGCTAGTGTTGTGCCAACGGCCGCACTTATGTGGAAGACTTCCGATGGTTTTACTAAATAGTCTTTTACACGTACACAGACAATTAAAATTTTACCGTTGCAAAGTAACATTTAAAGTCGGTTATTTATATACACATAGCAAAAAAATATAAAACCAGTTTTTCATTTATTGGAGTAAAAGTAAAGCGCTGCAAGTCATTATAACCTTAAACGAACCTTGTTCGCCTTAAATTAACTGTTTCTGATATAAAACCAACAGATAGCATTTCATACAAAGAATTGAAGTAATTCGTAGTCATCACTAGTACTGAGCTGGTTACAACTTAATATATTCACAATCTTGCGGGTTTTACACTGAATGTGAAACTTTAACTTTGTTGCGGAATGTCGCTGAAACTGTTTCGTTAAATTGTTCAAGACTGAAGTACTTAGTAGTCACTGTTAGAGTGCTTTTCCACCAGATATTATATTATGCTTACATATTATGAATGTGTTTTAATGTCCACCAATTATTATGCATTATTATTATTATTAAATTCTTTATTGCACAAAGTAAATTGGTAGAAAATGCTTTGAAAAACCTTTGGTGATGTTGAAAAAGTGATTGGTAGTGCTTAAGGCTTTCACGATAGAAGATGGTCTATGGTATGGAGTACCTAACCGAATTAATATATACCTACCTATACAATACATACACATGAAACCTACATAAATACATTAGGTACATATATACATAAATACATACATAAACATTACTATCATGATCATTCATTGGTTTACATAGGCGATCTATGATCTAAAAGAACACGGCAGAACAACACACAGAAAACTATCTCTACTTGCGTTTCTGTGTTCATATACACAATTCACGCAATCTAATATTATAAATGCGAAAGTAACTGTGTCTGTCTGTCTGTCTGTCTGTTACTCTTTCACGCCAAAACTACTGAACAGATTTAAATGAAGTTTGATATACATATGGTCTAGACCCTGAGAAAGAACATAGTCTACTTTTTATAACGGAATTCCCACGGGAAACCTTTTTAAGGCGAAGCGAAGCTCGCGGGAACAGCTAGTCATCATATATTTGTGTAGATATATCAGATGTCCGACACCCATAACACAGGTTCTGCATAGCTAGGGGTCGGATGGCCGTGTGTGAGTTGTCCCCACATATTTTATTATACATATATATATATATATATATATATATATTTATATATTATTGTATATATCATGCGGGGTAGTGTAAGAATCGCTTATCTGATCCAATGAATATGATCGGTGGCTTGGTGGATATCAAAACACTGGTGGACAGGCACCCTTATATTCTGCACAGAGAAGTGACAGCCTGAAACTGTCTCAGCCAAATGAAATACTTAAATCTGTTGTATCTATAAAATGTAATCTAAAATACGACGCTGGCCAAAATTGCGATGTGAATATTTTAATCAGTATGGTGACTTTTACGTATAGTGCCGAAACTAAGAATCGTGCGTTCCTTAAAAGAGATCCCCCTCAATTCTCATATACATAGAATCTAGATAGGGAATATACTTAGAGTAAGTATACGATACGGGTATAGTAACTGTATCGACTTCCTGCTGACCTACATATTTACAAAAAAATGCGAACATAATAATAATAATACTAAGATACTGCAATAAAAAGTCACTTTGTATACAGTATACGTGCGACAAACAGGAAAAGTGGTCTCCAGATAATTTATTAGGGATTCGGATGGGCCAGACTGAGGTCAGTTGACCCCAATCATCTTTGTATTGCTTGCATAGCTTCGCAGGTTTATTACTTATTACAAATAGATAGTGATTCTAGAACGAAAGGCAAATAGTTTCGGATGAGAGGCAGAAAATAAGGCACAAAAAGGCGTAAGCTGAAATAGAGTCAACTCTCGACTCGTCGATCTGAACAACTTTTGCTATAAAGCCTAAGTATTATGTATCGTGAAATAAAAAATAGTATAAAATCATGCAACTAATACTTCTATAAAAACATTTTTGCGATTTTTTAAATAAATATGTTGACACATCCCCTCTTGGCTTACTAGTTATTAACTATTAGGTATAACAGTGTCGCCTACGAATCTTTCAGTTACCCCGAATCAACACCGGTATCGTTTATCAATTCTATTGACATACTGCTAATGGTGTTTACTTTATACTATGTGCAGTGGCCCAAGTACGAGTTCTTTAACAACAGCATGAGCATTGCGAGTTTTTACTCCATTCGAGAAGCGGCGAGTAACTGTACTTTTGCCCCGCGCCATCGTTAGGTAGGTATCACTACTCGATCGGTTATGAAAAACCTACACTAAGCCCTCTGAACAGATTGCAACGGATTGTCACAAATGTACGGAGTAATGTAGGACTGGACTAGGGCATGCAATACCGGAAATATTTTCAATACCGGTATTAGACTTCCTTGTTATAAATGGCATATATTTTGTTTGATTCCGGTATTACTTCAATACCGGTATTAACTTTCAATACCGGTATTGAAAAAAGCGTGAATTGCATGCCCTAGACTGGACGCAATGGGTTAACTTTCTTTAGAAATAACATTAATAATACCTGCTGAATTTGATATATCCGTTGCGTACGATCCCGAAAAGTGGACGTGAGCCTAAAAACCCAAGCCATAAAAAGGCTCAGTACGTCTAGTACCGGTTTGATAGTTTGTCGAAAACTATAAAAGTTTCCGTTTTCTCGCATACAATGGCGCCTGTAGCGAAAACTATCATGAAACTTTTGACAAATAATGTACATATGCAGGTGACAGAAGAATACCAAAACATTTTTCGTTTAAATAATTGCAAAACTCGTACTAGGGGCTCAGGCGTCATTTACGAATTATCAACAATAACGTGACGTTAGTAATGACGTGCTGTGTCACTGTCGAAGGGTTTTATGGATACCTTTTAAAAGCTATTTGTAGCAAAACGGGAATCCTACCCTTTCCATGACCTAAGAGGAGAACTCTTTAATAAAAACTTTGAAAAGGGGTAAGAAACTGATTAAACTCGCGTAATTAGCATACTTTTGTTTAGAAAACCTTATAACAAACAATTAATTAAGGTTTCATAGTTGCCTGTGTACTCTGAAGCTAAGATAAAAGGAAAATTCCAGGTTTAGCCGCAGGTGTACTAGACTTTGCTACCTAAATATTTACCTAGTTGAAACTGTATGTATTTATGAACATGGTACGGTTTGCCAAGCACCAAGTTATTTACAGTCGACTCCATCAGTTTAACACTGTATTTTTATTGATATTTATAGCTGTAGCTGTATCCTTGTATATGTGTTTATAATTCTCAGATAATATTTCTCCTTAATTTATGCGTTCATCGTACGCTACGGACGTATCGCTTTCAGCATAATTTGTTTAGAAATTAACTCCGAAAGGTGGACGTTTGCTTACCTTTAAAGTTCTTTCCGAAGTCTAAAATGCTACGCTTGTCAGTACTCATTAAATGATGATCTACAGGGTGTTGCAAAAAGGTTAAGTAGACTAAGCCGAAACCAGCATGTGCAGCATGTTATATCTAAGCCCGAATACGAAAAAAAGAAATTTCCATAGTAAAAAGTCACGTGACCAACTAAGTTTCCATGGAAAATGATATATTTTTTTTCATGAATTTTGATATTCTTAGATATAATATGCTGCACACATGCTGGTTTCGGCTTAGTATACCCTTTTTACAACATCCTGTATATTTATGTACCTACCTATAGCTATAAAGAAAACACAACTTTTACGCCGTTGCTGTCCGGCTTACGATCCCCTAATTGAATTTAATGTTTACCAAAGAATTGGTTCGGGGCTATGAAAATATCTTAACTTTCCTTTTTTAAAGATCGGTAGAACTTAAATTCTCCGCTCATATATATGTCTTTAGAATTAATTATTGATATTATTACAGTAAGGACTAATTTTTCAATGGTCAGATAAAAGTTATCTGAGGAATAATTCAGATGCTGTCGCGTTAGAATGCTTACGTATAACAATTTTATTCCTCAGATAAAGTATATCTGACTATTGAAAACTCTGCCCTAAGAATACTAATAAAATTATTTAACGTATCATTATTTTGTGTTTTGCCTATTCATTCTAAGGTTTTTTTAATATTATTTAATCTTCGTCTCAGCTAAAATGATTCCTGTGACGTTATGGAGACGTTTTTCGTTTGGCGGTTTAGGGATATTCCAAACTCTATCGACCTATCCAATGAAATGTAATTACTTGACACAGATTTCTCAATAGCATAGTAGTAGTATAGAGGTATACGGATATAAAATTATTAAAATTGCCTGTTTAACCATGTCTGAGCAAAAGTATTCGAGTCATAAAAGTCAGCTGCCTGTCACGTTTTTGTTATGTCAGAATAATACTTTAAAAAATCTCCGAAATTAGAGCCCTCGCTAAGACTCCGGGAACCAATCCCCGTATCGGAATTAAATACACCATACTAACCATAGTCGAACCTAGGCTAACAATGAATATTTAAGTATTTTATTTCGAAAAGCTTATCTTAAGGCCACACTCTAGTTATACGAAGTTCAGAGGAAACTGCCTAATTCTGTTACAACTTTGTAAAAGACATCCATTAAATACGACGGCGGTGAAGACGGTGTTTCGTTTTATTTTTTGACTATTATTTATTTTAAGGCAGTTATTTTTCCTGTCAGCAAATTATCGTCAACTTCCCCACAAGAGAAATAATTTTATTTTGTAAAACACTTTTATCATTGATGTTGTGTTTTTCATGATCAGCATGCCGAGTGCGAATATTTTCGTTTTTTTTTTCGAGAAAGGTGAGTAAACGCTAATTTTGGCGAGGCAGAGTTGCCACCTTGCTGAGGTACCTACTCGCGATGCACAAGCTCGGTACCATATAAATTTGCGTGCATTTTACTGCTCGATCGGTAAAAAAACTTCACTAGGTCATCGGCTACACTTGTACTTATTCATGTTTACCATTTTCAAAGTACATTCAGAATTCAGAAACTGACAATTAGTTTATTGTATATATAGTTATAAATTTATATAAACTGTATTTATTAATGGAGTCCACTGTACTTCGTTCAGTGATTTCAAGTAGGTACAGTCCGTTTCGCTTCCCGTTCCTTAGCCACTCAGATACACACATCTACCTACACCTACATGGTGTTCATAAAAGGCTTAACTATAGTACTTAAGCCAAAATTTAAAGAGGATGACTCTTGGGGTCATTCTGAACAGGTCTGTGCTACGACCTTTGAAAGAACTCAAAAAAAGAAAGTCCCTTATATTTTTTCTTTGCGAAGTAGAACATTTTTTTCATATCCAAAAGTCATAGCACAAAAGTTGTCCAGAATGATGGCTGGAGTCACCCTTTTCGGCCCACTATATCACCTTTGCAACGCCCTTGTCGCGCTTATGAGAAATGGCTAGCTAAGTGGAGAGGAGAAATGAGAAGCCAGGGTTCAGCTTGACACAAATTTATTTAAGAGGTCAAGTGTGGGTTAGGCCTACACTACACGATCAGTCAGTTTTCAGTTGGTACGGATAGGGACTCCCCTGAGTCGAAGAGTATCGGCGTGGAATCCCGATAACGCGACCGGCGTGGAAGTCCTCTTCTCCAGTGGCCAGGTAGGTAGGCAGGCAGGTCACGTGGCCGTTGCGTGCGCGTGGCGTGTAGCTCGGCTGCGCGGCGTGGACAGCAACACGGAGGTAGGGGGTTGCCGAACCAGCACGGAGAGGGCGAGCCGTAGAAGCCACGTAGCAGATCCGTGTAGTCGGTAAACCGTACCGTGGACGTAAGCGTGGACCTTGGAGTAGTAGCGTGGACCTTGGACCCCAATATTGGGGAAGACACACACACGATACCACTGGTAATGTCTAGGTCATTCGACACTTTAGAGCGGGCTAGGCACCTAGAGGACTGCCGTGAGGTAGGGTCACGCGCAGTCGATGCCGTAGCCCGTGGCCGAATGATCGAGAGCCAGTGGTCACCGAGTGGGGCCGCCGCGATAGGTGGGGACAAGAACAAAAGACCGCTTCGCTGTCTAGGGATGGGAATGCGTCGATAATTTGAAGAATTATCGACGCCGAAGATTAAGTTATCGATAAAGTCGATACTTTAAAAGGGAATTTACAAATAAATTATGAATTTAACTATTAATATGTAAGTTATTTCTCTCTCTCAGCCTTCTGTAGTCCACTGTTGGACATAGGCCTCTCCTAACGATCGCCACCCCAAACGGTCACCCGCCATCTGCATCCAGCGGCTTCCCGCTACCTTCCGCAGATCATCAGACCAACGGGTTGGGGGGCGACCGACACGCCGTTTGCCGACACGGGGTCTCCACTCCAGAACCTTTCTACTCCAGCGGTCGTCGGCTCTGCGGGCTACGTGGCCAGCCCATTGCCACTTCAGCGTGCTAATCCTTTTGGCTATGTCGGTAACTTTAGTTCTCCTGCGGATTTCTTCATTACGAATCCTATCTCGCAGGGACACGCCTAACATAGCCCTTTCCATAGCACGTTGAGCAACTCTGAGCTTGTGGATAAGCCCTTTGGTGAAGCACCACGTCTCGGCTCCGTAAGTCATCACTGGCAACACGCACTGATTGAAAACGTTTGTTTTCAGACACTGAGGTATGTTTTCAGTGAAGATGTGTCGTAATTTCCCGAACGCTGCCCATCCGAGTTGGATTCTACGAGCTACCTCTTTATCGAAGTTGGATTTACCTAATCGGATCACTTGTCCTAGGTAGGGATACTGATCGACAACTTCGATGGTGACACCTCCTACAGTTACGGGCGATGATGAAACATGTTCGTTCGACATGACCTTTGTCTTGTCCATGTTCATTTTCAGCCCAACTTGTTTAGAGGCATCATTGAGGTCTGTGAGCATTTCGCCTAACTCCTCCAGCGTTTCCGCCATAATAACTATGTCATCAGCAAATCGTAGATGAGAGATATATTCGCCATTGACGTTAATGCCCAGTCTTTTCCACTCTACAAGCTTAAAAACATCTTCCAGTGCACAGGTGAACAGTTTCGGAGAAATAACATCTCCCTGTCTCACGCCCCTTTGCAACTGGATCGGTTTTGTGCTATGTTCGTGTAATCGAACTGACATTGTGGCAGCATTGTACATACATCTCAACACCTCGATATAGCGATAGTCTATATGGCACCGCTGAAGGGATTGAAGCATCGCCCAGAGCTCAATAGAATCAAAGGCTTTCTCATAGTCCACAAACGCTAGACATAAAGGTAGATTATACTCCTCGGTCTTCTGTATAACCTGCCGAAGCGTGTGTATATGATCTATGGTACTATAGCCTTTTCGGAACCCGGCTTGTTCGGGTGGCTGGAAGTCGTCGAGTCTTTGCTCGAGACGATTCGTAATAACTCTCGAAAACAGCTTGTACACATGGCTCAGAAGTGCAATGGGTCTATAATTCTTCAATAGGGCTTTGTTGCCTTTCTTGAAGAACAAAGTCACTACACTTCTGCTCCATGCCTCCGGGCTTGTGCCTTCGAGTATGACGGAATTAAACAGCCTCCGAAGTGCTATTAAAATCGGTCTACCGCCGGCTTTCAGAAGTTCTGTCGTTATTCCATCATCTCCCGGAGCTTTGTTGTTTTTAGCTGTTTGAGAGCTATACTAATCTCGTCTAGACTGACGTCCGGAATATCTTCGGTATAGTGTCGGGTGAGTGGCGCTCGGCTGTCGTGAGCACCGCTGGTAATAGGGTTTTGTGTTGTGGTGTATAACTGTCCGTAGAATCTCTCAATTTCTCCCAGAATTTCGGGCACTGATGAAACGGTGTTGCCAGTGTCGGTCTTCAGTTGGGTCAACAGAGTCTGCCGAACAGGTCGATCTCTAGCAAAGACTTTGGAGCCCTTGTTTTGCTCTATTGCGTCTTGAATGCGCTTGCAATTGTAGCGTCTCATATCGCAACGTCTTGCTTTGGCGATCTGTCTGTTTAGACGTCTGTATTCGACCATATCAACTGAAGACTGCAACCTCATTTCTCTCCGTTCTCTTATGAGACTCAGAGTCCCATCTGAGAGTTTTTGAGGTCCTCGGTTGGTTCGGGACGAAAAATATTTCGATCCTACCTCTACCTACCTAAGTTATTTATTTAGAAGAAATAAATAACGTTACACCCTGTATACAATTAAAGACACTTCAAACGGATAACACTTCAGGTTTTCGTACCGTGTAATGTGAAATGAAAGGAATTCCCGGGAAATCTGAACCCTGCTTAAGTGGTTTTCGGTTAAATTGTGTTCCGAGTGTGCGCGATGAAAATCAGTAAGTGGCTGAAAGTATACCACTTGTCTGAGCTCGCAGATTTCAATACTAAAACAGCCGCTTCTATGGGTCCAGCCACATTCGCCCCATTCCGTTTTAGTAAAAGACGATAACGTCTAGGTACTTTGTTGAATGTATGAAATGTACTGTCAGCCACAAGAGTTTTTTTACTGAAATAAGTTGTTGTTTTATGTGCTGATGAATTATCCTAATCCTAATCCTAACTAATATTATAAATGCGAAAGTAACTGTGTCTGTCTGTCTGTCTGTTACTCTTTCACGCCAAAACTACTGAACGGATTTGAATGAAAATTAGTATACATACGGTCTAGACCCTGGGAAAGAACATAGGCTACTTTTTATCCCAGAATTCCCACGGGAAAACTTTTTAACAGCTAGTATTTCTATATTGTACGAACCAATAATGATTTAGAATAAGAAAGTGTACAGTTTGCCACAGAGATATCTGAGCACCCCGAAAGTTTAACAAGAGTATTAATTATTGTGTATTTTTTACCGACCTCGAAAAAAGGTGGTTCTCAATTTGTCAGTATCTTTTTTTATTTTATTTATATGCACCGATATTTTAACCAGTTTTGGACCGATTTTATTAATTTGTCTATGTTGTTTTGAATTTAAAAATAAAATAGGTATCTTCAATTTTTATATTTATACATATTGTCAACAGAAAAGATTGATGAATACGTCTGAAATTTTATGTATTATCAAGAATTTTATTATGCTTTATAGACGATTTGCGTTTCATCCCTTTAGGCACACGTCCAATATTGATAGAACTTACCTTTTTATTACTTTCGTATGTTTTAGAAATAAAAGAAGATAATATGACATATTAGGGGTTTGATGGATCACACGTCCAAGGGAAGGGTAGTTCGCAAAGTAAACAAATGAAAGTAATGATTGAAATTGACTTTTAACCCTCTACTGCATGAATTATGAAGGGATTGAGATAAAAAATATTTTTTACTTGAATATCGTTTAATAAGGGATAATAACAACATTTTTAAGTAAAAAAAAAATTTAGATACTTTATTTTAGAAAAAAAAAATTGGAGCCAGAAATGGCTTCGTATGCACTGGTACTTGGTATATCTATGCCATTTATGGCTTCCCATGCACTACATAGACAGATATCAGTTTTTGTGAAAATATTTAATATAATTAATTTTCTGATTAGACATACCAAAACTATAAACTTTTCATAATTGGATTGAAAAATGGTTAATTCTGTTTGTTTCTATCAAATTCAAACACAGCTAAAGCAGGTCCTCATCTCTACAGGTACAGTTTAACGTTTTTTTTTGGGATGGTCCAGGAGATTCGTGTCTACCTGTAAGATTGTCTGTTCTGCTAGCATTTGATAACATTGAGGAGTCTCCCTTGCCATCTATCCTGGGATATGGTAGCTGGACTACTGCAGGAGGCAAATAAATACTATCACAATTCCTGAATTGCTTTATTACAGCTCTTTTTTCGGATCAGAAATTTATCAGTGACAAATTATTATTAAATCAGAACATATATATATATATTTAAATAAAACAAGTAAATTTAGTTAATTAGTAAATTTTAAAATTTGTAAAATAAGTCATTAGTGAAATTACGTAAGGAGTCGACATCAGGTATTGTATTTTTTTAGGTATAAATAAACGAAGTATTTGTTCTGAAAAGATAGGTTAAAAATCTAGTTAGTATGTACGAGTGCATAGGAAGCCATTTCTGGCATAAATATTATAGCCTCAACGCATAGGAAGCCAGAAATGGCTTTCTCAGATAATTAAGAAAATAAGATATATAAAACTAATAATAATTAATTAATTGACAAGTTCCAGAAACTATAAGGTATACACAAAAGGAAAACATTTTTTTTACTACCAACAACGTACTTTTTATATTTTTTGCAGAATTTCAAAGTTTCAGAAAAATCACATTCACAGAAAGTAATCATTGCACCTGGGATAAGTTGCGATTATATTCGCAGATGACACATACCATGGACAAAAAAAATATGTTTATATAAACAAAGAAGTGACTAAAAGTATAGCGATATCATTTTTTAAATATTTTTTTTGGTTGGGGTAGAATAAAATATTAAATTCCAAGAGCCATTTATGGCTTCGTATGAAGTAAAGGGTTAAGGCGATACGAAGTATTATTAAACTCGTATAATTTTGTGTAAAAATTCCACAGGTTCAGAGAAAACTATGATATTCGATTTCAAAGCAAAGATTCGAATCAAGAGATTCGATATCAGTGACGTTCCCAGTGACCTTTCCATGTAGCCGGCATAGTAAGCAAGGAGACCAAAATTTACGACAACATTTTAATAACGGCAACGTCAATGGTAATATACCACCCTGTATATATTTCAATAGAGCTCTAACTCCACAGCTGCAGCCCAATAGTAGCGGTTCGATAAACATTATAACTTCGCTCATCGTATAAAGCAATTCTTCGCACAGTTCGCACTAGACAGGTAAAATCAGAACAGTGGCAAGTCTTCCCTTAGATTTTGCTAAATATAGTAGTTATGTAAGCTTCGTGTACCCTTCTACCCTCTAATCTTTAACTAGCTGAAGCAATTACATAAGGTTGTCTGTAAGAGATCGCTCTCGGCGATAAGGCCAACTTTTGTACATTGGTTCTTGTCTATAGGTATGTTTTTGTATGTCTGATTTATGTGGTGTTTAATAAAGTAATATTCAATTCTACCTTTTATACCTCCGGCGTAGCCTAAGCCTGGGCAGTCACAGAATGACATGACAACTTATCATAATAATATTATATTTTGAATATCATAAATATTCGGCTGATAAAATAATAATAAAAAAATAGAAACCGAATTCAAATAACCACTAAAAAGTAAGAAATAATTTAATGTTTAGATCAATTCTATGTGACAGTACAAATATACCTAAGGAGGTATACTGTTCTTTTTAGATGTTGGTGCGGTGACAAAGTAATCTGAAGAAATATCAGATAGACTAAGCCACTGTTGAAGTTCTTCCACTGTACCTACTACCTACACTTCACATCCGTAGTGAAATGAACTGCAATACAAAGTAGCGTTGCATTTCTACTATCGATAGGATATCGACTTGAGATCAACCTATAAAATCGCTAGTTACTTTTATTGTATCAATGGTGGTAGTAAAGTTTATGTGTTTATCACAGACATGATATAAAATAAAAAAGATACTACTGTGTGCTTCCATTTTTAACCCGTGACGAAAAAGATAGGGTTTATAAGTTTAATTTATGTGTGTATTTGTCTGTGGTAGCGTATCTCCTACACGGCTGAACCGATTTACGATTTCGATTTGTCAAAATCGGCTTTCTACAAGTTTCAATTATAGTGCCACAAACTTATCTGTTCCGGTGAGAGCTCACGTAAACGTCTAATATTTCTTAATTCTATAAGATTTTAAGTTTGTCTGTAGTGGTAATTCGCCTTTTGGGTTTTAATAAACCCATCTAATGTATATCAAAATATAATTAATTAGTAAGTAATGAGATATGTTCATTTCTTAGTTCGCTCTCACCGGAACAGATAAGTTTGTGGCACTGTACTCTATCTATCGCTAGCTGACAGTTACTTTCATACGATTTTGACAGATTGTAACTTTTATGTGTCAAAATAGTATGAAAGTAAGTACCAGTCATCGGTTGATAGAGTCATTGAAACTGGCAGTAAGTTGTTCAAAAGTTATGTGACTTTTTGTGTTGAATATCAGGGTTTTTTAACGTTGGTTAGGTTAGGTTATGTATGGGTTGTAACTTTTAATAGATGTATCGATACAAAAAATATCGATGAATCTCCACAGTACACGCTATTTCGGATCAGGGTTCCGCACTCGATCACACACTTCAGACGAGATGCATACGATTCACGGTTTTATTAGAATTTTCATTTTGCTCCTGTTTTGAATACATCCATGGATTCCATGCGTATTTGATTTGAATAAACAGTATTACACACATCGGTGGTACTTACCGCAAAATAAATATGTAAGTACTGATTTTAATAGTAATATCACTCAGTGGGTCTTACTATAATAATAAGAAGTGGGGACATCACAAGTTATTGACACCACTTGTTAGCTAGGTTAATTGTCAGCTAATCTTGCTAAAAAGATACATTTCATACAGGGAATCATTTTTTTTTTAACATTTCGTACCATCATTTATAACCTTACGGAAAAATAAGTGACGTAGAAAAAGTACCTAAATGTATCAACAGGGAATATGGAAAAGTACTGACTGAGTTTGCTCAAGTAAAAGCCTGCCAAGTGAAGGGTTAAAGTGTCGGATGCTTTCACACCCTCCATCGTATTGGTTTACAGAATTTCTTATACACAAGACAGTATACAGGATGGAATTTTATCAGCCGTCTAAAATCATTTTTTTACTTTATCTGGCTTCCAGACATTATTCTTAAATGAATCATTTAGTGCAGCAAAACGACTTAGTGGCGTTTCTCAAGACAATGGGAGCCTTATTGAACGATGATAGCCTGATGGTGATAATAATGATAACATCAGACAGACTTATTTGTAAGCTGATTGTGTTGGAGCAGATTATATTTAGTCGCTCGCCTGTCAAACCTGACGTAACTTTTATGGATATGACAGATGTTTGATAGGCGAACGAAGCTGCTTTAGGATTGTTAATTGCTAATGTGACGGTGGTGGTATACGGTAGCTGAAAAGCTGATGTCCAGCAGTAGCCTATGATGATGATAGTGACCCTTTTGTTAACTAAATCAGGGCAGAGTGTTTAACGTACGTGCTCAAACTGTCATAATTAACCGGTCGTCGTATCGTAATGTTATTACTTAGTTAATTGGGGCAATATCGTCACGTATGAACGGTAGCTAATCAGAATTTCCCGCTCGGGTTTCTGATCACACGGCTATTATACAGGGTGGCTAGCAGCGGTGGAAGGGCATCCACAGGGTGATATCTAAGAGTAAGGGACACTCACAAGCAATGGCAAAGTTCCACTCCTTAATGCAAAAGACTTGCTTAAGACGCCATTATTCTGTGTGAAGTAAATTTAACAGCGCATCAGAACTTTTATCCTAATCCTAACTAATATTATAAATTCGAAAGTAACTGTGTCTGTCTGTCTGTGAATAAAACTTGGTATACATATGGTCTAGGCCCTGAGAAACAATATAGGCTACTTTTTATCCCGGAATTCCCACGGGAAAACATTTTAAGGCGAAGCGAAGCTCGCGGGAACAGCTAGTGTTTTATAAAAACAGAGTCATTTGGTGTTGACCTTATCGCTGAGATGAGTAGGTACATTCTAAGTAATTAATGTTACGGATTGTATTGTTATTTATTAACCCAGATATAGCTACCGTCGTTTTAAAACAACGCATACAAAATAAAATTATATGACAAAATGAGGGTAGTTTTTTTAAATTTTGTTTTTACCATTGAACTGGTAAGTGCTTTGTTAGTTCCAGTCTGTATTGTGAATGAGTTTGGATAATAACGTTTAGTGTTGTGTACCAGTTTATGAAGTGATTTTCAACTATGAGTTTATCAAAGTAAGTATATATAATTAATTCTGTAATAACATCAAATAATGTATCGATATCGTATTGTTAGTATCACAATTTAACAAAAACTATTAAATAATAATCGATTGGAGACTTTTACAAAAGAGTAATTATGAAATAAAGTTCACGTTGTTTATAAACGCCAGTAGTAAAATGTGCTACTGGCGTAGGTATAGCATAGGCAATAATTCCCTTTGTATTTGTTTTAGACTACAGCGACGAAGTCTAAAGCTGCATGAAATTGTGGAGGAGTTGGAGAAAGACGAAGGTCCTATACCAGATTCTGTCATCATATTTCCACCAGAAAACCACAGTGCAGATATTACAGACGAAGATTCTGGGGATGAAAATCAAGTGTTGCTGGATAATTTACCTGGATCGCAACTTCGAGCTCAAGCTGAAATTCACTATGGGTCTTCAGATAGCGAGGAGGAGGACAATTTGCCACTTCATCAAGTTTCAAAGAGGCAGCGGCTTGACGGTGGAAATACTAGTTCCGTTCAGCAACAATTGCAAGTACCCATCTCTTCTACACCTACTGTATCAGAACCAAGAGTTGTTGTTGATAAAAATAAAATTTATACATGGTCATCACGAGACATACATCCTACGCAGGAAACGTGGAAAGATAGACACAGTACAACTTTGAAACAGACGCCTTTGTACTATTTTGAACCATAGAACAACGCGGACTCGGGTGTAGGTACCCTCGGGAAGCGTCATAGCGATCTTTCTTGATACAAAAAAGTCTGCCAATTTTTGCGGGGGGAAATTTTACCGTTTACCAGGATTATGTCTCATGGGACCTATCATTATGAGTTTTAATTCCCAGCAATAAGGGTTACGTGAAGTGACATTTAATAATGAACACAGTGTCCTCATTTTTCTTGCCAATGGATGTAACAATTTTCGATAAGTGTTATCGATGAATTCGAGAACATGGGTTAGAAATACTAATTTCAAATTAATTAGGTATAGTTAAATTTAATAAGGAATGATTAATAAACGAAGTCACCCGCTTTTCGCTGTACATTTATACTCACGTGATAGGTCGTGAGCCGTATCGCCGTTTTTGAATGAGTACAATGCACTGAAGTTGTCGAGTAAGTGGGCAACCCGACGGTCAGATGCTTTCAAGCCGCCCCTTCGGGCGGCCTCTGACTAGGCTTAACGACTGCTGCCGAAGCAGCAACCGGGACCCACGGCTTAACGTCCCGTCCGAAGCACGGAAGCTTCCAGAAAAGAACCATTTGAAATCGGTAACTCTTGCTGAACCTACCAATGGCTGACCGTGTCAGTTGTTGCTTAACCTCAGTGATCAGTTACGATTAATGAAGCCAATTCGACTACGGACGCTTCCCAACTATGACCTTTTTTGTCGATTAATACATATCTACATACCGGTACATCACTATTGCATTTTTTTGACATTGGTTGCTAGGAAACAGCTAATAACAATAAACCATGACCAAATCTGTGATCAAATCCGGAATCCGGATATTCTATGAATTGAAGCTGTCATTTTAGTATGTAAACAAATCATTTTCTATGAAACGAACGCTTTGCCAACTAGATTGAGTCTAGTGAAAATTGAGACTGCAACTAGTTTTTATAAATCGGTGGGCCTTTCTGGCCTACCACCCCGCCAGAGGGGAACGTCTGCCTATTTCGTCTCCAGACCATTCATACTCAATGTTTTGAATGCCTGTTTGACAGCACAATTATAAGCTTATTCGTCAAGTACACCAATCTATATGCTACTAAAAATAACAACGTAGGAAATGTGACTGATGATGAGATAAAGTGTTTCCTTGGCATTTTGCTTTTCAGTGGTTATGTCGTGGTACCCAGAAGGCATATGTATTGGGAGAATGCTTATGACTGTGGCATGCCTATAGTTTATAATGCCATGTCCAGAGATCGATTCTCTTTTATTATGTCTAACTTACACTGTTGTGACAACGATAACTTACAAGCAAACGATAAATTCGCTAAAATTCGACCGCTTTTGGATGCACTGAGTGTAATTTTTTTGGATTTCGCCCCATTTGAAGAAAACCATAGTATGGACGAGGCTATGGTGCCTTACTATGGTGGTCACCCATGCAAACAATTTATACGTGGAAAGCCCATACGATGGGGATATAAATTCTGGGTGGGTGCAACTCGTTTAGGCTATGTCATCTGGTTCGAACCCTATCAAGGACAATCTGGAGAAGACTTGAGCCAATACAGAAAACTTGGTTTAGGGGCAAGTGTAATTCTACAATATTCTGATGTTTTGCGGAAAATTGACGCACAAGCGCACTTCCATTTGTTTTTTGATAATTTTTTTACGTCAATACCACTAATGGGAGATTTTCCAGTAGTTCCAAAATCGACCAATAGATGGCATTCGGCCTGTCGTTTTTAGTAGTGAGCTACATTCTTCTGAGGAAACGGAGATGACAAATGTCACAGACCTACTACAAAACAAATGTTATGTCATTCGGTTTCTCTTGTAGCTACGCGAATGTCTCCGGTGCTGTGTTTTGTGATAATTTCGACGACTCTGGCTATTCTTTTGGACTTTTGTGACTTCTATACCCGACCGACCTTTACACTCCCCCTGGACCCTTGCTTGCCATTACGATTTACCCCTGCCTGTACTCCGGACCTTGAAACAATCATGGGAAAAGACTATGGATCATGGTCAAAAATACACTTGGAACAGCTTCTTTTTTTAGCATTTTCCTTGATTTACCTATAAAATAAAATGCCTCAGGTTTATTTAAAGATAATAATTATTAAAAAGTTTGTTTTAATTACCTACCTACTGAATGAGCAAGAATAAGTAAGTAGTATTACCTAAGAGGTAGTCTGATGGTTTGAAGTGGCCGGGGCATATTCTTGAATGCTTTTTTATGTTTAATCCAGGCTTCTTCTAATTCTTTTAATGCTTCCATCCATTTTGCCCGTCTTGTTTCGTTTTGTGGAATTTTGTGCACCCCCCTTTCTCTACAGTAAGCTACAATACAACACGACGACATATCTACTATAAATGCTATTCAGAGAGTCGGAAAACTTTAGTTTTGTGGTGTGGGTAGAGAAAACTAAGTACCCACCTACTAATGTCTGCTCTACCATAGAGAAATCATTACTTCCAACGTGCCTCAGAATAATTATGATACTTACACACGGCGGTCGCGCCTCGGACATGGACAGACGATGCAGATGATCTCAACTAGTTCACACTTAATATTATGTATAACTACATATAACAGCAATTTATTATTATTAGTTTGCACGTTCTCAACAAATACCAGTTATGCTACGAAATCATTTGTATTTGGCAATATTTGCCTAATAGGCAACTTGTAGGCAAACTATTTAATCATAGTATTATTCTGTGGAATAAACATGGATTTTTGTATTGGCTGAAAGGACTCGAATCCATGCCGGCTATAAAAAAATATGCAGTCCTGTTCAGTATGAAGATTTACTAGCGCCATCTATTGTCGGGTTTTGTCTATGGACGTTGTCTATGGTTGAAAACCTCCCATTGACGAACTAGGTCAAAGAAATTTCAAAGCTACTGGGACCATAAGAGAAAATCGCGTATCTAGGTGTCCTTTACCGAGTAACAAAGAAATGAAAAAGTCAGAACGGGGTTCATACCAATACAAATCATCGAGAGCCGAAGAAATCGTTGTCTGTAACAATTTACAGACAACGATTTCTTTCTTCGATGCCACTGTAACAACGCTGTTGTCGTGATTGCACGACAACAGCGTTGTTACAGTGGCATCGAACGCCGCAAAAGTAATGCCAACAAACAAAATAAAAAGGTTTTCGCAGAAGGACAAGAAACATGTAAAAGTCAACCAGTCAGCTATTATAAAAACCTACAACGAGAACATGGGAGGTGTTGACAGATCCGACCAGAACATCGGCCTGTACAGAACATCAATAAGAGGCAAGAAATGGTATTTTTCACTGATTTCCCACTGCCTGGACATGGCTCTGCATAATGCGTGGCAACTGTACAGAGCCAACAAAGGTGAACATGATCATCTGAAATTCCGTAGGAGTGTAGCCACCGGCATTTTGGAAACTTACAAGAAGGATCAACGGAAGTCTGGTCGTACATCTGGAGCTTTTCATGAGTCTTCACGTTACGATGGCATAGGGCATATAATAAAATACAGAGAAGGGCAATTACGCTGTTCATTTTGTCATAAACATGCAAACTTTTTTTGTAAAAAATGCAATGTAACGTTGCATCCAAAAAACTGTTTTGAGCAGTACCATAATATACCAATGTAATTTATTATATAATATATAAGTACACGTTTTTTTTACTTATTTCCAATAAACGATCCCATAAATAAAATGAACTACTTTTATTTCAATACAAACCCCTGATAGTAGTACATTTTACTAGCGTTGTTTAAAAACGACACAGTTTTTCCGATTTTCCAGTGTATAATTATTTTTTTAATGATTTTTCCTATCTTTTTTACTAAATAATAAGCCCAATTTCAAAAATTCATGTAGTTTGGACCTATATTTTTTTTCAGTAACAACTGGGTTAAGTAGAATAATGTTTACCCTCAGCGTGTTTACGACAGTTTTCTGCATTTCCTGTGTAAGCTGTGACTACACGCTGGACATAATTATTACAATGTTCTGGAACTAGGCCGAACTCCAATGCGCAAAATGTTGGTTTGCTTTCTAAACATAACTATACTATTAGCGAACTAAAATTATTTGAATAAAAATGAACCTATTACTTGAATTTTACAGCTGTTATTAGCAAATGTTTTTTTATTTTTCTAACGAGTGCTGAGTACCTATCTCTATATTTATATCTTTCGCATATTTCCGATGTTGACAGAGTGAGATAGGTGATTGTTAGGACCGATAGCAACGTTAATACATATATAACGTAGACCAATAGCAACGTTAATTGAAAAAATAGGCTGTACTGAAATAAAATATTTTATAATAAATTGAGAATCGATCACTATAAAATTTAATAAATTAATGAGCTGTTCTGAATGCATCACATAATCACATCCGTTTTAGTGCCGAGTATCCACAGATAATTAATTTTCATCAGTTCATTAATACCAATTAAGTATTTGAATACTTGATGCATCAATTAACAATTTATATAATAATCAATTTCAATCATTAACTTAGCTGTAATTATTAATATGATTCCCATGAATTTGGTCTCAACGTACCTATCTATATTTTACGTATACAGGGTGTTGCAGACAAGCTATCGAGCAAGAGCAAAAAGTTCCAGTGATATAGCTCCAAATCTGCCCTATGCTAGCTTAATAACGCCATCTGCATTATTGAATTACACCATAGCATCAGAACATTACCAAGTAAAAACGTAGGTATTAAATATTGTGTTAAAATTTTCTTCAATGTTTTGGAAAATGGGATTATTATGTGTTCTTTCGAAACACACAGCGTTGAGTGAAGAAGCAATTATTTGATTTCTTAGTATAAATAGGAAAAAATGGGTTTTTACATACCAATCTGCTGTATTTTCCTCTCTTTCACTTTAGCCAGTGGACAGTGCAGTCTAGAATCTGGATTCTACTCTGTGACGCGCTGTCAAATTTCTGACATAGCTTTTTGATTTCTTGAATCAAACGCGTTTATATATTTTTGAAAATGGATTTTTTACTAATAATCCATGATAACATTCGTGTTTGTGGAATAAAACAATCAATAAAAGTGTTAATTCACTTAATGTATAAAAAACTCTGTATGAGACATCGTACTTTTCGTCAATGTACAAAAAAATAATTTCGCGCCGCTACCGACGCTCCGCCCGCGGGCCGGTATTAATATTTTTTTCAGAAAACCGAGAAGATCACAAGATTACATGAAGATATTATGATAAATCTCGGTGATAGTGTGAAATATGCTCTCCAGCAATTGGATTCATACCTACCTTCGAAGTCTGAACTGAGTAAGTCAGAAAACTATTTCACGCATGAATCATTTTTGGTACAAAAACATTGCAATTTACAAATGATATTTTATCTTTGTGCTTATACCTTTAAACCAGAAACCAGCTCTGTTCAATGGTGTTTCTTTATTCAAATAGTATTTACGTTGTTACATACTGTATTTACATAGTTTAACTCCATTTGGTAAAGCTAAAAATTCTCATAAGAGAATGCTTACTTATATGAGAACATTTAATTTTGTTCCTATTCATTTAATGCCATGTTATCTAGCATTAGGAAGCCTCTCAGATGGGCTACAGATGCTTGTTAGACCTTTGGTTGTTGGGTTTATAACCTTTACACTGCTAACTTTGAATTTAAATGTTTCAATTCTAAACATGGTATTGATTCTTGGTTTCACAAGTTTGAAAATATTTTCACATCTGGTATTAATTAGTTAACATGTACCTACCTATCTACATAATATACCAACCTTTTGATTGCTGCATGCATAGATGTGTTGTCGCAAAATATTTGTAATTTGTTGATTACATTATTTATTTACCAAGTGTTTATGAAGGGTGACTCAATGAAAATAAGTCACTATTTATGCCCTTATGTGGGTCACCTCTGACTACCCCTTCGGGGATTTGCAGTCGTGTGTATATTATACAGAGAACTTTACACTTATATTAGCAGTTTCACGATTGAGACTGTCATCTTAAAATAAATTAAATATGACATGCAGTGCTGTGGTTGACAATATTGACTTGCAACCAATGGCTTAAGCCAGTAGCATAGTTTGACCTAGCGGATGGGTCGATGAGATTATAATTTATAAAATCTCTTGGCTAATATTTATCCCTATATTTACAACTTTTGTTGTCTTATAGGTTTTTTACCATAATACCTTCTTACAACTTATATGTATACATGTTGTTTTATGCTCACATAGCATTTAAAACTGGCTCGGGGCCCCTATTTACCATATTGACTTAGTTATTAACCATAATAACTTCTTACAACATGTATGTGTACATATAAATATGTTGTTTTTTGCTCACCCACAGGATTTAAACTGGCTCGTGGCCTTTTTATTCCTATTTACCTATTACCTAGGTATACATATTATGTCCTTTTACATGCGGGTGTAATGGACAGAGCAACAAAATACATTGCCAGTCTAAATGCTGATAGGCACTGGCTATGATGAACTCATGGATCATCTCATAATGTATTTTAACTTTGCATAATTTCATTAAACTTTCGGAAAGTTAAATGTAGCAGTTACTAACTGCAATATTATTGATGACACACACATTGGTGGTGTCGGACCCATCTTCAAGTACCTAATTATTGGGGATTTTATGCAAAGTTTATGAAGGTTTGAACTTATAAGTTCATTGTAATACATTAACCAGTCGAAATGCTGTTTATGGCACTGGTGAAGTAAAATGTATTATATTATATTTGCATAATTGCTGGAACCTTCCTCGCGGAGAGGTAAAATCTTATATGGTATCTGCAATTATTCACACATATTGTTCATGGGATACCTATATATGCGAAGTTTATGATGGTTCACAACCGCTTTATATAGCATTTAACCAGTCGAAAAGCCATGGGCTCTGGTAAACTAAAATGCATTGCCACCAAGTTTTTGCAATTATATATGCAAATATTATGATGTTTAACAACCATTTGTATAGCTTTTAACCAGTCGAAAAGCCATGGGCTCTGGTGAACTTAACTGTACTTACATAAAGATAATTAACTATTTACTTGCTATCTGTAATATATTTTCATGATTATAACTTTTTCAAAGTTGTTCATGTCATACCCTTGACTTTGTAGCTATTTGGGGTTTTTAAGCAAGAATTTATGGGAGTTTCAATACTTAATACTCAATCATTTATTGCATCCATAAGTCTTACAGTTTAAAACTGATAATAGGCATAATCCACTCATAAAAAGGTGAATTGCCAATTTTTTCTCCTGTTTACCAAAGCAGCTGCCCGCCAGAACAAAGCACAGCCCAAACAGGTTGGGAGATCCTCCCTTTCCAGTGGAGATAGCATGGGACCACCATCACATCCCTATTTATTTTTACAAATAACTCCACTTAACGGTTTCTGGCTAAACCCATAATGACAAGATTGTTGCCGCGGAGGCCATGTGCTATTGGGACATTTGATTAGTGATATGCAGTGGCCAAACATAATGAAAGCTGATGAAGCAGCTTTCTAGGCCCAAGCCCTTCCTTCATTGGAAGGAGACCCGTTCCCCAGCAGTAGGGACGTGATGGGTTGATGTTGAAGCGTCTGCGCCTTGGCAGCTAGAGTTACACATTTTCAATCTAATATATTGTGTTGTAACTTGCTTACTTTTTCAGGGATCTTTTCTTGAAAGACATAACCTCAGATCTCATATCTTCTATCTTAAAGGTGAGCTCTTGTATTGTGCCTATACTTAATATTGCATACAATACATATTTTTTCTGAATTTAATTTGGTCTTAATAGCTAACACAGGCTTGCCATAAAGAAGAGCTCAGTGATTACAACAGTAAAGTTGACTTCAGAATGAATGTTTATTCAGTAGACATTGGCATTAATATCACCTATACAAGGTGTATGCCTCAGCACATATATTACCACTATGTTGGCTGATATTGTTTGAGCCCGGATTTGAGTACTCCTCATCTAGTGTACCCACATGGCAGGTGGTTGTCAAATGATTTTGCCCAGGTAGCTTTCTATTACCCACATTGCACAAGTTTGTAGTCTCTGGAGAGTACAAACATGAGATAGCTACAAGTCTAAGTGCCTATTATTGTCCTGGACTTTTGTTCACCAAGTTGTGTTAACATTTGGCCTTTATGAGCCTTTCTAAGGATCTATCTGGTAAGGTGCCTATATTATATTGATTTTTATATGTATACCATATACCTACATCATGTGGAGCCTATGACTGATGGCTGTGAAAATACCTATCCAATTATCCATATTAGTTGGGCTATTGAATAGTCCCTATAAAGTGTTTACTTGCATTTATGGTGGATTATATTGCAGTAGTAAATTGTTTATCAAGTATAGATAGAGATGATGTGCGGTTCTGAAACTTTATATATTTCAACCTGAGAGAAGGGTGTAAGCCTAATAGCTGTACAAAATCTGTTTCTATTCTAACTGGCCCTTTACTTAAGTAGGTTGCTACCTACATGCAGGCTTGACTTTTTAAAGACTGTTGGTCCTGTAAAATCTTGGTAAAATTAGTCATGTTTGATTTAAATTGGTAATCTATAAATTTTTCCGTGTACCTAGAGACTAGTCATCACCCATGTATATCTCAAAAGGAAAATTATGATAGTGTACACATAGACAGCTGTCATGTAATCCTATTTCAGTAGGCTATTCAACTACCTAGCAAGGGTGGTGCAGTGACATAAGTCTAATACAATCCATATTTCTGTGCTTTATAAAGTTCAATTTTACTTCAACTAAAAAGGAATACTACCTAATAATATGTATGACTACCTAATAGGTACAAATTACCTATGGTTATGTATTACCTAGAGGGCCTATGTAATACAAATTGATAGGTACTTATATAAAGACAATGATGTAAAATTTTATATTTTCTATTGTCTGTTTCTATGCTATTAGGTATTCCTCACACCTGGATTGGTCCTTTACTAGTTCTAACTTTAATTTGATAAGAAATTGGCTTATTTATGTTATACTTACTTACTTAAATTAATAATGGTATGATTTATGATCCCATTAGCAACATACTTACAGAGCATAAGTGTAGGTAAGTATGTGACATGTTGTGTATCACACTAGGTATGTAGTGGATACACACCTATTGATCATTAACTAGAGTACCTATGTACTTATAAATTTTGTTTTTAATTAATTTTCTTTCTTTTAGGTGCAAGTACCTTTATGATGAAGGTGCATTTTAAGTATGTTTCCTTTACAACTATGATGTTGTCTAACAGGAATCTTTATTATATTTTAGGTATATTTTACCTAAAAAGGAGATCACATAGCGTTTAGATTTTCTAATCTCTTTCACCAGCAGATAACAAACAAGTCTTCACTCAACGCTGTGTGTTTCGAAAGAACACATAATAGACCTGTTTTGCATTACAACAAAACAGATATTATGTGTATGAAGAAACACACAGCGTTGCAGCAACGGCTTGCAGGTGAGTTTTGAAGACTACTATGTCAGAAATTTGACAGCGCGTCACAGAGTAGAATCCAGATTCTAGACTGCACTGTCCACTGGCTAAAGTGAAAGAGAGGAAAATACAGCAGATTGGTATGTAAAAACCCATTTTTTCCTATTTATACTAAGAAATCAAATAATTGCTTCTTCACTCAACGCTGTGTGTTTCTTCATACACATAATATCTGTTTTGTTGTAATGCAAAACAGGTCTATTATTATTTCGCACCATTCACCAGTACGTGGAACTTTTTTGTTGCTCGCGCGTGTAGTTCGTTTGCTTATTGAATGTCTCCTTTAGTAAATACTCAATAACAACCAACGACATTTCCGGAGAGGGTCTGGAGGGTTGCTCTATAAACGAACGAACGAGAGCTTTCGTGCAATCGACACGTTTAATACAACGACATAGAGTCGTGGTTAGCGCTGCTTTTCTTTTGTTTTTCCGAAGTGCGAACCACGGTTCTATCTCGTTGTAATAAGCGTGCCTATTGCTTCAAAAGTTTTCTACGTTCGTTCGTCGATTTAGAGAGTGACCCTCCTGGTTATTTTTAGCGCGAATTGAAGGTAGGGCGGAGAGCAGGAGGGAAGGCTGTTAAAGTAACACGACTCCGGGGAACTGGTTTCACTTACAAAGGAGACCTATTTTGGCTGACGTAGAGCCATCCTGGTTCTGCAACCTAAATGCTGATAGCTACTTTGCGAAAGTTAAATACTCGTACCTACACTCAAGGGCGATGAAAAGGTTCCACTGAAAAAGCAGCAAATTACTCCTAAACGGAAAAGACTAGCTTAATGACGCGTTGTGCAAAATTGAAGTAAATTTAACACAGCATCAGGATATTACCAACTAAAAACGGTAATATTTTGTTAAATTTTTAAATTAAATGTTTGGAAAAATAGGTGTTGTTTAAAATAGGGTTTGTTTGGTGTCTGCATTTTGCGAGTGGAACTTTTTCATTGCCCGTGAGTGTAGTTTGAGTTTTGTTTGGAATGCGATATACGGCAGGTAGTGCTGGTAAACCCCCTGACATACTTATTCATATCTGTTTAGATTAAACCGCTCTAAAATATATTTATGTAGCTGCAGATGTGACATAAACTCTTTTGAATTAAAAACTTTTCAGAAGAATGACGGAATGTTTGATAATCGGCCGAAAGGATAATTCAACCTGGGAACCTAACTACAACAATGAATTGATGCTACACAAATGAGACTTGATCAATAAGTACCTATCAATAAGAACTGAAATCTGTTCTTGTGTACAAATAAAGAATATTCTATCTATCTATCTATCTACTTACTACAACTTACACTCCAATACTGAAGTTCAATCCAGGACGTCATCGATCAGCGATCGAGAATAGGGAGCACAGGGCAAAGCTTATGATCTCACTGCTTAGTTGTAAAGGTTGTTTATACGCCCCAGAAGGCTTATAGGATGTGAGGCCAAATCTGGATACGCAAAAATAGCAATTCTGTGGTAACCGAAAAGAGACATGAATAATAAAAGCTTTCACAAACAACTACTTAGTTATCGTTATAAAAATAGGACCTTAAAAATATAAAGGTGATCCTTTTCTTTAAAAAGAAGTTTTGATAGGATTACAGTCATGTAGGGTGGTTTTCCCTGAATAATGCATAACATAATATTATTGTCTAAATGTTACTTAAAATGCACAGTTACTTGGTAATTTTTTCTTAGGTTCGAGATCTCAAAATCAAACCTTCCTCAAATTACTCTCATACAGAAAACTATTTTACATACTTATCTGTATTTCCGTAGTTAAAATAAAGTACTAAGCGGCCATCTTGTGTCTATCTCCCGCCAAGACTTTGCCTCCGCAAGTACCCTTTGTTTCAGGCAGATTAATTTCTTAAGCGCTCAATTGTTGAGATGACGTGGAATGTCCTCGGGGTAAGATAACACGGCCCCAGTGACATTTCCCGGGAATTTACGACGCTGAGACTGCGGGACAAAAATTCCTGGTAACTTTATTTAAATTAAAGAAATTAGTAGCGGATTTATAGCTTGGTAGGTAGGTGTTTTGTAGGTTGGATGAAGAATCTACATTAAAGCACAATATGATTAAATGTAAAATGTTACACATGCTTTATGAAAACTGTCAAGCCATGCTCCTTTGTACACCAACCTCATCCAAAGTGCGAGTTTCATTTTTACCTTTTGAGGTCCGGAACTCTAAAAATGTAAAATATATAAATCTCAGTGTCCCATTGCCGTCTATGTCTTTTCAAGTTATCTTCTTCTTGTAGTTCCTCTCCATCATTGGAGGTTGGCAGTCAGCTCTTTGCAGCGCTCTCTATTCTTGGCTAGTTTAAATATTTCTTCCATGGTTTTTACACCGGTCCACTCTAGTTATACTTCAGCAAAATGTAATTAAACCTTAAAGGTTAAAAGATAACCTATATTCTGAATGGGATGGGTGTTAACCCACAAAGGTAAAACTAATTTGTATAAATACATTTGTTTAATTGGTTCCGTAGCCCTCGAGGGAAAAATAAACACGCGTTGATTTGAAGTTTTAACTCGGTTATTTCACTTAATTTATGAAAACAACCTTAACAGGATTAGAATTAGATGGATAGATAGAATATTCTTTATTTGTACACAAGAATAGATAATACAAAGCTTAAATACAAACACATAGGTACAAAAAAGGCGGTCTTATCACTAAAAGCGATTTTTTCAAGACAACCTTTGGGTGGAAGAATATTTATGTTCATATATTAATTAATGTAATATTAGGTACAAAATAAGTTCCAGAAGTACTTTTAACTATTAAAAGTTGCAAAATGACTAGCTCTAGACCACTAATGGCTATTTCAAATCTAAGTTAAAAAAAGATTTTTAACTTAGATTTGAAATAGCCTGCGCTTGGAATTATATATTATATTTGGTGCATTTTATGAAGTAGAACCACAGAGGTGTTATACTATCATTATACAAAACGTATTTGTCTGGCTCGATCCCATCTAGGTACCTAAATATAACACTTTCAGTTCAAATCTAATTCCTATGGCACAGGAACTAAGGACGATTCAATGTACATACATACCTAATGAGTCTTAGATTAACAATACAAACAAGGACGTATTCGAACAAGGTGGTGCGTTACTCAGTATTACCATAGACAAAAATGGTATTACATACAAAAACAAAGCAAAAACTATCCGCATTTTGTTTTCAGTCAAACCGTTTTAAGTTCAACCTAATGACAACCATTAATGAATGAAGTAGCAAATATTCTAACCGAACAAATTCAAAATAAGAGCTTATTGGAAAAGACGGTGTTATTTGTCGAGACATTTCTTTTGCACTCACACTCCATCTCCTTCGTATATTGTTAATCTAAGTAATGAGTACACAAATGTACCACAGAAACCCCCCGAAAGGCTAATCCCCCAGATAGATCACACTATTCACCACACACATCCTATTTTGGTAAACCGGGCTTTATCTGTAGACCACTGCCATTCAAACTTGGGGGGCTTAATTCGGTTACAGTAAGCGAGTTTGCGATCTTTTGATAGCTGGTGATAAAAGTTTGGGAACAAATGGATGGTGGATTAAAGTTTTTACAGTATATAAAAATCTCAAATGGTACGAGTTTAGCTTCGAAGCTGTGATAGGTACAAGATGGATAGAATATTATTTATTTCTACACGCACAAAGATTATATAAAGGTTGTCTGGTAGAGATTGCTATAAGCAATAAGGCCGCCTCTTTGTACTGTTTTATTTTTAAGTTTTGTGAAATGAAATATTATTTATTGGACGTAAAATTTTACAATTATTTGTCCATTGTCATAATATAATATCACTCTACCACCATTTCACAAGGGCCCCGTCATTATTTTTTTGTAATATTTGTTCTTGGTGCCAATAAAGTGTGTTTTATTGTGATTTTTATACAGTCCTTGTTTTTACGTCGCGCTCACTCGCATCGCACGGCGTCGGGAGCGAGTGCGACGGAAAACTTTTGTCACGTCTTGATGTGAGCGTCTTGCACCCCGTGCTAGGCCTTCTGTTTCAATTTCTGCGTAAACCTACCTAGATTCGTTAAACAAGAACTCAATCTGGACCGGAGTGCTATAATTCATTGCAAGAGCACTTTTCAGTTAGTTCCAGCTTCAACGGGAGCAGAAATTAAACAATTTACTTCTGTAATTGCATTTTTTCCAGTAAATTTTCCTCTTACAGTCTGAAATGGAGAAATTGGCGTAGCTTTGTCTTTCGAACGGAAATGAGTAAGCTATTGTGGAATGAATTTTCCGTGTTTTGCTTTGAAGTAGGTCACGTCAGGTTCACAAGTACCTAACTGATTATGTAACAGGATTTTAAGATGTTACATATAATTGTTTTAAAACATCATACATCCAACACCATATTATATATTATATTATTAGAACAGTTCTTAAAATAGTTCATTTCTCTCTTTTCATTCTAATATTTGCATAGAAATTAACACAAGTGCGTCCACTTCATCAACATTGCTGATGCCGTTGCTCCATAGACTTATGAAAATCCGTTTACCTTAACGGTATCCTTATAAATAGATGTATGGTGTAGATAAATAGATGAAAAGGAAAATAGGAAATTTAATAAGTTAACACACTACAACGAAAACCCATTTCGACCGCCGCAAATTCAACGTAATTTTGTTTCAGTCCAGCAGCCTGCAAAGGTTAAATAAAAATTCTTCACAAGTTAATGGGTTTTCAGTCTATGAAAGAAACTCAATTACATGCCATGGACGTATGTAGGTAGGTAGAGTCCGAACAAGCTATGTTTGCAACAGAAACAACTGCCAACAGCGAAATTAGTTTATTTGGGCAACATTTATTTGTTTATACTTTTTAATTTCAGACGATGTGACGTTACTCTTTTTATTAAATTAGGGCTAACAAATTCGTTGCAAAATTAGTGTTATTGAACTTTGAAAATCGTTGTGAAAACCAGTTCGCGATAGGGAGCCTGATCCATATTTTAATATACAGTGATATTTGACACAAGATCAGGCAATAACCGTCCACCGCGGGAATCGCCAAAGCACCCACTCGACCTTCGTACCGTAATTCTAGAGAGCAATGAAAATATTAAATGTCTCATTGGTCAAATATAAGTAGCTACTCCCAATGAACGTGCGTCACTGAGTCATACGCATTCCTCGTCAAATGCAGAGGGCCATGAGATCCTTTTACAAGGGTCCCCGAAGTCGCTTGACGTCGTAAATAAGTCAGATGACGTAGCCCCGTGCTATAAATCACAAGGATTATTGCCGCCCAAATAAGGCGCTTTCCGAATGCTCGAAAACCTAACCAACGTTAAAAAAACCGACATTCAACACCAAAAGTCGCATAACTTTTGGACGGCTAAGCCGATTTTGATTAATGGCCAAGAACACTTGGGGTAACATTATATCTATGAGCCAAAAACATGATAAACGAAAAGCGATTCAACCGTTAAAAAAAAAATTAAAATTTGAACTGTTTATTTCATAAAAAAGGTTAATTGGATAAATTAGTAATTCAGAATAGAATAGAATAGAATATTTTTATTTGCATTCCCGGGTTTAATCTTTACATATTTGAGATTTTTATCCCTGGGAAGGTTGCCGTCATTTACATAACTATGTGGTTATAATTAAGTGCCTAATCAATACAAACATAGTACAATTATCATTCTGGATGTGAATTATCTGCACGTACATCCCCTTCTTTCTTATATCTGTCATATATATAGTAACATTTAAGTTAACTTCGAACTTGCTTTGGATTTGCATCTCTTACATTATTTATTAAAGTTTTTGGTAGTGAGTTTAATATATGGGGTAGGCTGTACGTCCAAATTCTTCTTCCGTATTCGTTATTACAATTAGGTATATTAAATGTGGGTGTTTTTGCCAGAGTTCGTAGGCTACCATATATCTTCTTTAAATTAAGTGACTGTATCTTATTCTGATTATCACATACAATTGCAAGTTTTACTTTATCATATACACTAGAGAGCGTTAGGGAGCTACGTTACCACAGACAGATACACAGACTCGTTAAACTTATAACACTCCTCTTATTCGTCGCGATAAGATGAGAGCTATAAGGTAAAGGTACTTTTTTTCAATGCACATAGGTACTGGCTGATAATAATGATGACGCAACATAAATGGTTATCTTGAGTAGATGTGTGTTTAGTGTGCGTGTTTGAGACTAAAGAAAGTAAGGAAACCTAGTTACTGCCTTTTTTCGCGCTTGAATAAATATTTTTGAATAAACAATGTTTACCGGCACGCTAACTTAGTTCCGGCACTGACATCATTCGATTATGATAGCCAAATTTTAACACATTCTGTAATTTTTTGTGGCATTTATCGGGAAAGCTTGTTTGTAAGGGCGAAAAATAATCATTACCATCCAGTAATCGTCAACAGCTGGACATAGGCCTCACAAGGAGCGTCATAACTTTTAATCCAGCCACTAAGTACCTGCTATTGGTCTGGTCGGCGGTCTAGCTGGCCGGAGGGCGTCCCACGCTACGTGTGCCTGTTCATGAAACATACTAATGGCATGAAATTGTGCGTATTGCAGAGGACATTTATTGTAAACCACATTAGCGGATTAATTATTAGCCATGTGGTTTGCGATTGTGGTTACATTCAAATGGATAATTAATTTGTGTGTGTTAATTCTATAAGGTAAGGTAAATACAATGTGCATTATGTGTAATGGCATCTAAATTATCTATTTTATTTAAGTATTTATTTATTAATATATATTATAAATATATAAGATAAATATATAAGAGACTCCGGTCCCATAGACACTTTAATAAATATATATTATATATATATATATATATATATATATATATATCCGGACCGGAGTCTCTTTTAATTACTTATGTAAAACTAATGATTCATAATATAACAAATATATGCAAAAAAAATAAAAAAATAACCACATAAAAAATATAGGACTTGCTGGTTGACACGTCTGCTGCAGCCTCTTACTACAAATGTGCAGCTTGCAAACCATTAAGGTCGAGGCCCCATTGCGGCGTTACGTCGGTCGCCGCGATGCTTTGTTTTCCATATATTTAACATGACATTATTCTGAAAAAATGTATGGAAAACCACACAGCGTAATTTATCATTTGCAGAATTATTTGGCATTCAGCGCACCCCTCTAAAACTCACTTACCTACCCATTTTCAAACGTCAATCAATAGTCCATACCCTGCGAGAAATACACGCTGCAAAAGCAATGTAAATTGATTCCTAGCAATATTTCAATATTAAACTGCTATACCTTCGAGATTAAATTAAAAACAGCTTCAATACACGCTTTCAATTCATATTTTACTTTGTTGCCAGCGCAAATTACAGAATCAGATACCTAATAACAAGCTATGAGGGTGCACAGGTAGCGGTTGTAGCTCAGTCGGGTAAGCGCTCGCCTCTCACGCCAGAGATGCGGGTTCGGATCCTGTCGCTAAAGTAGTGTACCAATTAATTATTTAGAATTTATAATACAAAGTATACCACCGCCCTAACGGTGAAGGAAAACATTGCGACGAAACCTGCCCATCTAGATTAACTCATCTAGATGTGAACCCACCAACCCGCAGTGGACCTTTGGAATATACACAAAGGTTCCATTCGAGAAAGCCAGGTGCAGGTCACCGCAGAGAATAGAATAGTTTTTACGGAGATATGCGCCATAGACAGAACGATGCCATCCTGCCATAGACCTCATCCTGCATTTTGGTTAAAGCTTAAATACAGGATATGCAAAAATGAATTTGAAATTTTGCACTAAAACAAAACACCTACGCGCGCTTGTATGAATTCCTTCATCAGAAATAACTTCCGACCAACCTCTTGCCAAGGAATTTAATTTAAATTACCGGGAATTAATTAATAAAACATTTTGTAATATGAACACACATGTTGCGGAAAATATGTGACTTGAAGTACAATGTTGTGTTGTTACAATTCAGCTGAATTATTAATAAAATAATTGTTATAAGTCTGTTTGTTGTCCAAAGGAAACATTTTTGGTTTTTGGACACCACCTTAAAATATAGGAGATTACTGTAAGCTTAAAAACACTAGTTGAGATATAACTAGTGAGTAGGTACTTACACCGTATTATATGTGGCTTCGATGATTAATAATACCTACGACTGATAGGTTTTTTAACCTTAAGAAACTTATATGTCGAGATAAGTAAATTTTTAAACGCAGCAGAGTTTAAACTTTTGTCCATTGTGCCAGCCGCTGTTGATAAAATTGAATCCATTAGGGTTGCCACTGTCTCATGAAAACGACTTCTTTGTTTTACGGCTGAAACGTGACGGAATTACCTAGTAGAGGGAACTTTTATATTTTGCTATACAAGGCTTCATGTCTCTCCAGGAACTAAACAGCCGCTACTGGTTACAGTTAATCACTTGCTATAATCGATATATAAAATAAGTTTAAAAAAACATAGAATTAATACACTCGTTAGCAATGAAAAAGTTGCACTAACTAGGATAGTTGCTATGTCACTGGAACTTTTTCATAATATGGCAGCATTGCGAACTTGCTCAGGTAACAATGGTATGTAACATTTTCACTTTAAGAAGGGTGAGGTTTCTTTGTGCCAGACTGAAAGTATTCCACACAGTACATTTTATCGGTTTTAATATAAAAACTAAACACATGAAAAATATATATTTAGAGCTTCAAATACCTTATGTCTTCTGTTAAACCTACTGTTCGACAAAACTAGATATAGTGTATTGTTTTTACAATGGTACTTACAGTTTTTTCAGTTTTATTTACAGTGATACTGACCGCTGCGCGCAGTAAGTAAAGACTAACATAACGAAAGACTCATCAATTCTTACTCATTTATAAATGATATTTATATTTAATATGTATCTATCAATGTATTTGTGTAGATATATCAGCTGTCCGATACCCATAACACAGGCTCTGCCTAGTTTGGGGTCGGATGGCCGTGTGTGAGATGTCCCCACATATTTATAAATGCCTAGTAACGATTCAGAGTCTAAAATGATCTGCACAACCCTGAAATCATAGACGGTGGCGGCTTTTCTCACAAGTAGACATTTTCTTACATTGTAAGTTCACCTTTCACGGGTGGGCTGAATACTGAAGTCGTTCAACGGGTAAGTTTTGTTCGTATTTCTAAAGACATCGTACGGTATAATACAATTTTTGATAAAAGCTATTGTCGCACGAAGTTTGTACCGTTCTTAATTCAGTAGTAGGTACGTACCAGTGGTTTAACTTTGCAAAGTTTAAAGGTTTTTTAACCGTCTTCGAAAAAAGGAGGAGGTACTCAATTCGTCTGTATGTTTTTTTTAATTTATGTGAACCGATTAATCCGACATTTATTTTAACTTGTTTTTATTATGTGGTAACTTTTGTTTCTCTCTGCTGGGGACAAAGTCTGCCTATGAAAAAGCGCATTTAAGTATAATTATCATAATGTTGTTTATGCTAATAAATGTAATGTTTAGATATTAAGGGCGACTTGCACAAGAATATTAAATGTAGAAGTCGCCCTAATTGAATTAAACTACCTATAATATACCTCTTATGAGTAAGCACACTATACCCTATTCTAATCTCGTCCATCCATCCAAAGGTGGTTTGGAAGAGCTCACTATAATGGTCGGCATAATTTAGCTTAGCCTCCGCCACTGAGACGTACTGTGTAGTAAGTGTGGGTCTCATTTAATTACATTCCCGTACCCGCCAGTCGCCGTCAGGGTGGGAGTAATGTATTTTTGTTTCACATTCATTTCACACCCTACGCACGTCGACAACAAAAGGGCTCGATGCATTGTCATACACAACACAATGTTACTGAAATAGAAATACGCCAGTATTTTTAACCCCCGGCGAAAAAGAGGGGTGTTATAAGTTTGACTTGTCTGCGTATCTGTGTGCGTGTATCTGTAAGTTCTATTGTAGCTCCCAAACGGCTGAACCAATTTTCAATTTGTTATTTTTTTGGGCCATAGGCATAGGTAATGTCACTCCCCGTGTTTATGGCCAGATTTTATCAAAATCGATTTTAGAAAAAATTATAAAATCGTGACGGCCGAATGGCGTAGTGGTTAGTGACCCTGACTACTGAGCCGAAGGTCCCGGGTTCGATTCCCGGCTGGGGCAGATATTTGTTTAAACACAAATATTGTTTCTCGGGTCTTGGATATGCCCGTAAAATGGCAATATGCTCGCCCCCTATTACATTGGGACTAAACATAACACTGTGCACTGGCGAAAAGTGGGTGCAGCAATGCACCTCTGCCTACCCCGCAAGGGAGTACATTAGTACAAGGCGTGAGTGTGTGTGTGTGTGTGTGTTTTATAAAATCGTAGAACAGATTGAAAGTTGATCAGTTTGTCACCCTGAGAATTCAATCTATATTCATACTACTGTAAGCCATCAGCTTATTTACTACTGCTCCATCAGCTTATGTACTTAGTGTCTACATAGATGTACGTAACAGGGTGTGCCCACGCAAATTCCCACTGCCCACCCAGTCCAGCGTGTGTGAATATTACCAGAATTCACAGTACCGAGAATGCTATTTTGGTTTGAATGCTCTCTGTTGTTCAATACGGTTCGTATTGTGAATTTAGTGAATGCCAACATTTCGTTTGATACGAGTAGGTAGATGAAATTTGAGATAGATATATTATGGTATTTAACATGAACACATTAGGTACCTACTATATATTATACACTCTTGTGCTGGTACTTAGAAGATACTAATTTGAATGGCTCATCTTTTTACTTTGGTGACTGAAGGAAATCGTCATCGTACATTCGGCATCGTACGCAACGGACGCATCGCATTCAGTATTCTTTGTATAGAAATTCACACAAGTGCGTGCACTTCATCGGCATTGCCGTCACCGCACCGTTTCTCCATACGTTTATGAAAATCTGTTTGGTCTGATACGTACGATACCGTGGACGATAGGTGGACGCTTAGGTACCATAATTCTAGTTTTTATGACCGACTTTTTACAGTATAAAAGGACAGGTAAGGTAATAAAAAAAAATAAAAAAAAACATTTACATTACTGCTGCTCTGACACTAACACGTTACGATAGGTACACTTAAACATTTTCCTTTTAAATTGTATTACCTTGTACAATGTATCTACAGTATTCGTAAATGCTTTTCATTTTCACACTCAACCGTCAAATGAAATGCGTGTGAATGAGCAAACTGTTAATTCAAGCTGAAATTCCTGAGCGTCTAGTACGGGCTTGCAATATATGTCAACGTTGATAGAAATCGTAAGCACGCCAAACTATTAGTTTCCAAGTTAATTGGTAGTATGAGTTACATTTTTTGATTATAGTTCATGCGATATAGTTTATGCTACAACTCGATTGTGCGAACTTCACTCTAGATACTTTACCTCTTTCTAGCGCTTGTAAAAAGAAAGGGCAAACACACATGTCATTTTGGCGTCTTGATTTTCGTATATTATATGTCAATGACTCTAACCAAAATATATATGTCAATCAATGTCAATGACTCTAACAAAAACAAACTGAAATTTGGTTTACAAGCTTTTATTTATAAAAATTATAAAATTAAGAATGATCCTCACAAGAGCATCGCAATTCGAAGTACCTAATTGTAGATTTTATGGAAAGGTAAGTACCTACCTACCTATATACTTATTATGTTTACGATAACTTAAGGTAAAATTTGTTTCCAGCGCAAATTACAGAATCAGATACCTAATAACAAGCTATGAGGGTGCACAGGTAGCGGTTGTAGCTCAGTCGGGTAAGCGCTCGCCTCTCACGCCAGAGATGCGGGTTCGGATCCTGTCGCTAAAGTAGTGTACCAATTAATTATTTAGAATTTATAATACAAAGTATACCACCGCCCTAACGGTGAAGGAAAACATTGCGACGAAACCTGCCCATCTAGATTAACTCATCTAGATGTGAACCCACCAACCCGCAGTGGACCTTTGGAATATACACAAAGGTTCCATTCGAGAAAGCCAGGTGCAGGTCACCGCAGAGAATAGAATAGTTTTTACGGAGATATGCGCCATAGACAGAACGATGCCATCCTGCCATAGACCTCATCCTGCATTTTGGTTAAAGCTTAAATACAGGATATGCAAAAATGAATTTGAAATTTTGCACTAAAACAAAACACCTACGCGCGCTTGTATGAATTCCTTCATCAGAAATAACTTCCGACCAACCTCTTGCCAAGGAATTTAATTTAAATTACCGGGAATTAATTAATAAAACATTTTGTAATATGAACACACATGTTGCGGAAAATATGTGACTTGAAGTACAATGTTGTGTTGTTACAATTCAGCTGAATTATTAATAAAATAATTGTTATAAGTCTGTTTGTTGTCCAAAGGAAACATTTTTGGTTTTTGGACACCACCTTAAAATATAGGAGATTACTGTAAGCTTAAAAACACTAGTTGAGATATAACTAGTGAGTAGGTACTTACACCGTATTATATGTGGCTTCGATGATTAATAATACCTACGACTGATAGGTTTTTTAACCTTAAGAAACTTATATGTCGAGATAAGTAAATTTTTAAACGCAGCAGAGTTTAAACTTTTGTCCATTGTGCCAGCCGCTGTTGATAAAATTGAATCCATTAGGGTTGCCACTGTCTCATGAAAACGACTTCTTTGTTTTACGGCTGAAACGTGACGGAATTACCTAGTAGAGGGAACTTTTATATTTTGCTATACAAGGCTTCATGTCTCTCCAGGAACTAAACAGCCGCTACTGGTTACAGTTAATCACTTGCTATAATCGATATATAAAATAAGTTTAAAAAAACATAGAATTAATACACTCGTTAGCAATGAAAAAGTTGCACTAACTAGGATAGTTGCTATGTCACTGGAACTTTTTCATAATATGGCAGCATTGCGAACTTGCTCAGGTAACAATGGTATGTAACATTTTCACTTTAAGAAGGGTGAGGTTTCTTTGTGCCAGACTGAAAGTATTCCACACAGTACATTTTATCGGTTTTAATATAAAAACTAAACACATGAAAAATATATATTTAGAGCTTCAAATACCTTATGTCTTCTGTTAAACCTACTGTTCGACAAAACTAGATATAGTGTATTGTTTTTACAATGGTACTTACAGTTTTTTCAGTTTTATTTACAGTGATACTGACCGCTGCGCGCAGTAAGTAAAGACTAACATAACGAAAGACTCATCAATTCTTACTCATTTATAAATGATATTTATATTTAATATGTATCTATCAATGTATTTGTGTAGATATATCAGCTGTCCGATACCCATAACACAGGCTCTGCCTAGTTTGGGGTCGGATGGCCGTGTGTGAGATGTCCCCACATATTTATAAATGCCTAGTAACGATTCAGAGTCTAAAATGATCTGCACAACCCTGAAATCATAGACGGTGGCGGCTTTTCTCACAAGTAGACATTTTCTTACATTGTAAGTTCACCTTTCACGGGTGGGCTGAATACTGAAGTCGTTCAACGGGTAAGTTTTGTTCGTATTTCTAAAGACATCGTACGGTATAATACAATTTTTGATAAAAGCTATTGTCGCACGAAGTTTGTACCGTTCTTAATTCAGTAGTAGGTACGTACCAGTGGTTTAACTTTGCAAAGTTTAAAGGTTTTTTAACCGTCTTCGAAAAAAGGAGGAGGTACTCAATTCGTCTGTATGTTTTTTTTAATTTATGTGAACCGATTAATCCGACATTTATTTTAACTTGTTTTTATTATGTGGTAACTTTTGTTTCTCTCTGCTGGGGACAAAGTCTGCCTATGAAAAAGCGCATTTAAGTATAATTATCATAATGTTGTTTATGCTAATAAATGTAATGTTTAGATATTAAGGGCGACTTGCACAAGAATATTAAATGTAGAAGTCGCCCTAATTGAATTAAACTACCTATAATATACCTCTTATGAGTAAGCACACTATACCCTATTCTAATCTCGTCCATCCATCCAAAGGTGGTTTGGAAGAGCTCACTATAATGGTCGGCATAATTTAGCTTAGCCTCCGCCACTGAGACGTACTGTGTAGTAAGTGTGGGTCTCATTTAATTACATTCCCGTACCCGCCAGTCGCCGTCAGGGTGGGAGTAATGTATTTTTGTTTCACATTCATTTCACACCCTACGCACGTCGACAACAAAAGGGCTCGATGCATTGTCATACACAACACAATGTTACTGAAATAGAAATACGCCAGTATTTTTAACCCCCGGCGAAAAAGAGGGGTGTTATAAGTTTGACTTGTCTGCGTATCTGTGTGCGTGTATCTGTAAGTTCTATTGTAGCTCCCAAACGGCTGAACCAATTTTCAATTTGTTATTTTTTTGGGCCATAGGCATAGGTAATGTCACTCCCCGTGTTTATGGCCAGATTTTATCAAAATCGATTTTAGAAAAAATTATAAAATCGTGACGGCCGAATGGCGTAGTGGTTAGTGACCCTGACTACTGAGCCGAAGGTCCCGGGTTCGATTCCCGGCTGGGGCAGATATTTGTTTAAACACAAATATTGTTTCTCGGGTCTTGGATATGCCCGTAAAATGGCAATATGCTCGCCCCCTATTACATTGGGACTAAACATAACACTGTGCACTGGCGAAAAGTGGGTGCAGCAATGCACCTCTGCCTACCCCGCAAGGGAGTACATTAGTACAAGGCGTGAGTGTGTGTGTGTGTGTGTGTTTTATAAAATCGTAGAACAGATTGAAAGTTGATCAGTTTGTCACCCTGAGAATTCAATCTATATTCATACTACTGTAAGCCATCAGCTTATTTACTACTGCTCCATCAGCTTATGTACTTAGTGTCTACATAGATGTACGTAACAGGGTGTGCCCACGCAAATTCCCACTGCCCACCCAGTCCAGCGTGTGTGAATATTACCAGAATTCACAGTACCGAGAATGCTATTTTGGTTTGAATGCTCTCTGTTGTTCAATACGGTTCGTATTGTGAATTTAGTGAATGCCAACATTTCGTTTGATACGAGTAGGTAGATGAAATTTGAGATAGATATATTATGGTATTTAACATGAACACATTAGGTACCTACTATATATTATACACTCTTGTGCTGGTACTTAGAAGATACTAATTTGAATGGCTCATCTTTTTACTTTGGTGACTGAAGGAAATCGTCATCGTACATTCGGCATCGTACGCAACGGACGCATCGCATTCAGTATTCTTTGTATAGAAATTCACACAAGTGCGTGCACTTCATCGGCATTGCCGTCACCGCACCGTTTCTCCATACGTTTATGAAAATCTGTTTGGTCTGATACGTACGATACCGTGGACGATAGGTGGACGCTTAGGTACCATAATTCTAGTTTTTATGACCGACTTTTTACAGTATAAAAGGACAGGTAAGGTAATAAAAAAAAATAAAAAAAAACATTTACATTACTGCTGCTCTGACACTAACACGTTACGATAGGTACACTTAAACATTTTCCTTTTAAATTGTATTACCTTGTACAATGTATCTACAGTATTCGTAAATGCTTTTCATTTTCACACTCAACCGTCAAATGAAATGCGTGTGAATGAGCAAACTGTTAATTCAAGCTGAAATTCCTGAGCGTCTAGTACGGGCTTGCAATATATGTCAACGTTGATAGAAATCGTAAGCACGCCAAACTATTAGTTTCCAAGTTAATTGGTAGTATGAGTTACATTTTTTGATTATAGTTCATGCGATATAGTTTATGCTACAACTCGATTGTGCGAACTTCACTCTAGATACTTTACCTCTTTCTAGCGCTTGTAAAAAGAAAGGGCAAACACACATGTCATTTTGGCGTCTTGATTTTCGTATATTATATGTCAATGACTCTAACCAAAATATATATGTCAATCAATGTCAATGACTCTAACAAAAACAAACTGAAATTTGGTTTACAAGCTTTTATTTATAAAAATTATAAAATTAAGAATGATCCTCACAAGAGCATCGCAATTCGAAGTACCTAATTGTAGATTTTATGGAAAGGTAAGTACCTACCTACCTATATACTTATTATGTTTACGATAACTTAAGGTAAAATTGTAGGAATAAATAATATTTTACTAGACCTAATCTATTCGTACTATTTACAGGAATGGGGACCTAAACAAGCCTGCCGATGGACCCCACGGCAGGTTAACTGCCATAAATAAATGTCCGTACATGGTGTAGAATCTCCTACGACCTATTCTGCACATGTGGGGAGCCCAAGACGCTCTGTCGTTGGACGAAGCCCAAGATGCCCTGTCGTCGGAAGAAGCCCAATACTTGTTGCCCCACTGAGACCAAGGCAGAGTCCTAGGACAACCCGTCGACGCGTGATTCGTCCGAGGCAGTCAACGCCGCGACGCTATCGTCCTCTCGTGGGGATTCAGGCCATTTATGTAATGGATAACTATATACGTTTGACTTTGACTTTGACTAAGTAATAAATGATTATTTTTAAACATTTATTTTTCATTTCTAAGGGTGCTTACGTAAAGAATCGGGTTCCCTGTATCTACCCGTACCGGTAACTTGATTAGGTATCGCTCACTGAGAAATTTAAAACCGTGAAATGCTCTAGCGCACTCGCTGAAAGATAAACAGCAGGTTACCGGTACGGGTAGATACAGGTAACCAGTATCTCTATGTAAGCACCCTAATGGTGATATACATTGGTTCAGTGCCTGGACGCAGTAAGGCAGATTTCACGACACAGTCGCATTGGACTTGGTTGAAAATAGCGTCCAAGCGGGATCAGTACCAACATAGTACTCTACTGGGTCCAGTCACTGAACCAATATAAACTATCTCTAATAACAAGCACTATTCCTGCCATCATTACTCCGCATTCTTAAGTTTGTGTTAGTTCCTAGTGGTTAATAGGGTTTCCTCTGCCTCTGCAGCCATTCGCCACGCAAAATATGATAGCTGATAGTCACAAATTAAATTCTAACTAGATCCTAACCAACAACAAAAACGCTTCTCACCTACAAATTTTCAGTGAGAGCAACAACTATGAAAGTTTTCGAATTCGTTGAAGCTGACTACCTAAGATCTGTCAAACATGTAACTCGTACTACCAAAAAGCTATAATTTACACGTAAACTTATTTCGTTTTTTAAAACTACGATTTGAAATAACTCATACTACCAATTTTAGTTTATGATAGTTTCCGCTAGAGGCGCTGCTTGTAAATGTATGGAAGAAAACTGAAACTATAAACGTTGTGTCAACTATCAACAACCTATACTAGACGTACTGAAACACATCTGCAACACTAGACCGATTCATTTATAGAAAGCGTGTTGCATTGCTATTAAACATTAAACGGAAATGATCACTATATGTCGTGATTATTATGATGATGATGATGCAATAAAACTGCGGAAATAAAAATAAATGCATTAGGTATAGGAACTTAGTTAGAAACGGAAACCTAACTCTTGTATATTACTTTATTATCCACCACATAAATTTATTTGTAAGTATATATATTATAGGATATAAACACCGGTAGGTAGTTTTATCTTTGTATTTATTGGTTCGTGTTCATCTATAAAAGCACATCCTACTCTTTTACTAAACATGTTCTTCCTAAGCTTGTGTTTCTTTCCAGTTTCAGAATATAATATATAGTTTGTTTTTTAAATTAAATTCAACAAACGCGAGAGAAATAAACGTGGACCGCGACCTCTGATGCAGCTGCTACCAACAATGTGTTTCAAAGAGACGTTTTAATTTCTTACATTATGATATTATTCTTTAAATGGTGTAGATGTAGACAAACTTTCAAATGTAGATTAAACGATCTTAGCCCGAAACATTGTAAGTCTCAATGATGTCTCACCATTATAATGTCGTAATTTAAAACAAGAGGATTTAAACTTATATTATAGGAAGGTAGTCCATACCGCATCTTCTTTTTATCGTAAAATAACAAACACTAGAGCTGAAAGCAGGGAAACCGAAGACAGAGAACATCAAAATGTTTTACTGCCACATCCAGTACCAAGACCCAAGGAGTACCTTAAAACTCAGTCCTCGGCCTTCCTCTACCAACCGTCCGCCCGTGGAAATGTTATTCTGAGTCACACAGGGCCACAGCTTCCATGCCTTGTCTGCACAAGCTAATATCAGATTTGGCTGGATATCACAAGAGCAGAGTGGCGCAGTGGAAGCGTGCTGGGCCCATAACCCAGAGGTCCGTGGATCGAAACCACGCTCTGCTAAAAATCATTTTGGTCCAGTGTGTGTTCAGTTCAATGTGTGGGCGAACTTACATAACAAAAAGCGGGGGTAAGTTTGGTGTTTCCTTCATTATTGATTTATGTATTTTTAATTAGAGATAAAATAACTATCATTATTAGTAATTTATCTCATGGTATGGTAGGGAAATTTATTTAATAAATATCTCATTCGCCTTATTATTTATTTATCAGCGAGCGTTAAATAAATGCTATATCTTAACTATCTACCTACATCTGCCATTTTCAGTTCCCATTTAATACATTTATATATCACCGATTTATATATGACCGTCCTTTACTTGAGATCTTATTAAGTGCTTAAGTAGGTACATAGTATATGCCCAAGCCCCGAACTATACGCGTTTTCCGGTCCGTTACTTTGACGGCTTGCTCTTAGGGTAATGGTCTGAACCTCAGACAAGGTCAAGATGTACTAATACCACACCGAAGAGTCTCTAGATTGACAAAAAACGTACGAACGAGAGCTGTCGTGCAATCGGTACGATTAATAGGTAGATCTTAGATTAACAATAAACTAACGCTCGTATGTAGTTAATCTAAGTGGTTAGCGCACAGCAAGCTGAGGCGTTAGGAAACTTAGTTTTTCGTAAGCTAGAGTAACCTTATTGTGACGCTTCATAGAGCGTTCACGTTAAGGACTATAATAAAAAATATACAGCGCTAGGTTATTTTAGCATAGCACATAATACGATACAGTAGGGTAACCACCACCAAAGAAACTCGTACTAGATACGTAGTACGCCCTGATAACGTGTCTTGACCTACAACATCCATGTAGTTTCCTTGTAGAGACGTTAATCAAAAGAGCCGTACACACGAACACCCGGCGACGTACTAATGTAGTGGCCTCTCGGAAATGCGATGTTATAACGTCATTAATTTAAAGTGCTCCCTGTTATAATTATAATGGATGAGTTCTGTGTAGTGGACACGAGATATTTGTCTGAATTGTCGGAAATTTTAAGAAAGAAAGAAAGGAAAATAGCGTTTTGGTAGGTTTTGGGGCGTTCATTCTATGAATGTTCTTGTGGTTTGTATATTTGTACAAGTCTTTTTTTTTATAGATAACGTAACTTATTTATAACTAGTGACCCGCCACGACTTCGCAAAGTTGCAATGCTGATACCAAATACACGAAGGAAATCTTTAAATTTAATGGTTGTTATTATACCTACATATAAACCTCCAACTTCAATCAGTCTATCTATTAGAAAAAACCGCATCAAAATCCGTTGCGTAGTTTTAAAGATATAAGATAACAAAGGGACAGAGAAAGCTATTTTGTTTTATATATGTAGTGAAAGTCTACGTGCATACTCTTCTAAACGAACCTTGAAATATGATGTCATGATATCCCGTCAAGGACAGTTATAATATGTATATCAGTGGGAACGTTGCCGATGTTTATGTTGGTCAAAAACAGATAATAGCTTTTTCTGCGATGATTCTGCTGACGATACTTAATCCTGTTTTCATTTTCGAAATGGGATTTAAATTGGTGGACATGCAACACGTTTCCAGAACAATAAATCATTTATTTTAACTATCAGCAATGCTAACTATATTATGTAGGTTGAATGCTACTGAACGCTACAGGGCGAAAAATCCATTTTACCGTAACTTTATACAGGGTGTTGTAAAAAGGGTATAATACTAAGCCGAAACCTACATGTGCAGCATGTTTTATCTACGAGCAAAAAAGGAAATCAGAATTTCAAAATTCGCGAAAAAATTTATTCATTCTTCATAGTAAAAAGTCACGTGACCAACAAAGTTTCTTCAAATGTGAACGAGACGCATGAAAAAAATATTGATACAACAGGTGGTGGTGCTGGTTATTCATGGGTAAGTAAACATTTTAACTATAAGAAAAATAGTAACTTTATTTAGCTTCTACTTTTAGCGCTTTTAACACTAAACAATTCAGAACAAAAATACCTACTTCCTATTTTATACTTTAGATACTTTAGAATAGAATAGAATAGAATAAATCTTTATTCAAAGAAAACAACTTATGCTATTACATACATCCCACAAAACCAAATGTTAATATGGTTTTGACTGTGGGACTTATGCCATGATACCGTCTATAATTACATGTATTGTAGGTATAGCTCTAAGTGAAGGTGTCTATCTAGGAGCAATCAGTGCTATTGTTTTGCTAATTAGAATTGTACGGCGCATACAACTTAAAGGTTACCTACTCGGGGCTGTACATGTAAGGATGTTGAAAAAAGGATATGCCAAGCCGAAATCTACATGTGCAGCATGGTACATCTAAGCCCGAAACTAAAATCAGAATTTCAAAATTCGTGATTTTCGGTTTCGGTCGGTTCGATTAGGTTTCGGCTTAGTATACCCTTTTTGCAACACCCTGTATAAACAGGGATCCTAATGCAATAGTCAATCCGATCCGGTTATAACCTGATTCATCATCATCCTATCTGCCGATAACCGTTGGGAGGCAATGCAGCGTGGGACGCCCTCCTGCCCGCTGGAACGATGACCTTAGGCGGGTAGCCGGTAGTGGCTGGATGAGGAAGGCCGAGGACCGAGTCTTGTGGCGCTCCTTGGGAGAGGCCCATAGGCCTACTGTACATATCCAGCAGTGAACGATTTATTGGCTATGTTATGATCATCATCGTATTATTATCCTTAAAAGTACTAACAATATTTTCTATGTACATAAAAGAAGTATGCGTATTTGTTAGAGAACACATGGACTTGTTTAAAAAGCAATCAGACACAAATGAGAGGTCACGCAGAGATCCATATAAACTAACATTACCGAAGATTAGGGTAGATGTATATAAACATAATGCTTATGTAATGTGTATTAGGATATATAATAAACTGCCAATTGAGTACAAAAGCTTGCCTTATAAAAAATTTAAATGCGAATTAACAAAGTGGCTTTTAAATAAATGTTTTTATTCTCTAGACGAGTATATGATGGCATGACATTAATTTATTTGACATTTAATTATTATTTAGTATCAATTTTAACATAATACTATTTAAATGTGGCATGTGATGTGACTGATAAAAGTTTAATTAGGTATTTATAAAGTAAGTTATGTATTAATTTAATGTAATTTTATCTTAATCATTTATAATAAAATGTAATTTATTGCACGCTTTGAGAGTGGTAATACCACTTATTGTAATTTGCAAGCCTTACCAGGCAGAATATGTAGGAACCAAATTAATGTAAAACAACCAATATTGTATTTATTTATTTATTTATTTATTAAGGTTTATTCACAGATAGTGTATCAGATACATTCACACATACTTTTAAATAATAGGGCTAAATACACTACCTACTTAAGAATAAACACAGCATGCCTAATAATAAAGGTGCTTAGTGACTACTACTTAAGTTATTAACAAATGAAGTTAGTTGGTACATATAAAAAGTTTAATTAAAAATACTGTTGTAAACCCATATTCAGCAAATAAATATTTCTATTCTATTCTATTCTATTCTATTCATGTCTACTGGGGTGCACGAAAGAGCCCCCTCGAGTGACGTATCACGTGTGCAGTCAAGTCAGCGACTGACTCACTGCGACTGACTGCTTTACCTCCTCATTCGCATATCGCAATAACGATCCGAGAGGCAGCGTCCCCAGCGACTGGCCATTTAGATTAAAAAAGTTTCGTACGTACAGTATTCCTTTTTTGAAATTTGCATACTATTTTTTCGGGTTATGTCTGTAGGTCCGTTTCACAAGTGTAATTTCGACTACGGATAGAATTCCTACAGCCGCTACACGGGTGCGTTATCGACGTCGATAAACTACTTTAATGCGCGTTCCATCAATCACAGCGCTGTATTTATGGTGAATCGCGATATAGTGACTTTAAAACCTACATCGAAAACGAACCCGTGTATAGCCACGATAAAATATCCTAAAGGCGGAAACACAATTACATTATTATTAACACGCGACCTGATGCCACAAGTACGTTGTACTGTGTGATGGTTCGTACGAATTATTTATTGCCTACTGTTGGGCATAATCCCCTTTCAAGAAAGCCTTCCGTCCCGGTCCTATCCTGCTAGGGTAGATTCGACTAAACATCACGTTATACCAGGGTATAACTATACTGGAATAAAATTAACACGAGAGTTAATATCTGGGATAAGTACATTTGCATTCTAGCAAGTTATACCATGACTAATTGAATGAACGAGAAACGAAACTGTTATGCAACTAAAATAAAAATAGCTGCGTTTTCAAAGCATGCAATAAAAATGACAACATGCCAACTTAGTTTGAATGGATTGATGGATTGGATGAAATTGTTTAGCATTTGCCTTTTAACGTGCTTTTGTTTATGTTTTGACAGATGTGTTTACCTATATGTCATATGACGGTTTTCTTATCAGCTGATTCGCTGCCTTCATTACGAAATTACTCTCGGATCTCGCGCGCTAAACCGTCAATTTTGGCGGTGTAAATTTTTATTCTTTGTATTAGCTACTTACATTGCTTTCAGGTTTGGAAGAATGCAAAATCTGCTAACTCCCGAGTAACTGGTAGTTTACTCTTGAGTAAAAAGTTACTCGAGCTTGGTCGAATCCATCCCACAACGGCCTTCTTGCTATCTTGACGTATGACGGCCGCCTCTTCTTTACGTCCGTTTCATTGCCACCAAAATTTTGATCATCATCAATCCCTTTATCCCTCATCAATCATGAATATAGTACTCGCAGTATCTTTACATTCAGATCGGTTTGAGGATCATTGATTGCTAGTTTATTATACTTACCTCTTTTCGGTTAAAGCTGCGTACATACCGGCCAAACGAACGCCAACGAACGGGTTTCGTTGACCTTCGTTGCTGCAATCTGCCCCATAGAGAAAATAAACTACGATCTGCCACTGTATATGTATGATAAATATCCATCGTTGGGTGTTCGTTGGGCCGGTCCGTACGCAGCTTAATATCATTTCAGTGACGTTAAGGGGACGTTTTTAGATTTACGGTTTTATATCCCATAATTTAAATCTATAGATTTTGCTTATCGACACATTGTATGGGTTGTATTATTGTATTCGTAACCAGCGAAGTGTAATAAATTGAGACAGATTTCGCAATAGTATTTATGCATAATTCGAGGAATTGTGACCTGTCACAGGAATCATCCCAGCTGAAACGAGGTATAGACCCAGTTATTGTCGGGGTTGCCTCTTTTTCCACTGAGCGACGCGAGGTGGCGACTATGATGCTGATCAATATTATCTTTCAAAATTATTGCTCCTTTTTGAATATTGCATAACGGTACAAGAACCTCGAAGGAAATTAGCTCACAAAGCTTATGCACTCAAATACTAATGAGGCACAGCTAAGAACGGAGGGTTCAGGCCCGTTAGACCTCCTTACCTGTAATGAGGGGCAAAAACAACGCTTTTAATGAACGTTTCACACCAATGCCGATAGATGGTGTTGCTTTAAAAATATACGATTATTGTTTTTTGTTTTTCCTCAACTTCTAGTGTCCCACTGCTGGGCAAAGGTCTCTCCTTGAACATTCTTGTTTTAGTAGTTGTATTTTATTCATTAACTTTAGCCCGCTCAAAGTTTATAGATGGAACATGGATAGAATGGCTCCTTCTGGGAGAACTACTAGAGACACGTCAGTGAGTAGATCAGTGGTATAGAAAAAAGAAAGAAAATCTGTTGAAAGTAGACTAACTATAACTCAACATCCAATATCAACATCTATCCATACAACCATCGTGTTGCTCTGTTAGGGACAGTAAGAGTGTCACACTCAATTCGCAGTTGTATGGAAGGCTATGGATATTCTTGCAGCCCCAAATTGCCAAAATACCGAGTTTTAAATAACCAAAGCCAACAATTGAAACCTCGAAACTTACTCAAAGTTTTCAGTATCTGGTGGTGTACAAAGGTACGGTAAACTACGCTAATTAATGCAAACAAGTGCATTGTGGAGGATCCGCTTCTAATAACCGTACCCGTATGTAGTTGAGATTTGGTGTCCAGTAACAAGGGAACTTTCTGGAAACTGGTGTTTATACACCCCCTTTCGGCTTATTATACCACTTTTGCATCACCTGTAGTACGCTTCTGAGAATCAAAGTGGGAAAGTTTAAACTGAATTGCACCTACTGCTGCAACTAATTCACTGAATATATGGGTTGGTTAGTTACGTAAAAATTTCATGCATGTTCCGATGATGATATCATTCGTAGTATGAATGTACAATCATTCTCGCATACATAAGGACATTATTGTTTTAATTATCATCAACCCGTAATCGTCCACTGCTGGCCATAGGCCTCTAAGGAGCGCCACAACACTCTATCGAATTTCCTCATTCAGCCATTATAACGGCTACTTGTCTAAGGTTGTCAGACTGCAGACAGAACAAATTTACCGACTGGCTCAGACCCAGGCGCTTGACGAAATGGGTTTGTCATATCCACTACCACTAAAATAATTTTAAATTTAATTGGTGGCTGAATGGTGTAGTGGTTAGTTACCCTGATTGCTATGCCGAAGGTCCCGGGTTCGATTCCCGGCTGGGGCAGATATTTGTTTAAAGACAGATATTTTGTACTCGTGTCTTGGGTGTTGATATTTATATTTACTATGTATCCTTCTATGTACTCGTATTTGTTTAGATATATCAGCTATCCGACACCCATAACACAGGTTCTACCTAGCTTGGGGTTGAATGGCCGTGTGTGAGATGTCCCCACATACTTATTATTTATTGAATAACTGTGTCAACTGAGACGTTCCTACGGGAAATGGTCTAAGTAAACTCAAAGCAGTACTCGGAAAATTGCGAACAATTTTGCACTTCCTTGTCTTGAGAAAGTTGGTTCTAACCTACAGGGCATTTCTTGTTTAAATAACGACTGTTAGCCATTCTGAAAACATTTTATAAGTGTCTTTTTAGAGTACCATACTACAGAAGGTAAAAACGGAGCCTTATAAGTTCACTTTATTACCCGTCCATCTGTCTGATATAATCGGGATAAAGCTTAAAACAAATGAAGAATAAATAAACGACTGTTGTGAATGACAACAAATCAAGCTGTAAATGTACCCCCCCTCAAAGAGTAACTTTGAACTCTAATAGGACCTCATTGAGGTTGGTTTCCGTCTCACGAAAACTGGTGAGTGCATCGCATCGCAAAGTTCGTTGCGATCTTGTTAAGGCGCCGCACTACCTACAATATGTACCTGTGTGGTTGCGATGCTCCGATTCAGCTGCCGAAAGTTCTTGGTAGAAACGTAACTGTACCCGGGCCTTGATTCAAGACTATGTTGTAGTATTTAGTGGCGTGTGGTATGAGTGTGTCTTGTAAATGAATACATGCGAGTAATATGAATTCTCTCTACTCTACATAAATCGTTAGTAAGCCAATAATGAATCCACTTCATTCCATTCTGTCACTAGCCGGCTACTTCACCTTCTTACGTTTGTCGATTTATATAGCCAGCTAGCCTCTCTCGTTATTTGCTTTTTTTAAGTACGATATTCAATCATTACTTGTATTATAGACGCTACTACGAAAACGCACCGTTTCAACTATCACCACTAAATCCAGGTGCCAGGACCACGGCGAATACGAGTGCAAACATCAGAACGAGGTAGCGCAACTTTCCGCGCAACAAGACGCGTAACTCGACGTGTAACGTGTGTCGCGTCGGCCGTCGATGCGAGTACTGCGCCTTATTAGGCGTGTAACGTAGCCAACATAAATGTAAAATAATGAGGGGTTTGAGGTGAGAAAATCTTTTTATTTTTCAAAGAATTAGCTTATTTTCTCTATGGCCAGTCCCTGACTGCCCAAGATACGGATGGTGGGGAGATCTCACAGTCTGAAGAAGAGATTAGAGAAGAAGAATAATTTATTATCCAACGTAGCATCCTACCGGTGATGATGCAGCGTCGAAACGTGAAGAGTTACTACTGATAGCACACAATTAGCTTGACGGTGGAAACGAACTTTCAGACGGCTGCTTATATGATAGGTAGGTACACTCACTGACTACTTAAGGTAGCCTTTTCCGTTTTGGAGTAATTTGGTGCTTTTCTGTACTAAGGATACAAACTATAAAATACATATAGGATGCAATAAGGGGTCACGTTAAATTTTCGGAAAAGTGTCCGGGAAAGTCTGTTACAACCTTAAAAGTCCTAGGTACTGCTACTCAATGAAAACGTGGAGTGTTCGGAAATTGAAAATCGTCCGTTTGATAGAACACCCACACTCGGTTATACCGCCCCGTCTGTTTAGACACTAACGGCAAGATTCCGAAAGACTTTTTGGTGATACCTAATCGTTGGTTAAAAAGATAGATCTTAGATCCGCTGTTAAACGGTGAAAGTAAGGATATGGTTTAAAAATACAACAAAGAGACACACTTTCGACATACGTTCTGTAGATATTATTGAACGGAAATTGATTTTTAGATCAATCTTACTGTCGTCACATTCAGAGATATCATTTTATAAATAACATAACTTTCGTAAAAAAAATATATTTATAGCAGCCTAAGCAGATACAAAGCTTCAAAGTTACAAAGCTTTTTAATGTTTAAATCGCCTTTTGGAAACCGGCAGCAAACGTGCAGGAAATGCTGGGATTTCGTTCTAGAACGTTCTTGATTGGACATTTTCCCTTTTCTAGTTCTTTGCCCTCTGGAGTGCAGTTGTGTAAATGTAGACACATCGGGAAACTGGATTCAAAATGTTCTTTTGGTATCTAATTGGGCAATTGTGTACAGACAGTAAAAGAGATAGCCAATGAATGCCTCTTTTTTTTCTTAAAAAAAACACACACACACAAACACACACTCACGTCTTGTACTAATGCACTCCCTTGCGGGGTAGGCAGAGGTGCATTGCTGCACCCACTTTTCGCCATCAGAGTGTTTTGTTAGTCCCAATGTACACTCACGGGCAATGAAAAAGTTCCACTGAGAAGAGCACCAACTTTCTTCTAAACGGAAAAGGCTAGCTAAATTGCGTCTTCTGCAACATTTAAGTACATTTAACAGACAATCAGGATATTACTAACTAAAAAGGTTATATTTTGTTCCAATTCTAAATGAAATCTTAGAAAAAATTGGGATCGTTTGGTATCGGCATTTTGTGAGTGGAACTTTTTCATTGCCCGGGAGTGTAATAGGGGGCGGGCCTATTGCCATTTTACGGGCACATCCAAGACCCGAGAACAAATATATGTGTTTAAACAAATATCTGTCCCAGCCGGGAATCGAACCCGGGACCTTCGGCTCAGTAGTCAGGTTCAGTAACCACTACGCCATTCGGTCGTCATGTAGCTATTTTTGGTGCCTGTACGAATGATCTGATCTTGTATGTAAAAAGCTCTAAAAACGACCGTTTCTGGCGTTAGACCATTTAAACATTAGTTTCTATATTCTATTCTAGTTATGGGAATTAGGGTAGGTTCTAAAAATTGGTATTAGCATGAAGTACCTATGCGTGAAAGTAGACAGTTTTGGGAAAAACTCTTTCAAACGGAAGTTTTTATTTTGTATTATTGGCGGCGCTAGTTAAGCTTACACTTCACTGGTACTAGTTATTATTCTGTGCCTTAAGTGCCCTGTAATTTTTTTTATCTCGGAACTCGTTAAATGGCGACGCGGAAATGCTAAAGCCAATAGGGACAAAAATCCGAATATCAGTGCTGATAAAAAGATTCAGTGCACTTTCGCATAAATATAACGCCAGTTCTTAGTGTAAGTGGTTTCGTTCCGTTTCGTTGTACCTTATACGATTTTATTAGGTATACATACTTAATGGAATAAGTTAACACATAACTAAATTATAAAAATTCGAAGTAGCGAGGAGCAGGCAACACTAACTTTTAATGAAATCCGATTCATGAATAATTATATTGAGTGCTAGACAAACTTGTTAGCGATTCATGGCGATACTGTCGTGTCGGTCATATTGAAAAATAGTGTACCTAGGTACAAGGCACCTTACAAATAAGATAACACCTAACATAATGAATTATTAGTATACCTACATACAGGACGTTTCTGAAAGTATATATAGGTAATACTAGCTGTTCCCGCACGCTTCGCTTCGCCTTAAAAAGTTTTCCCGTGGTAATTCCGGGATAAAAAGTAGCCTATGTTCTTTCCCAGGGTCTAGACCGTATGTATACCAAATTTCATTCAAATCCGTTCAGTAGGTTTAGCGTGAAAGAGTAACAGACAGACAGACAGACAGACAGACACAGTTACTTTGGCATTTATAATATTAAGTTAGGATATCAATGGATATGTACTCAGGGTCTCTTTCTTGGCAAAATGCAGATTTTGGAAATTCACGCTTCGGCTGACTATATACCCTTTTTACATTACATGTAAGTATACAAACTGTATATCCATGATATTATGAAGCTTGCAAGCCTCTTGTAAATTGACAGTTCGTTCTATGAATTCGGGAGAAAATCTAAATATCGCGAACACTGGAAAAGTTCCACTCACTCATTTAATTTACGTTTTTTTAAGTTGGTAATATTCCGATGCGCTATAAGTATTATTTTTCCGTTCAGGAATAATTTGGTGTTATGTCACTTTATTATTGCTCGCAAGTATATATAACTAATTACAATGGGTTTATTCCTTCTATGGGAAATACATACCGATTGATAAAATAAAACCAGAAGACATACTCGTAGAATCTCCACTGGATCTCACTCGCATTAACACACAGTATCGTGCTCATTGCTCCTTATTCCGAGGGACTAAGGGTACCCTTACACCGGAGGTCCTAGATTTGATATACATCACTAGTATCATAAATTGGTCCGTCTACCATATGTCCATATATGCATATGGATATAGCATTGGTTAGACAAGTCCACCAACCCGCACTAGGCCAACGTGGTGGACTAGGCCTCAACCCTTCCTTCATTGGAAGGAGACCCGAGCCCCAGCAGTGGGGACGTAATGGGTCGTGATGATGATGAAACAAGTTGAACTTAGCTATTATGGAGTGATTTCTCGTTAGACCTCAGCAGAAAATATGCGTACCTATCCGATAAATTTATTGTATGAAAATTAATTTTATTGTAGACGGGTACACAGATGTGATTTTAATTAAAACAATTTTTATTTGTAATCGTTTGGAAATTTCTATTTTATTTGAGTCCTAAAACTCAGCCTTGATTTCGTAGCTTAGGTTTCATAACTTCTGTGGAAAAGCACCCTAAGGGCGAAAGGTTCCGTAGTTTTTTATGGCCAGCAATTTGAACATTATTATGTCCATTTGCACGAGGTCATTTGATGGCGACCTCTTTCTTTGGTTTCTTTGAGAAATTGGCGAATTTATACTAATGTACGTAGGGCTTTGTTGTGTTTGTTTTTCTTTGAAAATAACTATGCTACCACAAAAAACTTTAAACACTGTTTAACTAGTGTTTAAAACGAAATTTGACAGATTTTAAAGGCGTTTGACAGCGCTAAACATATGTTAAATACTGTTTAAGTGTTTGTGGTAAGGCCGTAAATATTTACAACAGCTGGAGCGATATTATAGTATATTGTTATCCACGGGGTGAAAGCCGACTATTTAACCCCTAGAGGGTGTTCAATCGCTATCAGAGGCGCTGGCAACGACCTCTATTAGGCTTATTTGTAACTAATTGGTATTGATATCTATCGTCTGTGTTATCTATTTAGTAGCATATCTATGGCATATTTAGGGCTATAAACCTCTACAGAGGGTGTAATTCATATTTGGAATAGTCAGGTTTCTAATAAGCCGTGTCAATGAAATATATGATTCATTCATTACTGTATTTTTGTAATTTGAAAATCAAGCCCTTTCATTTGATACCCCACACGGCATAGTTGGAAAATATTTTTTCGATTATCACATTATGTCCTGTAGAGGGCGCTATGTACATTTTAATGTAACTTCACATAGCCTATAATCATCACGCTATTAATACGCTTCTTAACGATACCTCATACATCAAAATCTATCAAGCCGTTTAGGCTACAGGAGGGAACAAAGAAACAGACAAACATACATACATACAATCGAAAAACATTACCCTCCTCCTTCGGCAGTCGGGTAATAATAGTAATTCTGACCGATTCTAATAGTATTTCGAGAATATAAAGCACGGCTCAATTGACTATCGAGATAATAAAATTCGGTAAAACGAACCATCGGTAAAAAGGTCGTCGAGTACCTAAGCAATCAGGGAAACAAGTATTCGCTATATTAATCTATCGGTAAACCGTCATTTTGGAAACGAATTTCTAGAAATAGGGTTTCGAAATTGCGTAGGGAACCCCGCCGGACAAACTTGCGATTTTTCATGGTCCTTATACGAGTCGAATAAAGCTACCTATGGTGCTGGTAATAAAGCTATCGTCGGCTAAAAAGTTTGTGAAAAGTGCTCAGTGCTTGTGCCTGAACGGGAGCGGAGGAAGGAGCCTGGATGCACTCGGAGACCTGCGGGGAGCGGCAACCCCGAGGACGAGCTGCGGCTGCGGAGCCGAGGAGGAGCCCCCGCGACGGCGCACCGCGCACCCTGCCTGGTGGCGGAACAGTCGACGAGCAAGACAGGTTTAGTGTCTTGTGCAGTGAGTGAGTACATTAATTTCATTGTTCTGAGTGGAGGCCGATCGGGTGAATGGTATATTCAAGAGAGTCAGACAATTTAGAACCTTAAAGTCAAGACAAGAAAAAACTTAGAAAAGGAGAATGGCCATTTCTCTATGGCGCCATGACCCAGAGCGGCCATTGATGAAACATACACTGATGTGTAGTCCGTGACTACAGCATATACTGGTATTAATTTTATTATTATGAGACATGTTACAAGATACGAACATGAAAGATTACATGAACGAAGATATAGGTGCTGAAAGATCAAGTCTTTCTACTGTACTAGATGTTACCCTCGAGCTAAAAATTGATTTTAAAAGTGTTTCCGTGGGAATTCCTGGCTAAAAAGTATTTTATGTTACTTCGGGATAACGGGAACTTGAATAGAATGAAATAATTTTTGAAATTGGTCTCTTTATAAAAATAGGTTTCTGAGTGTGAAATGTGCAAAAATAATAATGATATTATTTGCATAAATAAAATCATGTAATACATTTTGTGATGCGCTATGAATTGGGAATCCCATGATTTAGATTATAAAACTTATTTGTGCGTGTACCATTCAGCAAAATCTTATTTAACGAAAAAAATATATTTAATTAATTTACTTTTGAACCCTAATATCTCAAGAACCCCATGGTTTAGATTTTTTAAAATATTTTTCCCTGATAATAGACATTTTTATCAATAACTTAAAATAGGTTTGGTGAGTGGCTGCTAACTTATGCAAAGCGGGTCAGGTTTCGCCATTCTTCTTTACGCTTTAGTTTATGGACTTCTTTGTTTACATATTTTCGCTTTGTTTACATTGTTGACTTGTCAAGAGTTTGTTATTTCAGTTTGACATTGACATTTGGATTCGAACATAAACAAACTTTTCAAAATTTAATCATCGATTTGGCATAGACTATTGTAATTTCAAAATGGAAACTTACATTAAAACTCAAACTGACACTCAGAATAATATTTCAAGAAGTAGAGTCAACTATAAAAAGGCGCCCAAAGAGCGGCGTACTGCGGCTTATGTAGAGGCTAGGTTGGATAACTTAGAGAAAGATTGGACATTGTTCTATAATACGCATAGGCAAATGATAACCGAGGTAGATGCTAAAATGTTAGATGCGTCTACTTATATGAAAGGCAATGTGTATGAATCAACTGAAGAGATTTATATCGAATATAAGTCTGAGTTAAAGGGAGAGTTGAGTAGATTGCAAAGGTTGATTCAGACACCTGCGCCTTCGGGGTCGGGGAAGCAGAGCGATAGTAGTAGTAACATAAGATTGCCTAAGATATCCATACCAACCTTTTCTGGCAAATATGATGAGTGGGTTACCTTCAGAGATCTCTATGACTCGTTAATCCGAACAAACGATTCTTTAGACGAAGTTCAGAAACTACACTACTTAAAGGGCTACCTTGTAGGTGAAGCGGAGCAGTTAGTCAGACACATCCCTATAAGTAGAGACAACTTTGAAGTTTGTTGGAAACAATTAGAGTCGCGGTACAATAATAAAAAATATTTGGCAAATTGTGTACTTAAAAGAATGTTTAGTCAGAAACCTCTTCAAGGTGAATCGGCTGGTGCAATCAAGGAGTTGCTAGATACAACAAATGAATGTCTTCATGCACTGTCTAGTTTAGGTGTTGATATGAAGTCGTGGGACATAATTGTAATCTATGTAATCTCTTTAAAACTGGATCCAGAGTCGAGAAAGTTATGGGAAGCTAGGACCAGCGATTCATCATCAGAACTCCCAGAGTTAGTTAATTTCAAAGAGTTTCTTGAGCAACGATTTAGATCTCTAGAGTTTTTAGATGGTAAAGGTAATGCAAAGGTAACTCAGCCCAATCACAGTAATCATATAAAGTCACTGCACACAACTGAAAGTTCTTCAGTAACCTGTAAATATTGTTCAGATGCCCACAAAATTGCTAATTGTAAAAGTTTTGGTAAGGAGGATGTAGAGACGCGGCGTGAGTTTGTCCGAAGCAGCAAGCTTTGTTTCAATTGTCTAGCACCGAACCACACCGTGTACCTTTGTAGGGTGATCACACGATGCCGAGTGTGTCACAAAAAGCACCATTCTCTCTTACATACACAAAAATGTCCCGTAAGGTTGTCCGGGAACAAAGTCGAGGAAGGAGTTACGCCCTTCAATTCACCAACTGTCCCAGGTGAATCAAATAAGGTTGTTTCCTGTTCCACTAGTATGCAGAGTCAGGTTCTCCTAGCTACTGCTTTAGTGCAGGTCGAGTCTTCAGCAGGGAACAACGTGCTTCGCTCTCTGTTAGATCAGGGTTCCCAAGCCTCTTTCATAACCGAAGCTGCCGTGCAGCGCCTGCGGTTACAAAGAGTGCCCCACAAATGTGTTGTCTCATGTGTCGGTAGTGACAAGAAACCTTCATGTGCTTCTAAGTATGTCGTAGAAATACAAATTCAATCACTACACGACCCTGTTTGTATAGTTAAAGTCAAGGCACACGTTTTGAGAGAACTTACAAGTTCTATTCCAGATCAACAAGTGAAGCTTCAATGGTGGTCAGAGTTATATCAGGTAAAGTTAGCAGATCCTACATTCGCAACCCCCAGCAAGATTGACTTGTTGTTAGGGGCAGAGGTTTGTGGCCAAATTATAGTCGATGGTTTAATCAGGGGCCCTCCGGGTACCCCATTGGCCCAAATGACAAAACTTGGTTGGATTCTTTTCGGCCAAGTCACCAACGAATGCAAGGACAACAAGATCTGTTCCACCACAAGTGTTGTTAATAATCATGCAAAGATATCTGAGGATGATTTTCAAGGATTTTGGCAATGTCAGTCACAGCATTCTCAGATAGTCGAAGAAAAAGAAAAAGTAGAGGTAGAGCTAGAGCGCGAGCAGATGTGTACAGAAACTGCTGTCAGTGGTGATGTACTGGCTGGCTGTCAATCTGTAGAACAAGGTTTCGAAATTCACAAACAGGTGACAGATCTATTGCAAACAGTTTTTGAAGCATTTGTCGCAGCAGTGGAGTTTCGCATCGTAGATGCAAGGGGGGAGGAAGATCACGTGAACTTAGTAGCTGCTCAGACAGTAGCCTCAATCAAACAGATCTTCGTACCTCATGTTGAGTCGTCTATCTATCTATCTATCAGACAGACGGATAGCCGGTGTAAAGCCTGATTTAGAGTTGAAGTCAAATGCAACAGCTATTGTTACTTATTGTGTAGGGTCAAAGAACACAGGAAACACCAATCTGAATCCGTTCATTGGTTCCAAGAGAGCCCTGAGGGTGGGCGGTGATGTTGATAATGCTTATCGTGATGAATTCTTTAAACAACTAATCCTCAGGCCACTCAAACTGAATTCACGATTCAAGTATTGGATTTTCTGTGTGACACACCTTGATAGGTTTTATGTACGCAAGTATGTAAGGTACAAACGGGCACATCAAACACCGGAACCAAGGGTTGGACATATTGTTATCGTAAGGGAGGATAGTCCGGCTCCGGTTCATAAACGTTATGATGACAAAGCAGCAAAGCAAGGCATGCTGGTTTGGACAATCTCACCCGTGTGGTTAGTTTTATATGTACTTAATGAGATTGTCAAAAGATCAAGCACAAACTTTGTTTTTTACCAGTTGCTATTTGTTTTGTTAAGTTGTTATTTAATATTTTAAGTGTTGTTTATGTAATGCAATATGTGTACTATTTGTTTTTGTTACTGAGATTTGTGTACTTTTAGTTTTGTTTATTTCAATGTACCTATAGCGATTTCTACAGTTTATTTGATGGACAGTGTGTCCATGGCGGGCGGTATGTTCAATCGCTATCAGAGGCGCTGGCAACGACCTCTATTAGGCTTATTTGTAACTAATTGGTATTGATATCTATAGTCTGTGTTATCTATTTAGTAGCATATCTATGGCATATTTAGGGCTATAAACCTCTACAGAGGGTGTAATTCATATTTGGAATAGTCAGGTTTCTAATAAGCCGTGTCAATGAAATATATGATTCATTCATTACTGGGACACCGTTGTTTTAATACCGCCGGACAAACTTGCGATTTTTCAGAGGGTTTGGCGCCTGAGCGTAGCGAGGGACTAATATATAATATATAGCCCGAGGGACTAATAAATAAGGGATTCTCTCGAGGTAAACACCCTTTAACGTCCCTTTCGTTACAAATGTGTAAAAATACTTTACACGATTTCAGCAATAAACCTAGTTTGTTACATTACTCTAATTTACAGTGTGATAAAGTCTACTTTCCCTTGATCGTCATAGGATAAAGCTCTGGAAAGCTTTGACAGAGTTACTTTGTTGTCTTCACTTGTTTTGACACATTTCAGACGCTAATTACCTTTTCACTTTTAAAAAGCTATCTTGTTGACACGTTCTTTTAACCGCTGATATTAATATAGGGGTAATAAGTTTACCATTAAATTTCTAATATTTTGTGTGTCTGTTTATTATCATTGTGAAGAAACACCCTCCTGTATAATCCTGTAGTTATCATGTACGGTTAGACAGACTGTATAAAAGTAAGTACCTACACACCACCCTAAAACGAGATAGTTCCTTCGCGCCAAAAGGGTCACGTGACCCATAAGGGTAACCTAATAGCCGCAGAAGACGTGGGTCACTTAGTGAGAAGAAAGAAATGTTGTTAAACCGGGCTAAAAGGAAACGGCATATGTAAAGCTTCCGAGTGGAGTAGTGGTTAATGACTCTGCTGAGGTCCCGGCTTCGATCCCCGAGACGCAAATTTTAAAATAAAAACAAAATACTTAATTTTATTTCAGACTTAATTAATTACATGTGTTCTTATACGTTTTTTTATAGAAGTCCATAGTAAGGTTAGTAACATTGCAATATGGTTAGTAAACAGTAAATTGGTAGGTACATACAAAATCAATGAAAAACACACAATAATTAAATAACATAATAAGTATCTACACGGATCGGCCGGACCCTCCGACACTAGGAAGCTGTCTACTTAACTGCTAAATTTGTACTCTGGTCTGGTCTCCAAGTCTGCCCAGTGTGCATAATACGTATTTTGAAACTTACGCTTACTGTGGCGCAATTTTCACCATCATTTTACGACAACGATACAAGTAGTATAGAATAGAATATATTTTTATTGGTCACCACAAATTAAAACATACAAAGTGAACTTATAAACTAGGAACAATTAACAATAGGCGGCCTTATCGCTAAGAGCAATCTCTTACAGGCAACCTTAAACATAAAGTAAATAATGGTTATGAAATTAGGTTATGCAGAAGAAAGTCTAAAATTGGCTGTGATAGTTTTTGGCACAAAATAAGGTTTTCATCAACCTTCGGCAGATACCCTGATTGTATGCACATTACAGATAATATACTTCTTGATTTTGGTAACTAAAAAAACTTTTTAACTTAGGGTTATAGTCGGGAACTAGGCTGGCTGAGCTAATATCAAGGGGACATGTACAAAGGTTTCACTCGAGAGAGCCACGTACAGGAACTTCGCCCCCTCTCAGAATAGAATAGAGAATAGAATAGGGTTATAGTACAGGGTAGGTTCTAGGGTCTTGTTTACTGTATTGAATGGGTGAATAAACATTTTATGTTCAGTAACGTATCGGGATCCACCATTTTACGGCGGCCACGTGGAATGGACATCGTAAAATTGGAAGCCTTATTCTGGTCAAGATTAAAATAAGTTAACTGCAAACGAGGTACTTATTAACAAGTAAGCCTAAAGCGGATGACTCAGGCAGGGGGACTTTCAAACCGCTATTGTACTTACTAGGTATATAACTTTTGAAAAATATATATTTATAGGTAGGTAAGTACCTAGGTTTAACAGTGGGGAGCGGCTCATATAATACATAATGTCAGATGTTATACCCCTGTTTACGGTTATAACAGCAAATATTCTCACTATAGCCGCACAAATATTAGCAGCTGCTTAACTTAATCCCTCTTATGATAAAACGTAGACTAATGATAGTACGGGTTTAGAACCGCTTATAGTCCACAGCTTTCATACAAATCAGTGGGGAAATTGTAGGTATAATAAATACTACCTAAGCCGTAACTTACATTATTTTCGATAAGTATTGAAATCCGATTCATAAAAGAATTTACCAAACAAAACAGAATCAGCATAGTTTCAGACGAACCCCCATTCAGCGAGCTGAAATGCTGTTTATCTCAACTAGCCATATTTTGTTTCATGGTTCACGGTCCTTTGGACTTTTTTAGCGATAAACTTGGGCACGTCATAACATCAGTTTGTAATTCTTCCGGGAGATCATAGGGGTCATGAGGGAAAAAGCTTCTGTTTTTGGATAAGTTAAAAAAAAAAAAAAAAAAAACACGCACTCACGCCTTGTACTAATGTACTCCCTTGCGGGGTAGGCAGAGGTGCATTGCTGCACCCACTTTTCGCCAGAGTGTATGTTATATGGATAAGTTAATATTTTCGAATATCTACGTCTATACTATGTAGTTTATACTTTGTATATACCATCTTATGAAACTACTTTTTACTTATATGAAGGTAAATATAAAAAATTAAAACACTATTTTTCATATTCCTGTCATAGGTTACAAATAGAACCATAATCTAATGTAAACAACAGAATCTAGATTTTCCAAGTCGAAGCAGAAGTCAAAGTTCGTTGACAAAGTTTTAGCAAAACGCGACACGCGATATTCGTTTGACGATAAACTTAAGCAAGTGCAGTATACGTACATTGTTAAGATTTGTGGAAAGCTCTTAGTAAAGTTCCACAGAAAACTTTAGTCGATCTAAAGATCTTTATAACCACCAACCTTATAAACCAGCCCCAACTTCTACCTGTTTAGATTATTTTTACATTATTCCTACCTACCTAAGTAAAATAATAATAAAAAGTTATAAGTATATACTAACTATCTTCTTTATGTTGTAGGTTACAATTTTACAAATACCATTTGTAGAACATGACATTCGCGTGAACGAAAATGTAATGTTAATTCATTTAGCTTTCGTAATGACCGTGTTTTATATGTGAGTAAACGAGTTCCCCGCGTTTGCGTAAATCTTTTAACACCTTTGACGGGTGAATATGTTTTGAACCACTGATGAAAATGCTGGGTGTAATATTCTTATTGTGTCTCCCTGTACAGGCTGATACTTAATCAGTGAACTTTGGGTTCTGCGAAAGTAACCCTGAGTATGTATCAGAATGGATTTAACCACAGTAGTATATTGAACACTGAAGTCTAAATTGTATAAAATCATGGGTCCTGGCTTAGTTAGGTTAGGTTCTCGGTTGGTCTAAGTACCTATGTGTGTGTGTGTGAATTTATCTGAACACAGGATAGCCGACAAAAACTTCATAAGTACCGATATTAATATTTCTCTATAGAAACTATAACTTTATAGTAGCACCAACTTTAAAAAAAGGAGAAAATCATTTGCTTGTAAAAAAACAAAACATTCTTAGTTTTTCTCTTGTCCTATTTTGTCAAATGAGAAACAAAAGACAGCAGCACCTAGTAACAAGAAGGGCGGGGGTGTAAAACCTATTTACTGCTCCTCTATTGTTTCAGCCGAGAGGTTTAACCCAAAAACAACCTTTGTCCGACTTGCGTACAATTAGTATGATAATTTGTATTCCGAAATATGAGAGGAACTTTTTATAAATATACCGTTGACGGAGAGTAAGATAAAGTAGATCGGACAAAATCACGGTGGGACTAGGTAATTTGACATAGTGTAGGTACTCGCAAGCAATGAAAAAGTGTTTTTACCAAAAAAAATGTAATTAATGAAGCCGTCTGCAATATTGAAGTACATATCACAACAACAAGAACGCATCAGAACATTGCCAACTAAAAACGTACTTAAATACCTAATTTGTTCTATTTTATGTCGGCATTTTATGAGTGAAACTTATTCATTGCTCGCCTTTTGCCGTACATTTTACTCACGTGATATGTAAGTCGGAAGCCGTATCGCCATTAGTAATAAGCTGGGCTAAAGCTAATAAGTAAAGCAAACTGTGTATCATTTCTGCGTTGCCTAATCTTTGCACATCTATCTACTTTTCACAAACGTCCTAAATTGACAGGACGAGGCGTCAACTTTTTCCTAATCTAACTGTTCGTTCTTACTACTTGGCTTTAATTAATTCGAAGTACCTACAATTTACACGACCTTATTTCCTGTAGGTGTAAGTCCATACTACAGGTATACAATAGTTCAGTAGGGATTTCGGACCTGCCTTCGGAAAGCTCACTGATAAATTTTCAACCCTGTATCCCTTTGATATGGTATATAAGTATATCTGGTGATATTAAATAAGGTAAATAAAATGGGTGGTGTAAAAAGTGAATGGAACCCAATAAATTAATGTGTTAAATAATCGTGAAATCTTATCTTACCTATACTTAGGGCTTGTTTCACATTGTCTGGTTAGTAACTTCCTGTGAGATAAAAGACATGCGGTCACTCTCTGTTATTCTTTTTTTGACAGCGACAGCATCTATTTTACCCCACAGGTAGCCGCTATTTTGTAAAGGCTCCAACGCATTTTGAGAAAATTGCGGTACGTTTTCTAAATTTACCTTTCTAAGTGTATATAATTATAACTTACCTAGTAATACTTTATTGAGAAATTAATTGGTTTAAGCCAGGGTCCCAAAATTTTGATCTTCTTAAATTATAAATTTATTTGGCTCAAGTCTTGCTGAAGTCGAGCGAAACAATCGACATTCGAACTTGGAACCTCGTTTGTTCTGAACGTTTTCATGTCAATATAATTTCCCCTTCAAGGGTTCCAAGTATTTGAGTAACTAACGAAATAGGTAAGTATATAACAGCAATCTGTTCTATCCAGCCTTGACCAGAAATAGTAGGTAAGTTTACGTCCCAGCCCCTCTAGGGATCCAAGGCAATAAGGGCTTCTCGGAAAAGTCTTTGTAAGTGAATTCGAACTAGAAGGCTTCTACGAAGAACTTTAAATGATTTTGACCTAACCACCTACGTTACCTGATTTATTTTGTTACATTATTTAGACATCAATCTTATAAGTACTGCTTTTAATACATAATATTATACTTACTTGGACATTAATTTAACTTAAATTAGTCTTCGGACGATCGAATGGCGTAGTGGTTAGTGACCTGACTACTGAGCCGATGGTCCCGGGTTCGATTCCCGGCTGGGGCAGATATTTGTTTAAACACAGATATTTGTTCTCGGGTCTTGGATGTGCCCGTAAAATGGCAATAGGTCCACCCCCTATTGGGACTAACACAACACTCTGGCGAAAATTGGGTGCAGCAATGCACCTCTGCCTACCCCGCAAGGGAGTACATTAGTACAAGGCGTGAGTGTGTGTGTGTTTTTTTTTTTAATTAGTCTAAATTTATCGAGGAAGGTTAATTCGAGAGGATATAGAAACAATATATTATGGAAGTGAAAATGAAAAATATTATATGGAGTGGAGTCCAATATTATATTATGTCCGCCATTCTCATAATGTTTCCTTATATCCTCAGGCGCGGATCCAGACCTCAAAATAGGTGATGGGCAAGTCTAAAAAAGTGGTTTTGCCAATTTTTGCACCTCAAAAGATACAAAACTCACCCCCTTATTCATAGAGAAGTTACAAAACGTTTTAACTAATAAACTGTTTTGTCCCTCTCCAACAAAGAACAATTTGTTCTTTGACAGAGAGGGACAAAACAGTTTATTAGTTAAAACGTATTGTAACTTTTCTATGAATAAGGGGGTCAGTTTTTGAAAAAAATTATTGATAAAATTCTATATTGCGGCAAAAGTAACTATACTACGCATACAACAAGACTATAAATTCTCATTCAAATAATAATTTATTTTTAATGATACCTATAGTAGGCCTGTCCTGTTCGACCTCTTTTTTATTTCTTTTACACAAGACCTCTTAAAAATTGCGTATTGGCTTATAATGTCAACACAATAGTTTTTGTAATTTAAAAAAAATTATGTACCTAAGTATAATCTTCAGGACTCTACTGATGTTCATACTTTTAAAATTTTGCAATTTTTCTTTAATATCCACCATACCTAATTTTGACTCCAAGTAAATGTTACTCAATAATGTCTTTTTAGTATTATGTGAATGTAATATAAAATAACAAATGACAAGATCATCGATATTTGGATCAGAACTTCAATTCCAATAGTGATTAAAGAGCAAGTTTTTAATTTAAGTCTAACTTCGAAAAAATATTTATTTTTAACTTGAAAAGATACCTCTAAAACTAACAAAATTATAGGTATTACATAAAGCTAAGGTGTTTTATCGAGTCTTCTGGAAAAAAAAACGACTGCTGGGTCTGTATATTTTTTTCTTTTGTATGAAAGTTACAAAAATTGAAAGTGAGGTTGAGCACCCAAGATAACATGAAATTCTATTTTTTTCAGCTAATAATCTAAATACTAATAATAATCAGTGTAAAACTACGCAAGTTTTGGTGCCTCTTGTGATACTGTAGGAAAACGAAATTTCCGCATACTAGGACGGGACAGCCTAACCTAAAGCTATTTAAAAGAAAGCCTTTTTTGACAATACAGTGTTTTAGATTTCCTAAATGATGAGCCTAACACAATCGGAAAAGACTAGTTTTATGACGGCGCGGCGTTTGCAATATTGAAGTTATTTATCAGCACTTCATAATAGTTTTTTTTTTATGTAGCCTGTGTGGTGTTTCACTGCTGGGCAAAGGCCTCCTTATAAATTGTCCACCGCTCCCAATCCTGTGCCTCCTTCGGCCATAATAGTCATTGCCAACTAAAATTGTAAATAAGATCCAATTCTACGTGAAAATGTTTAAAAAATGGGTCATTCGGTGTCGACATTTTGTAAGTGGAACTTTTTTAGTGCGACTAGTAAGTTCAGTTTGTTTTATACAACTTCCGTCATCTTTCACGAGAAAACGGATTTAGAAAACTGATACCCTGAACCTAAACTTAAATTCAGGCTACTTTTTATTGCGAAGTTCCCAAAGAATGCTTTTTAAAGCGAAGCGATGCAAGGGGGAATATTTAGTTAATTACCAATTTAAGACAAGTTCAGTAAGTATAATATTTATACAGGGTTATTGGTAAGTAGACCGGATCCTTTCAGGAGGTGATAGAGGAAGGCATTTCCAGTCGATTGAACCCAATAATGCATTATCCTAAACTTAACCATTTTTGAGATATTTAATATTTAAGGTTTTTTTAAATTTTTTCCAAAATTTTATGCTTAAAACCGAAAATAAAAAAACTAGCCACATTTCAATATTTTTTTTGGTTGTTTTGCATAAGTAACACCTTAATAAACTTATTAAAATAATCAAATGTGCACTATTCGACTTAAATTAGTCATAATACCTTAAAATGGTTAAGCATTTTGAAAAAATATTCAAAACGCAAAAACAAATAAATTAAATTAAAAAAGATTTTCATATGACATTTTTTTGTGCACTTCAGCTTAAAAACATGGTCAACTAATAAGCTGTCAAACAAGATAATTCAATACCAAATCGATTAAGGTATCACCAAGATATGGCCAAAACAACCAGCACAGACGGACGAAATTCAACAGGAAAACTAACAAAATTAGCCCAATTTAAAGGTAAAAAGTGTGATTGTTTTCAGTCCTGTTAACTTTAGTATGGAAACCCCTGCTCAGTTTTCTCCGCTTTCTCTGGTTGTTTTGGCCATATCTGGGTGATACCTTAATCGATTTGGTATTGAATCATCTTGTTTGAAAGCTTATTAGTTGACCATGTTTTTAAGCTGAAGTGCACAAAAAAATGTCATATGAAAATCTTTTTTAATTTAATTTATTTGTTTTTGCGTTTTGAATATTTTTTCAAAATGTTTAACTATTTTGAGGTATTATGTCTAATTTAAGTCGAATAATGCACATTTGATTATTTTAATTAGATTATTAAGGTGTTACTTATGCAAAACAACCAAAAAAAATTATTGAAATGTGGCTAGTTTTTTTTATTTTCGGTTTTAAGCATAAAATATTGGCAAAAAATTAAAAAAACCTTAAATATTAAATATCTTAGAAATGGTTAAGTTTAGGATAATGTATTATTGGGTTCAATCGACTGGAAATGCCTTCCTCTATCACCTCCTGAAAGGATCCGGTCTACTTACCAATAACCCTGTATACAGGGTGAACTAATCCATAGCAAAAAGTCACACGATCAACAAAGTTTCTATATAAAAGGAATTATTTTCAACTGACGACCGAATGGCGTAGTGGTTAGTGACCCTGACTTCTGAGCCGATGGTCCCGGGTTCGATTCCCGGCTGGGGCAGATATTTGTTTAAACACAGATATTTGTTCTCGGGTCTTGGATGTGCCCGTAAAATGGCAATAGGCCCGCCCCCTATTACATTGGGACTAACATAACACTCTGGCGAAAAGTGGGTGCAGCAATGCACCTCTGCCTACCCCGCAAGGGAGTACATTAGTACAAGGCGTGAGTGCGTGTGTGTGTGTGTGTGTGTATTTTCAACTGAATCCCATGAACTATCAAGACTAATCAAGAGTTATACATAATAGACTTGACCCATATCGTTTTGTTAGATATTTAGTACAGTAATTATTATTCGGGTTACTTAACTTATGGGTCAAAATTGAGAAAATTTAAAAAACAGATATTCTAGCTGTTATGAAAAAAAACAACACAAAAAAAATTTGGCATAACGAGACCATACAAGACTCATTGTATATATACGTGAATAGTCACTTTGCCCGTAAGCCGTAAGACAGACTCGAAGCATGACTGAAAAATTTATGGTTTTTGAATTCTTTACAATTGGGTAGGAATCCGAGGCTTTTCGAGGTGAAAACAATAATATTTAGCATAACCCAAAATCATGAGCGGCACATAAAGGTAGGAATCCGAGGCTTTTCAAGGTGAAAAAATCATATTTAGCATAACCCAAAATCATGAGCGGCACATAAAAAAACAGTCATACCTCCAAAGTGATAAAATAACTAAATTATAATTTAAAATTCCCATGGTGTGTGATATGACAAGTCATTTAGGTGATGGGCATGCCCACCTTGCCCATATGGGTGGATCCGCGCCTGTATATCCTAATAGTCTGGCGTTATAACTAGCTATAGCTACTATAGTAGCTACCTACAAATAAAAAGAAGATTTTCAGATTACAATACACATCATTGGCTACAGCACCCGTCAGAACTTCCATAGTATCCTCCATAGAAGAATGACTTACTTGTCATCAAATTCCATCTATAAAACCTATGTATCACCGAAGGCCTCTGTTCTCTCTCCAATGTCTCTCTAATGTTTTTTATTACATTATGGAGGACCTAACCTTAAGTAAAAACCGCTGAAACGGCCAAAAATATCGCGAAAACAAACGAAAAACCACTGATAGACATTAATATCACGTTTTCACCGCGACTTCTCAAATCCTGCCTCTTGTATTCAAGTCACGGAATCGGATTTTATCACGGTCTTGATGACACTGCTTCCTATCTACCCTTCAGAAAATGGGGACAGGGTAGACTCATGCTGAGTTGCAGAAAGGAGTTTTAACCTAATGTCGGCATTAAATCTATGTCTGTCTCTTTCTGTCCGTATACTGCCAGAGCAAGGCAGCAATACATTTGAGGTGCATATTAGCGTAAAGATCCTTTCTGCAACTCAGTGTCACAGACAAACTCGTCTCCGCAACACAGTTTCTAACTACTGCGGACGCTTAGAGCAATCTTACCTATTTTCGAACAATTATTACGAAAGTGACCATCATAATTTCCTTTATAGTAGGTAGTAGGGTTTTCTGGAGATGTTTTCCTTCACTATAATGAAATGCGAAGTACTTATACATTCCGTATTTGTATAGAATTCATATTGGTACATGCCTGCCAGGATTTAAGCCCACGGTTTCTGGATGAGAGGACAGCTCACTGTAGGTAATCCCCTAAGGAGTAATCAGCAGAGGTGACTCACAAGCGAAAATAATCTAAACTCCCGTTAAACACAGATCTGTAGGTAGGTAGTAGGTACCTACTAGGTACTTGGTGGAATAAAACCATTGATGAAATTAAGATTAAAACTTTATTTATTTATTTCGTTTCACTATATCCTTAAAACAACGACAAGAAATATAAACAGGTATTACAAGATATTATCAGTCACAAACTTTATGTCGGTGGCAGTTACAGAAAAAGTGTAGGTACTTAAACATTTTTTTATAATTTTTTACTAGGTAGAACATCATACAACATTCAGATTTTATTAAATGCAAGGGTAGGCTAAATTTATACCTATAATTTTCTATAAGAACAAACAGAATTCTTAACTGGGTTTGATATAATTAACTGAGTTATGTATATTTTTTGCTATTTCCTTCTAAACTATGTGTGTAGTAATGAATTTTTAATACTTTTTTTTTGTTCTATTTAAGAACGTTAGATTCGTATTGATGGTACTGATTACTAATACCTACATATCAAAGGTAATACTAGTAAGTATAAATGAGTAATAAACAATAATTTTATAGGAAAGTTCTATAATTTAATAGTAGGTAGAAAAATATACTACTTGATCCATCCCAATTTTGAAAATAACAGCTAATCGGTAACTACGGTGTGCCAATAGTAATAAATCTGAAAATTTACTTGAAGCTGAAGTAAAATTTTGACTCTTTACATAATTCAATGAATTCTTGTTCGTTTGTTCGTCTACTTAATGAGTGACAAGAAAAAATACTTATCGTTTTGCTAACTAATAGCTACTTTATGCGTCTAGATAATCAAATGTTTTCGCTTGATTAACTATAGGTAAATACTGGTTTTCGGTTGATTAACTATAGGTAAATACTGGTTTTTATTTCTTACAATCTAATTAGTACCTAGGTACGTTTACTTTCATTAAACTAATTTAGAATGTTTTTATCAAAGATTAATATATTTTATACCTAAATATTTTATACACAGTTTCCAAGATTCAGGCTACTTCGGTCAGACTGAGATACGTTTGTGCGAAATGTCAAGATTCCACTAATAGCACCTACTTAGGGGTTAATGCAAGTACTCTCACCACATCGTAAAATTTTATGAAACAGGCAAATTTTCTGTGCGATTTTTGATTTTAAATAAAATATAACTAACTGACTGGTATGTCTTGGCTTGGCCAAGCTATTCGTGCCTATCATTTCTGTTTATGCCTTTATGAGTCAGCTGGTAAAATTTCAACTCAAGACGGTGCTGCCACCTATACAGGGTGTTGCAAAAAGGGTTGCACTAAGCCGAAAGGGGGTGACTCAGAGGGTCATTCTGAACAACTTTTGTTATACGAGTTTTGGAAATTCGCGAAAGAAAATATTCGTTCTCCATAGTAAAAAGTCACGTGACAAACAAAGTTTCTATGGAAAATATATTTCTTATTTTAATAATTCGTAGAACAAAAGTTGCTCAGAATGACCCCCTGAGTCACCCCATTTCGGCTTAGTATACCCTTTTTGCAACACCCTGTATAATAAGCACCAGAATTATTAGTCTAGACTCTACCTCGTTGTATTAAACGTACCGATTGTCTCGTTCGATCGTTGTTAGTCGAGTTATGGTGGTGTATTATGAGTGGTGTAGTCTACGAATAGTGAGAGAAACTTACACTGGCCCATTCTAGTCTACTACAAAGAGTAAGTAACACTGCTACAGTACCATTAAAGGTCTTCGCACATTATAACAACTCACCGGCGACTCGACTCTATGCTAGACATTGATATTTAAGCCAAGTTCAAGGTTTAATTTCAAAAAATGATTATAAAGTAGTGTACAACGAGTGGCCTACGCATCATACACTAAAGGTCAACCCTGACACGTTTGTCACGCAATGACCACACGTCGTCCACGCAACGACCACACGTTGTCCACGCAACGACTATGCGTTTGCGACTGACGCGTGACGGGCAACCATTTGCCAGTCCAACCGAAAACTGAGGTTAGACGAGTTGTCTGTTGATAAACCACTCGTTGGCACCGCGTTGTCCACTAGTGACCATTGGATCAACTAGTGTACTACTCATCGAGAGTGTGAGTAGAGTTGCTGCCGCGTTGGCGTGGAGTTGTTATAATGTGCGAAGACCTTAAGGCCTGTTTCATGTCTGGATAAACGTTATCTGTGGGATAAAATCCATGATATTAAATTAATTAATATTACTCTCTGAAATTGTATGTTATTACACATGGTTTGCATAATTTTAAACAAACAGGTATCATTTACCAGATGTAGTGAAACAAGCACTTGGTACGCTAATAGAAACGTTTTTCCATTTAGTACAAAAATGTATAGGCGTGAAAATAAACTTAAAATATAACATAGAAAAACATCTAACATCTAGATCAATCAAAGTACATAATGGATAGGTAGGTACTTATAGATAGTATTAGCTAGGAGCTGTATAGTAAAGTAAGTATATAGTAGATACATGTTGATTTGACTATAAAAAGATCTGAAAAATTATAATTCTTCTATTCAACGAAGACAATAGGCATTAATTACAGATTTTATGCTTAATTTATGTAAAAAGCGTATAGAAACATCCATCTAGTAAGGCGGGGACTAACATTACAGGTAAGGCCATTGGAATCTCTCAACAACTATTATAAAACTTGAATATTGAACACTCTAAGGGTAGTTTAGAATATATTCTATTGCCTCAACAGCGTCATTAAACGCAGTGATATAAATATTATACATCGTATTCGTCATAAGGGCTTTACTAGGGCCAACTAGCGCCGCCAATGGGGAAGAAAACCAAGTGTAACTTTGGCAGCACAATCGAGTGTGCCTTTCAGGTTTTGACCAATTACATTATTAGGGAGAAAAAATGGCGACTGAAGCAACCAATTAGAACTCCGAAATCTAGCACATTCGCCTAAGGCGCCATCTGTAATTAGTTTTTACTTTTTCTCCCCATTGGTGGTGCTTGTTAGCCTTAGTAACGCCCTTAGTGCCAATTTCGCCATAGTGGGTTAGAGCATAACCAGGGATTATTGGTTGGCTTTGACGCATCTGTCAAGAATTTAATATGGAGATGACGTATAATTGATGAACCAATCCCTGGTTACGATCTAACCGACTGTGGCGAAATTGGAGCTTATGTTGGCTTCCGACGACATGAGGTTGCAGCGAGGCGACATGGGGCGACGAGGTTTGACAACGTCACTACTTGTTTCTATGTAATTCTAAGGGATCCATTTGGCGGCTGGCGATATGTTGCTTGCAGCAACCTCATGTTGCCGACGGCCAATTAACACCTTTAAAGTCATGTAAAACATTTTAATGCAAAAAAAAATGTGAATAAGTAACTAGGACTTATCCATAAATTACTGCAACATTACTGTTCTTCCCTAAGAACCCAATAATAAATCAATAACCTATAACGAAATAAAATTATTTTATTAGTTATACCTATATTATTCAGTATTTTAAGGATGCAATATAAGTCAATTTGTCCATTAATATCAAATAAAATTATTCCTTTACACAAAATAGTTATTATGTAGTCTGAGCCTATCTGAAACCTAGTTAAACATTGTGAGATATGGCGTTTCGACTTTCTCCGTGTTCGGCATCATAAGGGTCACAGTGACAGTTAAATAAAGTCAATTTTTCTCTCCACCCTTAGTTTGCAAGGTGCGGGTGCCTATATAAATAGAGTGAGTCGCCCGCGCGCCTCAGTTGGTTTTTGATTTTTGAAGTGAACACTTCGGCAAAATGGCTCAATGTAGCCACGGTTCTCGTCGGCTTCGCTCCGACGGGGAAAAATATAATATTGAATTTGCGGAGTCCTCGCTGCCGGGAGCTGTAGCGTGATGCGGACCAGACGGCGCGGTGCCTGCCGGCTGCTGCGCACGCAGCCATTGCTGAGGATTTCGCAACGAAGGTTTGAGTTGATAAGCCGTGAGTAAAATGCTATTATTTACTGCTTTTAAAAGCTCAGCCACTGGTCATAATGCTCCGGCGCTTGGGGTTTTTATCCCACGCAGTAGGGTCCGATTCAATTGTCGTGGTGATGATTGATCACATATTCCGGTCCTACTAGTGGCGCTTGAGCTAGATACTTACATTAATGACCGCTTTTAGTAAAGCATATGTTAATTTTATACAGGAAAAAATTATAAAAATATATTTTTCTACCCTCAATTTCTAATATTTTTAGAAAACAGTTGATAAAAACTTTGCTATTACAATAATGCACTTGATTATAGCTTATGTAAGGCTTTACAAACAGGAGCTTTCCAGGACCATCATAGGATTTTTTTTTTTTTTTTTTTTACAGGAAGCACGTGGATCCGAGTTTCAGTATGTTGGGACATTGTGGCATGTGCGGCGAGTAATGTGATCCGCCGGTACCTACCCGCTGAGGGTAGGCAGGCCGATTCGGTGAAATTGAAGTTTCGTGTAACCTGCACCCGGCCCTGTGCTCCCGCGCTGGCCGCCGTCTCGTGGCACCTGCATCGCAGCGTACACCCGGCCCTGCGCTCCTGCCCTGGCCACCGGTTCGTGCCACCTGCATCGCAGCATACACCCGGCCCTGTGCTCCTGCGCTGGCCGCCGTCTCGTGCCACCTGCATCGCAGCGTACACCCGGTCCTGGCTCTGGCCACCGGTTTGTGGTACCTGCATCGCTGCATAGACCCAGCCATGCACTCCTGCCCTGGCGGCTGTACACCCGGTCCTGGCCCTGGCCACCGTTTTGTGCCACCTGCATCGCAGTGTACACCCGGTCCTGGCCCTGGCCACCGGTTTGTGCTACCTGCATCGCTGCATAGACCCAGCCATGCACTCCTGCCCTGGCGGCTGTGTTGTTCCACCTGCATCGCTGCGCACACCTGGCACTCCTGTTCTGGTTGCCAGATCCATACGCCCCCTGTCTGGGAAGAGATTTTATGCTCAGCGGAAACGCCTGCACTATTGCTAGCACGGTCATCATCGTCATCAGCCATCATTATGAGTGACTTATCTAGAAGGTATCGAGTAACGTGCGCTATTCATCAGTGATTTTGGCATATGCAGACGAACGTTTACTGCCAAGGTTGGTCATGTTAGCCATACAAGGGCACACCAACGAAGCCTGAGTAACCACCTGCAGTCGCCGTAGCCACATCGGCATGGAGGACGACAAATCGGGTAACGTGCACCGCTTCTAAAAGTGTTATAGCACTTCAATTTGATGCCTCCGCTGAGGTATCCTGTTAAAGCAGCTTTCTTAGCTAAAGTGACCTGTAGACTGCTCCTGGGGATAGTTGTGCAATCAATTTTTTTTTTTTATTTTTTATTTCGATGTCTCTTCTGAAGAAACTGTCTAATGCAGCTTTTGTTCTAAACTGCCTAAAGATCATTGGACTGCTCATGGGAATGGTGACGCACGGTAAGTACAGGAGCGTTACTCTATACTGATGAGAAACGAACGAACGAGAGCTGTCGTTCAATCGGCACGTTTAATACATACAAACAGATAGAGCGGCTCGCGCCGCAGTGCACTGAAAGTTCGTTTTTCGTCATATAAAGTGACCCCCCAGACACTATCTTTAAGTGTCATGACACATCGGCAGATTCCAGCTTTGAGTCTTTTCTTTTCTCGGCTGTGAGCAAAGTGAATCCCACCGGCGAGTGTTCAACCTAAAAGCACTGAGCTAATTCCTGATTTCGTGAAAGTCGCTGTTGCTATACCATACCGCTTCTCAAGTTACCGAACTTATTACGATCCTACTGTCGGGTGATCATGATCAGAGTGTCATCGCGGTTTCTGAGTGGCACCACATTAGCTGTCTTCCTTATGTCCCAGTGGATTGTGAGTGTGTATCCGAGCTCTTTGTTGAAAAATGCGTGAACCTCCTACGCAGCAGCTGTCTACTATATAGTTGTGTATCGAATAAATCGAGTAACGGTGCTCTTGCACGAGACGACTACCTTTTGGTAAAATTATAACTTCCACTATTCTGGGAACATGCATATACCTACTGTGTACTGTGTATCACATCACGTGTAGCCGCAGCCTTACTCAAATTACTGGGCTAGATAATAAACAATGGCAGTCGTCATTAAATTTCTATGAATTCATCATTTGGAGCACAATTCAAAGGATGAAAGTACCTATTCATGCCTAAACGGCTTCTCAATGAAAATGTATTTTTAATTCGATTCTGGCGCAAACGTTTCATAACTATTTTTCAACACTGTATCTGCTGAAACTTCTTAGACTGACTGGTGCAGACGTGCCGTTTTCACAATTCCATTTTGAGTAATCCTCAACTTTTTTATGGATCTTTCAGTTAGTTACGTAACTAGTTACCAAGTAAAATGTTTGTACTCGCATCTGATTGGAGCTCTCTGGTATATATATCTACTAAGCTAGTACAGAGTTATAACCGGGCAGTGGTGACGTGGCGTCGTGGTAGCTGCTTGATTTATTAGAGTTTGCTGAAAACTTTCAAAATAAGTAATAATTATTAGTCATAACTCTTCGCAGTTCTTTCAGAATGCAATATCAGGTCGCTGAAGTAGGTAACCTTCCTTAGCTGGGTATTTTGAAGAATGTCATAGTTATTCACCGTTCCACTGTCATATCGATGTCCAAGGACTTTTTCTTTGGTATAGCTTACTACCTAAGTTTACCTATAGATAGCCGCAAGCTATCTGCTGTTGGCGAACTGTCAGTTCTGATTGATAAGTCAGGCTCGAGGTGGCTCGTTCAACTGTCCATGTTCCCGCCACCATTATTGTTGCTTCCACAGATTAGAGAGTCTATGTTGGCTGTCGTTGCATCAGGTCTGATCAGGTACAACTAACATCTTTACGTACCATCTTTATTTAATCGAGCTATTTTATTTTGTGTTGTCTTGGTTGACTTAATGGTTTTAAAATTTAACCTACAACAATGTAAGTAGGTACCTAGTGTACCTACTTACGTACCTTTGAAGTTGCAACAAGGCGAAGCCTAAATTAAGGTTTTGGCCGGGACCTACCCTTAGTGTTGACGAACATACCTAAAGGTGACCTTGTTAATGTTTTTCATATGAAGTACTGAACATTTTACTTATCCTGGTGGCATGACTGATCATTTAGGTACTTACCCAGTTAAGACATGTTAGCCGGGTTTCATTTATCAACTATTATAATTGTTATTGTTGTGTTAATCAATCTTTATTAATTGATGTCATCTACCAAGGAATGCTGCCAGAGCTCATAATATTCACACCATGATGATACAGAATGATAGTAGCCCACAAAATCGGTGCAAAGGCTTATAAAATAACTTTCCTTCCTAGTAGGACTGCACAGGAACTCGTTAACCGCCGAGTTAGTTAGAATACAAAATTAGTCTGTGTGTTACTTGTCAATCTAGAATATGAATATGGTGACCTGCATCGTGTTTTGAAAAACTGAATACTTAGTTATCCGCCAGTGTCACAGCCTTCATCTAATCTTTTCCAGTAGCTGATGAGGCTGAGATATTTAGTAAAATTATCTTCCCTTCAAGCACCACTCCTCCTTCCAAGGACTAGATGCCGCGCCAGGTGTTGCAGGTCGTGTCGTCGTACGGGGCTGACTGAGCAGGTCCACGAGGCTCCAGGGTCGGCTGCTGCATTTCTGAGGTCAGTCCAGAATTACATACCCTAGTCAGCATGTGCTGGCCTGAGCCCCAGCGGGCTGGATCGATATTCTACATTTTACAGCTTTTAAATATTGTTGCAAAGTATTTCACTGGTTCCATCCATTCGGCTAGTGTATGTTAAAAATATTGCCTTGACAATAACAAGATTTTGATTAATAATTACTTATAAGTATTGCTTTCGAAGAGGCACTGTGTGTATCCATATGTATAATACCTACCTATATGAATAGGTACATACCTTCCATAACTTTCTGACAAGTCAGGAATAATAAGGAAGTACTTAAGTCTTATGTATACTTATACCTTTCTTTTTAGTATATCTACTACCTAGAAATCTATGCATTATAAATATATAGATTCAAATATTTATCTACTGATATACTCATCAGTAGCTTATGGGTCACAGTTGGTTTTCTCTCCACCATGCGATAATAAACACATCTCACAATGTTTAACTAGGTTTCAGATAGGCTCAGACTACATAATAGACGCATTTTTCCTGAAATAAAAATGACATATTATGTATCTAGCCTATCTGAAACCTAGTCATTTCTGCATGGTGATATTACAACTGAGGCGCGCGGGCGACTCACTCTATTTATATAGGCACCCGCACCTTGCAAACTAAGGGTGGAGAGAAAAATTGACTTTATTTAACTGTCACTGTGACCCTTATGATGCCGAACACGGAGAAAGTCGAAACGCCATATCTCACAATGTTTAACTAGGTTTCAGATAGGCTAGATACATAATATGTCATTTTTATTTCAGGAAAAATGCGTCTATTAACATTCAAATATTTGTTACAACAGAAATCGACAATGCTAGATAGAAATGGCTATCAAATAGTAATCATAGATATACCTTCTCAAGTATACTGAACGTAAAATAATTAATTAGTCTATTGTTTTTTTGCAAGAATTGACATTGACATTTTATACATAAGTTAGATATACTCAGGTATAATAAGTACCAGTTTAACAATTTGGTATAATAAAAATCCAGTCTTATTGGGATAAATTTAACTTCCCATAGTCATTGTAAATGCAATCATCAAAACAAAAATAATAGATACCTACTTAATAGTTAGGTACATGTAAGTATAACTTTTACAAAAAATATGTAAGTAGGTAGGTAATTGTAATTAAATGGAAATAACTTCAATACTCTTGACAAAATATCTTACATGAGCTCAAATGAATCCCAAACCGTTTAGGTACTAGTTAGGTACTTGTATTGCATTTTTGTATATTGCATGTAATACTAAAAAAATATGTATAGTTAAATAACCATAAGAAAGGATTCACATAGTTTATTTCATATTTTTGTTTAATACCATCTGCCATCTACCTGTCTTGTCATATTATATGACAGGTACTGCCACGAATGCCTTCTACAATTCAAAGGAGACCGGTGGAAACCCACTAGTCATATCCATTCCTTCCCATAAGAAGAAGCAAAGAGAACCTATAATGGTATACTCACAGAACTAAATTATAATGCCCACATCCGGTACGAATATTGCACAGTTTTCATTGGAGAGCGGAGACTGTTTCCGGTTCTTGTCAATTTTCTCAAGATCCACCTCAACTCCTTTAGTATTTGCCAACTGTATGATGTAGTGCTTCATTTTGTAGTCACTGGAATGGTAAATTAGACTTAAATTTAAAAAGATGTGTTAAAAGCCTGCTTAAATAATATTAAGTAATCTTAACTTTAAAGAACAAATCTGTTCAAAAGATACTGATTGATATTGAATTATAACAAATAATATATAATGGAACATTTTACAAAATAATACTTTTAATTCACATGACTTTATGCTTATAGCTAGTTAGACTGTGGGAATTTGTAAAACTGTAAAAGTTTCAACTTTTAAAAATGATTGAATCCAGGGTTCTGGGCATTTAACTACATACATTCCTTTTAAGGCGAAGTTAATCTAACAGGCGCAACATTATAAAACTCACCTGAACTTCATCCAGGCACACGCTAGACAGCTAAATATGACCATCGCCAACAATACTCCAAAAGTCAGCAGTAGCAGAATATCCATTTAACAGGTTTATCTCATGCCAAAGATACTCCTGGAAAAAGAGAAGGGAAATATGGGTAAGTATACATAAAATTTGACCCTTGGGTAATGGATCATAAATATCCTTACACCCAAAGTTTTTGTGGAAGAAATTACTTGCGGTACTTGAGACCAAAATTTGTGTTTGTAGCTATGTGTTAAGTTTACAAGTTCTGCCACTGTAGATATCTTGTTTGTGTACAACAAATATCTGTTTATTATTTTTCTCATCCTAAGGCATGAGGAATGGTTGATTAACAGCAGAGGAAGCCAACACAATAGCGGCTATTAGTCCAGTCACTTGTATTTTTTTACTTAACTATGCTATCTGTAATAATAGATGGCATTATTTTAATAATTCGGTACTTATAGTTACACACTGGTCACTATAAAATCTTGGGTTCATTCAGGTTGGCCATCCCTGATATTGTAGGTTAAGCCTAGTTAAGATGTTTAGACCATTCAAATAAGAAATTTAATCCCATAGCTCATGCTATTGCCTAAAAGGAGTAAATTCAATTAATAATTACTTACGTTTACCACCAATTTTGCTGCTATTAGAAACCAGTTGAGAGTTCAATATTTACGTCTTTTTTACTTAAATTGACGGTCCTATTGCACGGTGCAAATCAATTAATACTCAGGAACCAACTTTCTGGAAATAAAATAGGAGATAAATATTAACCCCCTTATTCATAGAGAAGTTACAAAATGTTTTAACTAATAAACTGTTTTGTCCCTCTCCGACAAAGAACAAATTGTTCATTGACAGAGAGGGACAAAACAGTATATCAGTTAAAACGTTTTGTAACTTTTCTATGAATAAGGGGGTAAGCATTTAGGTCAGTACGTAGCTGGGCAAATTAATTATTTATAAATAGCGAAAGACATACTCAAACTAATACATACATACCACTCACAGCCTTAGTGCATTTCAAGAGGCGGAAGACGGATAATATAAGAGCCTTGGACAGTAATTCAAGCCACTCAAATCCTTTACAAAAATATTTTCATTTTCTTTTCTCAATCACAGCAGCTCGAATCCAAATCTGCGCGCGCAGAGAAAGAGAAAGGAAGGATAGGATACTAGTGACTAGTGGTGGGATATATGAGACACAGACAATATAGAGAATAGGATATGAACTTAGATATTTTTTAATCGAACTAAGACCGCGGGCACGACCCCATCGCCAGCGGTGAAGCGGGCGGTGGCACGCACGTCTTGATCAAATTGTGTGTGACGCACAAATAGGCCTCTTATATTTCGAGTACTGTCTGAATTTTTACTCTTTCTTGCCAGATACTTATTGACGACCGAATGGCGTAGTGGTTAGTGACCTGACTACTGAGCCGATGGTCCCGGGTTCGATTCCCGGCTGGGGCATATATTTGTTATTGTTTAAAGACAGATATTTGTACTCGGGTCTTGGGTGTTGATATTTATATTTAGTATCTATCTATCTATGTATTTGTGTAGATATATCAGCTGTCCGACACCCATAACACAGGTTCTGCCTAGCTTGGGGTCGGATGGCCGTGTGTGAGATGTCCCCACATATTTATTTATTATTTTATTATTGAAAAAATTTAGTAATCGATTATGTGTATGCGTTAGTACATCCCTAGTTCCACCCTATCACAGACTAAATACGCAAATGTCAAAAATCATCAAGTGATTGCGTGTTGCGTCATGTTATGACAGACGTCACTATCGTATGCTGTGAAAAAACAACCAATAGAGATCATGTGTGAAATAAAAAACCACCAATCGTATTACACTACAATATAATGGGCCAATGGGAGCAAAGGCTTTATGCGTTCTACTGTAATATAATGCCAGAATTCTGTATTAACAATCTTCGTCATTCTGTGTAGAACATCGTCATCGTCAGCGTAACATGCTTCGTCAAAGTAAAAAGTAAAATTAAATTAATCTAATAATCCGCCACGAGTCATACCTGGCCCAAAAGTACCCGTAATGCTTGCAGCGTTACCTCTTTGAATAGCAAGAGAGAGCCTTTGAGCCAAGTACGACCCGGAGCGACGATCATGTCCTCGCGAGGCAATACGGCGGCCTAGATCCCTTATGAGGGCTTTAGCTTCGCCACCCCAAACTCCGCTCGTCTCCACTGCTACAGGGACAAACAAGTAACGGTTTTTTAAATCCGTATACTTTTGGTGCTTTAATCTAGCGGCATTCTCAGCCACCGAGCCCGCTACTCTTGCCGTTCCTGCTAAATGTGAAGCTGCAAACGTGCTAACACATGTGGCATCCCACAACAAGCTTCTGCCACGCTCCCAGGGGACCAGCGTTAGTCCATCCGGACGCTTCCCATCAGTGCGACTCAAACCTGGTGGTTCCAGGACGCACGGGATATTCGCCATGACCATTGCCCTCTTAATCAAGTCATTTAGCGCATGATGTCTTGGAAATCTACCAGCGCACTTGGGACAACTTAGACCATGATGACCCCTTGAGTCTACCAGTGCACCGCAAATACAATGATGCTGCTCACATATGTCGCAGCCGAGCCTTAATGCTACTGCTATTCTCAACGAGTCATCGTCCAAGAGGGTGCCCATTTGAGGAGACGGCAACGCGTGAAGCCAAGAGCCCGATTCAGGTTTTGATGAAGCCCTCACTCTCGCCAAATCTACACCTATACTGCTCTCCATAATTTTGTCCAAAACAGATTTGCACAGAACATCATCCCAGGCTTTCTGGACATCAAGGTGATCAGGCAATTCTTTTCCAGGACATTGAGCTTCCCAGCCCTCTAAAGCCTCAGTAACAAAAGGCAAGCGGAATCCGTCACCATTAATCGATAAGATCCGAGTGACAAGATCCACTACGCCGTGCGCCGAGGATAGGAAAGCCGAGAGACCGGTCTCTTTGACTCGTCTTATGCCCAGACCACCGTGTCTGATCGGTAATGCTGCTTGTCGCCACTGATCCCCCTCCAATTTGATGTTAAGGACTTGCTCCAGGACATTTTTGATACAGTTATCAATATTAGCTATGTTTGCTGGGAACAACCAAACTGGAGAAGTCCTCAGAGCATATGTCAGCTTCGGCATAGACAAACAGCAGCGAAAGATTGTAAGCGCAACATGGGCCGGTAACTGCTTCAATCCACTCACTGTCTTGTTGATTCCCTCCCTTTTGCCATCAAGTAGTGGTGGAACACCTTCAGGAAAAATAGGGGCTCCCAAGACAGTAAAGTTTGCCAGAATTTAAATAATGCAGAAGTATATTATTATTTTGAGTTCTTCTATCACCGCTCCTATACATAAACTACATGGCCATACATACGTACACGATCACCCAAGTAGCTTTCCCGTAGGTTGAATAGGGTTTGGCACCCAACCTAGGAAGATAGCTCCCATAAACCTAGGCAGCTAGGCAGTCAGTAACTAACGTTTGGTTGACAGGTTGACAGATATGCCAGGTGAATAAAGTTGTTTTTCCCTTGAAAACTAAGGGTGGGTTGCATCAATATCCCGGTTATCGTAATAGTTAAGGTTAAACTTAGCAATGACAGAGTCGTTACAGTTAATATTTTACTGTAACGTGTTGCACCATCAAATCGTCGGTCATTGTTAATGTTATTAGGGTTGCTATTCGTTTGAGACATAACTCTCCCCAAAGTTATTGTGGGAAACGTTTTTATGTAAGGCAATACCAAATCTAGCTGTCGGACTGAAGCCGTCACAGAGTACATTGTAGCCGTCATTCTCTGTCAAAGCACTCAAAGTAAACATGTCATAGGAACTAAGTCTGTTGTTCCTCCAAATATTGACCAAAAGATTATCATCAATAAAACCCGCGACAAAGTAGACTCTAATAAGCCTTTATTAAGAGCGGTGGTAGCTCAGTCGGGTAAGCGCCCGCTTCTCACGCCAGAGATGCGGGTCCGATCCCGGCGCTGACATGTACCAATGAGTTCTTTTAACATAAGTACAATGTATACCATCGCTCTTACGGTGAGGAAAACATCGTGAGGAAACTTGCATATCTAGATTTAGCACATCTAGATATGTGAACCCACCAACCCGCAGTGTACCAGCGTGGTGGAGAAATGGTCCAAGCTTTGGAAGGCAGTTTAGACCTTGGGGATATGCACAAAGGTTCCATTCGAGAGAGCCAGGTGCAGGTACTTACACCCCCAGAGAATAGAATAGAATAGAAGCCTTTATTATTAATTATCTTATTAATTAATTCTTAACAAGTTGAAATAAAAACTAACGATGTAATCTATTAAAATAATTATTTATTGACATCCTTCGATTATGCTCATCATTCCTGTTAACTGCATAGACAGGTTCCTCTTCATCAGATGATGAATCATCATAAAAAACCTAGCTGGTGGTACAGCACAGGGTCTCTATTTTGTTTACATAATATATTATGCAGCTATGCCGTAGCCACAATAATGGGCTGCACTCTTCTTAGTTCTGTCCTTATTTTCATTGATATATTTCTGTATTTGAGTGATTGCAAAATTTCTGAAAACAAGGTTATTCAATTAAAGAGTTACGTAGGTTACTTTGATATTAGATTGCTGCGCTGGACCGGCAACCGGCAGGTAGCCGGTAGTGGCTGGATAAAGAAGGCCGAGGGCACAGTGTTGTTTCGCTCCTTGGAAGAGCCCATGGCTAGAAGTGGACGCTTATTTGGTGGTGAAGATGATCATTACACCTACAACATAATAATAGGTGCACTTACTTCGTCGTTGGAGGCAGTAAGAAAGGTTCTAGTTTTAAAGCCAACACACGAGCCACATTTTTGAGACCTGGAACCTGCGAATCTATCAGTTCTCTGAAAGTACACCTTTCTCTTCATATTTCGTAAGTTCCGTACTTACTCCACCTCAATCTCAATTTCTGAGGAACTTGTTTCAAGCACTATTTCACGTAGAAGCGACATGATAAGAATTATTGAATATTAATATTTGTACGTAATACTGTTACTTTGAGGTTATACAACGGGTTTGACAGCTACCTGACTTTAACTTTAACAGTAACCGGCCAACATGGGGTGGTTATGGTTATCGTTAAAGTTATGACGTCATTTTAACCATAGTTGAATGGTGCAACCAATTTTTCGCTTAACCGATGCTTTGACAGACGATGTGACGTTTGTAATAGTTAAAGTTAAATGGTGCAACGCACCCTAAGAAAGAAACAAATAATGCATTTGACTGCTGTCATAGGGCTCAGGCACAGACCAACTACAAATAGACTCGCAATCGCCGTGTGCACTATTCTCTTTCTCACTCAAACCATAGATGTTGCCGACAAAAAAATAAAACCTAAATATGGGGAAATTTAACTTATCATAATAACAAAAACAAAACTTGAGTATATCGTCGGTTGATAGGAAAAAGACACTAAAGGCTAATTTTTCAATGGCCAGATAAAAGTTTTGCTGGGAAATAATTTTGATGCTGTTGCGTCTCAATGTTTCTCAATGTTTGTGTTACCCAGATAACATTTATCTGAATATTGAAAAATCAGCCTTAGTGAGTTTTTCCTGTCAACCGACGATATAAGAAAAAAAACTTTACTCATACTTATTTGATTTCAATATAATTATTTAATATACACAAACTGAGTGGATTGTATGATTCATTGTCTTCGTCCAATCGAAACAATCCTCTTCAAAATGTGCCGAACACAATTTTTGTATGTTTCTTTGGTTCTCAATTTGTGCGACCGGTAATGTCTATCCATTTTCTTGATATTTTTTTTCTGTCGGAAACCTATGAAGCAGAGATAAATGGATGAGCATGAGCATTATAATCGTGGGCCAAATATGTGATGGGGTTTTTTTTAAAGGAAACACGTATTTCGTATCAATACAATAAACTTTATATTATACAGAAGAAATCACACATAGAAGAAAAAAACGAAACGAACGTTTCCTCACAATGAGAGGCACCTCATTTGAAACAGGAGAATGACTTCTACAAAATACAATCTTCACAAAAACCGAATTTGTGCGCCCCATTTGTAAACCCAACCCGAGTCCGTTACAATTTCTAGTATTTTCTTTGCATACTATAATATTTGTGGGTAAAATAAATTTTCAATAACTTGCAACACCATGTGATTTGTTATGATATGGTACCTCGTATTTTTTACTTAAAACTGATAGGTACTAAAAGACCTTACAGTATTAAAATTAGTATCGTTTTATATTAAAATCGAGCCAATAGATAGTACTATGATGAATGTAAGCTTGTTAAACTTGATAGTATCTAGGGTAACGTAACGTACCTAGGGACACTTTCGACTACCCCAACTTTGAATAAAGATATCGCAGCGTACAACTACGATATTAATGTGAAATTTACTTTATTCGGTAGGACATATAATCTATTATCACTAGTATTTGTGCTGAAGCTTTGGTGTGGCCAGATTTTTTTAAATTAAGATAAAAGTAAAAATGCTTGTTTTGACCCAAGGTACGTTACACGTTTGTACCTTGGGACACTTTTAAGTGTACTTTGGGACACATTGATCAATTATATTTTTGGTACAAAAAGTCTTGTAATCATAGTTATTTTATAACTACATTGACATCAAATTATTATTAGTTTTTAACGAAATTATAGTTTTCGATTATGTATGAATCATATGTTACAAATTGGAACATTCACTTTATAGGAATATTTTCTCCTTCTTTCACTTTATATACTGCTTGTTTCAAACGATCCAGACTTACTGCAGCTCTATCCTTTCCAGTTTTACTCTGCCACAAATAAGAACAGAGATTTATGGCGATATTAAGAAGTTAACAGTCTCCATAGTACAAAACCATAGGATACAGTGTCCCAAGGTACAAACATTATCGTGTCCCAAGGTACAAAAAAGCAATATTTAACAAAAAATTAAATATCTTTATTTTTATGTTAGGAATCTTTTAAATAATTACCGTGACCTAAAATTAAATAACTGAAAATATATACGTGACATCCATGACTCTAGTTTGAGCATGCCTCAATGAGATAAAGCAACTCAAAAAACTATACAAGAGCAAATTTTGACTCCAAAAAACTTCATATTGTCTTCACCACACACTCGATGCCGGTATGATCACGAGAATCACTAGTTTTGCCAAGCGAGTAAAATACTATGCCTAGGGTAGAATTTTAATGTGTTTATTTAGCCGGTTTTTTAAATAAAATCAATGTCCCGAGGTACAAGCGTCCCAAGGTACGTTACGTTACCCTACTTACATGTGAAAATATATCTCATCCATCATTCCATCGTGTTTTCGTTCAATATGCTCTATCCAACCGAACAAAATCCACCCACCCATGTCACACACTCGTTAAGTGATGATAATAGTCTAATAAACTTAATAAACACCCACAAATCACTAACAAATCAAAAATAAATAGCATTTAGAAAATTTTGTTGTAACTGTCAGCCTTTGTTTGGCACAGATTTTTCATTTGTTTCATTGTTTGGCACAGAGAACTGACGTAAACAGGCGCCACAGCAAAAAGGACAAAAAACATTTACAGCTTAACGTTTCTTTCTTACGCTTAATGTAGCTAAGCGTCTCTTTTTCGCAATGTCACAACTGTCACGATTATACCCCTGTGGGCTCAGGCTATTTTACAACAGACTCCTTCATAGACTAATATTGGTGTGTGTAGTGGACTCCATTCACTTGGTTGAGAAAAAATCCTAGTCTAAAGTCTAGGGGGCCTATATCCTATTCCACGGAGAAAGATATCTGATACAAACAAAAACTACCCTTATTCGAGTGTAATTAGGGTTCAGTCGAATGTCTTTCACCGTGGAATGGGATATAGTGTACGTTTTTCTAAACCGATCGAGCAGTGAAAATCGCCTCAAGTTTATATGGCGCGAAGCTAGTGCAGCGTGAGTACCGCTAGATGGCGACTCTTCCGCATATGAAATATTTTGATCAATAACAAATATAAAACAATAGTTAATCGTTTTATTGGTGATAAAATAAAAGTTTTACACAACAAAAACACCGGCGTCTTCCACGATGACGTTGCAACTCTCTGCCTCTGGCTTTATTTTTGTTTTGTCTGGTTTCCTCTGTTTGTCTCTTCCAATTTTCTTGGTTAAAGCGTCAACATCGCTCTTCAATTTATAATCACTGTTAAAAATACAGATAGCTTGTCATTATTATCAATGTCATCATCCAACAACCGACCGCTAGTGGCTATATGACTCACTCAGGAAAGTAAAAAAAGGGTTTTGTAAATTATTATTTTTTACTTATTGGCCAGAATATTTGTAGCTAACTACAAAAATCTTACAAAAAGTTATAAATTTAGCCGAGCTTTAAGATATTACTTCTTAGTAAATGTAACTTTGAAGGCGCCTTAAAACTTTAAATATACATTCAGACTGGTAGGTGTAGTTATTTATAGAAATAAACCTTACTTTTATATTTTTTTAAGAAAAAAAACCGGCCAAGTGCGAGTTGGGCTCGCGCACAAAGGGTTCCGTAGCAGCAAATCAAAATTACAGTTAAATCAACCTATCTCAAAAACTATAAGAGATACTTTGATCAAACCAAAAATCGTTGAAAGAGTTAATTAGCATGCATCACCTCTATTTTTTTTAGAATTTTATACCCCGTAGTTATAAAAATAGAGGGGGGGGGACATACTTTTTACGACTTTGAGAGCTGATATCTCAAAAACCGTTCACTTTAAGAAAAATGTTTTTTAGAAAACTTTATATCATTTTAAAAGACCTTTCCATTGATACCCCACACGGGTATGTACATCGAAAAAAAAAATTTCATCCCTCAGTTACATGTATGGGGGGCCCCACCCCGAATTCTTTTTTTTACTATTTAGTGTCATATTTTTGTAGCGGTTCATACAACACATATTCCCATCAAATTTCATCACTGTAGTACTTATAGTTTCCGAGTAAATCGGCTGTGACAGACGGACAGACGGACAGACGGACAGACGGACATGACGAAACTATAAGGGTTCCGTTTTTGCCATTTTGGCTACGGAACCCTAAAAAATACCTAGGTAGGTGGTGTGTTAAAAAGAAACAGTTTACTTACGCATAATTAATACGACAGCAGTATGTACATGCAGTGAGGGCACATGTGGCAGCACAGCAAATTATAAAAATGGCAGATATGGTTATTCCTTTGAATATTCTTTCTGCTTCCTGACGAATTTTCTCTGTAACCAATACATTTTTATCATAATTATAAAAGAGACGATATAGATGCTGACAGCTCATTAAAAAAAACTAATTTGAAATAACGAAGTTACCTACCGTGTGTAGGGGGCCGTCCATTAATCACGTGAGGCTCAAAGGGGGGGGGGAGGGGGTACTGAAAACCTCACGAAACATCACGAGGGGGAGGGGGGGTTCTCGTTAGACATCACGTGTATTAATTTTTTGTCAAAAATTAGGTATTTCTGATCCGATATTTTGGACGGCGCAAAAATTTTAACGATTTGTAGTATGACCTATATTTTTTCTAGTCAAAAATTGCCTTTACATAGACTTCCAAAAAAATACACGTGATCCAGGGGGGGGGGAGGGGGGGTTGGTCCCAAACCTCACCAAATATCACCAGGGGGGAGGGGGGGGTCAAAAAATGAGAAAAACGACCTCACGTGATTAATGGACGGCCCCTAGGGACATACACTACTTATATATTTTAACACCCTGTATTTTATATTATTTTTCAAAATATTTCTTACTGACTTACTGTACCTACCTTGATTATTATATTTTTCAATCGTTATACTCATTATATATTTAAAATTCACCTTACACTCATTTGTAGTTTCATTGTAAATATAAGCCCTGAAATAAAACAATAATGTATTTAATGTTGATCGAGGTACTATAAAGGTAACTATGTAAATACTTACTTAAGTTGTTCTAAGTCGCAAATGATAAGTATAAACCAATGAATGAACAAACCAGAATAGGAATACACAAACCTATCACATCCACATTTTTCGGTGCAGTCTGAAATACAATCACCCATGGCATCGCATTTTTTGGTGGACTGAAAAAAATAAGCATAATTTTACTGTATGCATAATAATAATACATACATGTATGTGAATGTACTTACATACTAGTATTTATGTTAAATATTTAGAATAAGCAAGCATTAGTTAATTTAAATAATCAAGTACTTATCATAGTGTAAGTAAGTACTTATTCCCAAAGCTAGCTAGAGTAGCTAATGACAATGTTAAATAAAACACTTTTCTTACATTTTCATCTGTTACCTTTGCATTTATCACTGAAACAAAAAATTACAGATTATTCAAAACAGTAATTTAAGTACTTTCTTACCAATTTACCAACAAAATGTTGTTTAAAAACTTTGATTCTTACCGTTAACAATTGTTACTACTAATACTAGAACAAACAATCTCATTGTTAACACTCCAATAAACAATGGTAACCTCTATGTTTGCAACTAGGTTTAACTATTTATATTATTTGAAAAGTGTAGTTATTTTTAAATCTCTTTAGATACCTAATGATTTACATATTATTATGTATTGTTTTAAAGATAAAATATGATTGAAACTGAATGCCGCTAGACTGGGTACGCGACGTCAAGACAAAAATAGACGTCCCTGGCACTAAATCTGTAATAGATGTTTCTTACAATACACCGACTGAAAGTTTCAGAACTCTTTGCAAATTTGAGCAGGTACCTATAAAAATTTAAACGTAAAGATATTTAAAAAAACGCAGGTGTAACTAGTACTTCCCTATTTGATTAAAGCAAAGGCCATAATATATTATGAATTAAACATTGACAATACACATTACAATAAATTTCCCTCAATTTTCCCCGTTAGTGACCCTGACTTCTATGCCGATGGTCCCAGCTTCGATCGCCGGCCGGGCAGATGTTTGTTTAATTAACTATATTAATTTCTTGGGTGTTAAGTTTAATGTTTAAGTTGTGTTTAAATTATGATATTATGTAGGTAACTATCTGTGTAGATATATCAGTTCGATAACCATATTTAGGCTCTATCTAGCCTATGATCTTGGATCAATATAATAATATTATTAACTCTAATCCAACTCTAATCTCACTAAAATACTTTTAGTTACTTAGCTATATTGCATGAAATGGAACGTAATGTGTGATCCACATAGCGCTAAATACCATGAAAAAAAACGATGACACTCGTATTGTTGCATCCTTGTCGCACTCTGCCTAGCGCCTATCGCTATCCTGCTGTCATATAAAATCACAGTATGTCTCTTTCTATGATCAACGTGAAATTGAGACAGAAATACGAATGTATGCGAAGTCTGCGAACATCACTTTTTTTTCTCACTTTTCGTTGTCGTGCGGCTGTCGTTAGGGTTCGAAGTATCGGCGTCCGGTATCGATACCGAGTACTCATGTGGTATCGAGACGAGGGTATCGATACCGAAAAAGTATCGGTCCAAAAGTATCGATACTACTCAGTATCGAGTACTTGCAAAATAGTTAATTTTTGTAGCTTCACCAGCATAAAAATCTTCTTTTCCATTGCATTTTTAAAAAAAGTTTTGGTGATAATAGCAAATAAACACAAAAAAATGCAAGACTCTGAGGTTTAAACGGATTGATTTTGTTTTAAGATCTTTTATGAAGGCCTATCATATTATAATGTGACGGCAAAGTACTCGATACCAGCGATTTGTGTATCGAGACGAGGGTATCGATACCGAAAAAGTATCGGCCCAAAAGTATCGAGTACTCAGTATCGGGTATCGCGAACGAAAGTATCGATACTTACTCGGTATCGAAAGTATCGTTCGAACCCTAGCTGTCGTGTCGTGGCATAGCTTTGCAAAGCCCGCTCAAATCAAAAAACCTGTTTAGTTACCGAACATTACCACAACCTCAACTTGGGCGTATTTGCCAGACTGTGTAGTTCCTTGTTTAATGTATTTTTTTTTTTATTTAATCGTGTAGTGATAATCTGGTTACAGATAATTCCTATTCACTAGCCCTTTCAAATAACTGTGTTTGATTCAGTGAACCGAAATCTGTGAATAATGTGTGTTTACCTTTGTGGCTTACAAGTGTTTGGAAACAGTTTGTCGTGTTAAAATACCTATTTTAAGGTGTGTGTTTAAAGTTAAAGTAACAGAAAGGTGAGGTATTCATTCGAGTTGAGTGCATTGTGCATAAAACATGAAACAAGTGATAATTGTACATTAATTACGAAGTTATAAGTGCTATGAAGAAAGGGATGTCATTAGATCTCTGTCTTCAAATTGATTGAATTGCATACTTCAGTGAACACCGTGTGAATCTTTCCTTTTACCTGCCGCCAGCTTTGCAAAAGGTACGCTACTTTTCTGTTCTCAAACTTTGAATATAAGTTTCTAATAAGAAACTGGCTTCCTGTCTTACCAATTCATATCCCAATATGACCCAATGAACATACATCTTATTCTTAAAACCATAATGGTACTAAATGAGAGGTGTCTAATATTCTTCTGTATTGCTTATAAAATCTCTGTACCTACTTTCATTATACTTGCTTTATTAGATACTTAAGTACTTACCATACATTACATAAGGACCAACTTAAAAAGTTTTCTTAACTTAATATTGGCATTAAATCTATGTCTACCGGTCTGTTTCTGTCCGTATACTGTCAAAGCAAGGCAGCAACATTACATTTAATGCCGATATTAGCTTAAATTTTCTTTGTGAAACTCAGTGTCAGTATCGCAGCTGAAATGACAAGTTAAGCAGGACTTATGTATGACATGCAGCTGTGTGATTGGCTTGAAAAGTCATTATGATTATTGCTCAAATGACAGTGTAAGTTTTAAATAAAATTCTCTTGTTACAGCTACAATGTTAAACTTGAGGCATGGTGTGTTGTGTGCAATCATGGATCTGTGATGGGCCGCACTGACTCGCACACACGCAGCGGAGGCGTCATGTAGACATGGCGAGTGGCAAGGCTCTGTACTCCATAGCCGTTGTCGTTCTTGGCTTCATCTGCTTCATCGTTGGAGCCATCGCTGTCGGGCTGCCCACTTGGGGGTACTTCTACAGTTGTGAGTGTTTCTTTAGCTTTCTGCATAAATTCATGTAGCTTATGTATAGCATATTATTTTAAGATGTTTTTGCTGTCACACTAAAAAAATTATCAATATGGTTTTGCATATCTAATATATTTTGTTGCTCAAAAAATTGGTTTAACAAGTTTTTGGAGTATAATAGTAGGATTTTGGATGCATCTACAGGCAATATTTAATTAAAATTGAATCACAGGTATCATGGGTATGAGATACTACTTCTAAAATGTTGGTTTTTATTTCTCAATATAAACATGACAAATCATAATCAATTAAAATGATGCCACTTAAAAATATAAAATTATGATTAAAATACCAAGCATTAGCTACATCAAATAAAAAAATAAAAAATAAATCAACGTAACATAATAGTTTTGACGACTACTATCATAACTAGGCTCACATGTAGCCTGTATTTATGATTAAGTAGGCTATTATTAGGCTTAATTAACCAGTACCTCATTATGACTTAACCACCTGAATCAATCAAATATAACCATGTGTGTGTGGACAACATACTTGAGAGTAGTAGTAATTAATTGGAATAATACTAATTTTAAACAAGGTATTTATATAATACAAATAAAAACATTGGTAGGTATAAATCTCAAAATATAACATGCTGCTAAATGAAGAAGTCAACTATTATACAGTTTAAAAATACATTATAGATTACTGAGTTGGGAGATATTTTATCAATACCACTTAATTGATTAGATTGGTAAAAGTAAGAAATGTTTTTATTAATTAGCACCACAGTAGCGTTTAGCAGCATCTTATTTTTTAAATTAATTTTTCACTCAACACTTTTAATTTTGTATAACTCATGCTGATACAGAAACAATGTGTTCATGGTGGCTGGACTCATGCAGCTATTTAAATTATTAATTATTATTCAAAATTTGTTGTAGCTCTATCTGTCTACTCCTACTTAAAAGGATGCATTTTTAAGATTGTTTCTTTATCCTCACAGCTTATATTAATTTTGTAAATATTTTCTCACATGATGTTGTCAGCACTGTTAGATGGTACTTTAGATCACTAATTCTTTCAGATGATTCGGACCTAGCGCTATCGGTCCAGTCCTATTATTGTAAGTACCCTCATAACACCCATTAATTTTACACCCGTTTACACATTTGTGAGAGTATTAGCTGGTAAAATGAAATTATTGTCTTCTGGGATGATACTAATCCGACATCTGTCTAAAAATGGCGCTTATTCTCACGCGAACGCTTTTCAAGGCGGAAATTTATTGCAAAATGTCACATTCCTCATTACTACTGACATGTGACTACGTACTTCTATCACAGGATTCAATACTATTTTCGAAACTAAACAAACATATGTAAAAAGAATTAAAAGAACAGAATCGTCAACTGTCACTGTCAAAATGTAAGGCAAATTTATCAGTTCCAAAAGGACTTTGTTTTTTCCATATGTTTGTGTAGTATCGAGTCCTGTGATCGCTGCACAGGCGTGATGTCGAGAATATGCTCCTAGGCAATGCGTATGGTAGAAGCCGCCGCTCGAATATCAATCTTTAAAGCCATCATAATCAAAGTCTTGGATAGATAATACATCATCAAACTGATGTAGGGATATGGGCATTATTCCCCTTTTATCCATATGCCATTGGTATTTATTATTTTGTAACCTCGCAAATGTGTAAACAGTGCATTAGAAAAGTAGAGCTTGGAAACTATTCAAACGCACAGTAGTGATTGCACGTTATACCTAAGTAGTTTTAGTGGAAAGTACACACCCTAACTGTAGCACAGTCCAATGTATCACGTACCTAGATCATGTCACGTTAAGGTGTGTATGATGTAGGTACCTATATGAGGAATTATGCCGGTTTTACACGATACGTTTTACTCAAACTTAATATTAGCGCGTCTTTTTTGTCACCGTGGTGACAGGATCAGGCAGTCTGCGGCAGTCAGAATATCATCAGTCGCTGACTGCCCATGGTCGGCTGGACCCATACAATCTTCAGTTGATACGTCACTTGGGGGGGCGTTCTTTCGTCAACTCTAGGTCCCCAAATGAATGATCCAATCGGTCCAAAACTAGTTAATGTATCGGTGAACATACATAGAAATGAATTGAGAACCTCCTCTTTTTTTGAAGTTGGTTAACAACAACATAATCAAATCCCAGTTATTCCCATTACAATGCGATATGTTTGTATTGAGGAATCACAAGTGATTTTCTTCAATTTTCTTGTCAAGGCCCCGTTTTGGCTCGTATATTATAAATTTCAAGCTTTCTCTTGCACATCCGATACACCTTGAATATTTCACCCGCGTGTGAGTTTTTCCTCCATTGTTGAATAGAACCAGGAGGGTTTCTCTATACTAACGAAAAACGAACGAACGAGAGCTGTCGTGCTATCGGCACGTTTAATACAAATAGAGTCGAGGTTCGCGCAGCAGGGATCCAAACTTCGTTTTTAGTAATATAGAGTGACACCCCAGTAAACATTTTGTTGAAGTTCACAGTGAGAGTTGTATGACTGTGTGATATTTTATTTCATCTCATGAGTACGCCAAAAGTTAAGATAGATAATAAATAGATAATAAACAAGCAGTTAGAGCATAACCAGGGAGTAGTGGTTAACTTTTGAAACATCTGTCATGAATTTTATATGGAGATGACGTTTAATTTATAAATCAATCCCTGTCGGTTAGATAACCGACTATGGAGAAATTGGCACAAAAAAGCCCTTTCCACAGCGTTAAACAGTTAGAAGTGTGTTGTGTATTTAATTTCGTATCTATGCTTCAACTATGTGTATTTTATTTCGTGTGGTTTAAATTAAGTACAAAAGTTATTTAGGTTACTCTTTTGATTCGAACAAGTACAATGGGATCGGATTACGCAGCGCCGGTACAGTTTCCGAACGGTACTTTACCTTTCATGAGACCAGCGTGATGGCTGACTCCTATAGCCGGTGATTTAGTTTTTAGATAAGGAAATACTTCGCCGTATCCTAACTAATATTATAAATGCGAAAGTAATTGTGTCTGTCTTTCTGTCTGTCTGTCTGTTACCCTTTCACGCCAAAACTACTGAACGGATTTAAATGAAATTTGGTATACATATGGTCTAGACCCTGAAAAAGAACTTAGGCTACTTTTTATCCCGGAATTCCCACGGGAAAACTTTTTAAAGCGAAGCTAAGCTCGCGGGAACTGCTAGTTTTAATACTTTGTGAATATCTTAAAACAATATTTGTAGGTACGCTTCGCTCATTTATTCTTTAAGTAATTTCTCCACCCTAAGGTCGTCTGTGAGAGATCGCTTTTAGCATTAACGGCGCCTATTTTGCAATTTCCAATGTATTATTTCCAATGTAATATATTCAACATGGATAAACTCTGTTATTAAAAGATATCATAAGTAGGTACTTGCAAATAATTACTTATAACTCGTTAGATTAGCACCTACATAAAAATAGTAAAAAAACAGTCTTCACAATCGCGATAAACATAACGGATTTATCTTTACCCACGGCACATGCAGCCTTCATTAATTTAACGCTAAAATGTTTTATTTAGAAGTGAAAAAACTAGACCCTATCTAAACGGATGTGGCTGTCTTAGTAGCGAGCACAAGAAGTGGGACAAACCACGTGGTGCAACTGGTATACTGTTACCCGTGTAGGTAAGCTGGAATAGTTTTAAATAAAATGAGGGCGCCACTATCTATCTATCTTCGTAGCGAGGAGCGGAATTTCCTTATTTAACCTCTGAAGTGGGTCATACATATAATGCTCAAGACTGTAATCCCCGAAGGGGTAGTCAGAGGCCAGGTGACTCGCAAGAGAGTCACCCGCTTTTTGCTGTACATTTGTACTCACGATTCACGATAGGTGGCCAGCCGTATCGTCTGAAATTTTCAATTAGAAATTATTATGGTGCTGTGGTTTAGCCACCCAAGCGTTTGCCAAAAGCTATTTTGTAAGTTTAACTTTTCCATTGCTCGTTCTATTCTATTCTCTGTGGGGGTGATAGTACCTGCACCTGGCTCTCTCGAGTGGAACCTTCGTGCATATGCCCAAGGTCTAAACTGCCTTAGCTTGGACCATTTCCCATCACGCTGGTCCACTGCGGGTTGGTGTGTTCACATATCTAGATGTGCTAAATCTAGATATGCAGGTTTCCTCACGATGTTTTCCTTCACCATAAGAGCGATTGTACTTAAATTAAAAACTCATTGGAACATGTCAGCGCCGGGATTTGAACCCGCATCTCTGGCGTGAGAAGCGGGCGCTTACCCAACTGAGCTACCACCGCTCTAGCCGTGAGTGTAATTAATAACGACTTCTGCCGCCGACCATGCTAGTTAGCCGCAGCGTCCGAAGCGTCATTTTCTTAAGCTTTTCGTCGGAGGCTTTCCCTGTTTCCTGTTCGTACGATTTCTTAACTATCTACATTTGCACATTAAACGTTTTTATAAAGGGTGTCCCTGGTTGAAGTGCACTATGCTTTATAAATTCTGTTCTTGTGTACAAATAAAGAATATTCTTTCTATCTATCTAAATAGAATGATTAGACTAGTAAAATTAGAAACAATCTAGTATTTTCTCATTATAATATTAGTCATACCCACAAACCTTCTTTAAAACTACGCAACGGATTTTGATGAGGTTTTTTTTATTAGATAGAGTGATTTAAGATGAAGGTCTATATTATTATAATATGTATTTGTACAACAAAGTTAACGCGTGTGAAGCCGCGAAAAAAAACGTAAATATACAGGTTGTTCCAAAAGTGGTATAGGTACTTAAAAATAACTGTTCCCCACGTGCGTGACCTAAAAATTTTCATGAGAAGTATATTATATTTTTCTTGCGAATTTCCAAAAGACGTAGAACATATTTTTTTCAGAATGACTTCCTGACTGACTGTCTGCAACACACTGTATACAATACTTACTTTTACTACCTTCATCCCCATAGCTCACATTTATTACCTCTATTATAATTTCACTGCTTACTTACTCATTACTCATAGTACTTGATCATTGTTTTCGAAACTTAGATACTATGGAATAGGAGGAAAGGCTTTAGATTTGATATCTTCATATTTAGACAAGAGACAACAAAGGGTCGATATTAACAATACTAAATCACAGGGGGCTCATGTAAAAATAGGCGTCCCTCAAGGATCTATTCTAGGACCATTTTTATTCCTCATTTATATTAATGACTTGCCTTTTATGGTTGAAAAATTGACTAATATAGTTTTATTTGCTGACGATACTTCTTTACTTTTTAAAGTTAAAAGAAGAGAAAATAATTTTAATGAAATTAATTCAATTCTATCTGACATACACGATTGGTTTACCGTTAATAATCTTCTATTGAATTCTAAGAAAACGAAATGTATTAAATTTACACTGCCGAATGTTAGACAATGCGATACTAACATTATTCTAGATGGGAATAAATTGGACCTAGTTAATGATACTGTCTTTCTTGGGATGACTATAGATTCAAAGTTACAGTGGGGACCTCACATTGAAAAATTGTCTGGAAGGTTGAGCTCCGCAGCTTTTGCTGTACGGAAAATTAGACAGCTGACCGACGTTGAAACCGCCAGATTAGTTTACTTTAGTTATTTCCACAGCTTATTATCGTATGGCATTTTGCTTTGGGGTAGAGCAGCTGATATTGAAACTATATTTGTATTACAGAAAAGAGCCATCCGCTCTATATACAAACTTGGTTCCAGGGATTCATTGAGAGAACTATTTAAAGAAATTAATATCCTTACAGTTCCATGTCAGTTCATTTTTTCCAATTTAATGTATGTACGAAAGAATATTTCAACTTTTGATACAATTGGCAGTAATCATGACATTAATACTAGGAACAAGCATAAGCTGGCTTTTCCAGCGATGCGTCTGGCGAAAGTTAATAAATCGTTTTTAGGGTACTGTATTAGATTTTATAATAAGCTTCCAGCAGAAGTTGCTCAAATGCCAGAGAATAAGTTTAAGTGTTACATTAAAGAGAAACTCAGTAAAAAAGCTTATTATAGAATTGATGATTACTTAGAGGACGTTAATGCATGGCTGTGATAAGTAGTTAGCTCTGCTCATATTATTATAATAATAATTATTAAGCTTATATGTATTGTATACCAACTAGTTTTAAGTCTTTTTTTGAAAAGATGGCTCAGGAGTTTCTTGCCTCCGTTCTTCTCCTTAGACAGAAAGAGCCCCCCCTTATCCGAACGGAGAGTAATTTGTAAAAATTGACGTTCATCAGAAAATTTTATATTTGTACGATGAATAAAAAAAATTGAGTTTGAGTTTCATTAATTAGAAAAACTTTTTGGCACTCAACTAAATATTACCTAAACTTTAGCGGTAAAAACAAAAACACAAGTATTCAAAGTGGCTTAGGGCAGTGACTTGAGAAGGGCGTTCAAGTCACTTCGGGCGAGGTAGATGTTGCAAGAACCGGCTAACAGACTCGACGCGTTAGTAACGTATACAAATCATTAGAAATTATAGCCGTTATCGTTATCATCGGCGCCAATGTTAAGGTCTAAAAATGCACATCAGTGATTTTTTTTAAAACATAGATAGACAGAAGGAACTAAAAAAATTGCGGCTTTTTTGTCTTATATTGGCAAAACCATGATTGTCTAAGCATATTTTTGTCGGTGAATTAATAATAATTTATCAAAATGTCTCAAAAATATTCGGGTATACTAATTTTATGAGTTGCTTCACATTTAGGGGTGTATTGGCGCCTCTGTGTTTCTCTGAGAAACGGCACTCCCAGAAAAGGTTAATCTAATCCTTGCAACTCAATCCACAGCGATAAAAAGCTCTTCGCTTCCATTTAAAGGGTGTTCAATTTCATTATCGCACAAATATTATGGAAAGGTCATCCAGCTACCTTAGGAACTACGTAACTCCAACTAATATGATTTCTCTTTTAGATGGAGATATTAAATCTTCCCTAAATATTACCTAAAAAAGTTAACCGAAAGAATTTCGTTTATTTTGTGCTTTATTTCTAACAGTTACATATTCCAAGTATAAACAAAGGAATCATGGAGAATATAATCACTGAGTTAAACTCAACCACAACCAGATCACCCAACCGTGTCCCACCGTGTCTAGGCACCACGACACACCGTCTCGTCTGTCGTTAACCTGTCTATAGTCTATGGTCGCATCCCATGCATAACTTTTTAAACCACATCGTGCCCGCCAAACGGGTTATTGACCCGGAGACCTTTGTGACAAACCCGTGGGAGATGTGCGAGACTGCTCGCCGTTCCACCTTCAAATTTTGGTAACGTTTTTTGTTAGTCGTGTATTCAACCTCTTTTATGCATCCTCCTTTTAGTGTTGCACTCTTTTATGGGTGTAGCTAACCGTTTTTGCTTTCTTTTTTTAAAAGTTTGGAATGTAATGCAGCCTACGCGGGATTTTTAGCAACTTTTCGGCCAGTGCCCTAATATAAATAAAAAGCAAAGCGTTTGAACTGTGGTTAACTTGAACTTGGAAGCTCAGATGGTTATCTATTTCAATGGGAAAATAAGAGTATGTAACTGTATATCTACATTGTTTACATCCGATATGTTCCGAGGGGTAACGAGGCGAGACGGAGTGTTACAATTATCCGTGTGTTCGCAGTGACATATTTTGACTTTAGTTTAAAGAGATAAAAATCGGTTATCCATTAAGGGAGGCAAAGGTGCATTTCTGCGGTGGTAGAGTTTATTGTGCTACTGGTAATAAGTTGATCGTTTTGAACGACCAAAGTGGTCGTAAACTTCCAACGATTCATTCATTCGTATTTCTTGAAAGTAAACGAGAATTACTAGAAAAAATAACTATCCAGAATGATTTAGAATTAAACTACCACAATGATCAGTTGATTACAATGGCTTCTGTTTAATATATAATTATATATAATACCTACTAACGTCAAAGTAACAATTATAAGTCTATAATTCTATTCAGACACAGGCCATTAATTCAACACCTCTACGCACAATAACCGTAATCTGTTTTTTAGATATCTTTTTGTAGATTCTATTACGTAGATTAGCAAAAATCTGTTACGTGAGATTTCAATTTAAATTAAGTACATACCGTTTTAGTTATGTTAATTGTAATGTAATGACTTTGAATTTACCGGTTCGGGTCTGTTTGTTTCACTCAAAGAAAGGATAATGCTCCTAAATAGCCGGCCTACTCTAGTGGAACTTTTAGTCAAATCTTACAGATCGTTGAGTCAGATCTTTTACTCTTTATAAATCAGCATGGTTGCTTAGCCTATATGAGAAAAACAACACAAACACTTACGCATTCTTCGTAGTAAGATAATCCCTTGACTGGTAGTTAAAGTACATAAATTAAGTACGGTGGCCTGCGCCTAAAAGTATACAGGCGGAGTTTTTAAAATAGCGATCCCTGATGATGAAGGGACCAGCTACATCTGTTATAAATCTGGGGACGTGTTGTGTGTGATGTGTGTAGCAGTGGTGTTTATGTGGATGTGCTTGAGCAGCATGTGAGCTTGAGATCGCTATTTTAAAAACTCCGCCTGTATACTTTTAGGCGCAGGCCACCGTACATACAGTACAATTTTCGATACAAGGGACAATATTTGACAAAAAACATTATACGGATAGAGTAGCTTATTTATTTCCTAACTGTACCCAAAACTAAAATATGGCTGCCAACATTGTCGATACAATATAACTGTTGTTTTGGAATTGCGCCACAGGTACCGATTACAATTTATACAGCGTACATATTTATAGTAAGGGCATTCTGCACAGTTTAATAAAAATAATACTGCTATTTCTATACAGAAACCGAATAATGTTGTTAAAGGTTCAATTATAGGATTCCGAAGACACAATATTGCCCGTTAAATTAAGCTGAGTACATTGTATGTCAAAAGTAGTTGTTCATAAGTCATTGTTCGAATTTCAACTTAACCTTCAAATAAATAACATAATTTCTAAAATACCTATTAAAGTTTAAAAGCTTTTTTAATTTAACCACTTGATATGACAACCACCACATTATGAGTCCACGTTTGAAAATATTAAATATGCAGTGTGAACTAAGCATTGTTATTTTTTATTATCATTGTTTGGTAAATTGAAAATAATTATGGGTGTATTGCCTGTAAATAAATAATCGTATTACTATAATTATAAATGCTTTTAGCATTAAGTCCACCCTTTGTACTTTTATTTGTAATATTTGTACAATAAAGAGTTAAATAATAATAATAATAAGTAAAAACATGATTACCTACATTTTATCACCGGGTCCGTTATTTTGGGCCACTTACTACTGTACTATTTTATAAAGTATTCACTCTCCGTTTACTACTCTGTGTTGCTATCGGATTCCGTCAATGGCAAAACATGACAATGCCACTTTTTTTAAACCTCTGCAGGCAATGACCCCGCCCGTTGGATGCCAACGTGCATGAAGGTTCCATACCTCTTCTTTTTGCCTAAACGTTTTTATTGACCAATTAATCTTTTGTCGTCTTTATTGATGTTAGCCTTGCTAAATGAAGTGTCAGGTCTTTCAATTATGTTGAAGACTGCTTAGTGTTTGAATGTTTTTGTTACTTATTGAATGGTCTGAAATAGATTTATCTACTCTTCTTACAATGCGGGTGAAGTGGTATTGAATTTGGTAATTTCTCCGTTGTCTCATTTAGTTAAATCTTTCATTGCTTTATTTGGAAAAAAGAATAACAGAAAATATGTAGACAGATATTTTTAATGTTGGTCGACAAAGTATTATGTACCTACTTACTTATTTGACATTATCTAGTTGGTATATACCTAGGTAAATATCTTATTTATCTAGGCTTATTTATCCAGCAATACTGTAGACTTACAGATAGTCGTAACTAAAATAGTGCCACAAATATAATTTGGGCGCGCCCGCCCTCACAGATGCATTTATTTTTATTAGTTTACATTATTGACATGTTAAATTAGGATCGAGGGTGGTATTACTATAATAGCATGGAGAAATAAGTTAGAGACTACAGTAGTATATAGGTAATAAGAGAGAAGGACATTTTGTAGCCCTAAGCTCCACTCAGGAGAAACAGAATGTATTTAGGTAATAAGAAGAAATTTACACGTGTGATTACAACGTAAAAGGTATTCAGTTGCAGACTGTTAGTTCCTTTGCATTTGCGATAAGTTTCTGAAACTAGGCTATCGGTGGAACATGACTTGGGTGCAAATCGTAAAAGTTATCGGTCCCAGTTTATGAATTGTTCTATAGTCATGATTCTGTATAGAGTATAACTATTGTATACCATTGGAATCATATTTTCTTCTTTCCCTGCTATCGCTTTTGATTTCACAGGAGTTTTCTTGTAAATATATTGCTGACTAGCACTAGCATATATCGCATTACTACGTTGTCAAACCTCAGTACGTCTAGTACAAGTTTGATAGTTAATCGAAAACTATAAAAGTTTACGTTCCTGTGGCACCTCTAGCGGAAACTATCATGAAACTTTGACAGATAATTTATCCAGATAACAGAATAAAACCTCAAAGTTTTTGTAAATTGCAAAACCCGTGCTATACTTGCTACTACCCGCTTAGTAAAGCAGCAGCACAATTTCAAAATTTAAAAATTCACTTTATTATAGCTTTGGATTATTACAGAGACGGAAATAGGGCGCCAGCAGGATCGCATTCCCTTTAGCATAGCTCGAATAGCTTCCTCATGCTATTGTCACGAAGGTGCATTTATTGAAAAGCTGGTTTCTTTGGTAATATTATAAATTTCACTTATAGAATATTCTTAGGTTATAAATAGCAAATATTTAAGTTACTGTTAAGATACTTGATATGAAGTTTTTGTTAAGATACTTGTAGGGTTATATTATTTTCAGCTATCGTTACATCACCACATTAAAAAACTTCCACTAATGTACAGTGACTCCAAAAAGGCAAAAATTCCGATTTTTTTTTCATTCTATTTTTTCAGCTGATTTTGAGTATGGTATGGATATGGAGAAAGGAAGTGTTTCACACAATTTTCTCTGAATGACTGTAGCCATCTTTTCTTCTATGTTTCACTGTGACTTTGCTTGTCTTTCATTTCAACCTGAGATTTAAATGTCTCGATACTAACATTAGACTTTGTATTCAGTCTAACCTTTTACAGAATAGGGTATTGTTATGTCCAACAACTTTCGCTCATCTCTACTCTATTCTATCTGGGACAAAAGTAGTCGTGACTCTTGAGTTCATTTTGTTTTTTTTTTTCAGTTGACTAAGGCCCAGTTTTTAGCTGAGTAAATCTACCTTGTTGTTCTTGTTCTTAAAAGTCTTTATTATCATAAAAAAATCATATTCAAAATTCATATTAAATTCAATTAACAATTGTACATACCAAGACACAGTCAGGGGCATACAGCAATGAAAATATAGGATTTATCCAAATAATTACACAGATACCATGCCTATTGTAACTTTACACATTAAAATTTTTATTATAACTCACTGATGAGTAGGTATTAAAATTCTATTAAGGCTTAATAAATTTTCATTTGTTATCACCACGTAACACATTATGTTCACTTTGTGTAGTTTTCATTTTTAGCATTTTCAAAGTAATTTTAAAAATTTCAGAGTAAATCTTTCTAACCATGGTCGTATTGTACTCAAGAACAAATCAGTCAATCGCAGAGTTGCATTTTATATTCAGTTCTGATTAACATGACGTTCTCTATCGAGAAATAGAGGTGGATCGCGAACGACATTGTCTAAATCATCCGGCGTTTAAATCCTAACAATAGGTCCCCCTGTCAGGGTCTTTGAGTCTTAACTATAACTCATTTGGCTTAGATGCTATTTTACTAGCCAAGTAGGTATTCCGAATCCGAATAATACCTTGTCCATCCGTCGACAATTCATTGTATACCTTGATATGGCAGGAAAACAGTCGTGCATTGTTGTCTAAAGTTGTGGTATGTTTGAGGAAACCACTTAAAAAAACCTAAAAATTATGGTGCATTTATATTTTTGTAACATTTAGGTACTATGCACCATTTTGGAACATTTGGGCATTGCAGCCAGTGTTAGGTTACCTGCATAAGTTGCTATACACTTCTGTACCTTGTCAAATTGACAAACCGTCAATGCTTCAATGAATGGATAGGCGGTTTGTTAGATTGACAAGGTACAAAAGTGTATAGCTACTTATGCATTGAGTATGAATGGTCTGGAGACGAAATAGGCAGACGTTCCCCTCTGGCGGGGTGGTGGGCCAGAAAGGCCCACCGATTTATAAAAACTAGTTGCAGTCTCAATTTTCACTAGACTCAATCTAGTTGGCAAAGCGTTCGTTTCATAGAAAATGATTTGTTTACATACTAAAATGACAGCTTCAATTCATTGAATATTCGGATTCCGGATTTGATCACAGATTTGGTCATGGTTTATTGTTATTAGCTGTTTCCTAGCAACCAATGTCAAAAAAATGCAATAGTGATGTACCGGTATGTAGATATGTATTAATCGACAAAAAAGGTCATAGTTGAGAAGCGTCCGTAGTCGAATTGGCTTCAGTAATCGTAACTGATCACTGAGGTTAAGCAACAACTGACACGGTCAGCCATTGGTAGGTACAGCATGAGTTACCGATTTCAAATGGTTCTTTTCTGGACGCTTCCGTGCTTCGGACGGGACGTTAAGCCGTGGGTCCCGGTTGCTGCTTCGGCAGCAGTCGTTAAGCCTAGTCAGAGGCCGCCCGAAGGGGCGGCAACTTCAGTGCATTGTACTCATTCAAAAACGGCGATACGGCTCGCGACCTTTCACGTGAGTATAAATGTACAGCGAAAAGCGGGTGACTTCGTTTATTAATCATTCCTAATTAAATTTAACTATACCTAATTAATTTGAAATTAGTATTTCTAACCCATGTTCTCGAATTCATCGATAACACTTATCGATAATTGTTACATCCATTGGCAAGAAAAATGAAGACACTGTGTTCATTATTAAATGTCACTTCACGTAACCCTTATTGCTGGGAATTAAAACTCATAATGATATGTCCCATGAGACATAATCATGGTAAACGGTAAAATTTCCCCCCGCAAAAATTGGCAGACTTTTTTGTATCAAGAAAGATCGCTATGACGCTTCCCGAGGGTACATCCGAGTCCGCGTTGTTCTATGTACTTATGCAGCTGACTTTACCTATCGCGAACTTGTAATTGACAACGATTTTTGGATTCAGGTGGAATTTCACCAAACACTAAACGGATTTAGTGGCCTGTCAAACGTCTGTCAGTTAGTACAAAATGTATTTAAAATTTGATTTAAATACAATTTTAAATACTTTTAGCGATTGGTAAAAGTGACCCTCAAAATGTTATGAATATTATTATTATTATTATCCAGTAGCAGTAGCAAATTCTACAACTGTCACCTTGCAAATGTCCAGAAGTAAACTCTCGCATAAACTGCATTACACTGTCTTTGTAATGTTTAACTCAATTGACTTGTGACTCGTGAGTCATTCAGTCATTAATGAGGTGCAAATGTGAAGCAACATCGGATGTTGTTCTGATCTCTTGTAGAAGTCAAATGGAGGTTTCGATGTCGTCAAACGTGTTAAGAATGCAAGACGACATGTAAATTTCGTAAGTGCATGCATTTGTGAGTCATGATTATTAGGGTCGGAATTTGAGTGGGTTTTTTCAGACTAACACGAACACTGCCGTTGGTGTTATTCTGCGTCTTTGGCATCCAAAGTCTGTTTTTTAATCTCAGATACTAAATTGACAGATTCTGGTTGTCCCGCGATTTAGTGACGTATCGTTCTATTGGCGGGACAATCAACTGTTGGTGAACCGTTCAGAATCTGTCAATTTAGTATCTCAGATTAAAAAACAGACTATAAGTTATTAGTAAAGGTGCAAATTGGCAGCCGACGCCCCGTGAGGTTGCAGTAGACGACGTGTCGCATGACACTGTCACTAGTTTCAACGAACGTATAGATAGTCGAGCGTATCGTCATATCGAAAGCCGCCAAACGGAACCCAGTCGTCCTCTGTTGCACGGCAACCCATGGTAGTGCGCTGCCAATTTGTACCCTTATATTCGAGGGTTTGTGGATTGTAGATGTACATGGTTGTGCTTCAATATATCCACATGTTTTATCATGACTATTATGAGTAGATCTTTGATAATAGATGTTACACGGATAATGATAAAATCTATAGCAGGCATGTTTATAAATAATGATCACGCAACTCCGTGTAATATTGTCACAAAGTAAATAAACACGTTAAATTATAATAAATAAGTCACAAGCAATTTGAGTTTCCTTCTAAATTAAATTAGCGTGTTGAAATGAAATCGTGGTTTGACACTTAGTACCTTTTTACTCTCACTTTCAAAGTGTGAAACCATGTGACCTATCTGTATAATAACTGCCTGCGAAATATCATTCCGAAATATTAAATAACGCAAAATTTTTACCTATCTTACAGATCTAGTCATTTTATTAGTCTAGCTAGACAATCTAGACACTTGTCTCTTCTGTAACTTGTTATATGCTTACTTTGCCTCTTTGTTAAACTTGACTCTTTCGGAACTCTTTCCTAACTGCTGAACCGATGTGAATGAAACACAGCTTAGAACACTCCTAGGTATTATAAAATCAAATTGTTGCAAAAAAAAAATAATACTAACATAAACTGCTTATGCATTACAGGGTGTTGTAAACTCAAACTCAAACTCAAAATTTTTTATTCATCGTAAAAATATAAAATTTTCTGATGAACGTCAATTTTTACAAACTACTCTCCGTTCGGATAAGGGCTCTTTCTGTCTAAGGAGAAGAACGGAGGCAAGAAACTCCTGAGCCATCTTTTCAAAAAAAGACTTAATACTAGTTAGTATACAATACTTATAAGCTTAATAATAATAATCATAATAATATGAGCAGAGCTAAGTTATGCAAAAGTGGTACAGTAGGCCAAAGGAGGGTGACTCTGGGAGTTATTCTACTTACCACTTTTGGCAACACCCTGTATAATATGTGAGGTATGAGTTTGACGACTGACAGTGACGATTATGGTTTCCTGTTTCCTTATAGGTTTGACATGCAAAGTTGTACGTACCTACATAATTGCATTTTGCGGTTGCACTAACAGTCATCCATGCTACTTGTGAAGGTACTTTTGCACACATAGTGTGATAGCTATTTAAAATTTATATAAAACTAGATGTTCCCGCGCGCTTCGCTTCGCCTTAAAAAGTTTTCCCGTGGGATTTCCGGGCTATGTTCTTTCCCAGGGTCTAGACCGTATGTATACCAAATTTCATTCAAATCCGTTCAGTAGTTTTGGCGTGAAAGAGTAACAGACAGACAGACAGACACAGTTACTTTCGCATTTATAATATTAGTTAGGATTAGTATTAGAGTCCGACTCCATTTAGTTTATAATTTCACAAAACTAGCCTGTTGATTAGGTATGATAAATGAAAGGTGCAGAGAAAAAGTTATGTCTAGCAGCAGAGGGAACTTATTTATTAACAAAAACAATGTAATGATGGAGTGACGATACTATTTATATGCATGGGCACGAACGGAATCTTCTAGCTTCTAGAATGAATATACGTTTAGCGAACATGTGGGATGTCACTCTGGATTACGATTAACAAAGTTTCGGAGCGCGCCTACGCTAATAGGGAATTTAAAATATCTTATATTACTTTTTTTGGCGTTGTTTTTTTTTTACTATAATAAAGCGATGTAAAACTATTGAATAAGAATATAAAAAAATACATGTATATTCCCTATTACGACTCTATCTAGTTGTATTAAACTTATCGGTCGGTCGGACGGTCGAATGGCGTAGTGGTTAGTGGCCCTGACTGCTATGCCGAAGGTCCCGGGTTCGATTCCCGGCTGGGGCAGATATTTGTTTAAAGACATTTGTACTCGGGTCTTGGGTGTTGATATTTATATTTAATATCTATCTATCTATGTATTTAAGTAGATATATCAGCTGTCCGATACCCATAACACAGGCTCTGCCTAGCTTGGGGTCGGATGGCCGTGTGTGAGATGTCCCCACATATTATTATTATTATATTATTATGATAGCTATCGCTGGCATTTTGTAAAATTTGAGAAACCCTCCTGGGCAGTAAGACACAGCACAGATGAGACTAATATGACTGGTCAATCGCCTCACCACACTGGCAAACCCTAGCCTAGCTCATAAATGTATAATCCAATATGCATACTGTGTGTATGAATGTGAGAGAAAAACCAGAGCTAACGTATAGAGTCGAGTGCGAGTGTTTTAACTCGCATTCTATTCGAAGCACTTTTTACCTATACATAGAATAGAATGCCCTATGCAATGCTAGCTGTCAAAATTTCGCAAATCTATTCACCGCCATTTTGTTGTTGACAAGTTGACAGCACTTTCGAATAGAACACTCGCACTCTATTCTATACCTTAGCTCTGTTTTTTCCGGATCGGAGTGTATATGACGTTTTCCCATGAAAAACGAAAGCTGACTACGTTACTTAACGCCTTACAAATATCGATAACTAGGTCGAAACTAGTTGGAAAAATAACACAATATACTGCATAAGTAGGTATATGCCGTATTGGGTTAGTAGAAGTGTGAAGGTTGATAGTCCATCACCGCTCATTTACCTGTCCTCCGATAGATCTTCTTGTCCGAGGAAAACAGCCTTTATTATAACAGCGTTACGAGTCCTCAACTAAACCGTTCATACCCACGTAGAGGACAAGTAAAGTACATTACATACTTCGCATACCGTAGCCGGTTAAGTAAACTGTAACTGTAAACATAGCGAACGAGTTGAATTGTGTAATAAGATGTCTTTAAACGCGACAAACATATTACGCCATACTATTTTTCCATTAAAAGAACTACCAAAATATACGACCCGGTACAATGTTGTTATTTTGTTATCACGGAAAACTTCGGGTTTGGGTTGTTAGGTATTTGTTGTATTTAGAGACAAAATAATCGTCTCAGGTGGTCTGGAAGAAACCGCTCTAAAGACAATTTAATTTCGTCCGTTGTCTACCGCTTTTAATAGAAACCTATCTCTATAAAAATAAGTCTACCTCTAGGTATTATGTTTAAATTTAAATCAATTAACGTGTTTCTGTTTCAAGCCAGGGCTTAGTGTAGAACAATAACTAACCTTTGCATAGCTGGTGGCTGGGTGCTGAAATCCAATTTCCATACAAGCTTCTAACGCATTTTGCACAATAGCGCCTGGTGAATCGAGGTTATAATTGCTTTTTGTATTGTCTGCAGTTGAGAACCCTAACTTCGATCAGGGGTACTTCGGACCATGGAGGGTTTGCAAAAAGCTGCTCTACAACAGAGAGAAATGTGGATCGGAAGTCTCCAAGTTCCGGCCGTCAAGTAAGTTTTTTTTTTATTCAAAATGGCGGACAACATGGTTCCGTGTTTATGAATTCAGTTCGTAGAATCCATCTTGTTATGAAAATTAAGAGTGCGATTTTGCAGTATTTTTATTAAAGTGCAGTACGTACATGTAAACAATTAAACACTTACCGAAGGATAATCTCTCAACAAAATACCTGCTTAAATAATAAGTTAGGATCCATTTCCATTTTCATGACTTTATGGACTGTAATTCTGCATTTTTACAAGACATTCGCTATAAAAATGATAGAATTATTTCGCAACGAAGATTCATTTCTAAACCTGTTTCATTATAAACGGCATAAATATATTTTAACTATCCATACTGTTTATGTTGAATATGCTCGTATTATGAATAGGTACATAATTATGATTTATGCACACAACGTCGAATGAAAACTCGCAGATACAAACACTTAGCCGATTTTACGTTCCATTAATATCAACAAACAAACGTTTCATACCGAACACCAACCTTGATCTTATTAGCTTATACAGGGTGTTTAAAAAGTGGTATATAAGCCGAAACGGGGTGGCTCAGAGGGTGATTCTGAACAGCTTTTGTGTTCCCTTTTTTGTACATTCGCGAAAAACTGCTTCTCCATAGATTCTTCGTTGGCCACGTGAATCTACTACGGAGAAGAAAGCAACAATTTCGCGAATTTCCAAATCTTATAGAACGAAAGTTGTTCTGGGTCACCCCTCTTCAGCTAACACACCACTTTTCCAACATCTCGTATATTTTTTTAACCTCAACTTCGTCATTGAATCTAAAATCCGAATATCAAATTCTCCTTAGTTACCTAAATAGTTCCGATTCCCCGATCGAAGTGCCATATCGTGACAGCGTCGCGTTAGTCCCGTGCCTGCGACCGAACGACACCAGTGACCTATTTCCAGCGCCACCGCCCATGCTGAGTGGGGTCACTTTACGAAAACACTTAAAAAAAAAAAGATTTTGACGCTAACCAAGACTCTACCTCGTTGTATTAAACGTGCCGATTGCGTGACATTCGTTTTGTGTAAGCTGTAAAGACCCCCTTTATTCCCGGTGCGTGTTTCGGGACAGACAGGTTGAAGTTATCGCGCCACGTCACGGCACAGAGCATGGCCTGTGTAGTGGTGTGGGGGTACGTTCGTTGCTTTTCATTAAAAACATGCATGACAAAATGTTTGCTGTACAAAAACACGACAATCTTGCCGTGTATTTATGCTGATAACTCATGACTTGGGAATTGAGAAAGATTGGTTACCACTTCTGTTAAAAAAAAACAACTAACTAAAAAACAGGTTGTATGTTAATCTTTACCATGAGCATAGAATAACAAGTGCAGTAGCTTATAGCAACACTTACAAAGAGTTAAATTGAATCGGTCAGTATTCTTGAACGTAACAAAAATATGTAAAAATGGTTGGATAAACATTCAAACATGGGTTTAAGGTGGATGGTGTGGTGTGTGGTGATGATGGTGGTGGTGTTAGTTTCTTCACTGTTTTACGCCTGTACTGCCTGCATATACATACCTATACAATACTAACAATAGGTTTTGTTTACACCACTTTGAATGGTATACCTATGTACCTACTATCTTTGTTAGTGAAAAGTTACTAAACTAAAATATACGCCACCGTGTATAATGTTACTGTATTTTAACTTAGTAGTACTAGTTTGTTTTGAAGTTTTTTAAGTAAGATTACCTATACTCTATGTTTTACATTACTGAAAATATATATTCTACCTATACCTAATTGTTAAGAAACTTTTCTATAGGAATATTCCTACAGCATTTAATTTAATAGCCCGCTTATTACCTCATTACTCTATCGATTGTGTTTTGTGTCGTCTTGTCGTATGTAAGGAAGGATACTTTAACCTGATGGTTAAAGTACTTACTGTCAGTTGAGTAAATGTATACATGTACGTAAGTCCACAGCAAATCAGCCAATTACAACACTACACGTCATAGTTAAGTTCTGCTTAACTTTATACCCTCAGGTGTAAAACCAGCACATAGTATTCAGTGCTTTAGGGACGTTTTTATGATTAAATAAATTAAGTGGATTAGAAAAACTCATAATAATAAATTGTGAGTTAGTACAAGAAAAATTCATTTACAGCTAGTAAAACTTGCTAATATTTATTCTAGTCTAACTACCTAATTCCCCAGTATAATGTAATGTTTAAAGCTCATTAATTAAGAAATAGCCTCAATCATTAATCGTCGTGATGGATTATTGCCCTCACGAATATTTCGCTGTTTCGGCCAAAAACAACTTAGCCCAATTACTCTCCGACCACACCCTGTTAGTTGCTCCATCCTGTATATAGGTAACTACTACTATGCTTCTAGCTAATCGCTGATAGTTATAGGCCGATTGGGATATAAAATATATCCTAACCTACCTGGAATATTGAAACGCTATTGGTTAGTCAAATTCTCAAGGTCCCAAGGTTCGATCTTTGGTAATAAAAAATAAAAAAGTAAAAGAGTTTATTTTTATTAATAGTTATTGTATAGTATCAATATTATTAAAATGTTCAAAACCAAAACAGTAAACTTAGTCAGACTAACAACATAGTTGATCGCTAACATTCTTATCTAAAATTTCATATAAAGTGGAAATAACTACCTCAATGTATTTTAGGTGGAATTTCTCCAAACGCTCAACGTACTCGTATTTAAGTCGCCTGTCAAACGTCTGTCAGTACAAAATGTATAAGGGCTGATTTTTCAATGGTCAGATAAACCTTATCTGAAGAATAAAATTGTTCCTGTCGCTGTCTAACCGCCAGTTTCTATAACTCTATCTATCCATAACTGGTAGTTACTTTCATACGATTTTGACAGATTGTTAATTTTGATTATGTCAAAATCGTATGAAAGTAACCAGTTATGGATAGATAGTTATAGAAACTGGCAGTAATACAGACATTCAGACGAGACAGCATCAGATTTATTCCCCAGATAACTTTTATCGGACTATTGAAAAATCAGCCCTAAAAAAAGTAGTTTAATTTCCGTATGGAATCGTATAGAATACTAGCCTTAAATCTAGCTATTTTAAGAACAGACAAAACTAATTACTTTAATGCTATTTGTCATAGTGTCCTCAAAACACACTGACTCATAGTTAAATGTTATATCCACAGGTAGGGCCGTCTGCTACAAGGTTAATTATCGCGTGTCGTTCCATTACACGTTTATCACCTAATTCTATTCGTAGTGCTTAATATGATGTCCATTGTGCTGTTGCTTTATTTTGTCGTGTCGGTAACAAACACTAGAGCTGGACTAGGGTAGAGGTAACGTAAAGGTAAAGAAACATTAATCTGATAACGACAACAAATAATTAAAAAAATTAAAAAACCGACTTCAAAAAACCACTAAAATGTAAGAAATAATTTAAGGTTTACACAAATTCTACTCGTATGAGACAGTACAAATATACCTAAGCAGGAACTGTTCTTTTTTTATGTTGGTGCGTTGACAAAGTAATCTGAAGAAATATGGCACCAACTTCAAAAAAGAACAGTTCCTGCTTAGGTATATTTGTACTGTCTCATACGAGTAGAATTTGTGTAAACCTTAAATTATTTCTTACATTTTAGTGGTTTTTTGAAGTCGGTTTTTTAATTTTTTTAATTATTATTTTATTTAATAGTTTTTAGTTTATTTGTAATAATTTTCAATCAAAAGTAAGGTGCAAATGATACCAAAAAGTCCTACTAATCAATACGAATCATTCAAGCCTAAACACGAAGTAGTTGCTATATACCGTTGAGGAGTTCCCCTGACTGCCTTCCGTTTCCATCATCAGATCAGCTCAAAGTCACCATCATATTTTTTTGTTATAAGAACTATATTTACGTTCTTAATTTCATTAGAATCGGTTAATATGTGCCCAAAATGGAAATTCATACCCTGTTTTTACCCCTTTACCCACCCTTGGGGGTGAGATAAAATTCTGAAAAAAAAATGGGACCACCTGGGAGCTCAACCCAATACAACAAAAAAAGAATTTTCAAAATCGGTTCATAAACGGCGGAGTAATCGGTGAACATACATAAAAAAAAATATAAAAAAAAAAAAAAAAAAAAGATCCCGACGAATTGAGAACCTCCTCCTTTTTTTGAAGTCGGTTAAAAATAGAGAAAATAATATATAGGAAACAAAACAACCGAACGAATTATTGTAATTCAATAGGTTGCTGTCCAGAGCGTCAAAAAGGCACCAGCTCAGTATGTGCTGTAGACAATAAGGCCACAAGTCTTGTAGAAGTCCACAAGATTTATATCGAAGAGAAGATTTTTTTCATTTTTTTGCATACTATCATGAAAATCATTGATTCTGTTCCAAAAACAAATGCCCTCGATAGTGTGAACCTTTTTAATCACAGTTAGGGCGTCATGTCGCCGATGCTCTCACGGCGGGCGCAGGTCCACGATTCTACTAAAAAGTGATTCGAACTTGATGTGCCTCTTTCTGGACTTGGCTTTCTGAAAAGGCGGTTTTATCAAGAGCATAAAGAGCTGTGGTAGCTTGAATCTATTGGTGTCTTGCTCTGACACTACAGGTACTGTCAAACCAAACGATCAATAAATTAAAATACGTTTAAATGTTTGTTGCAAGCAATATGACGCTTGGTGAGGCCCACGAGTCGTTGCGACGTCACTGCAATACATTTTTGGGACGTTTGGACGATGGTTCTTTTGGTTTTCTACGCAACGCAGCGCAACTCACTAATGGGGCCTCACACTTATTGCCATATTTTGTATACACCTACAAATGAAGCTGACTGTACACATCTTATAAAGTAATATATTTTTTATTATTATTTAATCCTTTAATACTTAACTATTTTGCTTATTATGATAAACATTATATTCTATGTTATGCGCGCAGAATGCTCTATCTAGGGCCTATCGCGAAGTAAAATTTACGTAGTAATTAGTGTCAAATTAAATACTACACATACGAGCCATTGACGTTCCTATGTCACTGGAACTTTTTCCTTGCTCGTGAGTGTATTTGAATCCGAAAATCGTTGACAAAACAAGGCCCCAATCTGTCTCGGATTAGTCAGCGGAATCGGCCCTCGGCGGCGCCGCTCTCCCGTTACCTGACCTTTGCTGGGCAGCTTTTAAATTAACTGCCTCGGCTGGAGCCAGCAGAGCGAGCACCTTTGATTAGATTGGCTCGGTCTGTTCTAGCCCGTTTGTATCATTGTGGCGATCCGTATTGGACTGTATGGCTAATTTGTCATCATAAACAAACAATAATAATATGTCCCTATCGTCTCGGCTGTAACTGTTTTTACGTCTGCTCTCAATACAAACATTTTATTAATAAATACATTAACATGTTAGATTGGCGCGGGTCTGTTCTAGCCCGGCGATCGGTATTGGAGTGTAAGGCTATTTGCTATTTGGCATTTTCATAAAGAAACAATAATACACTGATGGGCAATGAAAAAGTTCCACTGATAAAAGCACCAAATTACTCCTAAACGCAAAAGGCTTGCTTAATGACGCATTCTGAAACATTGTAGTACATTTAACAGAGCACCAGAATATTACACACTAAAAAAAACAATATTTTGTTCAAATTTTAAAATAAATTGAATTTGTTTCACTGCCTGTGAGTGAATTTACGCTTTTAGTTGGTAATATTCTGATGCTCTGTTAAACTTATATCGGTTTTGGAGTATAATTTCGTGCTATTGTCACTGGAACTTTTTCATTGCCCGCAAGTGTAGATTATTGTTTAAGTTAACTGTAACAGTCCGTTAATCAATGCCTGTCTTCAACAATCTGACTTCGCTTAGGAAGATATTGTCTTCGATCTCTGTCTGCCTCTTACTATATCACTATTCGTCTTTGTCAGACTTGGAATAGACTGTTTCACGAACAATCCGGGGTTTGCTGGGCCGGTACTACACTACCTGGAAGCAGTGAGGTCTTATAGAAAATATAAATAAACTAGTAAATACACTCACGGGCAATGAAAAGGTTCCACTGATAAAAGAACCAAATTACTTCTAAATGGTAAAGGCTGTAAAGGCGGTCACCGGATCAGAACGCCTACAGGAGAGGATGGCTTCCGAGTCCGTCGCTGCTGCTGAACAGCAGGAAATAAATATGAGGATGCAGAGCAGAATCTCGCAGGGGCGCGCACAAGGGTTCCTTCAGGCATTCAAATCAGCTGCCCAAAGCCTTATGGGGAAACCACAGAGGACACCTGAGTGGCGCCAAATCCCCAAAGGCCCCATCCGAAAAAGAACGGCCCAAAGAACCATAACAAGAGCCGACATGGGTCAGGTGGTCCCACCGAAGCTAAAAACAGCAACCTCCCCTAAAGAGCATTTGGAGAATGCCGTCATAGAATTTGTGGCAATAACAACCGCCACAAAGCAGGTAAACCTCTTGTCGTGCAAAACCATCATGCAGACCTACAGGCAAGAAAACGAAGGCCGGCTAAAAATTCTACTCGAGGAGGCCGAAGCCTGCATATACGATAACAGTAGTTGCCAAGTCCTCAGAGGCAAAATGACTGGAGCGTATATGGCGGCTTACAGCGAGGAAAGCGGATTTGTACCCTGGGAATGCAACTCCTCAAAATTTACTGTGCCACACAACAACCAAATAGTGGTCGTCGCCCAGTGCACCAGGATTATGCTAGAGGATAAAATCCTAGCAAAAGTGGAAACCATCAACGCCAACTGGAATCACTGGACGATGCCCACTATCACTTGGGTGAACGGGGTACCTGGATGTGGGAAGACAACCTGGGTGATAAATAACTTCGATGTGAGCAAAGACACCATTATCACAACAACAACTGAGGCGGCCATCGACATAAGAAACAGGCTAGCGCATCGTATTGGTGACATGGTCAAAACTAGGGTGCGTACGATGGCATCAGTCCTGGTAAACGGCTTTAGAGAACATGTCGGTTGCCAACGCCTGATAATTGACGAAGCCCTGATGAACCATTTCGGGGCAATCGTAATGGCCGCCCACCTGTCTCGTGCCTGTGATATTGCTCTGATCGGAGACATCAATCAGCTACCATATATCGACAGAGAGAACCTATTCGAGCTTAGGTACAATCGCCCAACACTGGTAGCAAACATCACCCAGGAGCTGTTGTGCTCATACAGAAACCCCATGGATGTTGCATACGCCCTAAAGGAAGTATACTCAGGCATATACGCAGCCACAGCGCGCATCCAATCTCTGCAGCTGAAAAGGTTAACAGACGCAGTAATTCCCAAATCCCAAACCAACACTCTGTTCCTGGTGCATACACAGGAAGAAAAAGAGACCTTGACCAGCCAAGAGTATGGTGAAGGAATGGGCTCACGCGTCCTAACCATACACGAAGCACAGGGATTGACGTACGAATCCGTTATTATCATAAGAACAAAAGATAAAATAAAGTTGCACGATAGCATACCTCACGCAGTAGTGGCGCTGTCGAGGCACACCACCGCCTGCACCTACTATGCGGATGACACCGAGGACGCTATCGGCAACCTCGCTAAAACGGCAATAACAGCGCCAAAGAAACGCATCCTCGAGTACAATCTAAAAATGGCAGTTAAGAATCGAGACGAAGAGGTCATTGCACTTTCTGGGGAAATGTTAAGAAGGCAAAACGGGGCGGAATAAATCATAAAATATAATTTTGGTTAAGAGCGCAAAATATAGGTCAAATTGGGAAAATAATTTATATAACTAACCTATTGATTATTATATCATAACTAACAATTAAAATAAGTTATCTTTAAGAACAGAGTCACACACTAACATCAGGCAAAACATGACCTATAACGACTGAGGGGCCGAGCCATTGCCAGGTGTCTACTAAGTTCTCCGACGACAGCTGGCATTGGCCCTGTCCTTGTTAAGTTTGTTGCCATTACTAATGTAAGTGTGACTCTGAAAACCATTAATTTAAAAAAAAGGAAAAAAAAAAGAAAAAAAAAAAAAAAAAAAAATCTTGTATAATGAGATACACGGCTGGGGGTTTTTAGTCGGTTAACGCCCGACACTAGCTGGGTCCTCTTCCCAGGTGTCCATGTGGATTTTCCCCCAGCAGTGGAAAAAAAAAGGGAAAAAGAAAAAAAAAAAAAAAAAGAACAATATATATATAAAAGATAGAATATATATACCTATATATAAATGAAACTTCCTTACCGAGTAGAAAGTAGATAAAAGAATTAAAAACTATCTCATAAAAATTACCACTCTTCAAAAGGCACGGACATAAAGTCTGTGGAGTGATAACAATTTCTTAAAAAAAAAAAAAAAAAAAAAAAAAATGGTAAAGGCTTGCTTAATGCCGTCTTCTGTAACATTGAAGTACATTTAACAGAGCATCAGGATATTACCAACTAAAATTGGTAATATTTTGTTCCAATTTTAAATTAAATCTTTGAAAAAATTGGGATCGTTTGTTGTCGGCATTTTGTGAGTGGAACTTTTTCATTGCCCGGCAGTGTAATATAAATATAATCATTATCCTCTTAATTGATTGGTATTATGGCTTTTATCCACTTTTACCACAAAAATTCTAGCGATAATATCGGTAATCATGGATTGAAAAAAACATACAGACAAATTGAGAACCTCTTTATTGTTTCAAATTCGGGTAAAAATAACAGACTACTACCAGCAGATCATTAAATAAACACATACCTATACTATACACAGTGGCGGATTAACGTATAAGCACGACAAGCACGTGCTTGGGGCCCCGGGCCTCCAGGGGCCCCCATCCTCTGCTGCTGTTTCATTTTATACCTACATTTTATTCATCCACAATATGTCCGATGTGCCTAATGAGTTTAGTCTGATTAAAGGGCCTACCACACGCGTAAGTATCACCACAGTTTTGCCTGCGCAGGCCGGCTTAAACACGGAATACCGTGCGTGTGGTTGGTAAAGGGCCTACCACACGCGTAAGTATCACCACAGTTTTGCCTGCGCAGGCCGGCTTGTACTGTACATGGAATACTAACTGTGCGAATGGGTGGTAAAACTGTATACCGCGCCAACCCCGAAGCGCGGCTTGCGCATTTTTCGACATGTTTAAAATTTTAACAATTTTGCCATTCATTAGAATCTTCTCTTAAATCCTTAAGCAGATTGACATGTGAATGTTTTTTTTGAATTTTACAGCAATCGATCGTGTATACGGTTTAATTTTTGGGAATAGCAGGCAACAAGACTTTTTTGTAGTGAAAAAATTCTAGTTATTTGCAGGCATTGAAAATACACCAGTAGAAGAAATAGTTCCTCATTGGGAAACATTGTTTCCAGTTTCCACGCCGACGATTTTGACAAAAATGAGGCTTGTGCGTACTTAGGGTCAATTCACACGTACCACAACCACACCACAGCCACAACCACACCACAACGATGCCGTGTGGTCGGGCGTATATTTTGTATTGAAAATGAATAATCCAATTCACACGTGCCACATTTTGCCGATGTTATCGAGCACCTGTGTAATACGACCACATCGCAACCACATCGCGACGGCAACGCCGCCACGCGGCGGCGGCACCGCGGCCACCTGCTCTCCCTATTATCTGTATACGACCACGTGGATACCACTTCGCGACGACAACGACAACGCAACCACATCGACGTTTTGTCGCTACCACAACGCAACTGCAAAAAGTCGCTGTGACACTATTCACACGTAACCACAGATTGACCACATTTTGTCGCTGCAACGTGGACCGTGGTGTGGTTGTGGTACGTGTGAATTCACACTAACTGCACAAGACTACACGACAACGTCGTTACCACCTCGCAACACACCGTCGTTACAACTGCACATGTCGGCAGTTGTAACTGTGATGATACTTGCGCGTGTCGTAGGCCTTTAAGGCAAGCAAATTTTTTTTAAATGTTTTACATCCTTTTTTATAGAAAAGCTATAGGACGTTTTTGCTATTGAACTGTTTTGTCACTCTTTTTCAAGGAACAAATTGTTCTAAATTAGGGGCCTACACAGGCTTCGTGCTTAGGGCCCCCGATGCTCTTAATCCGCCACTGACTATACAAATGTATTTATTTTATTTACATAGGTGTTTCTAACGAGTGCAGCGATTATCGCAAGAATGCGAGAGTGTTGGGTTCGATACCTCGTTAGGAATGGGACATTTTCAACAGTCAACTGCAGATAAGGTTTCACTTTCAAAGAGGGCACGGAGGTAGGGCTATTTAAAAAAATACATGACAACAATAGCTAAAAAAAGGTAGGTAATTTTAAAAAATATTTATGAATTTGGCTTTGATAAATAATAAAGGAACAAGATTGAGTATCACAAACAAAATCAAAGCTAAATACTGCTTACATTAAAGTTTTATTTTATTTATTTTATTATGTTCTTAAATACAGCTACATTTGTTTACTGTCAAACCGAGATATAGGTTTTGATTATAACCTAGTAATATTGTACCAATGAATTAAGTCACAAATCTTTTTTTAAGTGAATTGTTATATCTGACACCGACGCTCTATCATGTTCGTTTATTATTTATCAAATTAATCTGGTATTGAGATTAACATGTATCTTTTAATTTGCATACATTTATTTAATGTCACTGACCTACTGTTAGACGTGTCTATGAATTCTGTAGTTATAGTAAAAACCTGTTTTATTGATAGATATTAAATCGGATGGTGCCAATGATGCAATGACTAATATACTCGAATACTTACTTACCAAATAACCAAATATAAAACCCAATCACTATGATAAAGTTGTTAAGTATTTGTATTTTTCATTTAAGTATAATAATTATATTTATAGATCAAATAATCAAAGCAAGACACCTCCTCCAATACTGAAGGGCTTTTTATACAATCTCCACGTTTGGCAGGCGGGTTGGACACGTTTGCAGATCAAATATCTCTCTACAAAAATGCCTGCCACGGCCGGCATTCGAACCCGAGACCTTTGGTACAGTAGTCAGGGTCACTAACCACTATACCATAGGTCGTTTTCATGATTACCTATCATCTAAAACATTGTATTGTGTTTGTCATGTGTTTCAAAAACCTTGTAATTTTACAGTCCATTGTACAGAATACAACTTAGTTACACAAGGTAATGGTTTAACTGGAATCTTGGTTTTCATAATTTTCAGTGAGCTTCATAAGTCGCTTTATGCTTTTGTACCTTGTCAAACTATACCAGCCTTCAATTACTAAAAGGCGGTTTGTGAGTTTGTCAAGGCGCTAAGTTGTATACTGAATTGACACATAGGCTTATTTTTATCTTGAAATTCCCACGGAACATTGTTTTCCTACTTTCTGCTCCTGAACCTCCTGCAGGTTGACTGGTAGAGAATGCTCTTAGCATTAAGTCCACCTGATTGTACATCTACTTTTGTAAATTGTGCAATAAAAGTATAAATAAATAAATAAAGCAACCTAGCCCTACATAAAGCAGTTCACTATCCAACGTGCTGTTGTCAATATCTTTACATCTTCAATTCTTCACTTTAGTCACGGAATATCTACCACATAACAAGTTATACCTAAGTATACAACAATGAGTCGTAACATTCTATGAAAAGCGGTGGTCATCGCAAGACAATGGAATGACATTGAGCACTATCGTGTATGTAATTGAGGTTCTTTGCTCCCCTCTGGCCCTGTAAAATTGGACCCCCGCGGGGAAGGCAAAGGATATAGTTTTACTAAATTGAGCCTTCGCACAATGATTGTTGCACGGAAACTGATGACTAGGATACACGTGAAGTCGATTATGTAATGACTCTGAGTGCAGTTGGTGCAGTTTAAAATGAATAAATTTAAAGATTTTTTTTCTTTCTTAAAGATTCTCGAAATTCAAGTATTTTACAATACCTACAACACAACAACTCTTTATTTGAACATACAAAAAACATATAAGTACTTAAAGAAAAACAGTACAAAACGGCGGCCCTTTGCTTATAGCAATGTCTACTATACTAATATATCTTCACATTCCTCCTGAAAAGAGTTCTGTGACCGACAAACGTTTAAAGAAGCAGTTTTGTTAGCGTAGCAAATGATAATGACTTCATGACACAGGACGCAATGGTTTAGGATAAGTCATAATGGCGGTGGAACGTTTTCATTGCTCGCGAGTGTAATACCCCATCCACACGCTCGGCGAACAATGGCAAACAGCAAACAGCAAACAGCAAACACTGACGTGTGGATGGGTGTTTGTCGTTGTTTGCCTGTTTGTGTTTGTGTTCGCCAGTGTTCGGCATCGGTGTCGGTTTTTCTTGCCAGATCAAAGGATGTTCGGCAAACAGTTCGCTACGTATCCCCACGTCTGGCAGCGATCAGTATGCGCGCTAGCATTGCGGGAGGTGGACGTATCAACTTGCTACACTTTTTCGTTGGCGCGCATTTTTTTTTATGTATGTTCACCGATTACTCCGCCGTTTATGAACCGATTTTGAAAATTCTTTTTCTTTTGTATTTGGTTGAGCTCCCAGGTGGTCCCATTTTTTTTTCAGAATTTTATCTCACCCCTAAGGGTGGGTAAAGGGGTAAAAACAGGGTATGAATTTCCATTTTATTTTCACATAAACACTACTAACCGCCACTACCAATACCAACCAGAAATTATCTTTATGCATCATCGCTTAAAATTATGTCATCCGTTTTGACTGAAAAGGAAAGTCTACTTACGTTTATTGCTATTTAGGGTCTGTTTCACAAACAATGTCTGGTTAGTGGCTACCTGACGGATAAAATACATGCTGTCACTCTCTGTTATTATTTTTTAGACAGTGACAGCATGTATTTTATCCGACAGGTAGTGACTAACCAGACATTGTGAAACAGGGGCTTAATCTAAGATAAGCTACTGTACCACCACCGACGCATTAGCAATTAACAATCCATAAGCTGTGTCGTCACTCGCCTGTCAAACATCCGTCAGATCCATAAAAGTTACGTGTCAAACGAGCTACGCTGAAGCGTGTTTTGAAACTATACAAGGCCAGAACGCAGAGGTTGGGACTGCTCGCGTATATTTTCAAATTAAAATGGTGCCATGATTTACTTGAAAGTATACAAGGCCATTACGCAGTAATCGCGTATATTTTCAAGTAAGTTGGGCCAAAATTATGGCCTGAAAATATACTGCAGCAGTTACCACTGCGTACTAATCGTGTATATTTTCAAGCGCCAAGCGGCAATGCGAGCACTTGAAACTATACGTGATTAGTTACCAGGTAGCCCTTTTGAATTGTTGCTCTCTCTTTCTTTCATGCGAAATATTAATAAGTCTATTGCTTTCTAAACATTGCATCATCATTCCGCACTTGGCATTAATTTCGTAACGTGTTTTTTGTTTACACCGTAAGTTAAAAAGTAAATTGATATTAAACTGTAAAACTGTTGTTAATAGTAAAAATTATCTCATAAGAGGGTGTAGAACAATTCATAAAAGACAATTACGGTGAATTCAAAGCTTGATGAAAAATATGTCTATATTAGGTCTATAGGGTAATACCTAACCTACTACACTCACGAGCAATGAATAAGTCCAAGTAGCAAAAAGTCAACACCAAATGACCCTAATTTTTTTAAACCATTAAATTTAAAATTTGTTCAAAATTTACTACGAGTATTTTAGTTGGTTATAATAATATTTTGATGCGCTTTTAAATCCACTTTAATATTGCCGACGGCGTCATTAAGCTAGTCTTATCCGTTCAGGAGTGTAGTAGGTATTACTCTTAATTCATTTAAATAATAAGATATTAGTAGGTATGCATACTTGCAAGTATGATTGCTATAAATATCAATTTATCAATCAAATTAGATCTTGTTCATCTTCATTTATTATCATTTTATAGGTATGACAGGCAGAACAAGTCAATTGTAGTCATTAACATTTACCGAAATAGTTAAGTAAATTAGGATCAGCATGTAGGTATAAATTATATGCGACAAGTACGCCAATCAAGCAATATGCGTAATAGCAATGTATATTTTCAAGTACGATTCAGTAAATCCCAACTTGAAAGTATACGCGATTAGTACGCACAAATCGTGTATATTTTCAAGTAAAATATTTATTTTTTTCACTTGAAACTATACAGTGCTAGTACACTATGGGTGCGTTCTGGCCTTGTATAGTTTCAAAACACGCTACGCTGAAAGATTGTTAATTGCAAATTTTTGGTGGTGGCAACCCTAAAGAATAGCTCTAGTGACTAGTGTTTATTCCCGCCACGCTAATAAGAAGAACGATAGGACGAGTAAACGATATAACCGTAAACCAAAACCTGCGAGCCATGTTTGTAGCAAAACTAACAATAAACTACGTATTGTTTGTTTCCACTTTAGATTAATAATATACAGACAGATACTGTATCACAAACAAAACCAAAGCAAATAAAAAACCGGCCAAGTGCGAGTCGGGCTCGCGCACAAAGGGTTCCGTAGCAGCAAATATAATTTACAGTTAAATCAACCTATCTCAAAAACTATAAGAGATACTTTGATCAAACCAAAAATCGTTGAAAGAGTTAATTAGCATGCATCACCTCTATTTTTTTTAGAATTTTATACCTCGTAGTTATAAAAATAGAGGGGGGGGGGACATACTTTTTACGACTTTGAGAGCTGATATCTCAAAAACCGTTCACTTTAAGAAAAATGTTTTTTAAAAAACTTTATATCATTTTAAAAGACCTTTCCATTGATACCCCACACGGGTATGTACATCGAAAAAAAAAATTTCATCCCTCAGTTACATGTATGGGGGGCCCCACCCCCAATTCTTTTTTTTACTATTTAGTGTCATATTTTTGTAGCGGTTCATACAACACATATTCCCATCAAATTTCATCACTGTAGTACTTATAGTTTCCGAGTAAATCGGCTGTGACAGACGGACAGACGGACAGACGGACATGACGAAACTATAAGGGTTCCGTTTTTGCCATTTTGGCTACGGAACCCTAAAAACTGTCCGCATTTTGTTTTCTGTCAAACCGTTTAATTATAACCTAATGACAACCATTGTAGGTACCACTGAATAAAGTCACAAATCTTCTCACCGAACTATAAAAAATAAGTGTTCAGTGGTGTAAGTGGGGTTTTATTTGAGGAGACGTTTCGTTTGCACTGACACTCCATCTAGTTCGTATATTGTTAATCTAAGGTTTCCACACCTGCTTCCACCGCTATCCACGGACAACGGACATATGGCCGTTCCCACCATGATGTCATATTATACTAAAGATGCGCGATTATTACTAACCATAATCGAATAATTCGATTATAGACTTAATTCAAATGATTCGAATAACCTCATCATTCATTCGATTATGAAAGAGTGAGAAGTAAATACAATAATGTAGAGCGTCGTCTCATTCCTCCCTATTAAAATGACTACTTTATATTCGATTATCAGTCTTTTCATCTTAAATAATACTCTATGCCTTAAACACAAAGTTCATTTTTGAGTGTCAAATAGAATCATTCAAACATCAGTTCATTCGATTATCGGTCTTTTCATCTTAAATAATACTCTATGCCTTAAGCACAAAGTTCATTTTTGAGTGTCAAATAGAATCATTCAAACATCAGTTCATTCGATTATCGGTCTTTTCATCTTAAATAATACTCTATGCCTTAAGCACAAAGTTCATTTTTGAGTGTCAAATTGAATCATTCAAACATCAGTTCATTCGATTATCAGTCTTTTCATCTTAAATAATACTCTATGCCTTAAGCACAAAGTTCATTTTTGAGTGTCAAATTGAATCATTCAATCATCAGTTCATTCGATTATCAGTCTTTTCATCTTAAATAATACTCTATGCCTTAAGCACAAAGTTCGTTTTTGAGTGTCAAATTGAATCATTCAATCATCAGTTCATTCGATTATCAGTCTTTTCATCTTAAATAATACTCTATGCCTTAAGCACAAAGTTCATTTTTGAGTGTCAAATTGAATCATTCAATCACTCTTATTCAAATAGTGTCATTCGAAGGAAAGTATTCATCATTCATCATTCATAATTCATTTCATCATTCGATTATGAAAATTAGTGGTTAGTGGTTTGCAAATTCGATTATTGACATTAGTGGTATCAAACCATTCGATTGTTGCTGTCATTCATAATCGCCCATCATTATATTATACATTATTATGTATGTATACTACTTGAAAAGAATAGTGTGGACAGAGAGCGTTGTACGAAGAGTACTACTTTACTTTATGTTTAGTTCGGCATGAAAGCTGTGGAAATAAAATTAATTGTGAATTATGGCTTGACTCATTCATACATTGTAGTCTTTGGTCTGGTTTTACGTTAGGTTTTATCGGTCTTACCCAGAAAAGTAATAGTATTCTCACTCTTATCAAAAACTAGTGTCACGTAAAACAGCTGTCAAATATCTACCTCTATCTGTAAAACCTGGATCAGACTTGTGTAAGTATAGAAAGGCTTTTGAAAACGGCCAGACAATTTTTTACGGAATTGGGCATGTAATGAGCTGTGAAAGCTTTCTGTCCTGGAAATCCCACTGGAAAACCTTTGAACACCAAGCGAAGCTCGTTGGAAAAACTAGATTTTCATAATAAAGTTTTAATAACAAGCGAAAAGCCTTCGTTGTGCTTCACCATTATAAATAATATAGGTAAACAATATTTAAATGCACTGTAAGCACGCCGTTCTAATGCCTACAACCAACCACAGGTACTTGCGTACGTGTATGTTAGGTCAGTATACAATGCGTGCATATTTCCACGTCGGACTGATGTGACTCATAATCGTAGGTAATCTCTTGTAATTTAATGCAACGGTATTCACTTAACCTACAGAGTTTTGCAAATAGTAAGCTGAAAGAGGGTGATTCAGAGGGTCCTGAACCACTTTTGGCGATTCGAGAAACATAATTTGTCCCCATTGTTGAAAAAACAACAAGGTTTCTACGGAGCAGTTTTTTTTGTCACTAATATCCAAATCTCATAGAAAATAAGTTGTTCAGAATTACCCTCTAAGTCACCTCCTTTCGGCTAACCATACAATTTTTGCAACACCATGTATAGGTTAGGTACAGACTGAAAATACCGATGTCGACCTTAAAATTGAAGGCGGTATTGATTAGCTAAGATATTTGTTAATAATTGGTAATTAGATCTTCGTAATTGTTAATGAATCATTAACGATGATGGCAGCTTGGTATTCCATAAATGGATGTAAATGTCACTGTATGTACTTATGTTGATACTACTATAAAAATAAAAGACTTCTTGTAAAGGTAGAACCTAATTTAAATTGTCTTACATGAAAGTAGGTATATTCAGATATTCCTTAGGGCGAGGCCCCATTGCTGCGCTGTGGTCTGGTTTTCCCTATATTTTTTTTGATGATATGTGGGGACAATATGTGGGGACATCTCATACACAGCCGTCCGACCCCAAGCTAGGCAGAGCCTGTATTATGGGTATCGGACAGCTGATATATCTAGACAAATACATAGATAGATAAATATTAATTATAAATATGAACACCCAAGACCCGAGTACAAATATCTGTCTTTAAACAAATTTTTGCCCCAGCCGGGAATCGAACCCGGGACCTTCGGCTTAGCAGTCAGGGTCACTAACCACTACACCAGTCGGCCGTCAACCTGACCCTGAAACATAATATATATGGAAAACCTCACCGCACTGGAGTAATGGGGCCTCGCCCTTAGGCAAGGTTTATCGAAAATTAGCTCCCAGTTATGGCAAGGCATCGTAACAGAGTGTGAATTATAATCTTCACTGCACCTGTGCTATTGTACTGTTTTATTGCCATTTAGTATGCAGAACGGTAGCTTTAATAGCCAAAGATAGTTTTCAAGTAATGTAATATTCACATAGCGGCGCAGATTGAGATTGTTTAGTTTATTCGCTCTTTTAATGGACTTTTAATTCAAAGATGCGTTTTATGTTTATGTAGCCTTAGAAATGGTACTATTTATAGCACGTTCTGACAGAAACATTTTTGATTGATGACTTTACTTCTTCAAACAAGATCATTATTAGTAAGTAATTCATGAGAATTTAGCCAATCACAATTCCCACCGGCTGCATTCCATACTGAAGTTATGATTATCTCGATATTCTCAGGTGTGAAACGGACTAGTGTAGTGTTTTCCACTTCCACTAACTAAGTATACAAGCAACGACACTCCACCACTTGTAAACTACACAAGAGGGCGGATGCATCAATAACAGAACGCGACAACACATAATGTTGTGGGACTTCCTCTCTAGAAATGTATGTGGAATGTTTCTTTGAATTGAAATGTGCAACTTATCTACCGTGATATCGACTCTTGCACATGCCACATGGAGGATGCAAATTTAAACTGCTTGAAGCTTTATAAATATATCCAGATTCCTGATGGTGCCTATGCTATTAGAGTACCTTCTAGTACGTTAATCAAAGTTATTTTTACGACGAATAGGTAAACTATCATCATCAACTCTGTTCCACAATTCCGATAAATGTTCGAAGCATAAACGAAACTCGCCGAATTATGGAAAGGGCAAAACTTATTGAATCGGAAACATGTTTCAAACTTGACTGAACTTCTGTTGAGCAGATGCCTATAACCCTTGCATCTGGTTCAGTTGTAAGGTTTCGTTAAGAGTTATGCGACTAAACAGCATTACAATACTAACACCATTAGATGATAAATAATTTATATAGTATAATTTATTAAAATCAATCTACCTAAGCTAAGAATCAAACTTATGACTTTCCGCGGATGACTTTTTGGTGATAAAATCATCATTTCAGTTCATATGGGGGTGTTTTCTCGATGAAAATACTCGTAGAATCCACCCTTTGTCGGGTCGTGCGTAAGTTCCGTGCCTACCGCTCAAGAAAATGGCCCACGCGCTGGCCCTAAAATGTCATATACCTATCTGTCATAATTTGTTGAAGTGGGGGAACGCGGGTGCCATTTTCTTGAAGCAAAATGTTTTGATGGTCGCATTCTTACTTTTGAAATCATTGATTTAACCACACAGCATGGCATGATACATGGGCCATGGGTGAAGGGACCTAATCCCAGAATTCATTCACCCTTGAAAATATGAATACTAAAGTCTTAGGGCGCCTTCAAATTAGTCGCTAAGTGTCGCGCTGCTGTCTAAATTCCATATAAATGATTAACGCTGCAGTCGCGCATCTTTTAAATTACAAAATTTATATGGATTTTGATAGCAGCGCGGCTGCAGCGCTGCAGCAGCGCTGCAGCCGCGCGACAATTAGCGACTAATTTGAAGGCGCCCTTAAGTATAACGCTCCCTACGCACAGGCAGGAAGTTTGCTTAGCGCGTAGCTAGGCGCTTAGCATGTATTGTCTAAGGCATGTATCAATAAGGCATTTATCAGTTCACGAAGACTCTAGAACGTTCGTTTTACTGAGTTACTCGCTTGGTGACTCGCTAGGCGCTAAGCAAACCTCCTGCTTGTGCGGACGTAGCCTAAAATCATCATGGACGTTCTATTAACCTTTCTTGTCTTTCCCCAGCGGCGGTCCACATAGCGGGCGTGGTGGCGGCGGTCGGGGTCTCCGTGCTGGGCGTGTTCTGCGTGCTGTCCGTGCTGCAGCTGGCCATGATCTCGAGCCGGGAGCGCGTGGGGCTGCAGTACACGCACCTCGTCACGCTGAAGTTGGCGCTTGCGCTGCTGGCCGGTACGTTTGTCATTTGTTTTTTTATTTAACATCTCGGGACCATGGGATCCCGGATTTTTGGAAGGCGTGCATGGGGCCGAAGCCAACTGTGTGAAATGTGACACCAACCGACGAATTTTCTGTGTAAACTATAGGAGTAAACCTAAGGAAAACCCCCGGTTAGTGCAAGATTATTGCAGGATATGGATATGGAAGGCGTGCATGGGGCCGAAGCCAACTGTGTGAAATGTGACACCAACCGACGAATTTTCTGTGTAAACTATAGGAGTAAACCTAAGGAAAACCCCCGGTTAGTGCAAGATTATTGCAGGATATCGATAAAACTAAAGTTTTAGTGTCTAAAACAAAGAGACGAACTTCTAGTATCAGCGTCTGCAGGTTTGTTTTTGTTGAAGTGGAATATTGTCTGTAAAGCACCGCTCTGCTTGCGATGACACCTCACATATGAGTTGGTCCGGGTCCCCGTGCCGGGCGTGTTCTGTCTGCTGTCCGTGCTGCAGCTGGCCATGATCTCGAGCCGGGAGCGCGTGGGGCTGCAGTACACGCACCTCGTCACGCTGAAGTTGGCGCTTGCGCTGCTGGCCGGTACGTTTGTCATTTGTTTTTTATTTAACATCTCGGGACCATGGGATCCCGAATGTTTGGAAGGCGTGCATGGGGCCGAAGCCAACTCTGTGTGAAATGTGACACCAACCGACGAATTTTCTGTGTAAACTATAGGAGTAAACCTAAGGAAAACCCCCGTTTAGTGCAAGGTTATTGCAGGATATGGATAAAACTAAAGTTTTAGTGTCTAAAACAAAGAACGAACTTCTAGTATCAGCGTCTGCAGGTTTGTTTTTGTTGAAGTGGAATATTGCCTGTAAAGCACCGCTCTGCTCGCGATTACTCCAAGCATGTTATTTGTCGTGGGGCTGCAGTACACGCACCTGGTCACGCTGAAGTTGGCGCTTGCTCTGCTGGCCGGTACGTTTGTCATTTGTTTTTATTGTTATTGGTCGAAACACAAGTGTTCACACTCGACCCGACGACGCCACACGCGTGTTGTATCGCAAATGGCGTCGCATCGAATGTTTATAGTGTGATGTGATTCTAGGCATAGAAAATAGTGATTTGACTCAACACGTGTCGCGGTTCATCGGATCGAATGGCGTTTATAAATATAGTGTGTAAATCAACCGACAGCTTGTTCTATAACTTCAGGGGTTAAAGTCTATCTAAAGTTCCTTCGTGCAACTCAGCGTCCGCAGGTTTGTGTTTGGCCGGTACGTTTGTCATTTGTTTTTATCGTTGAATTGTTATGACTTGTATCACGCGACCATGGGATCCCGGTCGGAAGGCGTGGATGGGGCCGAAGCCAACATGTAGAGGCCCGTTTGACTGGATCTATGTGAAAATTGTGAAATGGGACACCAAGCGACTATTTTTCCTTTAATAACTTTACTATCTAATTTTGCTGATTGGCTGATTTTACAATAGCCAGATAAAAGTTGTCTGGGGAATAATTTTGATGCTGTTAATGTATTTGTATACAGTGACAGCAACAATTTTATTCGTGCCGACACAACACGTGAACCGATGCGATGCCGATGCCGTGTAGTTTGGGTGTAAGTTTGAATTAGTGTTCAATAAAGTTTTGTTAGTCCGTTGCAATATACAAACAGACTTAGGTCTTAGTTAGTATTTCGTTTAGGAATTCTTGATTGTACTGATTGTGAATGTGCCTGTGGTACCCTTCTAAAACAAAAACCCGTTTTTCAAGTTTCTGGAAGTTAATTAATTATTCAACGTTCCAGAGAGTGCGGAAGCTTGCCCGAGACATCGAATATTACCGCCAAAATTAATGCATTTTTAAAAGACGCGACGTTTAAATTTTTTTAAACATCGAGTGATATATAACCCAAGTTGTGGGCCGTAAAACGTATAGGTATTGGATGTTGTTTTTGGATTTTAGTAAAACAAAAAAAAAGTTATCATCATCATCATCAGCCCTTAATTGTCATACATCACATAGAGCTCTCCCAAGGCATATCTATAGCTTCTGAACATAGTTATAACTGCTGCCAATACGCCGTAAGAAAATGTTCTTCTAAGTACTTCTTCTTTGCATCGTACCGACTCTTCGTCCCCAGGGTTAAGCAATATAATAATATATGTATTATGTATACGTACAACTAAAATGTAAATTTTATATATTCCAGCATTGCTGTCGATTTCGGCGGCCGGCCTGTTCGCCGTGCAGGGCGATGACAGGGGCTTCTACCTGACCAGGGGAGAAGCGTTCTATGTACAGGTAAATATTAAGAAAATTCTCCTAATAATGATATATTTTTTTTAATACGTTTTAAAATCCTACCTATTATTTTATAAGTCATTTGCATGTCAAGCAATAGGTGTAACTTGCCGGCCACTATTTTAAGAGTAACTAGTTAATTTTTCAATTCGGCAAAGAATAAATATTTAATACTCGCTGTTCCCGCGCGCTTCGCTTCGCCTTAAAAAGTTTTCCCGTGGGAATTCCGGAATAAAAAGTAGCCTATGTTCTTTCCCAGGGTCTAGACCAGCTATACTCAAACTGCGGCCCGCGGGCCGCATGTGGCCCGCCGGGCCTTTCTCAGTGGCCCGCGTGCCATGAGAGATAATAGAGAATATACATTCCGTGTAAAAAGTATCGGGATTATATCCATAAAACAAAAATATTACTATTCATACAAATTTATTTTATCACCTTCAAAGTTTGCTCCTTCAGAAACGATAAACTTACGCCCACGAATTATCCAATCATCACAACATTTATTTAAACGCTGTTTTCAGAGTTGTGTTTAGTACTCGCGGTGATTTTTCCTTATTGTCTTCTATCGATTGAAAACAGTGCCTCGAAGTGGTAATTTGAGCTTAGGAAAAAAAGAAGCTAGAGCCGTGAGTTGCAGCCACATCTGGTTAATTCGATGGTATTTGTTGAGTGTTTGCTCAAAAATTCATTCACAATGATGATCTTTGTGCGAAAGGCGCGATATCGTGGTGAAAAATCTTTTCTCGATTTTTTTTCCACAAATCTGGCCTACTTCGTCGAATTTGCTGTAAATTTAAATTTTAATAATTAAATTCTACATAACCCGCAAATAATATTATTTTCCTACCGTTTGACTTTCTGGCAAGAATTCCGAGTGCACAACACCACGATAGTCAAAGAAAACAGTCAACATGACTCTGACTAACAATCGATAGAAGACAAAAAAGAAAATTCGCCGCGAGTACTAAACACAACTCTAAAAAACAAAAAAAAATGTTGTGATAAAATAAATTTGGATGTATAATAATCATTTTTTGTTTTATTGATCTATCATGGCGAGCTGATTTTCCGCATTTAGCCTCCAAGGTGGGCCATTATGCGTGAAATACCTATGGGGTGACTAGCTACTAAGCCACCCAAGCTCACGCCAGAAAGCCAGTAGACGACCTAGGTTGCTCATGACTTCCCGGAGGGACCCCGGAGATCCGAGGATTTTTGATCGTAGTGTCTCCACGCCTTTGCAATGTAACAAGACATGGGAAGCTGTTTCAACATCCTCCATCCAACTTCTGCAAAGAGGAGTGGTGGAGATTTTCATGCGATATAGGTGTTTATTTAACCGGCAGTGGCCTGTTATGGTACTTATCACGACACGTAAGTTTGCTCTGTCCAAGCATAATAATTTGCGTGTTAGTTTAGTATTAATTAGTGGTACAAAAGCTTTTGTTTGTTTGCACTCGGCACTGTTACTCCAGAGATTGGTGTGGCATTCTGTCGTTCGGGAACGCAACCAAGAGCGAATTTGGTTGAAAGGGATCGGTACTATCGGCTCTGGGCCTATTGGTGCAGTGTCAGATCCCTTTCGTGCAAGTTCATCAGCAGCGTCGTTCCCCAGCGACCCGCTGTGCCCTTTTATTTATTGATCTAATCCCGATACTTTTTACACAGAGTATATGCATGTGTTTTTTATATTATTATTCGATAGTTTATATGGCATAAAAAATTGCTTGCGGCCCGCGACACCATGACTTAAACGTGTTTGTGGCCCTTATGTAAAAAAGGTTGAGTACCAATGGTCTAGACCGTATGTATACCAAATTTCAATCAAATCCGTTTAGTAGTTTTGGCGTGAAAGAGTAACAGACAGACAGACAGACACAGTTACTTTCGCATTTATAATATTAAGTAAGGATTTATGCACTCACGAGCAATGAAATAGTTCCAGCGACAATAGCACCAAATTACTCCTAAACGGAGAAGAAGATGCTAGGCCAGCTGAGATACGCTATCAATATTATACCGTGAAACTAGGTACATTATAATAGGCTATTTAAAGAGAACCGTTTCATTTGTTTAACGTTCTGTCTGTGAGAATTTCCGTACATTTTCTGCGTTTAAATTTTCCCACAAAGATTGTTTATCTATGTAGACTTGTAGAGCAACATACACTTGACCTTAACGGTTAGTAAAGTTATCCTACTACACCACTACACTAATTAATACATACCTAATAATATTATAAACTACAGGACCTATTTCGAAATTTCTTTGGAAAAGTAAGCAATGAAAAAGTTAAACTTACAAAATGTCCTAATTCCTTCTATGTGGTTGTCTGGAAGAGATTACTTTTAGTAATAAGGCCGCCAGTTGTAGGTACTATTTATTTTCTTTTGTACGTTTGTGAAACTGTTTCTGTTTGTGTGCAATAAAGATTTTTATTATTTTGTTTCCAGATAGTGTGCATAGTACTGAACTCGGCGCTGTTCATCGTGTCGCTGTACGACAGTCTGTTCTCGCGGCGCGCCGGCGGAGACCCCACGAGCCCGCTCGAGGCCGCCACCATCGGCAACCCTGGCTTCAAGGATGGCAGAGGTGAGTCGACAGCCCTAGGCGCTATAACAGGCTCTTGCAAAAAAGAAGAAGAGAAAAAAAGTGGTATAGTAAGCCGAAAGTTAGGCAAGAGAAATTTGGTGATAATATCTCGAAAACTATCTACTTTTTACTAAGGTCATATTGCCATATTCTGGTCACTCCTGAGCTGGCCTATCGGCCCTCCAAGGCATGTATTTACCTTTGGGACACCCTGCATGAGCCTCAGATTCAACATATGTGCTGATAGTTCATTTCTACTTTTCCAAACTAACTAACAAACAGAAAAGTTACTAACAGTTACTAACTTAAAAAAAAAACAATAACATTTCCACATTTATTCCAGGCATATCCATGACAGACGCATCAGGCAAGCCGTACAGTTCTAACGGGCATGGCAGCGTGGTTTCCATGAATACCACCATGTCCACCGTCACCGGGCTGTCGGATGCCAGCACCATCACTCGGTCACCTCTTCGGTCCTCGCTCAAGAAGCCAAGGCCCCGGGAAGGGGAGCCCGGGGGCCTGGGCATACAGAACCCGGGCTACTCCGGGCACTCCCCAACATTGAACCGGAACGGTAGCCAGAAGAAAGTAAGGATCCAAACGCACAGTACTGAAGTGTAATGTGATTTTGTGTGGCCTTTAAGATTGTTATACAGGTATTGTGGTGATTGCTTGTTAAGATACGTGTTCAAAATGGAACGGTGGTAAAAAATATTTTTGAATAATAACTTTTGGTGTGGGTAGTATGCGCCGATAAAAAGGTGTAATAGTACCCTGGATGGGTTCACTTTCAGAGTGAGCTTGTCCTTGCTACGGCCCCTGAATAATGTATGAAAACTACTGTGAAGGTGCAAATTGCAGGTAGAATTGTACCTGCTATAAGAAAGTCTGATTCAGGAAATAAAACTGGACCAAAATATTTGTGAATGTTTATATTCCGTATTTTAATACTTATAGATATGTATTCTATTTCAATTGGATCATGAATTTTGCAAGACTAATCAACTAAACAAACGTAGGTTCCCTACGCAGCTTTTATATGTATTTGATCATCATTAAAGTTACTACTTTTTAGTCTTAAGTCTCTGTAATTTAAATGAAAATTTATTTATAGATAGATAGATACTATAAATCTCGGCTTCTTTAAATCTGGGCTTAAATCGTATATACCTACCTATTTACATTCTGTAGATTCAATATTAATTTGATGTCTTTGTATTAAAAATATAGATTTAGACATGGAAGTATTAAAAAAGATCTTTTATACTACTTCCATGGATTTAGAGCCAAATATTGGAAAAAAATATAATTGTGTATAATGATTATAATATTTATAATGCACATCGCACAAAAGAATTTATTAATTAATTAAACGTCTAGGTATCTAAAAAATCCATTCGAAATTGTGTAGGTATCATAATATGTGTGCAACTTATGTAGATAAAAAGATATGAAAAAATTCACAGATGTAATACATAATATGACGAAATTAAAAATAAAACTATCTCAAGTAAGTGGAATAGTCAATATTGTAATTACAAACTTCAGTTGCAGATTTGACCATGACGTATATCGATATATGGCAAAATATAATTCCAACTGCAAAGAAGTTTCTTTTTTGAGAGAGCTTATCTTTGTACCCTCAGTGCGCGAGTCTAACTCGCACTTGGCCACTTTTTTTTTCATTTAGGTTCTAGTACATTATCATTCTTGTTTTTTTATAATAGGAAGTGTGTTATTTGTATTAGCCTTCCTTGTTTACTTCAAAGTAGGTATGTTATTGTATATTTTAGTTCCATTAAATGGACAAATTGTGTAGGTAGCTGTACACAAATATATTTTAGTTATTTAACGCAATTTTGTTCTCGCAATATATATTTACCTTTTGAACTAAGTTCTTCTTGATATTATGTCGCTGTTGATAACACTATATTGTAAATAATGTATCAGCTCAAAGCGTTGTTAAATGTGTTATATGATTCTGCTATTTACAATACCTATATATGTCTGTACTGTACCTCAGCAGAGGTAAAGAAAAATAAGTTAAATTTTGGTATGTTTTTTAAGACGTAAAAATATATATATTGTATTTTAAGTTTCAATTTTTTATTTCAATAACTATCTGTTGATGATATGAGTTGCTTTCATACGATTATGTATTTTGTATATGGCAGATTGTATAAATGTAACTTCTGATACATAAAAATTTAGTTTTATACATATTGCTAATGCCGGATCACATATGTATGTATATATTGTGTATGTATATATTTTGCATGAATAAATGTATTTTTTCTGAATATGTAACGCTGTGCATTACTTTAACTATTGACAATTAGGTAATTATGTAAGTAGGTAATTTTATTTTATGAATGTACCACCACACACGACATTCTGTTTTGATATGTATTTTTTAATATTATAAGCAAAGTATTTAGTAAATAAGATATGTACCTTCTATGTTACTTGCTTTTAAAATTCATAAACACAATTTGTATGGTAGTATGGATTTATTTGTAAGATTAGAAGTAAGTCTTGTAAATACACAATTACATGGTATTAATTAACCCACCAGGTTTTTAAGAAATCATCACATTAAGGTATTTACGTAGTTAATCCAGTACTGGGTATTACAGCCATCTATTTTTAAATTTTATTTGATGCAGATCGAATCTCATAATATCTTCACTATATTAGGCAAACGAATATGTCTCAATATTTTTTTAATTACAGCTGGCCTTGGTAAAGTTAATATCACCCTATATGTAGTTTTGTATATTGTACTATCTTAGATCTGTTTGCAATATGCATGCTTCAGTTTTGAAGAACAACTGTACTTTATTTTGTAAATTTTTTTATAAAGCAGTCTGGATTCACCATATTCTTTACATAATACAATATAGGTTAAAACCTATATTGTATTATGTATTATGTTCTACATTCTTTCTACATTTTAAGATATATTATGTTTATCCTATTTCCGTCCAAATTCTGGTCTCACTACATTAGCATCACGTTTTTTTGAGTAGTTGTAAAATGTATTAATGAAACTCAGAATTTTATTATTGTTAATGTTTTTAGTATATATGGGTTTCGAATTAGTCATTCGCTTCACGTTTCTTTAAGATAACGTCTGGCAAGCAATTTATTACAATGTTGATTTGTACATCCGTCCAATTTAATAGCTAGTTATTTTATGTAATTAAATAAATTATACGTAAGATTTGAAAGTGAGTTTTAAATTATTTCCTCATTTAATATCGTCCCCGTGTAGTCCCTTTCCCTACCGCTAATGTAAACACATTACCTATTAATTATAATATCAGCGGTTTAATTTCTGTTTATATAAACTGTTTAGTTTGACTATGTTTTGACGGGCGCATCCTTCCTTGGAACAGCCGCCGTGGCCCGTATTCTGTAACTCCCAGTGGCAATGCAATGGTTGTTATAAAATGACTGTGAACCCTGTCAGTTTAGATAAAAAAAAGGACGTTACAGCAAAAAATTACCAACACCGAAGAAAAATGGGACAAATTTAAAAATGTTTATCTTTGAAATCTGCCGCCTTTTACTTTGGACATCTGTTGATGGCCATGTTCTTCTTTGGTTCTACTTCATAGCAGTTGTTTACAAACAAAGTAAAGTTATAGTAGATTTTTTAAATATACCGCCCTTTTCTTTGGACATCTTTTGCCGGCCAAGCTCCTGGCACCATAGATTTTGTCTATGGTACTAACATCCTTTTTTTTTGTCTGTGCCAATGTCAACATTGCGACAGACAGACATGACACTTAAGGCGCCGAGACACTAGCGGACGCGGCGTACGGAAGCGGCTGTTAGGCAGCCGCGGCGACTAATAGTGTTCACGGTATTTTGGGACAGTTGATGCCAGGTCGCTCACAGACGTCGAAAGCTGAACGACAAAGACGTCCGAGAGCGATCTGGCATGTACTGTCTCAAAAGAACGTGCACACTATCAGTCGCTGACAGCCGCGTCCGTAAGCCGCGCTCGCTACTGTGTCGGCGCCTTTATAATGTACTCTGTGACATGACATTTCTCATTCTTCACATCAAATCATCAAATCACTAACATTTTCTCATTACCTACTCTGAGCATTTTCTTTCTCAAAATGTCCAACGAATTATTTATAGTTAATTTGGTTTGGATTCCATAATTTCCATATTGAATTCTTCAATCTTTTCTTTTGTGGATAGTTTATTAAATGTCATGTGAATTCAGAAGTTCAAGTTATATTGTGTTTTCGTGAATACCTGCGTATTATGTACTGAGTGTTAATAAAAGAAGTAGGTATGAGTGAGATGGTTTTAACTTAACCGTACCTTTAAAAAAACTGATGAGCTAATCTTGCTTTTTACATATGGGAGGGTTCAGGGGATTTTGCACAATGCCCATGTCCCTGTCCCATCAAAAGTTGCCGGAGAAGTCTTGTTTTTTTTCTCAAAATAACCTCAAAATATTTTCCTGAAATTAAATATCAAAGATTTGAAGTTACATCGATGAATGTTAAAAATTTACAATAGATTTACCTTTTGGCGGGGGGCGGGGTACTTTTATACACTTAGGTCATCGCCTTAGGTTGTCTTGGATCATGCCTATTGCCCAATGGCTATTTACATTCGTCCTCTATTAACTCATCAATTTGGACAAAGTGGCAATGCATACTAGTGCACCAATATTCATTTTATTTTTTTCATTTTCTAGTTAGTATACTACTGTTCTACTACTACAGTCTTCATGCAGTAACTGTACCAATATGCAACCGTTCACTTGATAGGACGGCCTGAGTTTTACTTCAATGTACAGGTGTTGGGCCTGCAAAGAAAATAAAATGTTGCATCAGAAGATTAGCCCCTTTCTTCTCCACATGAGGAAGTACCCACTCCATACAACTCTCTGTGGGTGATTTTATACTTATAGGACCAGTGGATTATTCTGCTTGGTAAACTACAAAGACTACATACTATTGTTTGGCTCAGAAGTTACTGATACTATTGAAAAACTACCTTTGTTCCTTTTGTACCTGCATAAGCTTTTTTTTTTTAATTTTTGACGAATGCTCTTATTGCCACACAAAATAACAGGGCAGACTTAAAGTATTTGTGGGCATATCTGCACTTCACTGCCAGCTCCTATACCAGCCCCCGTATTATGTAACTCCGAGTGGGGTTGGTTGGTATAAAATGGCTGACAACTTAGAGCATTATTAATTAATAACTTTATACTGACTTATCTGATTTCACAAACGTTTATGTTGAATGTAAGGATATATTGTTAGGCTTCTTGCATATTTCTTTCACTAAGATTTTTGGTGTTTTCGGTTAATAAGTCTCTAAGTTGATACCAATTATCACCGGTTGCTAACTCTCAAAAAGTTACAAAATACGGGGGCAGCTCTCTTGAATGGTTTTAAGTTGTAATTAAAAGCAGAATATTTATATTTTGGTCTTTCATTGCCGAGTGAATGAGATATCTAGCAAGATGTCTAGCAAGGCCACTTAGCATGGTAAATATACTTAGAATTCTCTATACCTTCTAAGTATATTCACCATTCTAACACCTCAATTTTTCCATTGGGGGTAAAAAAAGTGATGGTGATCCTCTTCATCTTATTATTTAGACATTTAAGTCTGGGCGTCCATCTTCATATAATGGATCTTCATGTGATGGCCTCCATGGTCTTCATGAGGCCTTTCATTACAAAGTTCAGCCAACTTTGGACCTCCGTTACCGCCTTATGGGTACCATCCATACCTCTTTAGCCTAGCCTCGGAGCGCTACCTTTCCTCCACCAGTTGTTTAGTGTGGGCAGCGAACCTCATATGATGTACTGCATTCCTTATTGTACTTTTACTACATGTATTTTTTATATTTGTGCAATAAAGAATTAAATAATAATAATAATTTAAGATAATATATGATAAAATATATCACTGCTTATTTATATATCACCTAATAATAATCAACAACATCAAAATGAAAAAAAAATGGCTTATTACTTATCATCATTTGGACATTCAGACATAATGAACAACCAACCGTTCTCAACAGCTACTTTGGGCAAATGTGCCAAAACAACACACCTCTTTATATGTTTTCTTGATATTTTACATTTAGTTATACCTATTGCTTTTGCTTTCCGCCACAAACTTCGCGAAAAATGAAAGAAACAGCACCTGATTTTTGTTTCAAGAAATAATATCGGTGATTGCCAACATTGCAGCTTTTTCAAAGTCTAATTCCGCACTTCCATCCAGGCTTTATTGTATCTTTATCCCGAAATCAAAGCATCTACTTTAATGGCGACTGTCTAGTCGGTACCTTCTTATGCGAATCAGCCAGGGAGAGAATATTTAATTCTATTTGTTAGTTTGAATCCGTTTGCATCTGACCGTACTTTACATGGACAAGCGATTTGACGATATAAAAAACAGAAGGTGCCAACTAGCGTGCGCTCGCCAGTCTAAGGCTCGCCAGTTGACGAATGACTCGGTATGTGGTGGTAAATACTCTATAAGAGATCTGAAGGGCTAGTACAGGGCGCATTTAAGACGTGACAAAAGTTTTGCATCGCTCAAGAGTGAGCGCGACGGAGAACTTTTGTCACGTCTTAATAGCGCCCCGTGCTACAGGGCCAAATCATAAGTTGGATAAGAAGAAGAGAATAGAATATAACTTTATTGGTCAGTAAAAATATTAAAACATACAGACAATAGTCACTTATAAATTAGAAACAATGAAGAATAGGCGGCCTTATCGCTAAGAGCGATCTCTTACAGGCAACCTTAGAAGAGTTAGAAGATCAAACTGAAGGTTGCAGTGGGGCCCTCTTTGTCCAACTTTTTTAGTAAATCTCCTGATAGCAATGATCACCCTTTTAGACGAGAGCTTGTTGTAGAGTTCTATGTTTGATATATTAGTCGGCACAAATCGAATAATTCCTGTCTTCTCTATCTGAGTCGTTGGTATGTGTGCCCTTAGTTGGGGCTTCGCAAGGAACATCGAGTTGGTGATGAAATTGTTCGCATTATTAGCTTGGTTAAAATCAGCTGCAATTTTTTAGGTTTCGGCTTAGTATACTTTTATTTATTTATTTTATTTATTTATTTATTTACTAATATTGTACAACTTTACAGAAGACTAATTCGTTATACAAATTAAACTAACACTAATAAAATAAGAACATAAAACATAAATCATAAACTCTCAAAAAGTAAGCAAAACATAAAACATAACTAAGTACTTATCCATTTCTAATTGTAACAAATAATGCCTAATGTGACTGTGGTGAATTCACCCAAACCACAACTGTACAAATCTACTATTTCACTTACTTTATTAAGCACCCTCAAGGCTCTGGTCATAGGCGCCTGAGCTAAAAGGTTGGTCCTGGCCTGCGGTATGCTGAACAGCCGGCCCGCGCGGCGCCGCAGCCCCCGCGCACCCTCACTCGGCACCACCAGACTTATGTTTTCTAGAATGGCAGGGTTTATCAGCCAGCCCCTCAGTATTTTAAAAAGGGTAACTGCTAAGGTTAGGTCTCTCCTAGCCGCTAGAGTTGTGTACCCTACCATCCCAGTAACAAATAAGCTCGGATATAATAAAGGATATCCTGGATACACTCCATATAATTTAAAATACAAAAAGCGAAGAAATTTGTTTTGTATTTTCTCCAGCATCAAACTATATTTAGTTTCATGCGGAGCCCATATGATTGCGTTACATTCTAATTTACTCCGTACTAACGCGTTTGTACAATGCCTTCACAGCACTTATTTCTGTGAAACCATGGCACCTACGGAGTACAAAACCTAAAATTTTGAAAGCACTCTTGCATGTGTCCACAATGTGATCACGAAATGACAAGTCCGATGAGATCCGCACTCCCAGATCCCGCACCGAAGTGACCTGCTGCAGCGCGGCGCCGCCGGCCAGCGTGTACTGGCGCTGCCGCGGGGCGCGCGCGCGGCTGAAGGAGATCTGCATGCACTTTGATGAGTTGAACTGGAGCTTGTTGTCGTGGCTCCACTGGACCACCCTATCTATGTCCTCCTGTAGCCGGTCACAATCACCCTCGTCCCCGATTCGTAACAACAGTTTGAGATCGTCCGCAAACAACAGGCATGTGGCGTCCCGTACGATGTTTGGAAGGTCGTTAATCATGATGAGAAACTCCAGCGGTCCCAGGTTGCTACCCTGACTTACTCCTGAGTACGTGCAATATGGTTCCGAGTAACTGCTGCCAAATTGCACGTACTGTTTCCGATTGTCAAGGTAGCTACTGAAGAAAGTTAGTGAATGCGGGGTACATCCGATGGCCGCAAGCTTATTTAAAAGTACATCATTGTCTACCGTATCAAAAGCTTTCTTAAAGTCAAAATAAGCGGCATCGACTTGCACCCCTGCATCCACTGAAGGAGTGACATAGGACATAAAGTGAAGAAGGTTACTCGAGGTACTGTGGTTCTGTCTGAAACCATGCTGAGAGTCTGAAATATGACTTTTAACTTCACTATGAATAGTTTTATGCAGCGCTGATTCAAAGACCTTCGCAAACACCGAGAGAACAGCCACAGGCCTATATCCACCGACGTCCGATCCCACCCTGCCCTTAGGAACCGGAGTAACGCGGGTAATTTTCCATAACTCAGGGTACACAGCTGTTTTCAATGAGCAGTTAAAAATGTGTTGGAGGGGTCCTACAAAAGCCTCGCGGCAGTCTTTTAATACGTATGGAGGCACGCCGTCGGGGCCGGCGGAGGGCTTGGCCTGCAGGCGCGTGAGGGCGGCGGCCACGTCGGCACGGGAGAGCGCGGTCAGGTGCACGCGCGCCGCCGCCCCCGCGCCCGCCGCGCACTCCGCCCGCCCCGCCGCCGCCGCGTCCAGCCGAGCTCGAGTTCCGCTGTATACCGAGTGGAAGTAACTTGCGAATTCAGTAGCGCCTTCTTCTTCAGTTAAATCAACTCCGTCCCGCTGAATAATTGCCTTATTTACATGTGACTTCTTAGATTTTATAAGATTCCAAAATGACTTAGGATCCCTAGAAAGTTGGTGTTGTATCCTTTTGTGATAAGCGCTTTCAGCCATTTTGATGTTAGCTTTAACATTAGATCTGAGCTCCGAAAAACGTTCATAATCACACTGTAGACCCGTGGATTTGTACCGCTTATGCAAGCGTGCTTTCAATTGAATGTCGCGAATTAAGTCCGCCGTATACCATTCAGGATATTGATATCGTGATGATATTGGCTTCCGCACTTTTCTGGGAACGCAATCATCGATTACCTGTCTTATAGCTTTATAAAAAATATCTAAGGCGTTGTTACAATCTGATTCTAAATAAAGTAAACTCCAATCAATATTAGCCAAACTGGTATAGAGCGATGGGAAATCGGCCTTACCAAAATTCCACTGCTGAGCGATCCCGGTATCGAAGAATATATCTGGAGCGGGCGGGGCCGGCGCGGGGGGCGCGGGGGCGGCGGCGCGGCGCGGCGGCTGCCACTCCACCAGCAGAGGCGGGTGGTACGGATCTACCTTGACCAGAGGCTCATCGAGTAGCGCTACAGTTACAATGTCTTTATTGCATATTTTGTTGTTTGTGAGAACTAAATCTAAAAAACTATTGTCTTTATTCGGTACAGTGTTGATTTGGGCGAATTCACAGAAGGTCAAAACATACTCAAAGTGGTTTTTTACATTGGCAGAACAAGAATTAAAATTAAAATCACCTGTTATAATAATCCTACTCTTTTTATATTTTGTACATAAAAATTCTAAGATAGTAAATAAATTTAAATAATCACAGTCATGAGATCCCGGCGGAATATATACAACACCTAATATAAATAACAATCTACCGTGTAAATAGAGTCCTGCACCCACTATCTCGAAGGCGGCGGCGTCGACATCGACGTGCGCGGGCAGCGCGACGCGGCGCAGCTGCAGGCGCGGGCCGGCCGCCAGCAGCGCGCCGCCCTGCTTGCGCCCGTCCGCGCGGTCGCAGCGCAGCACGGAGTAGCCCGCCGGCACCAGCTCTCCATCAAATATTGATTCGTTGCAGCCCGTCTCAGTGATAGCAAAGATTTCCGCATCTGCTGCTAACAAGCTGTTTTGAAATTCAACCAACTTCGTCCTCAATCCTCGAACATTTTGGTAAAAGATGCTTACAGACTTACGCTTTTGTGTTTTGTCCTTGTTCTCGAAATGTAGAGGAACGAAACCACGTCCATTCGCTGTATTCCACATCTAGCGGCCATATCTGTGGGTTAGCTAGTTGGTCGAATTTACATTCCGGGACTCCAACCTTGAAAGATGCATAGTGGCGAGCTACTTTTGGCTGTAGTTTTACCACATCTATGTCGGTATCGTTTCCTAAGACCTCTTTAATGAAGTCCTTCATGTTTTCCTCTGTGATGTTTTTTTCCAGTCTCCATACATGCAAGAACTTCTTTCTCTCAGCAGCCTTCAAAACAGTTGAGCAACTTTGCCCCCTGTTTATTGGGTTTCGCTTGGGATTTTTCTTAACTTCCGTCCATGCACCTTGCCCATTTTGTCCATCTGCGACGACCGTGGCATAGCTCAGTACCTGCTGCGGGGGCGTCGCAGAGTGCGCGGGGGGCGCGGAGGCCACGACAGTCACGGAGGGCTCGAGGGGCGCGGAAGGCCTGACTGGTGCGGGGGGTGCGGGAGGCGCGGTTATGTTGGCGGCCGCAGGGAGAGCAACTGGCGCGGCGGGCGCCGCGGGCGGAGCCACAGGCCCGGCCGCGGGTGCCGCGCCGCCGCCGCCGCCGCCACTCGCTACGTCTGCACGTTCCGCAACTGCTCTCTTGGTTGCCTTCCCTCTTTTAGAGCTCGCCGATGTTGATGCGACAGCAGCTTGAAAACTCGGGGCGGTGCATGTGCTCATTCCTTCTTTATTCTTTTCTATCATAGCTTTTATTTCAGAGGATAGTTTTTGGTTTTCCGTTCTTAATTCTGCTATTACATTTAAAAATTCCTGTTTAATTTTTCCTTGTTCTTCCGTAATAATGTTCACTGCTTGCTTAAATTCTTCAATTAATTCCTTTTTTATTCCTATCAAACGTTTTTCAAGTATTGTTTCTATTTCAGATACCACAGTGCCCTGGTTAGATGGGCTGGCTTCCTGGTCCTTGTTTTCTATGGTGCAGACAGGTTGTAACGGCTTAGCCTTTGCAGTTACTTTGTTATTACTCCCTTCCAGGTTTAACTTAAGAGTCTGCTTTGGAGGTGAGGCCGTTTTTTCCTGGCGTATCGGTGTATTTAAATTGCCCGTTTTTGGTTTTTTACTATAACAGGCATCGCATATCCACGCTTTTTTGTGCTCACTCGTCATCGTATTACGATATCGTTGAAACGAGACGTTGGCACAATCCAAATCATACTTTTCATTACAGGCCGAGCATGTTAGGTATGTTCTTCCTGGAATTGCTTTGAAACAACCCGCACAACAATTATCTATAATATCCATTTTTATAACAGTACTGCCCTCTATTCGTCGAAATGAGTACTACTACTGTCTCGTCGATGAAAGTGGTACTGGTCGGCAGAAATCAAGTTAGTTATTGAAATATCCTGTAGATGGCATTTTTTACCGATCAAAAATAAATTAACACTAAAAAAGTTATTTCACTACTATATTAACGGAAATTAGTTTATAACACTTTACTTAATCCTTTTAAACGTAATTTCCTTCAGTTAACGACTGAACATACACTTGTTGGGCTTTATTTTTAAATTGTACAAACAGTAACGGTCACTTGAAACTTTAGCGATTATAGACACAATACGGCACTAATCCAACAGATAACACTTACACATGACTATTGTACTTATTTTTAACTAATTATAGTGAGAAACTGTCCAAATCTACTTATTTACTATTTTTTTGAAATATTAAAACGGAGCTCCATGTTTACGTGACCGTGGCGCCACCTATTACCCTTACGTGACCGTGGACCTATTACGTGACCGTGGCGCCACCTACTTACCCTTATTGTAACATCCTGTATCGAACTTTAATTGCCAAGTCTATCTTTTTTGTCCACACTTTCCACAAACACTTTAAATTCAACATTTGTTGAATTGTCCGGATACAGTCTTACATAGTTTTGTTTCCTCCTCCTCCCCACCAATTACACTAATGGCACCAATTTTTACAAATGAAAAAAATCGTCGCAGTATTAAATAAATGATCAAACAATTCCCTCTTATGTTTTTTACAATGTATAAAATTTATATTAAGTCTTGCATAAAAAAATAATTTTAACAGTTTGAACTTTGTTGGTCACGTGACTTTTTACTATGGAGAATGTTTTTTTTTTCGCCCGTAATGTATGAGTAATGGTATGAGTGATGAGACTGAGAGAAAAGAATCTTTGTTGCTGGCTGGATAGCCAAGCTTTCTTCTTAGCATCCACCATCATTCGTACTTCATCATCCCACCAGTAAGTACCTATTTCTTTTCCTGTCATTCTTCTTCTTGCTTATGCCACATACTTCGGTAGCCGCATCAACTAACCCTCTTTTCATTCGATCCCACACATATTCAAAATCCTTTTCTTCCTTATTTTCCGCACTCATGTCGCTAAATTTTTCTTTTAGATTACAAAGATACTTTTCTTTCACACACTCATCTCTTAGGTTCTCTACTCTTATACGCTGTAATGGAGTAGTAGACACAGGTGCCCGGTGACGCCAACCCTTGAACAGACCACTTATCCGGCATATTACCATATAATGGTCCGTCCCAACGCTGTTGCCCCGAAATACCCTTGTGTCCACTACTTCGCTCTTCATTCGTCCATCCACAATCGCAAAATCTATCATACTTCTATCTTTCCCTCTTTGCCATGTATATGTCGCAGGCAACTGGTTTAATCTCCTGTTTGATTGAACCACTAGCCCGTTCATTGGATGGCGCTGTTCAGTTGTATGACTAGGCCGAACGTTGATTGTACAAGCGTCACAAAACGTCCAACTAGTTAGCTGACTTAAAATCAGTCAGGTGGTGAATAAAACAA